>NC_140987.1:125755081-126355081 GCF_052327205.1 Somniosus microcephalus | reverse complement strand
ACACTAACTGATTCTCCTACACTAACTGATTCTCCGACACTAACTGATTCTCCTACACTAACTGATTCTCCGACACTAACGGATTCTCCTACACAAACTGATTCTGTCCTACACTAACTGATTCTGTCCTACACTAACTGTTCTGTCCTACACTAATAGATTCTCCTACACTAACGGATTCTGTCCTACACTAACTGATTCTCCTACACTAACTGATTCTTTCCTACACGAACTGATTCTCCGACACTAACTGATTCTCCGACACTAACTGATTCTCCTACACTAACTGATTCTGTCCTGCACTAACTGATTCTCCTACACTAACTGATTCTCCTACACTAACTGATTCTCCTACACTAACTGATTCTCCTACACTAACTGATTCTGTCCTACACTAACTGATTCTCCTACACTAACTGATTCTGTCCTGCACTAACTGATTCTCCTACACTAACTGATTCTCCTACACTAACTGATTCTGTCCTACACTGACTGATTCTCCTACACTAACTGATTCTGTCCTACACTAACTGATTCTCCTACACTAACTGATTCTGTCCTACACTGACTGATTCTCCTACACTAACTGATTCTCCGACACTAACTGATTCTGTCCTACACTAACTGATTCTCCTACACTAACTGATTCTGTCCTACACTGACTGATTCTCCTACACTAAATGATTCTCCGACACTAACTGATTATCTCCTACACTAACTGATTCTCCTACACTAACTGATTCTCCTACACTAACTGATTCTCCGACACTAACTGATTCTCCTACACTAACTGATTCTGTCCTACACTAACTGATTCTCCTACACTGACTGATTCTCCTACACTGACTGATTCTCCGACACTGACTGATTCTCCTACACTGACTGATTCCCCTACACTGACTGATTCTCCTACACTGACTGATTCTCCTACACTAACTGATTCTCCGACACTAACTGATTCTCCTACACTGACTGATTCTCCTACACTGACTGATTCTCCTGCACTGACTGATTCTCCTACACTGACTGATTCTCCTACACTAACTGATTCTCCGACACTAACTGATTCTCCTACACTGACTGGTTCTCCTACACTAACTGATTCTCCGACACTAACTGATTCTCCGACACTAACTGATTCTCTCCTACACTAACTGATTCTCCTACACTAACTGATTCTCCTACACTAACTGATTCTCCTGCACTAACTGATTCTCCCGCACTAACTGATTCTCCGACACTAACTGATTCTCCGACACTAACTGATTCTCTGACACTAACTGATTCTCTGACACTAGCTGATTCTCCGACACGAACTGATTCTCCGACACTAACTGATTCTCCCACACTAACTGATTCTCCCACACTAACTGATTCTCCTACACTAACTGATTCTCTTACACGAACTGATTCTCCTACACTAACTGATTCTCCTACACTAACTGATTCTCTGACACTAACTGATTCTCCTACACTAACTGATTCTCCTACACTAACTGATTCTCTGACACTAACTGATTCTCCGACACTAACTGATTCTCCTACACTAACTGATTCTCTGACACTAACTGATTCTCCGACACTAACTGATTCTCCTACACTAACTGATTCTCCGACACTAACTGATTCTCCGACACTAACCGATTCTCCGACACTAACCGATTCTCCTACACTAACCGATTCTCCTACACTAACCGATTCTCCGACACTAACCGATTCTCCGACACTAACCGATTCTCCGACACTAACCGATTCTCCTACACTAACTGATTCTCCTACACTAACTGATTCTGTCCTACACTAACTGATTCTCCGACACTAACTGATTCTCCCACACTAACTGATTCTCCTACACTAACTGATTCTCCTACACTAACTGATTCTGTCCTACACTAACTGATTCTGTCCTACACTACCTGATTCTCCTACACTAACTGATTCTCCTACACTAACTGATTCTCCCGCACTAACTGATTCTCCTACACTAACTGATTCTCTGACATTAACTGATTCTCCTACACTAGCTGATTCTCCTACACTAACTGATTCTCCGACACTAACTGATTCTCCCGCACTAACTGATTCTCCCACACTAACTGATTCTCCGACACTAACGGATTCTCCGACACTAACGGATTCTCCTACACAAACTGATTCTGTCCGACACTAACTGATTCTCCGACACTAACGGATTCTCCTACACTAACTGATTCTGTCCTACACTAACTGTTCTGTCCTACACTAACTGATTCTCCTACACTAACTGATTCTCCTACACTAACTGATTCTGTCCTACACTAACTGATTCTCCTACACTAACTGATTCTCCTACACTAACTGATTCTCCTACACTAACTGATTCTGTCCTACACTAACTGATTCTCCTACACTAACTGATTCTCCAACACTAACTGATTCTCCTACACTAACTGATTCTGTCCTACACTAACTGATTCTCCTACACTAACTGATTCTGTCCTACACTAACTGATTCTGTCCTACACTAACTGATTCTCCTGCACTTACTGATTCTCCTACACTAACTGATTCTGTCCTACACTAACTGATTCTCCTACACTAACTGATTCTGTCCTACACTAACTGATTCTGTCCTACACTAACTGATTCTCCTACACTAACTGATTCTGCCTACACTAACTGATTCTGTCCTGCACTAACTGATTCTCCTACACTGACTGATTCTCCTACACTAACTGATTCTGTCCTACACTAACTGATTCTCCTACACTAACTGATTCTCCTACACCAACTGATTCTCCTACACTACTGATTCTGTCCTACACTAACTGATTCTCCCCTACACTAACTGCTTCTCCTACACTAACTGATTCTGTCCTACACTAACTGATTCTCCTACACTAACTGATTCTCCTACACTGACTGATTCTCCTACACTGACTGATTCTCCTACACTGACTGATTCTCCTACACTAACTTATTCTCCTACACTAACTGATTCTCCTACACTAACTGATTCTCCCACACTAACTGATTCTCCTACACTAACTGATTCTCCGACACTGACTGATTCTCCTACACTAACTGATTCTGTCCTACACTAACTGATTCTGTCCTACACTAACTGATTCTCCTACACTAACCGATTCTCCTACACTAACTGATTCTGTCCTACACTAACTGATTCTGTCCTACACTAACTGATTCTCCGACACTAACTGATTCTGTCCGACACTAACTGATTCTCCTACACTAACTGATTCTCCTACACTAACTGATTCTGTCCTTCACTAACTGATTCTCCTACACTAACTGATTCTCCTACACTAACTGATTCTCCTACACTAACTGATTCTGTCATACACTAACTGATTCTCCTACACTAACTGATTCTCCTACACTAACTGATTCTCCTACACGAACTGATTCTGTCCTACACTAACTGATTCTCCCCTACAATAACTGATTCTCCTACACTAACTGATTCTGTCCTACACTAACTGATTCTGTCCTACACTAACTGATTCTCCTACACTGACTGATTCTCCTACACTAACTGATTCTCCTACACTAACTGATTCTGTCCTACACTAACTGATTCTCCTACACTAACTGATTCTCCCACACGAACTGATTCTCCTACACTAACTGATTCTCCCACACTAACTGATTCTGTCCTACACTAGCTGACTCTCCTACACTAACTGATTCTCCTACACTAACTGATTCTCCGACACTAACTGATTCTGTCCTACACTAACTGATTCTGTCCTGCACTAACTGATTCTCCTACACTAACTGATTCTGTCCTACACTAACTGATTCTGTCCTACACTAACTGATTCTCCTACACGAACTGATTCTCCGACACTAACTGATTCTCCTACACTGACTGATTCTCCAACACTGACTGATTCTGTCCTACACTAACTGATTCTCCTACACTGACTGATTCTCCAACACTGACTGATTCTCCTACACTAACTGATTCTCCGACACTAACTGATTCTGTCCTACACTGACTGATTCTCCTACACTAACTGATTCTCCTACACTAACTGATTCTCCGACACTAACTGATTCTACTACACTAACTGATTCTGTCCTACACTAACTGATTCTGTCCTACACTAACTGATTCTCCTACACTGACTGATTCTCCTACACTGACTGATTCTCCTACACTAACTGATTCTGTCCTACACTAACTGATTCTCCTACACTAACTGATTCTCCTACACTGACTGATTCTCCTACACTGACTGATTCTCCTACACTGACTGATTCTCCTACACTAACTGATTCTCCTACACTAACTGATTCTGTCCTACACTAACTGTTCTGTCCTACACTAACTGATTCTGTCCTACACTAACTGATTCTCCTACACTAACTGATTCTCCTACACTAACTGATTCTCCTACACGAACTGATTCTGTCCTACACTAACTGATTCTCCCGCACTAACTGATTCTCCCGCACTAACTGATTCTCCCGCACTAACTGATTCTCCCGCACTAACTGATTCTCCCGCACTAACTGATTCTGTCCTACACTAACTGATTCTGTCCTACACTAACTGATTCTCCTACACTAACTGATTCTCCCGCACTAACTGATTCTGTCCTACACTAACTGATTCTCCTACACTAACTGATTCTGTCCTACACTAACTGATTCTCCGACACTAACTGATTCTGTCCTACACGAACTGATTCTCCCCTACACGAACTGATTCTCCGACACTAACTGATTCTCCGACACTAACGGATTCTCCGACACTAACTGATTCTGTCCTACACTAACTGATTCTCCGACACTAACGGATTCTCCTACACTAACTGATTCTGTCCTACACTAACTGATTCTCCTACACTAACTGATTCTCCTACACTAACTGTTCTGTCCTACACTAACTGATTCTCCTACACTAACGGATTCTGTCCTACACTAACTGATTCTCCTACACTAACTGATTCTCCTACACTAACTGATTCTGTCCTACACTAACTGATTCTCCTACACTAACTGATTCTCCTACACTAACTGATTCTCCTACACTAACTGATTCTCCTACACTAACTGATTCTCCTACACTAACTGATTCTCCCCTACACTAACTGATTCTGTCCTACACTAACTGATTCTCCGACACTGACTGATTCTCCTACACTAACTGATTCTGTCCTACACTAACTGATTCTCCTACACGAACTGATTCTCCTACACTAACTGATTCTCCTCCACTAACTGATTCTCCTACACTAACTGATTCTGTCCTACACTAACTGATTCTCCTACACTAACTGATTCTCCTACACTAACTGATTCTCCTACACTAACTGATTCTGTCCTGCACTAACTGATTCTCCTACACTAACTGATTCTCCCACACTAACTGATTCTCCTACACTAACTGATTCTCCTACACTAACTGATTCTCCCACACTAACTGATTCTCCTACACTAACTGATTCTCCTACACTAACTGATTCTGTCCTACACTAACTGATTCTCCTACACTAACTGATTCTCCCACACTAACTGATTCTCCCACACTAACTGATTCTCCTACACTAACTGATTCTCCGACACTAACTGATTCTCCGACACTAACTGATTCTGTCCTACACTAACTGATTCTCCTACACTAACTGATTCTCCTGCACTAACTGATTCTGTCCTACACTAACTGATTCTCCTACACTAACTGATTCTCCTACACTAACTGATTCTCCTACACTAACTGATTCTGTCCTACACTAACTGATTCTCCCACACTAACTGATTCTCCTACACTAACTGATTCTGTCCTACACTAACTGATTCTCCTACACTAACTGATTCTGTCCTACACTAACTGATTCTGTCTTACACTAACTGATTCTCCTACACTAACTGATTCTCCTACACTAACTGATTCTCCTACACTAACTGATTCTCCTACACTAACTGATTCTCCCACACTAACTGATTCTCCTACACTAACTGATTCTGTCCTACACTCACTGACTCTGTCCTACACTCACTGATTCTCCTACACTGACTGATTCTCCTACACTAACTGATTCTCCCACACTAACTGATTCTCCTACACTAACTGATTCTGTCCTACACTAACTGACTCTGTCCTACACTAACTGATTCTCCGACACTAACTGATTCTGTCCTACACTAACTGATTCTCCTACACTAACTGATTCTCCTACACTAACTGATTCTCCGACACTAACTGATTCTCCGACACTAACTGATTCTCCGACACTAACTGATTCTCCGACACTAACTGATTCTCCGACACTAACTGATTCTCCGACACTAACTGATTCTGTCCTACACTAACTGATTCTCCTACACTAACTGATTCTCCCACACTAACTGATTCTGTCCTACACTAACTGATTCTCCGACACTAACTGATTCTCCGACACTAACTGATTCTCCGACACTAACTGATTCTCCGACACTAACTGATTCTCCTACACTAACTGATTCTCCTACACTAACTGATTCTCCTACGCTTACTGATTCTCCGACACTAACTGATTCTCCTACACTAACTGATTCTCCTACACCAACTGATTCTGCTACACTAACTGATTCTCCTGCACTAACTTATTCTCCGACACTAACTGATTCTCCGACACTAACTGATTCTCCGACACTAACTGATTCTCCTACACTAACTGATTCTCCTACACTAACTGATTCTGTCCTACACTAACTGATTCTGTCCTACACTAACTGATTCTGTCCTACACTAACTGATTCTCCTACACTAACTGATTCTCCCACACTAACTGATTCTGTCCTACACTAACTGATTCTCCTACACTAACTGATTCTCCTACACTAACTGATTCTCCTACACTAACTGATTCTGTCCTACACTAACTGATTCTCCTACACTAACTGATTCTGTCCTACACTAACTGATTCTCCCACACTAACTGATTCTGTCCAACACTAACTGATTCTCCCACACTAACTGATTCTCCTACACTAACTGATTCTCCTACACTAACTGATTCTCCGACACTAACTGATTCTGTCCTCCACTAACTGATTCTCCTACACTAACTGATTCTCCTACACTAACTGATTCTCCCCTACACTAACTGATTCTCCCCTATACTAACTGATTCTCCCCTACACTAACTGATTCTCCCACACTAACTGATTCTCCCACACTAACTGATTCTGTCCTACACTAACTGGTTCTGTCCTGCACTAAATGATTCTGTCCTACACTAAATGATTCTGTCCTACACTAAATGATTCTGTCCTCAGACCTCAGAGAGTGGAACGCTTTACCTTCCTCAATCTTTCCTACCTGCTACAATCTTCAGAGTTTTACGGCCCAAATTTGAATCACCCAATTACTCCTTCTTGTTCAAGCCCTACTCCACAGACTTGAGCATACAAATCTAGGCTGGCACTTTAGCGCAGTACTGAGGAAGTGCTGCACTATCGGAGGTACAGTCTTTCTGATGAGATTATTTGCCCTCTCAGATGAATGTTAAAGATCCCATTGCCGTATTCAAAGAAGAGTGCGGGAGTTATCCTGGTGTCCTGGCCAATATTTATCTCTCACCCAGCGTCACTGAAACAGATTATCTGGTCATTAACCTCATTGCTCTTTGTTGGACCTTACTGTGTACAAATCGGCTGTTGCGTTTCCCTACATTACAACAGTGACTACACTCCAAAAGTACTTCATTGGCTGCTAAAGTGCTTTGAGACGTCCGGTGGTCGTGAAAGGCGCTATATAAATACAAGTCTTTCTTTTATAAATACAAGTTCTTTCTTTCTTTAAGATACAGTAAGGTCATTTAAGTCCAGTACAAAGTAATGCAACAACAACTTGCACTAATACAGTGCCTTTAATGTAGTGAAACATCCCAAGCGCATCAAAGGAGCGTTATCAAACAAAATTTGACACCGCGCCACATAAGGAGATATTAGGACAGATGGTCAAAGAGGTAGGTATAAAGGAGTGTCTTAAAGTAGGAGAAAGGTAGAGAGACAGAGAGGTTTAGGGAAGGAATTCCAGAGCTTAGGGCCTACACAGCTGAAGGCACAGCCACCAATGGTAGAGCGATTAAAATTGGGGATACACAAGAGGCCAGAATTGAAGGAGCATAGAGATCCCGGAGGGTTGTCGGATTAGAGGAGGTTATAGAGATAGGGAGGGGCGAGGCCATGGAGCAATTTAGAAACAAGGATAAGAATTTTATAATCGAGGCGTTGCCAGATTGGGAGCCAATGTAGGTCAGCGAGCACAGGGGTGGTGGGTAAACGGGACTTGGTGCCAGTTAGGATACGGGCAGCAGAGTTTTGGATGAGCTCAAGTTTATGTAGAATGGAAAATGGGAGCCCGGCCATGAGAGCATTATAATTGTCAAGTCTAGAGGTGACAAAGGCATGGATGAGAGTTTCAGCAGCAGATGAGCTGAGGCTGGAGTGGAGTCAGGCGATGTGATGGAGGTGGAAGTAGGCGATCTTGGTGATGGAGCAGATATGTGGTCGGAAGCTCAACAACTGGGTGGTTACTACAGGATGAAATCACAAAATATGTTACAACTAATACTATGTAATTTGTGTATAGTAGAGGTTTTATTCCATTCCATGATTTCTCATAACATGCTCTATAAATATTTTAATGGGTTATTAAAAAGGACTCTCAGCCAACACGCCAAGGTTCTAAACGATATGTGATGTTATACAGCATTTAAAGCCCTCTTATGCTACCTGGAGGGGGTGGGGAATGAGCCCAGAATTCTTAGACCGCAATTTCACCAACCGTGGCGAGTCCGGTGCAGCCGGAGTAGGCAGCGGCCTTAAACCCCGCTCCCAGCTTCATCCCACCTCCTCCAAATGATTTTGCCTTGATTCGGCTTGTTAAGCCTGCCCTGCGAGGTTCCCAGCCAATTAAAAGGAAGCGGGTCTGATTACGTCATCTGATGACACGTCATCAACCGGTTTCCTTAAAGGGACCATGTCCACATTCATTTTGACATTTGTGCTGTCAGTGTTCTGCAGCATTGAGGTGCTGCAAACACTAACAAGCACTGCTCAAAAGGTGCACGGCTGCACCCAGGCTCTCCCATGACTCCCTCCATATGCTTATGGAGGGAATCACAGCACACAGGGAGATTCTCTTCCCTTCCAATGGGTAGAAGAGACCACCCCAAGAGATTAACACAGCCTGGTTGCACATTGCAAAGGAGGGCACAAGCATGGGTGTCGTCAGGAGGACCAGGCTGCAGTGGCGCAAACCTTTCAATGATCACAGTAGATTACAAAATGTTACTGCAAAGCCACACCTCCTGTCCCACGCATCGCATCCCTATTTCTCTGCCTTCCCTACCCTACTCCTGCACATCCTTACTCACACCAACTTACCTTGCACCTCCAGCCATCCCTCTCTATCTACATTATCACTTCCCCATCTCACTAACCAACCCTCACACTCACCCTCATCCTTGTCCAATCATTCAAACGAACAATGCACAAGGGTAGGCACTTGTGTGCTTTAGCCAATGTTCGTGTAAAGTTTCTGTTAATGTGTTGTCAAGCAGTGAAATCTTTATTTTCAACACTTTGCCTTCTTGGACAGATTTGTGTGCACCTTTGGAAGTGTTTTAGTGAGTTCCAGTGAATGGTGAGACGTAACGTTCCCCCCTCCCCCATGGTGATGAGTGTGAAAGGAATGGCTTGGGCATTGCAGGGATGGTCTATGGTGTTGGTGTGGGGTGGCGCCAACCTGGTGCATCATGTGGCAGCCAGGGTGTACAGTGTTAAGTGAAGTAAATCTGGACGTGGTGAGGCCATCGCTGACGTCCCGAGCAACAATGTGCATGGATGATGATGCCCTGTGTCCTATGCAGCATCAGTTAATTGCGGAAAAGGTTGGTGTGGATATTGGTGCTGCTGGTGATGCTGGTGTTGGGGCTGATCGTGTTGGGATTCTGAGGACCAAAGTGAGATTTTTTCAAGGCCACCGATGCTGATGGAATAGATGGCAGGTGAGGTTGAGATGACAGAAGTGATCTGTCAATGGTGAGAGAGGTTGCTCCAATGAGGTGACACTGGGTAGAGAGTTTGCTCCAAACACTTGCTAGCTCCATAAAAGTCAATCTGTCTTCCAAATGCAGTAAGCAACAGCTTCTAACCTTGGAAAGTGAAGATCTATAAAATGGGAGCTTTCATAGAACATTTGCAGCTATCAGGTTAGTAAATCATCCCATGCTGACACAACACCCGGCCTACTTACCTGACGTGATCCCCGCTCTCTGGGAAACTCGTTAAAAACCTGGTAAAATGGTAAGTACATGGGAAAATGGTGCTTAACTACCTTTTAACAAGCTTTTAAGTATCTAAATTGGCTAACACACCGCTTGGTGTCGGGTCTGTTCAGGGATGACAGACCCGACACTTGGGAAACTGACAAGGAGGTGGGTTTACAGCGGGATACCAACCCGTTGTCAATCTTTGTGATTTTGACAGTGGATCCGCCTCCAAACTCGCACTCTAGTGTTGTATGTGCCCAAGAATGAAAAAATCTGTCAACAACATTACAAAATTATAAATGTCTCCACAAAATGAGGCTGAACTAATGTCTCACATATGATTGTTCCATTACACAAAATTGAAGATTTTTGTTACCACACAGGCAGTATTCTATTTATACTAATTATTATAGCACCCTCGAGTAGAAAAATAACACTCTTCAATAAGAATTTTTGTAGCACAGGAAATCTAATTAAAATTGTTTTGTGATCTCATGCTGTTAATAAATTATGATTTTATTTCCACTACTACTTCTCCAACCAATTGGTGGCATTCAGAATACAATACACAGTTTACACCTTATACCCCAAAGACCCTAGCACTGGTTCTAATACAGACTTAACAGCAATTGCAGAATTGTGTAAACCAACACCACAGCTTATTTTATCATTCATTAGTTTGCTGTTTGTGATACCTTGCTGTGTGCATATTGATTGCCATGTTTTCCTACATAACAACAGTAACTGCACTTCAAGAGTATTTCATTGGCTGTAAATATGTTCTTTTTGTGACCAATGTATAACAAAGAGATGTATTTATTTAGCATACCTACACACTTATACTGAGTGAATAAACATTTCTGAAGCTGGTGCAAACAGATGAACTAACAGACCAAAGTGCCAGAATTATTTTCAATTGATCAGGTGCTGAATTTTCTGTCTTTGTTAATACAGAATATGTATGGTTATCCATGAAGTAAAGCTCTATTGCACTGTGTAGTTATATTTCCCAACCTCTACAACTCCTAGACCTTGTAAGCTCTGATGTACGGGCTACATGAGGAGGAATTTCTTCTCTCAGAGGGTCGTGAATCTTTGGAATTCTTTACCCGAGAGCGCTGTGGAGGCTGGGTGATTGAATATATTTAAGGTGGAGATAGACAGATTTTTGAACGATAAGGGAGTCAAAGGTTATGGGGAGCGGGCAGGGAAGTGGAGTTGAGGCCAAGACCAGATTAGCCATGATTTTGTCGAATGGCGGCGCAGGCTCGAAGGGCCTGCTCCTATTTCTTATGTTCTTATGTACACTGCAAGAGTGCAGTCATAGGTGTTCTACTAGCACTAGTTCAAGTTCGCACAGTACTTATCATGTATTGTCTTTTGATTAAATGCCTTTGCAAAGTCACAAACCCATAAGTAGTTTCATGGATACAGCTACTCTGCTGTTTTTATCGTGCAATTTCATAGGGCAATATCAATTTAGTAAGCAACAGAGCAAAATAACATAATTACATAAAGTATATACACACAATTTGTAGGGGTTTAGGGGAAAGAAGGAAGTGTGAACCTTGAATTATTTAATAATTACCTTTCAAAGTTTCTTTTTTGTTCTCACACTCTGTAGAAGTAAAATTTTGGTCCTCCTCCTGATTTCTAAAGATTTGCCTCAAAAAAGCTCTATGTGCAATGTTCTTTGATGTTTCTACATAATTTTTTTGCTGAAAATAATCTTTCCCCTGTGGAGCACACTGCAGTACTGAAACTCCTGGTATAATACAATTTTCTTCTGCATTTTCTTCCAAAGGTATAGCTCCTTTGTCTGGCTTATACATAGGGTTGCCTTCAGGTTCCTGCCCATAGACAATTTGGTTTATGTCAGTATAGTCAGAGAAACATGTGGACACCTTGAATGAGGCAGTATTATTTTTTTCAGTTTCACGCTTCCCACAGTAGCTGTTGCTTCTATCCACTACTTCTGTCTGACTCGCATTTTCCTTTGCTAAAAGCATATCTGCTGGCTGCTGCTCTTTAGTTTGATGTTGGCCTCGAATTTTCTGTAGATGTTCCATGTAAAGAAGATATTTCCCATATACACTTAGCTGAGGCTCACATGCGCCTGAGGAAATACAAGTGTTAACTTTGGGATATTTCAAACCATAAACCTCGTCAGACCCCACAAAGTCAGAATATTCTTTTGATGCAGCTGTTGTGTTTGTTAGTAACATATCCGTTTTCTCTTTCTTAGGGCTACCTCTAGGATTCGAGAATGATATTTTGTCAACATTACTGGAAACTGTACAAAACTGTGGTGTTATCCCAATCAGAACACATCCGCATTCCATGCACCAATTAACAGTTGAACTGTTCCCACTTGTGCACGCTGGGCAGAATTTGACCAGGTTACTTGCATGGAAGAAAGAGTCAATATTTTCATCTGTGATTTGGCCTTTTTCTCTTTCAATAGATTGCTCTTTTATAAATTGCAGATTGGATTTTTTTGAACAGCTGGAATCAGAGGATGATAGCAAAGGTGATGAAGACAACTTCAAGGTACTATGTGCCTTATACCCAATTATTTGTTGCCTTGTTTCATTTTCATCATCATTATAGTTTGCTTCTTTTTTCAATGGATCATTTTTCAAAGCTAACAGGTTTTCAGTCCCTCTGTTGTCCAATATTTTGCCACTACATTTTGAAGATGCTGTTAAATATGAAGGTATGGTTTTATTTGCATTTGTAACACTTAAATTTCTAAATCTTTCAGGGAACTGTTCAATACTTGGTCTTTCCTGGGAAGCACTGACTAACTTTATTCCTTTGTCTCTTTCATTTGCTGATGTTATTTCATTTGGACTTACGGTTGTCCCTTTGCAGAGGGTTCGAGGATCTAGTCTTGGAATAACTGACGAATCCATCTGTGATTTGAAGTTAAATCCAGCATCTTCCAGATTTAGTAAAACATCAGTAGCTTCTGAATCTTCTGCTGAAGTCTTATGGTAACCACCTGATAAGTATTTCTCTGCTTCAATGGGTTCCCATACATAATTATGTTTTTCTTTATCACAAACAGTTGGCATGCTTTGTTGTGTAGTGTTATGCAGATTAACAGGGCTGGATAATAGATCTGCTGCACTGTAAAAATGTGTTGCTGGGGATTTTCTAAGTGTTACTGTTCTGGCTGATAAGGTTGGCTCCTCCTTATTATTATTACTACACAAGAATGGAGTAACATTGTTTTTTACAAAAGGCTGCATAAATGCTTCCTTTCTTTCTCCATTTCCAGTGACATCTTCTTCATCCGAACTACCTTCAAGAGGAATCCAGAAATATTTATCCCCATTCAGTGCACTCACATCACCAATCACAGAATGGCAGTTTTCATCTGCTGGAAACTCTAAATGAGTTACCTGCACTTTACTTTCCCCTGCGCCTTTAATTTTCCAGTTGTTATTTGAAACATTATCTCTGTATGCATTTCCTTGCTCAGGAAAGCTTCTTTCCCAAATATTATTAGGATGAACGTGGTCCTTGCTTGAATAACCAGTATCTGCTAATATACATTGTTCGTGCTCTTCACTCAGGCTGGTAGCTAAGGAAGAAGTCTGAACCAATGTCCTATTTGTTCTTAATAAATCAAGTGAGCTACAGCTATCAGAAGACCTGGGAGTATCTGCAGAGTAATGAAAACCATCCGATCTGCTACTGAGAGGACCAGTGTGGATACTTCTATCGGTATCCCAAGACCAATTAAAAGTATTTGGCTGCTCTGTGTCAGGATTCACACGGCTCACAACCATTTCTTTCTCATTTAATGGACTAGCTTTTTGACACACTCGGGAGCTCATAACTTCCTCACTCTTTTTGAGGATTTTCTGAGCCCAGCTTAGAATATGCCTGAGCTTTTGGATCTCTGGTACAGTGGGATTCTCCAGTAAATTATAATCTGGCTTTGGCGAGGAAACAGTTGCTTCGTCACTCTTAGAAATTTTCAATGATGGTTCTAAATCTGTATGATGGGCCTTCTGTGTATCTTGAACTCTTGTATGTTGAACTGATTCATTGAAATCAAGCATTTTTTCTATTAAGGAATCTTTTTGCTCAGCATTTACTAGATTTTCTCTTAGTGGGTCGCTCACTTTGTGATCAAAGCTTCCTCGTTTGTCATTAGCTTCCAAACTGCCAACAGATGTAGATGTATTTGTGCAGTTATGGTTAGGGTCTACAAAGTAAGCCAAACGCTTTGCTCGAAGAGTCTTCAGCTCACGGGTGCGAGGAGTGTCTGTTTTTAAGATGGTCTCAACATTTAAATGTTTTGAAGTTCTTGCAGCTGAAGACTTATTCTGCAAGATATTAGAAATAATGTTATTACTTGCTGTAAATAATGACAAGAATACACTTGGGTGGTGTTCTTTAAAGTACTGTGGCATAGTGGTTAGCACTGTTGCCTCACAGCGCCAGGGACCCGGGTTCAAATCCGGCCTCGGGTGACTGTCTGTGTGGAGTTTGCACATTCTCCCCGTGTTTGCGTGGGTTTTTCTCCGGGTGCTCCGGTTTCCTCCCACAGTCCAAAGATGTGTGGGTTAGGTTGATTGGCCATGATAAAAATTGGCCCTTAGTGTTAGGGGGGATTAAATACGTGGGGTTATGGGGATAGGGCTTGGGTGGGATGGCTGTCGGTGTAGGGACCGGGTGCTAGGGTTTGGATGATCAGCCATGATCTCGTTGAATGGCGGAGCAGGGCCGAATGGCCTACTCCTGCTCCTATCTTCTATGTTTCTATGTTTTATGTTACTATTGATATAAAATACTTCTTCTCCCTCCTGTTTAGGTATTCAATACAACATTCATAATACAATAGTGCTCATGAGTTAATTTGCTTCACTACTTGGGGAACACATAGCATATTCAAGATGCAAAGGGAAAGTATCCTCTAATTGTATATTTGGAAAAATAGAAATTCCACAAAAAGGGAGAACTTTGCTTAACAACTACCTGTGTGTAACACCAGATTCTTATTTGCATCTGGTGGTTACACACAGCATTTGTTAAGCAGATGCTTTTCTAAAGCAAAGAGCTGAAAAAGACTCAAACATATCTTACCGACTGTGTAGAATTTAATGGCTGAGATTCCTCAGGAGATAGTGACTGCATCATTTTGTCCTCGTGCTGTCTTCAGCATCTGAAATAAGCCATTATATCAACTGATTGTGAATATCCACTGCAACAGAAATGAGCAATAAACTTATACCACTGATCAAACAAAAAATGTCCATCAAAACAACCTTTTATAGATTTAAAGAACACCACCCAAAGCATTAAGATACTGAGAGATAGACTCATGAGAGCTTAAACATTCACCATACTTTAAAGCTGCAATGAGCTGTTGTGTGGCGAGATGTACTGTCAAGTACTGCAGCTCCAACACTAATCAGGAAAGCATCTCAAGCAAAGAGTTACACTGACTCAAATATATATTATAGTCTCAAATGAGGTATCTCCTATCTAAAAATGCATGTACTGTGATGCATATCAGTGGCTAAAAGGAATAACTCACCATGAGTATTGTAAGTCGGCAGCTCTCCCCTCCACCCTGTGTAATGTAAATAATGCAGCACTTCCCTACACCATGAGTAGCATAAACTGAACAGTTCTCCCTGCCCTACCCTGGGGAACAGTAAACTGATCAACTCAAATACAAAACAAGTAAGTCTCTGGTGTAAGCTGAGATGCAATCACCCAGGTAATAAAACGGCTCTTTCCCAGTACAGAACTATGCCATACTGCTCAGGAAGGTCCCAGGTTCCATCCATACCCTTCAGGTTTATTATTTCCCTCCAACCTGCATTTTGCTCCTCGTGACAGAGAGCATCTTGGGTATACCTGACAGTCCATAGCACAGGGGTAGAGGAACATAAACAGAGAAGTTGTAGGGAAAAACATTAATTGAAACAACCATAAACGATACAGGTTACACAAGGCCCTCCCTCTTGTCCGTATTTCCCCACATTCCCATCTCTTCTGAAGGTGGAGACTAATGCTGGGGTAAAGGTCCGCAGCTCCCCCATAACCTCAATCAGCCTGGATGGTGCGGCGATTCGATCATTTTTATTTAAAAAAAACTTTTTAAAACCATAATTAAACTCGAAGGTTTATTTATTTGCAGAAACCCCGGAAGCGTCCAATCAGCATCGGTTTCCGAGGCAACCGGAAAGCATCAAGCGGAAATTGATTGGGCCTTTTAAACACAATCCAGTTTTCTAAATGACCAGGCCCGTGCAAATGAGATCAATACTCCAAAACTCGCCCTACTTTGGAATATTTGTTTAGTACTCGACCCATTTCACACCCGAACAAGAGTCTCTTTTAGTGAAAGCACAAAATATTCACCCGACCACAAAACTGTGCTGCAGCGGATGAACCGTGAGTGAGAAATCCTTCTGATTATCTAGCTTTAATTCAGTGCACACACAAACGCCGCAGCGCAGCGCAACCTGAAGCAGCTTCGCTTCCCGGAGCGCAGCCACTCTCCGCCTCACGCGCCACTTTGTATCAAGCCGTTCCCATGGATACGGCCGCGCTCTGCCTCACGTCAGCCGTGTCCCTGGCTGCAAAAAGTACAACGCTGTAGCAATCGCAGGTCATCGATGGAAATTTAACGATGGAATAAATGCGTATACGTTTTTGCAAAGTGTGCGGCCGGTGAGATTATTTCCTTTTAACACAGGCGACCGAAGTGACACCAGAGATGGACCTTCAGTATAATAGTCAAGAGCAGGTAGCTTCCTGATCACCTGTTCAAAGGAGTTGGTGGAAACCGGTTCAATTTTTACTTTTCCTTTCCAGAAAGGGAATGTTGGGGAACTATGAAATGTTAGAAGAGGAAGTCATTGGACTCTGAAGAGTTTGTTAGGGCGAGCTGCGAGCAGGAAAGGTGGGGTGGAGGATAGCTATGAGGGAAAGAGACTGAGGGAAAAGACGAGTTAACTATAAACTAGCCAGTCTTCCATAGTAGACAGAGCGTCAGTAAAGTCTTCATGTCATTAATTATATATATTTATTATAAATCCCTACGTCCACATTTATAATAGAAAAAATGTTGTCAGGAAGTGTATGCAGATACAAGATTTTTAATATATACTAGATAGAAATAGATGATAATGATAAAGTCAAATCCCTCCTTATCTTTCTTGACCTGTCTGCAGCCTTTGATACGGTTGAGCACACCATCCTTCTCCAATGCCTCTCCACTGCCATCCAGCTGGATGGAGCTCCACTCGCCTGGTTCCATTCCTATCTATCTAATCGTAGCCAGAGAATCACGTGCAATGGCTTCTCTGCCTGCTCCCGCATTATTACCTCTGGTGTCCCCCCAATGATCTATCCTTGGCCCCCTCCTAGTTCTCATCTATATGTTGCCCCTCGGCGACATCATCCGAAAACACAGCATCAGTTTCCACATGTACGCTGACGACAACCAGCTCTACCTCACCACCACTTCTCTTGACCACTCCACGGCCTCTAAATTGTCTGACATCCAGTACTGGATGAGCAGAAATTTCCTCCAACTAAATATTGGGAAAACTGATGCCATTGTCTTCGGTCCCCGCCAAAAACTCCGTTCCCGAGTCACCAACTCCATCCTTCTCCCTAGCATTCCGTATGTGGCTGTACCAGATTGTTCGCAACTTTGGTGTCATATTTGACCCTGAAATGAGCTTCTGACCACATATCCGCAGCATAACTAAGACCGCCTATTTCCACTTCATTAACATTGCCTGGCTCCGCTCCTGCCTCGGCGCACCCGGTGTTGAAACCCTCATCCATGCCCTTGCTACCTCTAGGCTTGACTATTCCAACACACTCCTTGCTGGCCTCCCACATTCTACCCTACATAAACTTGAGGTGATCCAAAACTCGGCTGTCCGTGTCCTAACTCGCACCAAGTCCCACTCACCCATCACCCCTGTCCTTGCTGACCGACATAGGCTCCCGGTTAAGCAACACCTCAATTTTAAAATTCTCATCCTTGTTTTCAAATCCCTCCATGGCCTCGCCCCTTGCTATTTCTGTAATCTCCTCCAGGCCCTGGGGTTAGAGTCTCTGCACGGGAGGCTTGATTTTGAGAGGAGGCAATATAGATTTAATGACTTTTAAAGTTACTATAACGTTATTACTGTTGAAATAAAGTTATTTTTAATTGTTGAACTTGCAGTTTGTTGATCTGTTGACAACAGTGCCACCCACAAGTGAAAAATGCAACTTGGGAGTTCTGAGAACCAGCGCTGCAATGTGTCACATGGGTCAAATTAGAATAACGGGGAAAAATTGGGTCGTGCCACCTTTGGGGTGCTCTTTTAGCGCCCCGAAGAGGTTAGCGCCCTCACGCCCGAAATTGAATGGTAGTGCCCCAAGCAGGAGGCGGGGCGTTACTGGAAGCGCTCCCCCTCCCTCTTGGGGTGCTCCCATTGAATATCGCAGCGCTATGTGCAGCAGCGCCATGCGCGTCGGCACGTAGCGCCATGGTGCTACAGGCCTCCCTCCCCAATTAAAGGGGAGGGGCCTAGCACAGCACGCACCGAGGCTCTGCTGGACCACCGGGGAGCGGGGTGCTGGCAAAAGAGCCCGGCACGATCGTGGCCGGCACCCCGCAGGGGGAGGCGAGAGGGGGCAGGTGCAAAGCAACCGAATTTTTCCCCCTAAGGGTTAAAAGTAGGATGTTTAAGCATAACAGCCAGCTGTGATGGAAATAACATGACAAGAAAGTGTTGCAGGAAGTAAATATTACACTTACATAAAGTGCACACCGTATGCAAGACCTATATGCAGGGGCGGACTGGCTATATCGGAAATTGGGAGTGCTCCCGTGAATGGTTCCTTAATGCTGTATTATCAGCATCCCCTTTTTTTCCGCGAGAGTCGTTAAGAATTCAACGTCCTTTCAGGGGACCCAGGCCACCCCTGCAAACATCCCAAGGCACTTCACAGGAGCAGACAAAATTTGACACCGTGCCACATAAGGAGATATTGGGACAGGTGACCAAAAGCTAGGTCAAAGAGGTAGGTTTTGAGGAGTGTCTTAAAGGAGGAGAGGTCGTGAGGCAGAGAAGTTTAGGGAGGAAATTGCAGAGCTCAGGACCTAGACAACTGAAGGCACAGCCGCCAATGGTGGGTCAAAGGAAATCAGGAATGCACAAGAGGCCAGAATCGGAGGAACGCAGAGAACTCTGAAGGATGTAGACAATGTTGCCCCAATTTTAAATTTGGGTGAGCAGTCCCTTTAACGGGCTGCACAGCCCATTCAAAGTTTCACGCATGCGCAAAATTTCACATTGGAAAAGCTGGTCCCGGGCTGTGCGGGACCGGCAGACAGCTGCGCAGCTTAGAGGGAACGTTAGTTGTGGGGCTGGAGAAGGTTACAGAGATAGGGAGGGGCGTGGCCATGGAGGGATTTGAATACGAAGATGAGAATTTTGAAGCATTGCTTTACCAGGAGCCAACGCAGGTCAGTGAACACAGGAGTGATGGTTGAACGGGATTTGGTGCGAGTTATGATACAGGCAGCAGAGTTTTGGATGAGCTGAAATTTACGGAGGGTGGAAGATGGAGCCAGGAGATCATTGGAATAGTGGAGTAGTTGGCCCTTTACTAATTTAAACTAAAATTCACTGGCATTCTAATGCCAGGAAGCAGAGCATTCTTAAATAATTACTTAAAAGCTCTGCTTTCCCTTGATTTGACAGCAGGCGGTGTAACCTGATGATAACTACCATCAAAGTTGTACTTATTTTGAGATTGCATTAAAATCATTTCTTTTCTCTTGCTGCAGATAACTTTTCCAGCAAAAAGCGCTTTCTCAAGAGGAAAATGTAAATCAGCATTGTTAACAAAATATTTGTAAATTTGTTTTCAGTACCAATGTTATATACTGGAATTTGAAAGCATAAAAAGAGGGGGAATATAATTATTTAAACATATAGCAGCAAACAGAAATGCTTTAAAATGTAAGAAGCATCAATGAAAAAGCTTTTGTTCAAATGCACTTTTATTGTTGATTTGTTATGAGTGTAATAACATATAAAACAATCCAGGCATTATTTAACATATAAATATGAAATGCCAACCTTCTCAAAGTTTATTAGCCTAATATTACAGACGCTTGTCCTGTCTGATTGAATGTATTATGGTAAATATCCTTCATCTTTCCCAGAGTTGTGTTTAAAAAGGCAGGCCAAACAACAGTTAGTGATGAACTACTCCTACTTACACAGCAAATCACAGCAAGAACACCACAATGCGAACATAGACTATGTATTCTATCTCTGCTATCCACCTCAGTTCCTAACTATTTCACAAAAATGATCCCCATGCATGTATTTTTTCACTGTTCATGTAACTTTCATTAATGATATATGAGTCAGTGAATGAAAACAAAATTACATGTCTGTCAAAGCTTTAAGGGCAAACAATCCATGATGAATGCAATAATATGACATTTTTAAACAAAACACAGATTTTTGGTATATTTTACAATTTCATTGTTGACAAGTGACATGAAGGTGGTACAAAGAGCAGAATATGTTGTGAATAAAAATGTTCTGCTTTCTTCAGATGGCTTTCTTTTGAGCAAAGATATACCATTTTATTGTTTTTTGGTTGTTTGCAAGCGAACACAGGTGAAGATACAGCAACAGCACAATTTAAGCATCTCTTGAGGCTGTTAAAGCATTTGTTACTAAAATAATTTGACTCTTTTGCCAATTGATTTTCTTTAATTATTTGATTTAACTAAGTCATCTGAAGAAAATAATAGAAATTTTATTGCAGCAATCGATCAATAGGGACAGCTCTAGTTTTAATCAGTCTAAATATAAAAAGATCAGTTTAGTATTACGTATTAAGAATTTATGAAATAGAGTGGAAACTGACAAGTGCACCAGATCAGTAGAAAAAGCTTTTCTATAATTTTGTTGAATGCAACACTTATGGTTAATATTTTATTACAGTATGATAATTGACTTGGGTCGATCCCTTCTGCCAGTGCATTAAGATGGCTGGCGTCTTCTCAGCCAAAATAGCATAATGAGAATAGTGCTCATGTGGCTTTTTAAAACATAAAACCTATTCCTTTATGCTTTATTGCTCGACCAACTCATTGCATCTATTTCTTAATTTAATTGCATATTAATTATTATTGATACTTTTACAATGATTAACATTGAACCATGTTGAATTGAGTATTTTTGTGTTTAGTATTTAACTGGATTATATAATCGGTTACTTTCACAGTCCAATTCCATGGGTTCAGGAGTATATTTGTAAAACTTAGTTACTACTAGATTGAGCAATAAAAAGAACTGTACATTTTACTACCTCACCCCCAAAACGTATTCTCCAAGTTAGCATGTGATATTAGTTACCTCAATATAGATTAGGGGCTAGAAATTTGGTGCATTTGCGCCTCTTGTTAGTGCCCCCCGGACACAAACGATTTTTCGCCAAGGCGCGGTGTCGCTAGCGACTCCCACTAAATTCAGCGGGAGTTTAGCAGCCGCGGTAACTGGTAGCTCCCCGCTCGCAGGCGATGACGACGTCATCACCATGCGCAGCGCCCCGTTTTCGCCCCGCCTGCAAAATTGGCCCACGCTCCCCTGAATTTATGCCAGGCGATGACGGAGCAGCAGGAGGCTCGCAGGGCGCTAACTAAAGGGGAGATGGTGGGCAGGGGGAATAAAAATCAGCCGACTTACTTGTCGCGGCCGTTGTGTCTTTAAACGCGGGGTCCTTGCCGCGATCTGGCAGCCCGGCACTCCTCTTGAATGCCCGGCCGCTAGCACGGCACCCCGCTCTCCGGTGATCCAGGTAGGGCCCCGCAGAGTTGTGGGCTTGGGCCCTCCCCTTTAATTAGGGGAAGAGCCCTTCCATGCTGCAGCGCTACGTGGCCCAGTGCATAGTGATGTAGAACGACATTCAGGGTTAGCGCTCTAAGAAGGAAGTGGCTACTTCCCTCTTGGGGCGCTAAAACTGAATTTCGCGGTCGCCGGGTGCTAAAGTTAGCGGCCAGGCGATGTTGGCGCCCCAAAATGGATGATACCGAATTTTTCCCCCAATATGTTGAATGCATCCACTTGCTGGTCAACTGCTTTAGTCATGGAATTGGTATCTACAGAAAGATTAACTCCTATACAACATATCTGAGTAGGAATCGCTTTGCGAGTTTTGAAATGGTGCTGAAACACTCGATGAGGTCACAAAGACAAGATGTAAAGAGCATTTTGTAACTAACTCTGGACTGACTAGGAGAATGTTGGTTGTTTTATATTGAATTGCACCTTTATAATAGAATCAGAAGATGCTGGAAACACTCAGCAAGTCAGGCAGTATCCGTGGAAAAGGACAAACGTTAGCATTTCATGTGTATAACTCTTCATCTGCATCTGAAATATTTTGTTTTTTGCTTTATAATGGAGTTTACTTTGACATAATTTTATCCATACCATTAAAGTCCTTGCGATTTTTGACAGTATGACAAAGTAAAGTTGTTTAATAACTTCAGTAATTTTATACCATGACCTTAAAATGAAATAAAAATTGAACTTTATTTCCAAAGTGCAAATTATAATAGCCTTAAAATTCTGTGTTTTCTCACTGCTAAATCAGCCAGAGACTAGTGGAATTCCCAGAGAAATGGTGTGAATGGCTGTTTTCAACCATTTACTCCATTTCACTGGGGGTTCTGCCAGTCTCCCACTGAAGTTATGGCAGGAGGTTGAGAGAACACCTGTGGAATTTCCAGGCCAATTACTCGATTAGGCTGATTTCAAAACAGAGGAAGATACACTAGGTCTCATTAAAGAAAACCATAATTTGCACAGGGAGATAAAACACCTGGGGGATGAAATTGGAGATGGGCAGGGATGCAAAACAGGTGGTATTGCATCGGTCGCCTATTAGACGCAACATCCGATATTCAGTTCCATGGACTTCAATCGAATTGAACATCAGGCGTGTTGTACAACAGTCAGCAAATGTGGTTCCGCCAGTTTTGTGTGCCGCCAATGTCCAATTTCCAATTTGAGCCCCACAGTCTGTACAGACATTGATCAATCGATACAGAGTAAATATTTCCAAATTTATTAATCAGGGACTGAATTAAATCATTTAAAAATTCATTCCAGTGTTTAAGGGATCTAAATAAAGAAGCCTTTAACTAACAATGTTTAAAGTATAAAAAATGCATTAAAAACTAGAGCAATGCCTAAAAAGATTTTTTAAAAGGTGAAATATAATGGGGTAAATTTTTGCCTTCAATAAATTCTGACGGAGCAGATCACTCACCTCATTGGAATGTTCTAAAACGGGTGGGGGGATCTGCTCTGCCAGCTTACCGCCAATTCATTGAAAATAAAAATTTACCCAATGTTTTTAAAAATAGTTTTCACTCTAGAAAATGGTGATATATTCCCAACTGATAGCTGTAGGGGTTAGGAGATATGTCTGAGGTCATGGATATATTGAAATGTTTATTAGCAACCTGGAGTGCATCAAAATAACACAACAGCAGTAACACATCTAAAGCAACTTCAGAAAACAAATAGAATTTGTGGCTCCTGTGATGAAAATTTTTCATATCTCATGAAATACAGGTGTGGCAGCAGATGAAAGATGTTCCATTTTTTAAGAAGCGGTCAGAAATGTGATTTTAGGAATTACAAGCCATTAGCTTTATATCTGTAGCAGGAAAGAGAAACAAAAAAATGATGGAATTCAGCAATCTCTGCAGATACTTAACAACTTGGCAGGTGAAGGATAAAAGGCACTTAATATTGAGAAAGACACAACAACACATATTTGAGTAATGAAAATAGCAAATTTGATTACAAAGTGAAGGATATGGCAGTAAGTGAGTCAAGAAAAAGGTATAAGTGTAATAGTTGGCCAAATGATGAAAGTGTCAACACAGATATGGGCAGCAGACAAACGGCAAATAAAATGTTGAGTATATAAGCAGATATGTAAAATATATACATCTAAGGATGCGAAACTGATATTGTATAAGAGCATCAACAGTGCTACAATTGTGTTACCATAGTCAAGAAAAGATATAGAGGAGGTGACAAGGATTCAGAGAGGGGCAACAAAGATCATTCCAGATATCACTGAATTATGAAGAGAAATGGATAAAGTTAATTTTTCTGTTGAGAATAAATTTGAGATTAAGGGGTTGATGGATGGGGAATATGACTAAATTGTTTAAAATAATAGGAGGAAATAGATAAGTTGAATGTAGCGAGGCATTTTATGATTATTTTTTAAAGAACCAAAGGGTTCCATGATCCCATGTAACCGGTGGGGAAGCTGTGGGTCAGAGAAAAGGCTACAACGTAGTAGCCCCGATTCTTTGACCATGCTTCCTGCAAACATGGCCTACTAGTGGGAGCATGAGGTTGTGGAGTTATCTCTCAAACTTCATGATTACAAACATAAAAGTATAAGCCAAACACCTAGAATAACCTTTTCATGCTTAGAGTTATTGACTTATGGAATAGGCCGCTGCCTAGTGTGGTAAATAGTGATTCCAATGAGTGGCAATTGAACACATTTTTGATTCAGTGTAGAGATATGGGGCTAAAAATTGAGTAGTGCCCCGGAAAAATTAGCCCCCCCACACTGGAAATTGAGTGGTTGCGCCCCAAGAGGGAAGCGGAGCGCTACTGGAAGCGCCCTGCATCCCTCTTGGGCACTGCGGCACGTTGCACCATGGTATTGCAGGCCTTCCTCCCCTTCTTAAAGAGGAGGTGCCTTGCGCAGCACGACCCGGGGCCCAGCTGGGCCCCCGGGGATCGGGAGTGCCGGCAAAAGAGCCCGGCACTCAAGAGAAGTGCCGGGCTCTTGGAGGGCAGCCGGCACTCGGACATAGCGTCCGGCGGTAATCAGGGGGCGCTCCCGAAGATCGCGGCCGGGGCACTGCGCATGGCAATGACGTCATCGCCGGCAGCGCATCGCCAGTGGTGCAGCGCCATGGGGCGCTACCGGTTAGCGCCGCCGCTAACCTCCCGCTGAATTTCGCGGAAGGCGCTGCACCCGGGCGCTAGTTGCTTTGCACCCCATTAGCGCCCTCTTAGGGCACTAACGGGAGGAGCAATGCAACCCAATTTTTCCCCCATGGGATCTAAAAATCCATAGCCCTTGCAGCATATTCCCTCCATAACCTCGGCAGGGGTATGCCAGAAGGAGCGGCACCTGGTTATGTCTGGTCCCAGCCTTTCATTGAGCTTATAGGATGGCCAATTGAGGTTGGAGCCTCTTCCAATCCCAAACATGTCCATCAGTGTAGCCAGGGACAGGGACTCAAAACATTGGAGTTCATGGATCCATGTCTCTCAATGGGACTTGGTGTATGGTCAGCAGAGGCACTCCTAGTCAGACCAGGCATCTCCACAGCCTTCCCACCTCTGCCAGCATGTTTTCTATGGAAGGTACCCTTGATGAGGCCTAGTGTTATGAACACCTGCCATTGGCAGGCAAGTCAGGGAACCAAGGTCAGCAGCGGAGGTTCCTGGTGAGCTCTACTCAACCATTATGCCAAAATCCATGAAAAAGCAAGGTCTACTACTAATACATAGTAAGAGGCTTTACCGATATCTATTCTCATCCAACCTTTTTCAATATCAAAAGCAACAGGTGGATTTGCAACTATACAAAGATTGTGCTAATCCTAAAAAAGGAATCTTTTATACAATTCCTGTTCAATCTATTACTACAGTATTGTATTTTAATATGCTCACTTGTCTTTGCACTGATTGGTGTTTAGAATGGGTATGAAGAAGCACTACAGGGATTGATTAAAAACTGTCTTCATTTCTTTTTTTTCAAATGTCCTGAACACCTATGTAAAACCTCATCAGTACAATTGTCTAATTCCTATTGAATTCCTCAGTAATTAATTAAGCTATTTTATTTGTAGATTAAGGTCAGTCGTCTGCTTTAAGATCTTCAGTCACTCAGGTTACAGACAAGGTCAGGGACAGATGCAATTAGTCATTAACAGTTTTGTCGGTCCTGACCATTTACTTGATTCCTCAACACTGACTGCTTGGATTCCATTAATTCTGTTTTCCTAGCCGGCAACTGTCTTAAAAATTGTCAATGTGACAGTCTAATAAATTATACAGTCAGTTGAGTGCATATCAGCCAAAGGAGCAATGAGGCAAATGTTTGAATTTTGAAATATTTTAAACTGTAGAAGAAGAATTACTAATTTAGAAGGACACGTTAATTTGGGTTCTCCTGGCCAGCCTCTGTAAATTGAGCTCCTCCAAAACTCTGCTTCCCATATCCTAACTCGCACCAAGTCTCGTTCACCCATCATCCCTGTGATCATTGACCTACCTGGTGCCAGGGTTAAGGACATCTCCTCTGGGCTGGAAAGAAACTTGCAGTGGGAGGGGGTGGATCCAGTTGTCATGGTCCATGTTGGTACAAACGACGTAGACAGGACTAGGAAGCCGGTTCTGTTAAAGGAGTATGAGCAGCTAGGGGTCAAATTAAAAAACAGAACCTCAAGGGTAATAATCTCTGGATTATTACCTGAGCCACGAGCGAATTTGGCTAGGACAAATACAATTAGAGAGTTAAATGCGTGGCTCAAAGACTGGTGTGGGAGAAATGGGTTTTGCTTCCTGGGACACTGGCACCAATACTGGGGCAGGAGGGAGCTGTTCCGTTGGGACGGGCTTCACTTGGCCAGTGCTGGGACTAGAGTCCTGGCGGATCATATAACTAGGGCTGCAGAGAGGGCTTTAAACTAACTAGTGGGGGGGAGGTTCCTAGAGAGCAAACAATAAAAATGACAACAGAGAAGGTCATAGACTTATGTAGCAGTGGGGAAATTAAAAACCAGAGCGTGTCAGGAAGGGGCAGAAGGTATGGAGTAAAAGGTAAAGTAATAAAAAGGGCAAAAGCAGGAACTAAGTGTCACAAAACATATTTGAAAGTTCTCTATCTGAATGCACGTAGCATTTGTAACAAAATAGACGAGTTAATGGCACAAATAACGACATATGGGTATGATCTTGTGGCCATTACAGAAACATGGCTGCAGGGTGACAATGCCTGGGAATTAAACATACCAGGTTATTTAATGATCAGGAAGGACAGGCAGGAAGGAAGGGGAGGTGGGGTGGCTGTGTTAATAAAGGAAGGAATCACTGTAATACAGAGAAATGATATTGGGTCAAAAGATCAGGATAATGAAACAGTTTGGGTGGAGGTAAGGAATAATAAGGGGAAAAAAACACTAGTGGGCGTAGTCTATAGGCCTCCGAACAGTTGCAACTATGTTGGACGGAGTATCAATCAGGAAATAGTTGAGGCTTGTAATAAGGGAACATCTATAATTATGGGGGATTTTAACTATCATATTAATTGGACAAATCAAATTGGGCAGGGCTGCCTTGAGGATGAGTTCATTGAGTGTATTAGGGATGGGTTTCTTGAGCAGTATGTAACTGAACCGACCAGGGGGCAAGCAACCTTAGATCTGGTCCTGTGTAACGAGACAGGATTAATTAAAAATGTCCTAGTAAAGGATCCCCTTGGAATGAGTGACCATAACATGGTTGAATTCCATATTCAATTAGAGGGTGAGAAGGTTGGATCTCAAACAAGCGTGCTAAGCTTGAATAAAGGAGACTATGAAGGTATGAGAGCGGAATTGAGTAGAGTGGATTGGGAAAATAGATTAAAGGGTAAGACGATACATGATCAGTGGTGTACATTTAAGGAGTTATTTTACAACTTCCAAAAAATATATATTCCACTGAGAAGAAAAGGGTGTAAAAGAAAAGACAGCCATCCGTGGCTAAGTAAAGAAATTAAGGATAGTATTCGACTAAAAACAAGGGCATATAAGGTAGCCAAATCTAGTGGGAGGATAGAGGATTGGGAAAACTTTAAAAGACAGCAAAAAAAACAAAAAGATTGATTAAGAAAGGGAAGATAGATTATGAAAGTAAATTAGCAAAAAATATAAAAACAGATAGTAAGAGTTTTTATAGTTATATA
Source organism: Somniosus microcephalus (assembly GCF_052327205.1). Lineage (NCBI taxonomy): Eukaryota > Metazoa > Chordata > Chondrichthyes > Squaliformes > Somniosidae > Somniosus > Somniosus microcephalus. The sequence continues at coordinate 126,326,747 of NC_140987.1, read as the reverse complement.
AAAAGAAAAAGGGTGGCTAAAGTAAATGTTGGTCCCTTAGAGGATGAGACCGGGAAATTAATGGTGGGAAATATGGAGATGGCAAAAACACTGAATGAATATTTTACATCAGTCTTTACAGTAGAAGACACTAAGAATATCCCAACACTGGACAAACAGGGGGCTATAGGGGGGGAGGAGCTAAACACGATCAAAATCACTAAGGAAGTGGTACTCGGTAATGGAATGGGACTCAAGGCGGATAAATCACCTGGACCTGATGGCTTACATCCTAGGGTCTTGAGGGAAGTGGCGGTAGGGATTGTGGATGCATTGGTAATAATTTTCCAAAACTCCCTGGACTCAGCAAAGGTCCTGGCAGACTGGAAAACTGCTAATGTAACACCCTTATTTAAAAAGGGCAGTAGACAGAAGGCTGGAAACTATAGACCGGTTAGCCTAACATCTGTGGTAGGTAAAATTTTGGAGTCCATTATTAAGGAGACAGTAACAGGACATTTGGATAATCATCATTTAATAGGACAAAGTCAGCATGGTTTTATGAAGGGGAAGTCATGTTTGACAAATTTGCTGGAGTTCTTTGAGGAAGTAACATATAGGGTGGATAAAGGGGAACCAGTGGATGTAGTGTATTTAGACTTCCAAAAGGCATTTCACAAGGTGCCACACAAAAGATTATTGCTTAAGATAAAAAATCACGGGATTGGGGGTAATATTCTCGCATGGATAGAGGATTGGCTATCTCATAGAGTCATAGAGTTTTACAGCACAGAAAGAGGCCCTTTGGCCCATCGTGTCCGCGCCGCCCATCCACCCCTGCCCTGTCTAATCCCATTTTCCAGCATTTGGTCCATAGCCTTGTATGCAATGGCATTTCAAGTGCTCATCCAAATGCTTCTTGAATGTTGTGAGGGTTCCTGCCTCTACCACCCTTTCAGGCAGTGAGTTCCAGATTCCAACCACCCTCTGGGTGAAAAAGTTCCTCCTCAAATCCCCTCTAAATCTCCTGCCCCTTACCCTGAATCTATGCCCCCTTGTTATTGACCCCCCTACTAAGGGGAAAAGTTCCTCTTTATCTACCCTATCTATGCCCCTCATCATTTTGTACACCTCAATCAGGTCCCCCCTCAGCCTTCTTTGCTCCAAGGAAAACAACCCCAGCCTGTTTAGTCTTTCTTCATAGCTGAGGCGCTCCATCCCAGGTAACATCCTGGTGAATCTTCTCTGCACCCTCTCCAAAGCAATCACATCCTTCCTATAGTGAGGCGACCAGAACTGCACACAGTACTCCAGCTGTGGCCTCACCAGCGTTTTGTACAGCTCCATCATAACCTCCCTGCTCTTATATTCTATGCCTCGGCTAATGAAGGCAAGTATCCCATATGCCTTTTTAACCACCTTATCTACCTGTTCCGCTGCCTTCAGAGATCTATGTACATGTACACCAAGGTCCCTCTGACCCTCTGTACTTCCTAGGGTCCTACCACTCATTGTGTATTCCCTTGCCTTATTTGTCCATCCAAAATGCATCACCTCGCAGTTTTCAGGGTTAAATTCCATTTGCCACTTTTCCGCCCATCTGACCAACCCGTTTATATCGTCCTGTAGCCTGAGGCTTTCCTCCTCGCAATTTACCACCCCACCAATTTTCGTGTCATCTGCGAACTTACTGATCATACCTTTTACATTCTCATCCAAATCATTTATGTAGATCACAAACAACAAGGGACCCAGCACCGATCCCTGAGGTACCCCACTGGACACAGGCTTCCAGTCACAAAAGCATCCTTCGACCATCACCCTCTGCCTCCTGCCACTCAGCCAGTTTAGGATCCAACGCGCCAAGGCACCCTGGATCCCATGGGCGCTTACCTTCTTGACCAGTCTCCTATGCGGGACTTTGTCAAAAGCTTTACTGAAGTCCATGTAAACCACATCCACAGCATTTCCCTCATCTACCCCCCTAGTCACCCCCTCGAAAAATTCAATCAGATTTGTCAGACATGATTTACCCTTGACAAAGCCATGCTGACTATCTCCGATTAATCCTTGCCTCTCCAAGTGGAGACTAATTTTGTCCTTCAGAATTTTTTCCAATAATTTCCCTACCACAGATGTTAGGCTCACTGGCCTGTAATTCCCTGGTTTATCCCTGCTACCCTTCTTGTATAATGGTACTACATTAGCTGTTCTCCAGTCCTCTGGTACATCCCCTGTGGCCAGAGAGGTTCTGAAAATTTGTGTCAGAGCCCCTGCAATCTCCTCCTTTGCCTCCCACAGCAGCCTGGGATACATCTCGTCCGGGCCTGGGGATTTATCCACTTTTTGGCCTGCTAAAACCGCTAGCACCTCCTCCCTCTCGATGCTAATATGTTCAAGTATGTCACAGTCCCCTTGCCCGATTTCTATGTCTGCATCGTCTCTCTCCATAGTGAACACAGATGCAAAAAATTCATTTAAAACCCCGCCTACATCATCTGGCTCTACACACAGATTGCCACTTTGGTCCCTAATGGGCCCTACCCTTTCCCTGGTTATCCTCTTGCCCTTAATATACTTATAAAACATCTTAGGATTTTCCTTTATTTTGCTCGCCAGTGTTATTTCATGGCCCCTCCTCGCCCTCCTAATTTCTTTTTTAAGTATGCCCCTGCACTTTTTATACTCCTCTAGGGCTTCTTCCGTCTTTAGTCTTTTGTAACTGCCAAAAGCCCCCCTTTTATTTCTAATGCATTTTTGTATATCCCTTGTCATCCAAGGTTCCCTTTGCTTGTTGGTCCCACCCTTGACCTTTACAGGAACATGTTGGCGTTGTACTCTCTCTATTTCCCTTCTGAAAGTCTCCCACTGTCTTGATGTGGATTTTCCTATAAGTAGCTGCTCCCAGTCCACTTTGGCCAGATCCTGCCTTATCATATTAAAATCGGCCTTCCCCCAATTTAGAACCCTTATTTCCGGGCCGTCTTTGTCTTTTTCCATGACCACCTTAAATCTCACCGAATTATGGTCACTATCGCCAAAATGCTCTCCTACTGACACTTCCACCACTTGCCCGGCTACATTCCCCAGAATTAGGTCCAGTATCGCCCCCAACATCTAACAGAAGGCAGAAAGTTGGGATAAATGGTTCATTCTCAGAATGGCAATCAGTAACCAGTGGTGTTCCGCAGGGGTTGGTGCTGGGTCCCCAACTCTTTACAATCTATATTAACGATTTGGAGGAGGGGACCGAGTGTAACATATCAAAGTTTGCAGATGATACTAAGATGGGAGGGAAAGTAGTGAGTGAGGAGGACATAAAAAACCTGCAAGGGGACATAGACAGGCTAAGTAAGTGGGCAGAGATTTGGCAGATGGAATACAATACTGGAAAGTGTGAGGTTATGCACTTTGGCAGGAAAAATCGTAGAGCAAGCTATTATCTTAATGGCAAGAAACTGGAAAGTACTGAAGTACAAAGGGATCTGGGGGTCCTGGTGCACGAAACTCAAAAGGTTAGTATGCAGGTGCAGCAAGTGATTAAGAAGGCCAATGGAATGTTGGCTTTCATTGCTAGGGGGATAGAATATAAAAATAGGGAGTTGTTGCTTCAGTTGTACAAGGTATTAGTGAGACCACACCTGGAATACTGCATACAGTTTTGGTGTCCATACTTAAGAAAAGACATACTTGTTCTTGTTCTCGAGTCAGTACAAAGAAGGTTCACTCGGTTAATCCCGGGGATGAGCGGATGGACATATGAGGAGAGGTTGAGTAGATTGGGACTCTACTCATTGGAGTTCAGAAGAATGAGAGGCGATCTTATTGAAACATATAAGATTGTGAAGGGGTTGGATCGGGTGGATGCGGGGAGGATGTTCCCGATGATGGGTGAAACTAGAACTAGGGGGCATAGTCTTAGAATAAGGGGCTGCTCTTTCAAAACTGAGATGAGGAGGAACTACTTCACTCAGAGGGTGGTAGGTCCATGGAATATGCTACCCCAAAAAGCTGTAGAAGCTACATCATTACATAAATTTAAAACAGAAATAGACAGTTTCCTAGAAGTAAAGGGAATTAAGGGTTACGGGGAGCGGGCAAGAATTTGGACATGAGTCTAGGTTCGGATCGGACATGGCCCTGTGGGTAGCGGAGCGGGCCCAGGGACCGTGTAGCCTGATCCTGCTCCTATTTCGTGTGTCTAATTCTGTTAGATTCAGGAGATGGTTCTGTGATAGTAGATTGGTGGTTAGGATCAGATCAGCCATGATCTTATTAAATGGCGGAGCAGGCTCGAGGGGCCGATTGGCCTACTCCTGCTCCTATTTCTTATGTTCTTATGTTCTTACATTGGCTCCAAGACTGGCAACACCTCAATTTTAAAATTATCATCCTCATGTTCAAATCCCTCCATGGCCTCATGCCCCCCAATCTCTAACCTCCTCCAGTCCTACAACCCTCTGACCTACCAAGATCTCTGCGCTTCTCCAATTCTCCTCGCGCATCCCGATTTTAATCGCTCCACCATTGGCGGCTGTGCCTTTAGCTGCCTAGGCCCTAAGCTCTGGAATTCCCTCCCTAAACCTCTCCATCTCTCTACTTCTCTCTCCTCTTTTTAATTCACTCCTTAAAGCCTACCTCTTTGACTAATGTTTTGAACCTGTCCTAATACCTCTTAATGTGGCTCGGTGTCAAACTTTGCCTGATAATGCTCCTGTGAAGCGCCTTGGGATGTTTTTACTAGGTTAAAGCTGCTATATAAATGCAAGTTGTTGTTGTAAAATAAATAATGTAAGTTTCCCACTTTTTAGGGTTATCTTTTGATTCTCCATACTTTGAAGTGAGAACATGAATCCCTGGGAATTCATTATAAAACTGTAATCTGATTCAATGGTTCAGATGAAGCTTCCACAGTTTCTAACCATCACTTGAATTATAAAATTAGACAGTTGTTTCCCCATCCTGTAGGTATTGACTCCATGATGGGCTACGATCCTGCAGGTGCCTGGCACCCTCCAGTACCATGCCGACTACTTAAAAGGAGCATCATAGCCATGCATGATCCTTTCCTCATCTGTATAAATGCCGCTAACATCCAGTAGGGGTCAATGGATAGCAATCAGGAGCAGGACCTGGGCCAATTTTCTCTTTCAGATTGAAGTCAGTTGTATCAGCCCCTGGCTCAGATCAGTTAACTCGGCACCGACCAAGAATCACATCTGTGATCTTCCTGGTTTGTATAGTTCAGCTATTCACCAGATAAATTCATCAAGGCTGTGGGGAGGCCATATTTGTTTAAACAATATCTTTACTAATACATACAGTTTAATTCACTTTGTATTGTGATCAAACTGTATTTTGACTAGTGACAGCTGACATCCATCACAGGAATCAGCTATTTAATTGCATTGGTGCACTGGGACCAACATTCAGGACCTGGTTATTGATTCCCTCTTAACATAGCCACTTAACTGATGAAGCTACCCTACACGTCACTAGACCAACTCTTTATTCAGGCTGGATTTTCAGTAGTCTGCTTTCAGACTGAAAATATATATTCAATACTAATCAATTTTATTTTGATTTATTTGTAGTTTATTTTCCAGCTACTGGGAAATTACATCAACAATGGAGCTGAATGTTAGCCTATTTTTCACTTCCTGGTTAGATATAATGTTTAGTTTTTGTGATGATACAAGTGAAGAACTATAAAGATTTTGGGGGGGGAAATTTTAACCTAATCCATTCGGCGGGAAACTGACGCGAACAGATCGGCTGCGGGTTTTACATGTTGCTCGATTTTGCTGACATCAGTGGAAAGACAATGTAGAGCAAAGTGATTGATTTGTCCATGATGAATGTAAGTGTATAGTTAAGAAGACAAAATATCATAGGGGTGATTCCATGATCCTGTGTTCTCAGCAGAGAATGGCAAAGAGCACATCTCGGAAAATCGTAGGCAGAAACTCCGTGATTTTCATGATCAGTAAATCACAGCCTGCACACTCGTGGTTTCGCAAAATGCACTACAAACATGTGCCAGATCATGGAATGATCTCTTGTATGTAATAATTTGAGTGCCTAAATGTCTCATTTCCCAATAACTCAGACCAAGTGGCTGTTGGGTTTTAATGATAGTTATTTTTCAAGGGGTTCTATAACCATGTGTTATAAAAGGAAGAGGAGGAAGTACTGGCTACATTTTATATAACGTGAAGAATGGGGCAGGATTCAGCAAGGGCAAGCTGAAAGAGAACCATCTGTTACTTGTAAGTCCTGACACATCTGCTACCTTGTGGTAAACCACTGTTATACCTGTCTGTATGTGTATGTGTATTCCACTAGGTACAGGTCTGGACATGCCTCGGCTGACTCCTCCCACTATTCCAGGTATATAAGTGACTACCTCCCAGTTCCTTAGTATTCTGGACGGGTCGACCACTCGAGACTAGACCTTCATTCTTTAGTTAATAAAAGCCTGGTTGTTACTCGCTTAACCTCAGTCTTTTGAGTAATTGATGGCGCTGACACATCTGCTACCTCTCCCATGCATCTGAAATCAAATTGGAGGAGGGGAGTTGTGATATTATTTTGTGCTAAGTGTGATGCTATATTGACGCACAGTTCATATCATTGTGCTTCTTGGGCATGCAGTACTTCCAAACACCACTTAAATATGTTTGCCAAAAGATCTCTGTTCAAATATTACCTAAATGGCTATCTGTGAAAGTTCAGTTTGTACTTATTGACAGCGGTGAATATAGTCAATTGATTAAGCACAATCAATGGGCAAAGTGACTTTTCCATCCACATTGGAGAAGCAGTTACTTGAAAATCTTTAATATTTTATTATATATGCTTTATATTATTTTCAGTAATACTCTTTTTGACGTTCTAACTTGCAACAGCCTTTTTTTGACTGCAATGAAAATTTTACTAAACTTAGTGGTCCTATGTATCAGTTCTGTTGAAAAGGATGCAGCTCTATAGTTCGTTCTTTGTGACTCGATTACTGAAACTTGAGCCTGTACATAGAAACTAAGAATCTAAGAATACATTCTGGCCACATTTCCCTTTAAAGATCTTGTGCTTTTTTAAAAAATTGTTCAGTTGTATACATTATCTGCGTTAATATAAATGTTCAGCTATTTGAAACCCTGTGGAATCCTATATTCCATAGCTCTTAAAAAGTATCTTATTGTGATAAGCTTTCGGTTTGCATAATGAAGTGAATAAATGAAGTGAATGTATGCTATGAAATGAAAGAGTTGAGCCAGTTGTCCTTCTCTGTTTTTGATTCACAATCTCACTTCACTCGAACAGAACAACAATTTCTTGCAGCTGGTCTGACATTGGTAACTTTTGTCTCCTTTTTATAAACTTTAATTTTTTCTTCACTGCCACACATTCATCACTTTGTCTCCACCTACCTGGAAACTTCTGTGTTTATGAAATGTTTAGTTACAAGGGGGTGAATTTCCATGGAATGGTGTAAACACGTTTCCGCTGCTTTTCCGGGGTTTCCACTGCTCTTTCGCCCAGCCTACAGTGGACAAGTGGGAGAACCTCCACGGAAATTCACCTCCAATGAGTTTGGTATTTACAATTATCGCAGACCTGATTGATAATTTCCAGTAAAACAGAATATTGATTTGTTATTGTAATCTGTGCAAATACCAAGCCCCCACCCTCCAAAACCATGCATTTTAAGTAACCCAGCCAATACATTTTATGCAAATGTCCAAACAAGATCCATTACCAAAACAGTTATTCATCTGCACAGAACCTTTCGAATCTTGCACCCATCATGGGAAGAATGGAGACAAAATGCTGTGCAGTCACACAAAAATACAATCATCTTGGAATACCAGAAAAAACTTACCAATGATTTAAAAAATTCCTTCATGCCACACATATTACTTTGCATATTACAATTCAATCATTTTATGAGCAGTTTTCACTTAAAAAAAACTGAATAAAATTTCCTGAAATACTTTTTACCACATTAAAAAGGTACAAAACATAAAAACAGTAAAAACAGCAGAAATAAGTTTTGCTCAGAGAAGTCGTTGTTACAAGTCGTTACCCTTAGTCCAACTGCACACCAGTGTGGTTTCAGGAGCTGCCTAGCTTGTCGAGGATGTAGTGTATTTTACATGCCAGCCACTGTCTAAGTGGACAGTAGTATTCATAGTGGAACTGCTCAAATTCGGGCGTCTGCCGGATTTCCCTCAGAAAAGAAGCATCAATGTCGGACTCCAGCAAGACCAAAAGAAGTGGGAAAGCGAACAGCATCAAGCCCAGGCCCACCAGAAGGAGTTTCACAAAGCTCTTCGCCAGCGCATTCAGATGTTTGTTGCTTGTCAACAATTCAAAGCTCCTGGTTAGTACTCGCTTCACTTCCTTCAGCTCTTTCTCCTCTGCAATCAGAAGTGCAGTTTCAGCTGCATCTAGCTCATCATACGAGCCTGCTTCATCCCTCTGGTTCCCAGGTGGGTGACTATTAAAAAGCAAGTCAATCCCACCATCTTCTACAGGAGTAGGCAGGACACTGGCACTTGGATTATATACTAGTTCTGATATAGTTAGGGCTTCTTCACTATTTTCCTCTTTGTTCTCACATTTGGATTCACCTATCTCTCCTGACTCACTCTGTGGCTCTTTTTCCTTTTCTTCTTCAGGTGTGGATTGATCATTCAACTTCAACAGCTCTCCACCTGAAAAGAGACAAGAAAATTCAAATATCTGGATCATGTCACCTCATAATCTTCTTTTCACTGATGAAATGAAATCACTGTGTGAGAGACTGCAGGTGCAAACTTGTTTCCTACTTTTTTATGCTTTCTTAAACTATTGATTTTCATAAAATGATGATTCGCATCTTATTAATGACTAAATAATTCTTCTCAAGTCAACTGAGAAACACTGACCTAATTGCAGGTGATTCTCTGGCTATGATTAAATAGATAAGAATGGAACCAGGTGAGTGCAGTCCCACCCAGCTGGACAATGGTGGAGAGGCATTGGAGGAGGATGGAGTGGTCAACTGTGTCAAAGGCTGCAGACAAGTCAAGAAGGACAAGGAGGGATAGTTTACCTTTGTCACAATCACAAAGGATGTCATTTGTGACTTTGAGAGCTGTTTCGGTACTGTGGCAGGGGCAGAAACCTGATTGGAGGGATTCAAACATGGAGTTGCGGGAAAGATGGGAATGGATTTGGGAGGCAACAACACATTGAAGGACTTTGGAGAGGAAAGGGAGGTTGGAGATGGGATGGTAGTTTGCAAGGATGGAGGGGGTCAAGGGCTGGTTTTTTGAGAAGAGGGGTGATGACGGCAGATTTGAGGGAGAGGGGGACAGTACCTGAGGAGAGAGAAAGTTAACAATGTCAGCTAACATGGGAGCCAGAAAAGGAAGTTGGGTGGTCAACAGTTTGGTGGGAATAGGCTTAAGGGAGCAGAAAGTGGGTCGCATGGACAAGATGAGCATGGAAAGGTCAGTACCTGAGGAGAGAGAAAATTAACAATGTCAGCTAACATGGGAGCCAGAAAAGGAAGTTGGGTGGTCAGCAGTTTGGTGGGAATAGGGTTAAGGGAGCAGAAAGTGGGTCGCATGGACAAGACGGGAGATCGGAGAGAAACTGGAGAAAGATGTGAGTTCAGGGCTAGGGCAGGGGGGAACCTTAGAGGAAGTTTGGCCTGGTGGACTAGGGGAAGGAAGGGAAGTGGCAGAGGCAGCTGAACGGATGGTCTCAATCTTAGAGACAAAGAAGTCCATGAGCTCCTCACACTTGTTGTCAGAGGTGAGGGTAGAGGAGACAGGGGAGAGGGGTTTAAGAAGACGGTTAGCAGTAATGAATAGAAGCCGGGGGTTATCGACGTTCAACATGTCCAATCAGTGCAAAGCAGCAATTAACAAAGACAATAGAAGTTGTAGCCAAAAAAGTACAAGTTAGAGGAAGCTGTGATACTGTACATTGCTCTGACCGAATCACATCTTGAGTACTGTGTGCATTTCTGCCACTGAGATACAAGGTAGACATTTGTATTTTGCAGATAGTGCAATGAAGAGCCACAAGGCCGATACTTATTGTTAAAGGTCTGAATTGTGAGGAAAAACTGACAAACGTGGGGTCTATTTATATTCTTGCTATGCACAAAATGGCTGCTGTGTATGCCTGCATAAATAATATTCACTGCACTCCAAAGAGTAATGCATTGTATGTGAAGTGCTTTGAAATGTTTCTGAAGAAGCTATATAAATGCAATTCTCTCTTTCATTCTTCAGGACCCCAACATGACCTACACTGCCCAGCTTGGAAAGTAAGCCATAACCAAATGCTGGACTATCCAGGCTTAATGAGTGACACTCCCAGCAAGAAAGTCTCAGTCTCTGCTCATGGCAAAGCTGAGATCATGAACTTGTTCAGTGTGGATCTCCTGGTCTATATCCCTTTCCAACGACTCATGTTTAAGCTCTTAGCTACTGTGCTAATTTATTATCAAGACCTGTGTACCACCAAAAATCTTTTGCAATTTTCTTGTTCACGCGCCTGCTGTGCCATGTTAATGAGGATTGATCTGCATTGCAACATGGGAACTGTGCCACCTGAAATGTGGGTGTCAGTTTATGAATTCCAGCTTGAGCCTGGTGTTTGCACATCTGTTTACACAGCACAGTATTGCATGAAGAAAATCTGGATTAGGTCAGTTGTGGGTTTGTGTCTGCTATTGCTAAGGTTGTGACTGTGTCATATTTTTATGTCATCATATTTGCAACATGATTGATGTTTTTGTTTTTGGCAGTTGCATGTCTTACTGTCTGACATTAATGCATCAAAAAGAGTGGAAGCTCATGGGAAGCAGAAATTGCCACGCATAGACCACCAGGCCCTAAACTGCCATCAATGCTACATTTTATGACTCTAACCTTCTTTTCAATAATGCATCTGTAAGAAAAATTATGGTGTTAGCCTCCACACATAAGCACTACCCAAAGTTCAGAGGCCAAGGTATTTAAAATATTCTGGAGATCACGGTGGCTTGAAATTCAGAACAAATTTAATTTTAGGACTGCTCAGGTGCCAAGTTGAGATCTGATATCATTTTGAACAAGCAGAAATGGATACGGCGGCTTTTCTCCACAAATAAGTATCAATTTTAATATCTTATCTGCTGTGTATTTTTTTACCAATTAAAATACTCTACCGCTAACAGCTATTTCCATGTAATTTGCTTTTAGTAACATGCCCCCAGCACTGTTGAGTTAATCTTTGGAATATTACAAGGCTCAGAGTGATTTGAAAATCAAAATGTTACAGCACAGACAATCGTGTATGGAGGTGACAAAAGTGGGATAAGAGTTTCAGTGGGAGCGAGGCAGGGCAGAGGCAAGTGATGTTGCGGAGGTGGAAGTATAAGTTGTCTTGATGATGGATAGGATGTGGAGTTTGAACAGTTTTGCCAGTATTAATTCAGTCTGAGCAAGTGGCCAGGGTGAGGGGATGGAGAAAGTACCAATAGAGTAGTATTTATGGCAGAGCTAACGGATAGCTACAAATGTTCAGTTGAAGGACATTTTGACACATCCAGAAAAGGGAGTCTGACAACACAAAGGTGGTCATGGAGTCGAAGGAAATGATGGAGAAGTGGAGCTGGGCACCATCAGTATACATGTGTAAGCTAATCCTGTGCCTTCTGATGATTTTACCGAAGGGCAGCATGTAGATGAAGAAGAGGAGGGGCCCAAGGTCAAATCGTTGGGGAACTTGGGCAGGAAGGTGCACTGACTGGGTTGGAACAGATAAGAGTGGAACCACATAAGGACAGTTCCATGGAACTGGAAAATAGAGGAGAAGGTGGATGGCTTGGTTGACCATGTCCACCACATAGAGATTGAGGTGCATAAGGTGGAATAACGCGTCATGGCTGCAGTCACAGAATACGTAATTTGTGATTTTGGCCAGAATGTCTCAGTACAGTGAACAAGGCAGAAGCCAAAATGAAGAGATTCAAAAAGGGAGTTTTGAAAAAGGTGGGTATGGAGCTGGGAGGATGCCAACCATGTCCAAAGAACTTGGAGAATAAAGGTAGGTTAGAAGTGAGGCAATAGTTGGAGAGAATGGATGGGTCAATGTTGGGCTTTTTGAGGAAGGGATGTTGACAGTGGATGTGAAAGGAAGATGGACCTGCCTGCAAAAAAGAAACCTAAGCAAAGGGCAAAGAAAAGTAATTGAGTGGACAAGAGTTGGGTGAGGATGGGATCAAGAGAGTAGGAGGTGGACCTCATGGAAAATATGAGATCAGAGAAGGCAAGGGTAGATGGGAAAAAAACAACACAATGATGGGATCAGGGTAGGGCAGTTGCACAGATGGTCTCAATCTTAGAGGTGAAGATAGCCTCATAGCAATGTAAATTATTGCTAAACAAGTTTACAAAAACAGGTAATAACATAAATACATGTAAAAAAGTGGAAAATCTCATCGCTTGGCTAATTATTAGCTAAAAAAGTGTACTTATTTAAATATGACTTTGATCTATGCTTACTTTTCCTATGGACAGTGACCCCCACTATGCAGATTTCCTGCTCACACATAAATACGTAATCCTGAACCACCTTCGCTATTTTTTGTAGTTATTTTTTCAATGCTCAGTATCCAAAACAGAATCAACTGGAGTATTGTGTTCAATTCTGGGCACCACACTTTAGGAAGGATGTCAAGGCCTTGGAGAGGGTGCAGAAGAGATTTACTAGAATTGTACTAGGAATGAGGGACTTCAGTTATGTGGAGATACTGGAGAAGCTGGGGTTGTTCTCCTTGGAGCAGAGAAGGTTAAGAGGAGATTTGATAGAGGTGTTCAAAATCATGAACGGTTTTGATAGAGTAAATAAGGAGAAAATGTTTCCAGTGGCAGAAGGATTGGTAACCAGAGCACACAGATTTAAGGTCATCGGCAAAAGAACCAGAGATGGCATGAGGAAACTTTTATTTAAACACAGCATGTTGTTGTACACTGCCTGAAAGGGTCGTGGGAGCAGATTCAACAGTAACATTTAAAAGAGAACTGGATAACTAATTGAAGAGAAAATAATTACAAGACTATGGGGAAAGAGCAAGGGAGTGGGATTAATGGATAACTCAACCAAAGAGCCGGCACAGGCATAATGGGTCAAATGGCCTCCTTCTGTGTTGTATCATTCTACGATAATTCATTTGTTTCAAATAATTTCACAACAGCACATGGTATATAGGGCTATGTGTGTCAATATCTTACAACAGTAAAAGTGCTGCATTTAAAATGCAGCTGGAATTGTCAGCTTGTGTTATAACAGAAAAAAGGAATTCCGCAGTGCCATGAAAGTGTGTAGTAGTGTCACAACTAGAGTACAATACCCAGGTCACCCTATTCATTCATTTTTCTCTTAGGTGAAAATCTAGGTCTGTAGAGCAAAGAAACTGGTAACCACAGCTCATTTATATTTCTACTAGTCTTTTCTTGTGCAATGACATCAATTGTTGCTGTTCATACCTTTCATATTAGAGCTGATTGTGTATTTATTATAGTCTTAAATAAAAGGTTTCAAAGAAAACTCCAGCTAAAACACATAAAATTAGATAAGCTGAGGTACAAATAACACACACATTTTTGATTCTGATCAAAGCAAAATTTGAATTCAAATATATAATTCTTTCACAAAAGTTAATCAATATAAATCGGCATGTTAACCTAGAATTTTTCCTGAATACCAAATCTATCAATAGCATCAGTGACTCAAAAATTATTCATGCAGCAAAAGGTTTATTATTGAAGAAAGATGTTACCGATTCCTCTGGCTATGATCTTTGGCCCATGTTTCAACAATCGAATATATACATCCCTGCAGCAGTGATTCACCATCCGCAGGTGAATGCTTCTCCTGGTCTGGATTTTTAGCAGGCCTTTCACCATGATTGTTCCTTTCATATCAGTCCAAAATCCTATAAAGCAGTCATTTTCTTTCCTGTCCTAGGACTTTTGTAGTCCTGTCAGTGAACTCCCAACAGCAGAACATACAAGCCTCCAGTATAGGAACTAAATGTCAACTGTGTGAAAGGGCTTAGGAACACAGGCCATGGGGGAAATGATGGCTAAGATTACAGTTATTTATAAACCGCTTGCCTGAATCAGCTGTAACATTTTACCAAAGAGATTTATGGGAAAGAAATAATACTACTTTTTGTCTAAACTGAACACGATGGTCTGAATATTCCCCTTCGGTGTGGAGTTTTGCAGAAATGGTATTTCCATCTGCCCCAGCCTCGACCCGTTTTCATGGGTCGGTGCTCATTAAAGATGCATGGCGCGCTCACGGTGGGATTTCCACTGCCATGAGGGACCCCACTAATGCCAGCAAGGAATCTAGTGGTGCTGCAGCAGGGATACAAGTGCAGCACCAGAAAATCTGACAAGAGAATTAAAAAGGCAAAAGAACTCTGAAGATTGAACAAGGCCTCCCACTAAAAGCCTTGGCCGAGACCCAGGTCTTTAGCAGTTATGTCTCTGGGGCCATTACCGGGAGAGGAGGCCAGTCCAAGGCCTATACCCTCCATTTGGGTGTTTACAGCCAATTCCCAGGGCCTCCCGCCAACTTCCACATGGCAATAGATGTAGTGGAGGGAATGTGCCGTGACCCCAGGACCCACCCGCCTCTCCGGCTGCCATTTACATGTGGTAGTGGGGAAGGAACAAGCAGCAATGGTCCCAATAGGGACGGTGGAAGGGAAATGCTTCTTGGGTGTTAAGACCCTCCCTGCCCGAATTTTCCGACATTCTCTGTGATCCTGCCCAATTTCCCCCTGATTTGTCTCTGAACGGAGAATTGTTATCAAGAACTACTGGAAGAGTTTTTTTGTTCTGTTCCCCCTCCACCACCCCCCGCTCCCCCCTCCCCCGCCAATCCCCTCCACACCACCACCCCTGTTCCTGCTCATTCTCCTAAGAAACGCATTTACTGTGCACAAGAGGGCAAATTACTTCTCCCAGCCTAAACCAGCCTCCCATAACAGGCGTTACTATGAAATTACCGCTCTATCAGCCTCCTCCCAAACATATGTGTGAAAGCAACTTTTTTCTCCCTATGCATAACTTTTGCTTGTAACATTTAGCAGAGTTTTTAAATAGGGAACTTAACAAAGTTAGTGATTGAACCTGCATTCCATTGTTTTGCAGCACTGACCCAAACTGGAGTGGGGCTGGTTACTTTGAGGGGTACAGCTCATTAGGAGAAATGATCCAGACATAGAGGGGGTGATTCTCACTCAGAAGTCAGGAAGGAGGCGGGACTACAACTTTTGGGGTTGTAGTCCCGCCTCCATCGAGATGCGGCCAATTCACGTGATTTTAACTTGATTGACCTGGTTGAGCCCGCCCAGCGGGCTCAGCAGGCCAATTAAGGGCCACCCGGCAACAGGTGACGTCGCAGACTGAAATTTCATCTGTCAAGACGTTTTGACAGATGAAATATCAGTGTTTCATAGCTGTTTGAAGCTGTCAAACACTGACAGTCTTACTTCTAACCTGAGTCCTTCTACACAGACTCAGTTAGAAATTTCTCCGGCACAGAAAGCTGCAGGCTATCACTTTTGACAGTGCGCAGCCGTTCTGCTTTCTGTGCCGGTTAGATGATGGGCTCCCGAAACCTAGAGGAAGGCTAAAAAGGTAAGTACAGGTCATTTAAACTTCTTTACACACTTACCTTTGCACTCATGCACCCATCACTCACCTGAACACCGACATCTCGACCCCTCCAAGTCCTTCAACCCGACGGCCCGACTCCTCTAACTTGGCGTGGTTTGGAGCCGTCAGGAATCCCACACTTCAAGCTTTAAAATAGTGAATAGGCTAAAAACTGCCTGTTAACTACCTGTTAACAGGCAGTTAATTGGCACTAATCCCTTCCTGCCTTGGGTAGGCGGGTTCCAGTGTGGGGCGGGTACCCGCCTCCTTTGAAACTTATATGGAGGCGGGTTTGGGGCGGGATGGTATCGGAACCTCCGAATTCGGGACTTTAACCCCCCGCACGCCTCCAATCCCGACTCCACGGGTAAGTTAAAATCGAGGCCAGAGGCTCCGATATTAGCATTGGGAACGGGAGGGAGTGGGGGTCTGATATCACCTGGGAAACCCGGAAGTAAGTCAGTGGCATTTTAATGCAGCCAGCTCATTATGGCATAGAAACATAGAAGATAGGAGCCTGCTCCGTCATTCAATGAGATCATGGCTGATCATCCAAATTCAGTACCCTGTCCCTGCCTTCTCCCCATATCCCTTGATCCCTTTAGCCTTAAGAAATATATCCAACTCCTTCTTGAATCTATTTAATGAACTGGCCTCCACCGCCCTCTGTGGCAGAGAATTCCACAGGTTCACCACTCTCTGGGTGAAGAAATTCCTCCTCATCTCAGTCCTAAATGGCTTACCCCTTATCCTTAGACTATGACCCCTTGTTCTGAACTCCCCGGCCATCAGAAACATCCTTCCTGCATCTAGTCTGTCCAGGCCTGACAGAATTTTATAGGTTTCGATGAGATCCCCTCTCAATCTTCTAAACTCCAGTGAGTATAAGCCCAATCGACACAATCTCTCCTCATACGTCATTCCTGCCATCCCAGGTATCAGCCTGGTGAATCTTCGCTGCACTCCTTCCATGGCAAGAACATCCTTCCTCAGATAAGCCGACCAAAACTGCACACAATACTCAAGGTGCGGTCTCATCAAGGCCCTGTACAACTGCAGCAAGACATCCTTGCTCCTGTACTCGAACCCTCTTGCTACGAAGGCCAACATACCATTTGCCTTCTTAACCGCCTGCTGCACCTGCATGCTTACCTTCAGCGACTGGTGCACCAGAACATCCAGGTCTCTTTGCACTTCCCCTTCTCCCAATCTATTGCCATTCAAATAATAATCTGCCTTCCTGTTTTTGCTACCAAGGTGGATAACCTCACATTTATCCACATTATAGTGCATTTGCCATGTTTCTGCCCAATCACCCAACCTGTCCGAATCATACTGGAGTTTCACGACATCCTCCTCACAGCATACCCTCCCACCCAGCTTTGTGTCGTCTGCAAATTTGGAGATATTACATCCAATTCCCTCGTCCAGATCATTAATATATATTGTGAACAGCTGGGGTCCTAGGACCGATCCTTGCGGTACCCCACTAGTCACTGCCTGCCACTCCGAAAACGACCCGTTTATTCCAACTCTTTGCTTTCTATCTGCCAACCAGTTCTCTATCCAAGTCAATACCTTGCCCTCAATAACCATGTGCCTTAATTTTGCACGCTAATCTCTTATGCGGGCCCTTATCGAAAGCCTTCTGAAGGTCCAAATACACCACATCCACTGGTTCTCCCTTATCTATTTTAACAGTTACATCCTCAAAAAATTCCAGTAGATTAGTCAAGCATGATTTACCTTTTGTAAATCCATGTTGACTTTGTCCGATCCTGTCACTGCTTTCCAAGTGCTCTGCTATTACATCTTTTATAATGGACTCTAGCATTTTCCCCACCACCGATGTCAGGCTTACCAGTCTATAATTCCCCGCTTTTTCTCTACCACCTTTTTTGAATAGTGGGGTAACATTAGCTACTCTCCAATTCATGGGTACTGTTCCAGAGTCTATCGAGTTCTGGAAGACGACCAGCAATGCATCTACTATCTCCAGGGCCACTTCCTTAAGTACCCTAGGATGTAGATTATCAGGCCCTGGGGATTTATCGGCCTTCAATCCCGTCAACTTCCCCAACACCATTTCCCTACAAATACTGATTTCTTTCAGTTCCTCCCTCTCGTTAGTCCCTATGTTCCCCGACATCTCTGGGAGGTTATTTGTGTCCTCCTTTGTGAAGACAGAACCAAAATATGTATTTAATTGGCCTGCCATTTCTTTGTTCCCCATTATAAATTCCCCTGATTCTGACTGTAAGGGACCTATGCTTGACTTCACCAATCTTTTTCTCTTCACATATCTATAAAAGCTTTTACAGTCAGTTTTTATGTTCCCTGAAAGCTTACTTTCATAATCTATTTTCCCCCTCTTAATTAATCCCTTTGTCCTCCTTTGCTGAATCCTAAACTGCTCCCAATCCTCAGGTTTGCTGCTTTTTTTGGCCAATTTATATGTCCTCTCTTTGGATCTTATGTTATCCCTAATTTCCCTTGTTAGCCACGGTTGAGTCACCTTTTTTCATTTATTTTTATGCCAAACTGGGATAAACAAATTCTGTAGTTCATCTATGCGATCTTTGAATGTTTGCCATTGCCTATCCACCGTCAACCCTTTCAGTGACATTACCCAATCAATCCTACCCAACTCGCATCTCATACCATCATAGTTCCCTTTATTTAAATTCAGGACCTTAGTCTCTGAGTCAACTACTTCACTCTCCATCTTAATGAAGAATTCTATCATATTATGATCACTCCGACCCAAGGGGCCTCGCACAACAAGATTGCTAATTAATCCTTTCTCATTGCATAATACCCAGTCTAAGATGGCCTGATCCCTAGTTGGTTCCTCGATATATTGGTCCAGGAAACCATCCCGTATACACTCCAGGAATTCCTCCTCCACAGTATTGTTACTAATTTGGTTAGCCCAATCTATATGTAGATTAAAGTCACCCATGATGACTGCTGTGCCCTTATTGCACGCTTCTCTAATTTCCCTTTTAATGCCATCCCCAACCTCTGCATTACTGTTTGGGGCAGACTGGTTATGAAAGTAAAGGCCCATGGGATCCAAGGCAGTGGCAAGCTGGATCCAAAATTGGCTCAGAAGTAGGAAGCAAAGGGTTATGGTTGATGGGTGTTTTTGTGACTGGAAGGCTGTTTCCATTGGGGCTCCGCAGGGCTCAGTACTAGGTCCCTTGCTTTTTGTGATATATAGCAATGATTTAGACTTGAATGTAGGGGGTATGATTAAGAAGTTTGCAGATGTTACAAAAATTGGTCGTGCGGTGGACAATGAAGAAGAAAGCTGCAGACTACAGGAACATAAGGGCCCAGATATTCTGATCGCAGGCCTCCCGCGGGCGGAGGGCTGCGATCTGGAAAAATCTGCGCCCTTACCTGAGAGCTCCCAGGAGGCACACAGTTCCGCTGCTGGGCCTCTCCTAACTGCCGGTGTGCAGGGCCCACGTATCCCAGAGGCACAGGTAGTTTGCAGCGTCCCTGGGATCACGTGGGCCATGGGGAGCCAATCAGACAAGGGAATCTCCCTTCATACATTTGACAGGAAGACCTGTCAAATATATGAATGGAGATCACCCCCAAAACATAGTAAAACTTCAAATAATTTTTTTTTTAAATCACATTTTTAAAATGACTTGAAAAAAATAATAAAAGTTTTTAACAGGGCTAAAAATAAACTTACCTTTCTTTAAAGTATTTTAAAATGATAAATCAGTGGAATTTTTTTTTTTACCTTTTTTACTTTTTTTCAACTCTTATCCTGGTAAAAGCAGGCCTTACGCCGGCTTTTACCAGGCGTAAGAATTGTAAGTGTTTCTGCGGGCAGAGGGTCTACAAAAAGTAGAACTATCCGCCCGCAGAGGCCCTTCTCGCGGGCAGCAGGAGAATCTGTCAAGAGCTTTCTTGACGGATCGGAAATGCCGGTTTCCAGCGCATGCACAGTGCATGCCTGAAACCGGCATTTCCAATGTCCCTACGGGTAGGTACACAGCGCGTAGGGATTGGAATATCCAGCCCATTAACATAAGAACATAAGAAATAGGAGCAGGAGTAGGCCATTCGGCCCTTCGAGCCTGCTCCGCCATTCAATGAGATCATGGCTAATCTTCTGCCTCAACTCCATTCACCGGCCCTATTGCCATATTCCTTGATGCCCTTACTAGTAAGAAATCTATCGACTTCTGTTTTGAATATACCCAATGACTGAGCCTCCACAGCCCTCTGGGGTAGAGAATTCCAAAGATTCACCACCCTCTGTGTGAAGAAACTTCTTCTCATCCCAGTCCTGAATGGCCTACCCTTTATCCTGAGGCTGTGGCCCCTGGTTCTAGACTCCTCAGCCAAGGGAAATATTCTCCCAGCATCCACCCTATCAAACCCTGTAATAATTTTGTATGCTTCAATGAGATCCCCGCTCATTCTTCTGAATTCAAGAGAATACGGGCATAGTTTACTCAATCTCTTCTCATACGATAGTCCCGCCATCCCAGGAATCAATCTCGTGAATCTTCGTTGCACTCCCTCCAAGGCAAGTATATTCTTCCTCAGGTAAGGAGACCAAAATTGTACACAGTACTCCAGGTGTGGTCTCACCAAGACCCTATATAATTGGAGTAAGACTTCTTTACTCCTGTACTCAAATCCTCTTGTAATGAAGGCCAGCATACCATTTGCCTTCCTAATGGCTTGCTGCACCTGCACATTCACTTTCAGTGACTCATGTACAAGGACACCCAGGTACAAGGACACCCAGGTCCAGGTGGATAGGCAATGGCAAACATTCAAAGACCGCATGAATGAACTACAGAATTTGTTCATCCCAGTTTGGCATAAAAATAAAACAAAAAAGGTGACTCAACCGTGGCTTACAAGGGAAATTAGGGATAGCATAAGATCCAAGGAGAGGACATATAAATTGGCCAGAAAAAGCAGTAAACCTGAGGATTGGGAGCAGTTTAGGATTCAACAAAGGAGGACAAAGGGATTAATTAAGAGGGGGAAAATAGAGTATGAGAGTAAGCTTTCAGGGAACATAAAAACTGACTATAAAAGCTCTTATACATATGTGAAGAGAAAAAGATTGGTGAAGTCAAGCGTAGGTCCCTTGCAGTCAGAATCAGGGGAATTTATAATGGGGAACAAAGAAATGGCTGACCAATTAAATACATATTTTGGTTCTGTCTTCACAAAGGAGGACACAAATAACCTCCCAGAGATGTCAGGGAATATAGGGTCTGATGAAAGGGAGGAACTGAAAGAAATTAGTATTTGTAGGGAAATGGTGTTAGGGAAATTGACGGGATTGAAGGCTGATAAATCCCCAGGGCCTGATAATCTACATCCTAGGGTACTTAAGGAAGTGACCCTAGAAATAGTAGATGCATTGCTGGTCATCTTCCAACATTCGATAGAATCTGGAACAGTACCCATGGATTGGAGGGTAGCTAATGTTACCCCACTCTTCAAAAAAGGTGGTAGAGAGAAAACGGGGAATTACAGACCGGTAAGCCTGACATCAGTAGTGGGGAAAATGCTAGAGTCCATTATAAAAGATGTAATAGCAGAGCACTTGGAAAACAGTGACAGGATCGGACAAAGTCAACATGGATTTACAAAAGGTAAATCATGCTTGACTAATCTACTGGAATTTTTTGAGGATGTAACTGTTAAAATAGATAAGGGAGAACCAGTGGATGTGGTGTATTTGGACTTTCAAAAGGTTTTCGATAAGGTCTCGCATAAGAGATTAGCGTGTAAAGTCCATGAATCATACACCAGCTCAGATACTCTCACTTCGGTAGGACCAGTTAGATAGATTTCACCTAGTGACTCACCTATCACAAGTGAGCAAGATCATATGGTGGTGGCAGGGACAGCTGTGGAGAGTCTGCGTTGGAGTGTGTAGCTCTCTCCAGCTCTGCTAAGCTGGACACAGTTGCTGTACCCTGGGGGCCGTTGATAAAAAGGATAATCATTAAGGAGCAGCAGACAACATGCAATGTACTCGGAAACCTTCCAAACACACTGATCACGATTGCAGAGAGAATTAAGCAGTTCGACTCAAGCATGAGTGGGATGATGTCGCAGTGCATTGCGATGATGTCTTCTTGCATGGATAGAGTGTCGAACTCCATGGAACATCAAACGCGGCAATCAAATGAGTCCATGCATGTCTTGACCATGGCTATGCACACTCTGGATGCCAACATATCTGCCTTACAGAGGCTGACTGATACCTTAGCGTTGGCCTTACAATGCTTCACTGATCTGCACCAAAGTGCTCTCCAGCAGAGTGGTAGGAGTGAAGTGTGGCTGGCCCATGAGAGTGATGATGGCGAAAGAGGACATGGAAGTGGGGACTCCACTCATAGCACCTCCAATTCTCACCCGTTACCCCACCTCCCAGTCAGTATCCGACATGCTGCCTCCTCTCCTGATGGCCAGGTCTGCCCCTGCACAGGTGCATGTGGCGCAGTCTTTGGCGGGGCCCTCACAGGCTCCAAAACCTAGAGGTCATCGGCAAGAGTATCTCAGCAGTCAGAGCAGGGATCTGAGGGGTTGCACCACGTAGGAGTGGTAGGAAAAGGAAGAGTAAAGCTTTGTAATTGCACAAGAGTATGAACATGGGTGTATGAGAAAATGTTATGTTGTGAAGTTTCTGTTCTTTAGTAGACTCACGTAAATTTTATTAGTTTGCACCACTTTCCCATCTTGCCCATTTTTGGTTGCTGGGTGGCAAGTCACCTTTAAAGTTGTTGGGTGATGAATGGGAAGACATGAATTGAAGGGGTCCAATTGGGGATTTGAAAGGGGTGGTTGTTTGTTTGCAGGACTGCTTTTTCTCAGTGGCATGGCAGGGAGGTGGGGGGGAGGGGCGGGGGAGATTGGCCATTGCATGTGCTTCTGACATAGGTCCACTGGTGCAACCTCAGTGAACCTTGCATTAATAAGGGCTGCCTGTGCAGCAATGTGAGCAGCTGGTGCTGCATTGCCCTCATCACCTTCCTCTTCCTCATCTTCCCCCTCCTCCTGCTCCTCGGAATCGTCCATAAACATCTGCATTGGCGCCTTCTTCTCCTGCAGGTCCAAACCTCACTGCTGCGCAATGTTGTGCAGACCGCAGCACACCACGAACATACTGCAGATCCTAGCTGGTGCGTACTGAAGGGTGTGTCCACATTTGTCTAGGCACTTTGAAGCACACCTTCAGCATGCCGATGGCATGATTGATCACACATTTGGTGGTCATATGGCATTCCTTGTACTGCTGTTGAGCTTCATTGATCGGGTTTCTGACGGGTGTTATCAGCCAAGTTTGAAGTGGGTATCCCTTCTCTCCTAGCAGCCACCCCTTAAGTGTGCTTGCAGGTCCAAAGATATCGGGGAGCTTGGGACTATTGTAGGAGGAAAGCATCATGGCAACTCCCAGGGAATTTGGCACACACCTGCAGAAATATCTTTTTGTGGTTGCACACCAGCTGCACATCAATGAAGTGAAGGCCCTTTCGGTTCACGAATACTCCTGGTTGAGCTGGGGGTGCACGGATTGCTACGTGTGTGCAGCTGATGATGCCCCGCACCTGTGGGAAGCCAGTCAGAGAGGCAAACCCGAGCGCCCACTCATTCTGACTGGTGTCATCGCAGGCAAAGTTGACATAATTGCCGGCCCTGGCAAACAACCCATCAGTCACCTGTCTTATGCATTTATTGCCGCCAATTGGGAGATCCTGCATACGTCTCTGGCAAAGTCCTGGTAGGATCCAGAGCCAAAAAAGTTTAGGGCAGTGGTCATTTTCACAGCCACTGGTAACGCATGGCCACCAGGTCCAGCAGGGAGCAGGTCTTCTTCTAGAAGGCTGCAGATGTTTGCCACCACCTGACGCGACACCCTGAGCATTGCAGTTCCGAAATGCCAAGGAAACAGTCTCTGCCTGTACAGCTCATGTTGCGGTTGGTGCCTCCTGCGAGCTGCACTCCTAAGAACATAAGAATTAGGAGGAGTAGGCAATTCGGCCCCTCGAGCCTGCTCCGCCATTCAATAAGATCATGGCTGATCTTTGACATCAACTTCACTTTCCCACCCGATCCCCATATCCCTTGATTCCCCCTAGAGTCCAAGGGCGAGAAATTCATGATCGCCCAGGAATGGGCGCTAACTTTGGAAAAGTTTGAGATTTAGCGGCAGGCGCTAATGAATCTTGCTGCATGCAAAATTCATTGTCATCGCTCAAAGAAAGGATGGGAGCGCTAAATCAAACGCTTACGGCCTAGCTCAGTGGCGTTAGACTCAAAGCGCTAACCAATAT
The DNA here is from genome assembly GCF_052327205.1 of Somniosus microcephalus. NCBI lineage: Eukaryota > Metazoa > Chordata > Chondrichthyes > Squaliformes > Somniosidae > Somniosus > Somniosus microcephalus. The sequence goes on along the minus strand of NC_140987.1, from coordinate 126,302,716 downwards.
CAGGTGCAGTCTAATTGCAAGTCATCATTGCCACAGGCTCTTTCCGGTTCTTAAACGGGAGGTTCATTCATGCTGCAGAACCTCATTCTCAGCATTGCTGGCTGTGAACCTGTGTCAGCAAGCAGCAGAAGGCCAAGCCCAAGGAACTGGATGATGCAAGCAGGTTTCATGATCGCAGATCCACGCCCTAGGGAGAGAGCCTGCAGATTTTTGGACCAAGTATTGGAGGAGTTGGTGTCTGCTGTGGAGAGACGGAGGGCGGTGCTCTACCTGGCAAATGGCAGGAGGCCCTCGCCGCAAGTCATCCGTGCCATGTGGAGGGAGGATGCCCATCAGGTCTCGGGCAGCACTGTGGTCCCCAGGACCCATACACAGTGCAGGAAGAAATTTAACGACCTCACTCAGGTGGTCAGGGTGAGTCAATGCCTTAACAAATGCTACATATCACTGTCTGAACCACAGTCTGCACAGACTGGCCAAAGCACCACACCCCCAGCACTCACCCACCAACAATCTCTACCTACCAACACTCACACCCATATCTCACACCTTGCACACAATGACAGCTATTCAACTATGAAAGGCACATCACCCACACACATTGCTTCACACTCACTCACACACTTTCTTTTCTCTTGCAGGCCAAGGTGGCTCACAACAGGAGGGAGCAGGAGCATACAGGCGGGGGACAAGCCAACACCCAACCACTGTCTGTGCTGGAAAATAGAGTGCTGGAGATCTTTGGGCGCCAGGTGGCGGGTGCCGTGGCCACCAGTGACATTGAACCCCTTGGGGACAACAACAGTATGTTCATCCCTACTCCTTCTTCTCACATCCCACTTCACCCTCACCCCACAAGCCTTTCGCACTTTCCAGCTAATCATGCTGTATGCATGCATTTCTCCCTTCCTATCCCCTCCCCTCACCTTAACCCATCTCTTGTGTTTTTATGCTTTCAGATAATGAGCAAGCACCGGAGCAGCCTGTCCCTGAGGGCACCGGTGAGAGCGATGCAGGGGAAGAGGAGGAGGCAGAACACACCGCGTCACTGCATGTCTCACTCGCAGGCACCAGCTCAGATACTGGCACTACGCATTCTTTAGAGGCTAGTATAGTGGTTGGATCTGCACAGGGTGATGCACCGGGAACGAGCGGGGGGGGGGAAGGGTAGCTCGGGGGCCAGCTCCCCGGAGGGCGAGTTCTGCTACATAGGACTCAGATGAGGGCCTCGATGGGGAGGCCGTTAGAAGAAGGGTGATGACTGTCACTGAGAGAATCGTCCTCGTCCTGATCTGAGGCTCGAGGTCTGGTTGCAGGAGGTGGCAAAGTTCTGTGACCACCTCCTTGCTGAAGCGGAGGTAGGAGAATTGCTGTCAGAAGACCCTCGGAGGGTAAGGCCTGCTGTTGAGAGCCCCAATGGCCCTCCTCCTCCCTCTGGCCACATATGTCAATCTTTCTCACTGCCTGCACTCCCTCTGCAGTAGATCCTGGAGGGCGAGGTTGACTGCCAGTACAGTCTCCATTAATGTAAGGAAGTGCAGCACTTTGATATTTTATAAGAATAAATGTAACTAATTTTTAGTAGCCACAACACTCCGGAGACTAAACAACCTTTAAATGACTTATTTAAACTGTTGCACAATGACAAACTGACAAGGAAACAGTGAAAGAGCACTAATCTGACAGCTGTGACTCATTACTCATTATCCCTTTAAGTAGCGCCCCTGGAGCAGGCTTCCGACTGCTTCACGCCTCCTCTCCCTGTTGCTGTTGGGACGAGGCACTAAGGCAGGGGGCAATACTCAATTTGGCAGATTGGGCGCCTAGTGAGCGTTGCGCGCTCACTGACGTCACAATCTGCCTGGCGCCGAAGTCCCCGGAGTGAACCCGTAGCAGTGGCGCTACCGGGGGCGAATTTGGCATGCGGCGATGGATTCGCCTCGCCGCGGCGCTACTACCTCAGCACCCCATTAGCGCCCCTGCCTGGTGCTAACTGGAGGCACTAAGGTACCGAATTTCTCCCCCCTTAAAATCTAACTATGTCTACTCTCTAGCCAGGGGAAACAACCTCTCAGCATCTACCCTGTCAGTCCCCCTCAGAATCTCGTATGTTTCAATGAGATCACCTCTCATTCTTCTAAACTCCAGAGAGTATAGGCCCAATCTACACAATCTCTCATCATAGGACAGCCCTCTCATCCCAGGAATCAATCTAGTGAACCTTTGTTGAACCACCTCTAAGGCAAGTATATCCTTTCTCGGATAAGGAGACCAAAACTGTGTACACTTCGGATGTGGTCTCACTAAAGCCCTGTACAATTGTAGCAAGATTTCCTTACTCTTGTACTCAAACCCCCTTGCAATAAAGGCCAACATGCCATTTGCCTTCCTAATTGCTTGCTGTACCTGCATGCAGCTCCCCTCTCGGCTGTCCAGCCGCAGGTCTGTCAACAGCGGACTGCTGCATTGCTGGCGTCCTCTATGATGTCCAGCTGCAGGTCTCTCAATAGCAGGCTGTTGCTGCTGCTGGTGCTGGTCATGTTTTTCCTCGTCCGAGGTCCAATCTAAGGCAGCCAAGGTGCCACCCATCCTGATGTGATTCAGAAAACCTCCAAAGTGCAGGTTCTCCGCAAAAGAATTGTGAACAAACCCTTTCTCACTAGTGCGTAAGAAAGCAGCTGTGAGTATTGCATGAGGCGTAGTTAATACAAAAAACAAGAATGTGACAAAATACAGGAAGACATCAATAAACTTGCAGAATAGGTGTGTAATTGGCACTTATTTTCAATATAGATAGGTGTCAGGTGGTGCAAGAATAAAGGAGGCCACAAAATGCTCGGCGTCTGAATGGGGTAGAGGAGCAAAGGGATCTAGGGGTACAGATACAAAATCAATAAAAGTAGCAATGCAGGTTAATAAGGCCATTAAAAAAAGCAAACCAAGCACTGGGATTCATTTCTAGAGGGATAGAATTGACAAACAGAAGTTAGGTTAAACTTGTATAGAACCTTGGTTAGACCACACTTGGAGTACTGTGAATAGGTCTTTTTTTTATTTGTTCATGGGATCTGGGCGTCGCTGGCAAGGTCAGCATTTATTGCCCATCCCTAGTTGCCCTTGAGAAGGTGGTGGTGAGCCGCCGCCTTGAACCGCTGCAGTCCGTGTGGTGAAGGTACTCCCACAGTGCTGTTAGGTAGGGAGCTCCAGGATTTTGACCCAGCGACAATGAAGGATCGGCGATATACTTCTAAGTCAGGAAGGTGTGTGACTTGGCGGGGAACTTGGAGGTGGTGGTGTTCCCATGAATAGATGGTTATCTATGGAGAATAGATGGCAGAGGCTTATAAACGTTCTCTCTAGGAGGGATGTCAGCATAGAAGTGGGTCCTCATGTCCCTACTGCTATGCAGCAAAGTGCTCTCCAGCTCCTTGTTAGCCGGGAAGTGCGGGTGGCCCATGAGAGGGATGATGGTGAGAGGGGACATGCAATTGGGGGCTCCTCTCAAAGCGCTCACACTTCTCCCCCGTTGCCCCCCCACCCCCAACCCCCCAGTCAGAGTCCCAGATGCCTCCTCAGATCGCGATGGCCGAGTCTGCCCCTGCACAGTCGCAGGAGGAACAAACTTTGGCAGGGCCATCACAGATTCCAAAATCCAGAGGACGACCGCCAAAGGGGTCTGTGCAGTCACAGCAGGGAAGTGAGCAGGCTGGCTTTCCCTCTGTTGAAGCCACAGGGGTAGCACTGCGTAGAAGCACGCATAAGAGAAAGATGAAACCCAAGTAGTTTCACAAGGGTAGCCACTTGGGTGTTTTATTAAATGTTTCTGTAAAGTTTCCGTTACTGTAATGTCACAGATAAAAATCTTTATTTTCACCACTTTCCGGTCATGGACAAATTTGTGTGCACCTTTGGAAGTGGCTTAGTGAACTGGAGTGAATGGTGAGACATAATGTTACCGCCAGTAATGCTGGTCAGTGTGAAAGGAATGGCTTGGTCATTGTACGGATGCTTTATGGTGTTGTTGTGTGGTGGTGCCAACCTGGCGCAGCATGTGGCAGCAATATAGGTGTACTGCGTAAAGTGAAGTAAACCTGTCCATGATGAGCCCATCCCTAGCCTCCCGGGTAGCAATGTGCTCGGGTGCTGGTGGGATCTGGACTGCAGGTTCCTCCTGCTCCTCCAGCTGATGTTCCTCCTGCTCCTCCTCAGAAGAGGTTGTGCATTCAGTGCCTTGCTCCTCATGCAGCGCTAATCCTCGCTGCTGCACTATGTTGTGCAGGGCGCAGCAGATCACAATGATTCTGGAGACCCTGGCTGGTGCGTACTGAAGAGCTCCTCTAGATCTGTCAAGGCATCTGATGCGCATTTTCAGCATGCCTATTGTCTGCTCTGAGACATCTGGTGGAAATGTGGCTTTCATTATATCTCTCCTGGGTCTCAGTACTTGGCCTCCTCAAGGGTGTCGTGAGCCACGTCTTCAGTAGATAATCCCTTGTCTCCAAGCAGCCAGCCGGAAAGTCTGTTTGGAGGAGCGAAGCGCTGAGGGAGGATGGACTGGCGCAGGATGAAAGAGTCATGGCAGCTGCCAGGGAATTTTGCACACACATGCATGATGATCTTCCTATGGTTGCAGACGAGCTGCATATTGAGGGAGTGGAAGGCCTTGCGGTTGACAAAGACTCCTGGGTGATGATGGGGCCCTGATGACCACATGTGTGCAGTCGGTGATGCCCTGCACCCGTGGAATGCCAGCCAGAGTGGCAAAGCCGAGCGCCCGTCCAGTAACACTGGCTTCATCAGTACCAAAGTTGACATAATTGTCTGACTTGTCAAAGAGAGCATCCGTGACCTGTGTGATGCATCTGTGGGCAGCCGACTGCGAGATTCTGCAAATGTCTGCTGCAGATCCCTGGAAGGAGCCTGAGGCGAAGAAGTTGAGGGCACTGGTGACTTTGACAGCCACTGGTAAGGTGTGTCCACCCGCTCCTCTGGGCTGCAGGTCTTCCTCCAGCAATGTGCAAATGTCAGCGACGACCTGGCACGATAGCCTGAGCCTCCTTTGGCACTGCTGCTCCGTCATGTTGAGGAAGCTCATCCTCTGCCTGTATAGCCTATGTTGGGGGTATCACCTCCGGCGTGGTGCAGCCCTGCGCTGATGCCCTCTGTCCTGTGCAGCATCAGGTGGTTAAGGAGAAGGTTGGTGGTGTTGGGGCTCATCGTGGTCCAATTCTGAGGACCAAGGTGAGACAGTATAAACGGCACCTATGCTGATGGAATAGATGGCAGGTCAAGTAGAGATGACAGATCAATCTGTCAATGGTGTGATAGGTTCCACCAATGGATGCTGACATTGCTGGAAACACTTGCAACCTCTAGAAAGTTAAATCTCTGCTGACAATGCAGTCAGCAGCAGCATCTGCCTTATGAAAGTGATCAGCTGTGAGGTGGGAATTTTTATTGTATTTTTCATGCTGTGCACCAATGAGCTGGATCAATGGCCACTCAACCTCCGCCTCAAGTTCACAGACATGATTCCCAAGCTGCGTCATTCCCGTGTTCATCCAGGGATGACGAAAAGACGTGTGGGGCGGGATGATGCGGGTTCCCGATCCGCTGCAAGATATTTCCAATTTCCCACCCAACGCGCCTCCAACCACAGACCCCAGAAAATTTCAGCCTGAGAAAATGTTCCTACTTGTGGGGGGTGTCCAAAACTAGAGGTCATAAATATAAGATAGTCACTAATAAATCCAATAGGGAATTCAGGAGAAACTTCTTCACCCAAAAAATGGTAAGAATGTGGAATGTGCTCCCACAAGGAGTAGTTGAGGCAAATAGCATAGATGTGTTTAAGGGGATGTTAGGTAAGCACATGAGGGAGAAAGGAATGGCAGGAGATGCTTATAGGGTTAGATGAAGAGGGGTGGGAGGAGGCTTTTGTGGAGTTTAAACGTCGACACAGACACGTTGAGATGAATGGTCTGTTTCTGTGCTGTAGACTCTGTAAATAGCCAGTGGGTGTTAAACATGTGATAGTAGTGGCTGGCTTCTCATCATTGTACAGTTTAATAGTCTGAAGTATGTTTTTTTCTGAGATCCTCCTGTTCCTTTCCCTTAACCCACTAAGCACAAAACCCAGTTGTCTTTCTAATGTTTAACTTGAAATCGATGAGGAGAAAGGTTGTGTGAGAGAGGAAGACACATGTCTAGTTTCCATGATATCATTTACTATCTTAATAATGATTACAAACTGATCCTTAGCACCATTTCCCTGGGCAATAACAGATAAATAGACTTATGATTAGAATTTTACATACACAGGTCTACTGGGAGAGCCTGGGAGAAGCATCAGCTGTTGGAGTGAAGTCAGAGGATGACTGACTGCCTCCCTCCACAGACACCTGTTACATTTCTGGTTTGGGGGATTGATGCTGTACATTTAAAATCTTACAGCTATAATAACGTTCTTTTAAACGGATATTTTTAACATTTATATACCATTTGTAACATTGTAACAGGGCTCCCAGAAACTAAGGGAATTCCTACATGTGCAGGAAATGCTCGCATTTGCTCAACACAGAAACAATTTCACACCATGGGCCTAGGTCACTTCAGCAGTCACAAGCAGTCGAACACAGAGCTGTATTTGGTCTAATGCTTTTCAGTAAAATTAACTGAGTAATGACTTGCTATCAAACGGAGGGTATTTGTTATTACAGTTTGTATATAGTTTTTATGGTGTTTTTATAGTACGCTGGAAGATTTTTAAAACATTATTTTTTCCTCCTCCCTTCCTGAAAGCACTGGTCCCAAAGATCTGCAGGCCACAATCCTGGTGGTTATGCTTGGATCACACCTGCTGGTGCCCTCCAGAGCTGACGCCACTGCATTTTTCTGGATCAGCAAGAGGTTGACACTGCGGATGTATCTCCAACGCCCCATGCAGCCAGAAACTTTGGTTTGCCATGGTTGGGGGAGGGGAGTTTTTTTTTTCCCGGGCCCCTCTTCCCTTCCCCCCCCCCACCCCCCACCCACGGAGATTCCAAAATGTCTCCCTTGGGAGAGCCTGGGAGCAGCATCAGCTGTTGGAGTCAGTACTCCATGTGGTACTGTAGGTACTGAGCACCGAGAGTGCTAATTATTTCAAATGGGTTTTACTCATGCCTGTAGAATGGCCATTTTGATAAGACACTGGAGGGTTGGTAGCACCAATACAACTGGAACCCACAAGAGTCAGTGACCCCAAATTTCTTTGGGATAATTAGCACTCTTAGTGCGCAGTACCTAAAGTACTGATTCCAAGTGCTGCCATTGCAATATGCCACCAAACAACCAAACATCAAATACAGTTCAATGTCCCCATTAACTAGGTAACTGCAAAAATCAATGAACACAGCAAAAATGGATCAGTATGTGCAGCGTCTTCTAGAGATAAAACATGTAGTTGACAATCTACAACTGCCTCTCAAGAGGCACAGGAACAATTTCTGCTAACAGTGACAGTTTCCTTCACATGATAAGCCTATACCCCGCATCAGAATGACTCTGATATCCATACTCAGACTGATGTAACTTGTACCCCGCCAGCAACTGTTCCACACGTGTTACTCTGACACTGTTTTATTTCAACTACCCCGATATTAATTGGACAGAAGAGGTAGGTAAAGGGGTTAAGGGAATGGAATTCCGACAATGTGTACAGGACTCCTTTCTAACCCAATATGTAAAAAGCCTGACAAGGGAGGATTCGCTATTGAATCTAGTAATGGGGAATGAACCAGAGCAGATAAGAGAAGTAAAGGTAGGGGAACATATAGACAACAGTGACCATAATATAATATAATATGCTTTAAGATGATAATTGAGAATGACATAAGTATGACAAAAACCAGGTTAATAGATTGGAGAAAAGCTGATTTTGAGGGGCTGAGAATAGAACTTGGGGAAAAAAACGGGCAACAATATTGGCAAACAACGATGTAGAACAGCAATGGGAAACATTTAAAACAGTGTTCAACAGAGTGCAGGAAAAATATATTCTGCTAAAAGGAAAGAACAAACTAAACAATAATGAGACTCCATGGATGAATACAGCCATAAGGGAACAATTGAGGGTAGGAAAGAGGCATACATTAACAACATAGACAGCAGGGGAGAGAAATGATACGAGAGAATTCGAAAAGATTAGGAAAGAAATCAAAAAAACAAGTAGGGAGACAAATTTTCAGAACCTCTCTGGCCACAGGGATGTGCCAGAGGACTGGAGAACAGCTAACGTAGTACCATTATTCAAGAAGGGTAGTAGGGATAAACCAGGGAATTACAGGCCAGTGAGCCTAACATCAGTGGTAGGGAAATTATTGGAAAAAATTCTGAGGGACAGAATTAGTCTCCACTTGGAGAGGCAAGGATTAATCAAGGATAGTCAGCATGGCTTTGTCAGGGGGAGATCATGTCCAACCAATTTGATTGAATTTTTTGAGGGGGTGATTGGTGTTTGGATGAGGGTAGTGCAGTTGATGTAGTCTACATGGACTTCAGTAAGGCTATTGACAAAGTCCCACATGGGAGACTCGTCAAGAAGGTAAGATCCAGGGCAATTTGGCACATTGGATCCAAAATTGGCTTAGTGGCAGGAGGCAGAGGGTGATAGTCGAAGGTTGTTTTTGTGACTGGAAGCCTGTGTCCAGTGGTGTACCGCAGGGATCGGTGCTGGGTCCTTTGCTGTTTGTAGTGTACATTAATGATTTAGATACGAATGTAGGAGGTATGATCAGTAAGTTCACAGATGACATGAAAATTGGTGGAGTGGTAAATAGCGAGGAGGGAAGCCTCAGGCTACAGGACGATATAGACAGGTTGGTTAGATGGGCAGAACAGTGGCAAATGGAATTTAACCCTGAAAAGTGTGAGGTGATGCATTTTGGGAGGATTAACAAGGCAAGGGAATACACAATGAATGGTAGGACCCTAGGAAGGACAGAGGGTTTAAACTAAAATGGCAGGGGGTTGGGAACCTGTGCAGGGAGACAGAGGAAAGGGAAGCAAGGATAGAAGCAAAAGACAGGAAGGAGAAAAGCAAAAGTGGAAGTCAGAGAAATCAAGGGTATAAATCAAGCATGGCCGCAGTAAACAATAATTCTAAAAGGTTTAAGAGTGTTAAAAAAATAAGCCTGAAGGATTTGTGTCTTAATGCAGGGAGCATTCGTAATAAGGTGGATGAATTAGCTGCGTAAATAGATGTAAAGGGATCTGATGTAATTGGGATTACGGACACATGGCTCCAGGGTGGCCAAGGCTGGGAATTCAACATCCAGGGGTATTCAATATTCAGGAAGGACAGGTGAAAAAGAAAAGGCGGTGGGGTAGCATTGCTAGTTAAAGAGGAGATTAACACAATAGTAAGGAAGGATATTAGCTCTGATGATGTGGAATCTGTATGGGTAGAGCTGAGAAATACCAAGGGGAAGAAAACGTTAGTGGGAGTTGTATACAGACCCCCAAACAGTAATGCTGAGGTTGGGGATGGCATTAAACGGGAAATTAGAGATGCGTGCAATAAGGGCACAGCAGTTATCATGGGTGACTTTAATCTACATATAGATCGGTCTTACCAAATTAGTAACAATACTGTGGAAGAGGAATTCCTAGAGTGTATACGGGATGGTTTCCTGGACCAATATGTCGAGGAACCAACCAGAGATCAGGCCATCTTAGACTGGGTATTATGTAATGAGAAAGGATTAATTAGTAATCTTGTTGTGCGAGGCCCCTTGGGGAGGAGCGATGATAATATGATAGAATTCTTCATTAAGATGGAGAGTGAAGTAGTTGATTCAGAGACTTGGGTACTGAATTTAAATAAAGGAAACTATGATGGTATGAGGTGCGAGTTGGCTAGGATGAATTGGGGAATGTTACTGAAAGGGTTGACAGTGAATAGGCAATGGCAAACATTTAAAGATCGCATGGATGAACTACAGAATTTGATCATTCCTGTTTGGCATAAAAATAAAACAAAAAAGGTGACTCAACATTGGCTAACAAGGGAAATTAGGGATAGCATAAGATCCAAGGAGAGGACATATAAATTGGCCAGAAAAAGCAGCAAACCAGAGGATTGGGAGCAGTTTAGGATTCAGCAAAGGAGGACAAAGGGATTAATTAAGAGGGGGAAAATAGAGTATGAGAGTAAGCTTTCAGGGAACATAAAAACTGACTGTAAAAGCTTCTATAGATATGTGAAGAGAAAAAAATTGGGAAATTCAAGCGTAGATCCCTTGCAGTCAGAATCAGGGGAATTTATAATGGGGAACAAAGACATGGCTGACCAATTAAATATATACTTTGGTTCTGTCTTCACAAAGGAGGACACAAATAACCTCCCAGAGATCTCGGGGAACATAGGGTCTAATGAGAGAGAGGAACTGAATGAAATTAGTAATTGTAGGGAAATGGCGTTAGGGAAATTGACGGGATTGAAGGCTGATAAATCCCATGGGCCTGATAATCTACATCCTAGGGTACTTAAGGAAGTGGCCCTAGAAATAGTTGATGCATTGCAGATCATCTTCCAAAATTCTATAGACTCTGGAACAGTCCCCATGGATTGGAGTGTAGCTAATGTAATCCCACTATTTAAAAAAGGTGGTAGAGAAAAAACGGGGAATTATAGACCGGTAAGCCTGATATCGGTAGTGGGGAAAATGCTAGAGTCCATTATAAAAGATGTAATAGCAGAGCACTTGGAAAACAGTGACAGGATCAGACAAAGTCAACATGGATTTACAAAAGGGAAATCATGCTTGACTAATCTACTGGAATTTTTTGAGGATGTAACTGGTGAAATAGATAAGGGAGAACCAGTGGATGTGGTGTATTTGGACTTTCAGAAGGCTTTCGATAAGGTCCCGCATAAGAGACTAGCGTGCAAAGTTAAAGCACATGGGATTGGGGGTAAGGTACTGACTTGGATAGAAAACTGGTTGGCAGACAGGAAGCAAAGAGTTGGAATAAACGGGTCTTTTTCCGAGTGGAAGGCTCTGACTGGTGGGTACCACAGGGATCGGTGCTGGGACCCCAGTTATTCACAATATATATTAATGATCTAGATCAGGGAACTAGATGTAATATCTCCAAGTTTGCAGACAACACAAAGCTGGGTGGGCGTGTGTGCTGTGAGGAGGATGCAGAGAAACTCGAGTATGATTTGGACAGGTTGGGCGATTGGGCAGATGCATGGCAGATGCAGTATAATGTGGATAAATGCGAGGTTATCCACTTTGGTGGCAAAAACAGGAAGGCAGATTATTATCTGAATGGCAATTGATTGGGAAAAGGGGAAGTGCAACGAGACCTGGGTGTCCTTGTGCACCAGTCACTGAAGGTAAGCATGCAGGTGCAGTAGGTGGTTAAGAAGGCAAATGGTATGCTGGCCTTCATAGCGAGAGGATTCGAGTACAGGAGCAAGGATGTCTTGCTGCAGTTGTACAGGGCCTTGGTGAGACCACACCTTGAGTATTGTGTGCAGTTTTGTTTGCCTTATCTGAGGAAGGATGTTCTTGCCATGGAGGGAGTGCAGCGAAGATTCACCAGACTGATACCTGGGATGACAGGAATGACGTATGAAGAGAGATTGGGTCAATTAGGCTTATTTTCGCTAGAGTTTAGAAGAATGAGAGGGGATCTCATTGAAACTTATAAAATTCTAACAGGACTAGACAGACTAGATGCAGGAAGGCTGTTCCCGATGGCGGGGGAGTCCAGAACCAGGGGTCACAGTCTAAGGATAAGGGATAAGCCATTTAGGACTGAGATGAGGAGGAATTTCTTCACCCAGAGAGTGGTGAACCTGTGGAATTCTCTACCACAGAAGACAGTTGAGGCCAATTCATTAAATATATTCAAGAAGGAGTTAGATATATTTCTTAAGTCGAAGGGGATCAAGGGATATGGGGAGAAAGCAGGGATAGGGTACTGAATTTGGGTGATCAGCCATGATCGCATTGAATGGCAGAGCAGGCTCAAGGGGCCAAATGGCCTACTCCTGCTCCTATCTTCTATGTTTCTATCAGAGGGACCTTGGTGTGCAGCAGGACAGGTAGATAAGGTGGTTTAAAAGGCATATGGGATACTTGCCTTAATTAGCCGAGGCATAGACTATAAGAGCAGGGAGGTTATGATGGAGCTGTACAAAACGCTAGTTAGGCCACAGCTAGAATACTGTGTGCAGTTCTGGTCGCCACACTATAGGAAGGATGTGATTGCATTGGAGAGGGTGCAGAGGAGATTCACCAGGATGTTACCTGGGCTGGAGCGCTTCAGCTATGGAGAGAGACTGGACAGGCTGGGGTTGTTTTCCTTAGAGCAGAGAAGGCTGAGGGGGGACCTGATTGAGGTGTACAAAATTATGAGGGGCATAGATAAGGTAGATAGAAAGGAACTTTTCCCCTTAGTAGAGGGGTCAATAACCAGGGGGCATAGTTACAAGGTAAGGGGCAGGAGGTTTAGAGGGGATTTGAGGAAAAACTTTTTCACCCAGAGGGTGGTTGGAATCTGGAGCTCACTGCCTGAAAGGGTGGTAGAGGCAGGAACCCTCACAACATTCAAGAAGCATTTAGATGAGCACTTGAAACACCATAGCATACTAGGCTACGGACCAAGTGCTGGAAAATGGGATTAGAATAGACAGGGCTTGATGGCCGGCGCAGACACGATGGGTCGAAGGGCCTCTTTCTGTGCTGTATAACTCTATGACTCTATGACAAAGAGGAAATATGAAATTCAATTATCAAGGAACATAAAACAAAATAGTAAAATATTTTATAGGGACATCAATAATAAAAAGAAAGTTTGGGATGGGAATAGGGCCATTAAGGGATAGTCAGGATAATACCACAGGTAACAATAGAGAGATGGCAGAAATATTAAATCATTATTTTGCTTCATTATTTACCAGGGAGATAGAACAGCTGGACATGATATTGGATGATGAGATTATTAATGAGAAAAGTGCATTTAACATAAAAAAGGGGATATATTAATTAAACTAATCAAACTCAAAGAGGATAAAAGCCCTGGTCCGGATGAATTGCATCCACACATTTTAAAAGAATCTAGGGAAGAGATAGCAGAGGCATTACTACGCATATTTAATAATTCGTTAGAAAAAGGTACAGTGCCAGAGGACTGGCGGATAGCTAACGTAATATTTATATTTAAGAAGGGGGATAGAACATGTCCAGGGAATTATAGACCAGTCAGCTTAACATCGGTGGTAGGAAAAATAATGGAATCCCTACTAAAGGACAAAATAGAAGAACATTTAGAAACCAAAAATATCATAATGAATAGTCAGCATGGATTTCAAAAGGGAAATCTTGCTTAAAAAACCTCATTAAATTTTTTGAAGAGGTAACAGAGAGAATAGACAATGGCAATGCAGTATATGTAATTTATCTGGATTTTCTAAAGGCCTTCGATAAGGTACCCCATAGTAGACTAATGAACAAAGTCAGAGAATGCGGAGTCAGGGGACAAGTAGCAGAATGGATTGCTGGCTGGCTTCAGGACAGAAAGCAGAGAGTAGGAGTAAAGGGTAGCTATTCACAGTGGCAGAAGGTGGGCGGTGGTGTTCCACAAGGATCAGTGCTGGGACCACTGCTGTTCACAATTTACATTAACGATTTAGACTTGGGAATCAAACACACAATTTCTAAATTTGCGGATGACACCAAATTGGGGGGATAGTCAATACTGAGGAGGACTGCAACAAATTACAGGAGGACATTAATAAACTTGCAGAATGGGCATATAATTGGCTAATACATTTTGGTAGGAAGAATAGGGAGGTCACTTATCACTTGAAGGGTGCGAGTCTAGGTGGGGTAGAGGAACAAAGGGATGTCAGAGTACAAATACACAAATCACTAAAAGTTGTGACACAGGTTAGCAAGGCCATGAAAAAAGCAAACCAAGCACTAGGGTTTATTTCTAGAGATATAGAATTGAAAAGTAGGGAAGTTATGCTAAACCTGTATCGAACCTTGGGTAGACCACACTTAGAGTACTGCGTACAGTTCTGGTCGCCATATTATAAAAAGGATATAAAGGCACTGGAGAGGGTGCAGAGAAGATTTACAAGGATGATACCAGAAATGCGAGGGTATGCATATCAGGAAAGGATGAACAGGCTGAGTCTCTTTTCTCTTGAAAAAAGAAGGCTGAGGGGTGACCTAATAGAGGTCTTTAAAATTATGAAAAATTTTGATAGAGTGGATACAGAATGTATCATTGGGGAGACCAAACGCAGATTGGGTGACTGCTTTGCGGAACACCTCCGTTCAGTCCGTAAGGGTGACCCCCGAGCTTCCGGTCGCCTGTCATTTCAATTCACCGCTCCATTACCACTCAGGCCTCACCGTCCTCGGCCTCTTACACTGTTCCACGGAAGCTCAGCGTAAACTCGAGGAACAGCACCTCATCTTCCGATTAGGCACTTTACAGCCTTCCGGACTCAATATTGAGTTCAACAATTTCAGATCATAACCTCAGCCCCTATTACATTTTTATATATTTTTTATCCACACTTTTGGTTTGTGCCTTTTCCCTTTTTTTTTCTCTCCCACATGGCAGCTGTCTTTCATTCTGCCAGCGCATTTCACACTTCATCTAGAGCCATCCCTTGTTTCTTTACCTGTCCTATTACCATCTCGTCTCGCCTTGAATATCTCTTAATGTCTCTTCACCCCCCACAGACCTTCCCTTTTGTTCTTTCATTCCCCTCCCCCATTTCCCAGCCCCCAAACTTGCTTTTTAATCTGTTTCATTTCCTGCTTTTTTCTCAGTTCTGACGAAGGGTCTTCGACCTGAAATATTAACTCTGTTTCTCTCCATGGATGTTGCCTGGCCTGCTAAGTTTTTCCAGCATTTTCTGTTGTTATTACAGAGAGAATGTTTCCACTTGTGAGGAAGAGCATAACCAGAGGCCATCAATGTAAGATAGTCACCAAGAAATCCAATAGGGAATTCAGAAGAAACTTCTTTACCCAAAGAGTGGTGAGAATGTGGAACTCGCTACCACAGGGAGCAGTTGAAGTGAATAGTATAGATGCATTTAAGGGGAGGCTAGACAAGCATATGAGGGAAAAGGGAATAGAGGGTTATGCTGATAGATTTAGATGAGGAAAGACAGGAGACAATTCGAGTGGAGCATAAACGCCAGCATGGACTGGTTGGGCCGAATGGCCTGTTTCTGTGCTGTATATTCTATGTAAATATCACATAGAACAAGTCCATCACAGGATATCCTGGGCCTGAAATTCCTGCAAGCCCGCTCTGCCACCAGACATGTGTTGGGGTAAGATTTCCGGCTGTCAGTCTACCCCAGCATTGACCCCATCCCAAATTCCATGAACTGGGTCTTTTACACAAAGTGAGCTGGTTGAAGATTTTAAAGTCACTGTCAGGAGACCTGCATTGTGGTCCCCATTCCTCTAAGGTGTTGTCCTGATGCACAGGTACTTTGTGTGGGGTGTAAGTGATACGGTACTGGCGGGATTTCTGGAGGGTGATGTCATCCCACCAGCCCTGCCTCTTTGTATGACATCCACCACTACCACTGTCAGAATATTTCATCAACCAGAGAAAGGGTAGACACCTGGTGGAACTGGGTCCTGCCCCAAGCCAACTTTAGTCTTTGAAATGACCTCACAGGCCCAAGAAATTTGGGCCGTCTGTATCTATACCAAGCAACCAGATACTATTTAAGCACTATTGCTTGAGAGTACAACCTAGAAATTAAAAATGGAACAGTCAAAGAAAAAGTTAATATCACAAAGATAAAAGGGAACTAGCCCACATAAATTGGAAAGAAATATTGGCAGGTAAGACAGTGGACGAACAATCAGAAACTTTCAAATTGGAGATGATTGGGGTACAAACTATATGGCCTAGAAATTCGTCTCGGGCGGTGGCGTATAACGGGTGGCCGATCATCCACTGCAATGGAACTGACTATCAGGCCCTGTGTATAACGGGCGGCCGATCCAAAAGGGCCCGTTTTGCGCCATTGCCTGAGATGAATTTCTAGGCCTATATATTTCCAAATGAAGTAAAAGGGGTGTAACAAAAGCGGAGTTTATTAGATGAGTAGAGCTAAGAAATAAAAAGTAAATCAAGTACAGTATAGGAAAAAATAGATGGTAAACTTAAAAAATTAGAAAAATAAAAAGGGAATGTACCAATTTAGATTTCACCTGTTAGGGGACAGATTTCTGGAAGTGGTGCCAGACAATTTAAGAGTATGTTTATTTGACCAGGAACGTGAAACTCTCAAACAGCTAGGCGAATGCATCGATCATTTTACAGCCTCACTAGCACAGTAAACCATCACATGGAGCACAAGGACATGCAAAGGCACATGGAAGGCAGGCACTAAGGGAATGCACAAGGGTGATTAGTTTATTTTTGTATGCAATATGGCATGATTTAATCTATAAATTTGGATTGGAATTTGTATTTTGCACTGGCTTTTATTGTGGGCAAGAGGACAATGTAATGGTCAGTGACAGCGGGAAGGTAAGGAGTGTGGGACTGTTGGTGAATGCGGAGTTGGGGTTGAGGTTACTCGTATCGCTCTTGAATTATTTGTTCACATACAGTCCGGGCAGAAAGGGGATGTCTAGGTTGCAGCCTCCATTCCTCTGCCTCCTCTTCCACCTCAGCCTCCTCGTGCTCCTGCTCTTCAGCTTCTCGGTTGATAGGTGGTGGCAAGGGCTGTTCCCTCACGATGGCAAGGTTGTGCAGTATGCAGCATACCACGCCAAATTCTGAGACCCGCTCAGCCAAGTACTGCAGAGTACTACTGAGGCTCTCTATGCAAAGAGAGATAACATAATTTAATTCCCTCTTGCCAGAGACAAACAGGTGGAACGAGCACAAGGGTTTACAAGGGTTGTAGACTTCCACATGGTGCAAGATGCCATTGACTGCATGCACATTGCTTTGCGTGTGCCTCATGTCATAAGAACATAAGAACATAAGAACATAAGAAATAGGAGCAGGAGTAGGCCAATCGGCGCCTCGAGCCTGCTCCACCATTCAATAAGATCATGGCTGATCTGATCCTAACCTCAAATCTTCTATCACTCTGCATCCACCCGAACCCATGTGATCTCCCGGGAGAGGCGAAAAACCAGATAAAGACCCAATGGCCAATTTGGGAGAAAAAAATCTGGGAAATTCCTCTCCGACCCATCTAGGCGATCGAAATTCTTCCAGGAGATCACTCTGTCCCTATATTTTCTACAGTACTTACCTTCTGTAAAGGCGATCTCCACCCCAGCCAGGAACAGGAATAAAACCATCTCCTGAAATCTAACAGAATTAGAACACAGTAGGAGCAGAACAAGGCTACACGGCCCCTGGGCCCGCTCCACTACCCACAGGGCCATGACCATTCCGAACCCAGACTCATGTCCAATTTCCTGCCCGCTCCCCGTAACCCTTTATTCCCTTTACTTCTAGGAAACTATCTATTTCTGTTTTAAATTTATTTAATGATGTAGCTTCCACAGCTTTCTGGGGCAGCAAATTCCACAAACCTACCACCCTCTGAGTGAAGAAGTTTCTCCTCATCTCAGTTTTGAATGAGCAGCCCCTTATTTTAAGATTATGCCCCCTAGTTCTAGTTTCACCCATCATTGGGAACATCCTCACCGCATCCACCCGATCAAGCCCCTTCACAATCTTATATGTTTCAATAAGATCGCCTCTCATTCTTCTGAACTCCAATGAGTAGAGTCCCAATCTACTCAACCTCTCCTCATATGACCACCCCCTCATCCCCGGGATTAACCGAGTGAACCTTCTTTGTACTGACTCGAGAGCAAGTATGTCTTTTCTTAAGTATGGACACCAAAACTGTATGCAGTATTCCAGGTGCGGCCTCACCAATACCTTGTACAACTGCAGCAATACCTCCCTGTTTTTATATTCCAACCCCCTAGCAATAAAAGCCAACATTCCATTGGCCTTCTTGATCACTTGCTGCACCTGCATACTAACTTTTTGAGTTTCGTGCACCAGGACCCCCAGATCCCTTTGTACTACAGTACTTTCCAGTTTCTTGCCATTAAGATAATAACTTGCTCTATGATTTTTCCTGCCAAAGTGCATAACTTCACACTTTCCAGTATTGTATTCCATCTGCCAAATCTCTGCCCACTTACTTAGCCTGTCTATGTCCCTTTGCAGGTTTTTTATGTCCTCCTCACTCACTACTTTCCGTCCCATCTTTGTATCATCTGCAAACTTTGATATGTTACACTCGGTCCCCTCCTCCAAATCGTTAATATAGATTGTAAAGAGTTGGGGACCCAGCACTGACCCCTGCGGAACACCACTAGTTACTGGTTGCCAATCTGAGAACGAACCATTTATCCCAACTCTCTGCCTTCTGTTAGATAGCCAATCCTCCACCCATGCCAGAATATTACCCCCAATCCCGTGATTTTTTATCTTGAGCAATAATCTTTTGTGTGGCACCTTGTCAAATGCCTTTTGGAAGTCTAAATACACTACGTCCACTGGTTCCCCTTTATCCACCCTGTATGTTACTTCCTCAAAAAACTCAAGCAAATTTGTTAAACATGACTTCCCCTTCATGAAACCATGCTGAGTTTGCCCTATTAAATTGTGTTTATCCAAATGTCCCGTTACTGTCTCCTTAATAATGTCAACTCTGCCATAAACCTGAACTGAAAGGGATTCCAATCCCTCAATGCGCAGCTGGTGTGCAGAGTGGTCCAGACTGAAGGGATTCGCAAAATTTCATATGTTCCCCCCCGAAGATTAATTGGAGTTATTAAAGAAACCTTGGAGTGACTGTGTTTTAAAAATCCAGGGCCTCTCAAAATGGCTGCGGTCAGACACATAGCCAAAGGGCCTGCGGCATCCATATGGATTTTCTGATAGCTTCACAGACTGCATGTTTAATTTGAACAATGCAGTGAGGCAAGCTCAGTTGTATTCACGCCCTGAGGCAGGTTATCAATTGTTTGCCTACACAATCTAAGTTCAGGCGGAGATAGTCCCAGTTGCTTGAGGAACATTCAGAACAATTGAGGAACATTCAGAACAATTAAGGACATTCAGAAAACAATGGAAAGGCAGTTGTGGTACTGATCGGTGCCATCAACGTAAATGGGCCAAAATCAAGGTCCTCTTGTCTTACGTTTTCGAGCCCAAATCGGACAATGGAACGGACTGATGAGGCGCGATAATGACCCATTGCCGAGAGGATATAACTGGGGCGACCCAGCACCTCTCTCTCTCTCTCTTCGCCTCGGCCCAGTGTCCTGTTTGTCTGCTAGCAACCAAGAAGGAAAACCATCTAGAAAGCATCGCAAGCACATTTCGACAGCAGCAGCGGGGCACAAGGGCCAGGCCTTTTCATCTGTTTCACCGGTGAGCATTATCTTTCTGGCCGTCACAAGACAACCTAGCTAGGTGTAAGGGTGGGAGTTAAAGGGGTATTACAAAATTGTGATTTTAGAATTTCTCCCTCGTTGTGTCCGTTTCTTCTCCCGTTAAGTGTAAAACTGTATTGCATCCATAGCGATTTCTTTTATCTTCTGTATAATACTGTTTTTCTTGTAGTGTTAGCTTTTCTAATTAATAAACATTGGTTTTCCTTGCACCAATCCACTGGTCTGTTCGTTTGTCCTTGTTACCACTCGATAAGTCCTGAGCTCAGAATCAGGAAGGGGAAAGCGATTCGCAACCGCACAGCGGGCAGGGCAGCTCAGGAAAACATAACTGGCTGACCTACAATAAGCCCCTGGAACAAAACCCCCTACAAGGCAATGGAATCATTGCCAATGATCTGCTCCATCAGATTTCTTGTGGCAGCATGGCTCTTGATGTATGCCTGCTGCGGACGTGTACGTGGGTTGCAGACTAGAGTCATGAGCCATGTCGTCAGCGGGTAGCCCTTGTCGTCTAGTACCCACCCATTGGTTTGCCATGGTGGTTGAAATACAGCTGGCACAGAGGATTGCTGCAGAATGAATGCATCGTGACTGCTGCCAGGACACATGGCATTGACCTGCATGATGCGCTATCTGTGGTCACACACCAGCTGCACATTGAGGGATTGGAATCCCTTTCAGTTCAGGTTTATGGCAGAGTTGACATGAGGCGCACGCAAAGCAATGTGCATGCAGTCAATGGCATCTTGCGCCATGTGGAAGTCTACAACCCTTGCAAACCCTTGTGCTCGTTCCACCTGTTTGTCTCTGGCAAGAGGGAATTAAATTATGTTATCTCTCTTTGCATAGACAGCCTCAGTGACCTCCCTTAGGCAACAGTGGAATGCAAACTGTGAGATGTTGCTAATATCTCCAGTAGCAGCCTGGAAGGAGCCAGACGCATAGAAGTTCATAGCCACGGTCACCTTCACAGCCACTGGCAATGTGGTCCTTGCCCTGCTCTGAGGTTAGATTTGTGGCTGCAGCAGTTGGCAGATTTTAGTGACGACCTCCTTAGTGAAGCACAGACATCTTAAGCTTTGGTCGTCACTGACGTTCAGGTACGGGAATTGCTCCCTCAAGACCTTTTGGGGATATGCCTCCTGTTGAGAGCCCTTCTCCCCCTCCTCCTCCTCCTCCCTCTTCAAGCAGCTTGTCCTGCCATGCATGGCCTCTGTTCATTCTCCCAGTCATGCTCAATTCCAAGAGGAAGGCCTACTAGGCTACCCATGTCTGGAAGCAACTGTGCACAAGTCTTCAAGTTACCAAAAAGGTACTTTAGCACCAATCAAACCACTCCCTGTAGACTATTGAAACTTTTAACAAGTATGGGAAAGCACCCAAAACGTGGAATTGCAGCAACAGCCAGAAGAAATAATTCAGCAACTAACCTGTAAGTAGTTGATGATCCCTTTAAATAGCGCTGGTGGGTGGGTCCATCATGCCGTTGAACGCTTGTTCAGCTGTGGGAGGTTGAGAGAAGGGCGTAGGCTAGAGCGTGGAGCTCCAAAATGGCAGCACTGGTGTCAAATCAGCATTGCATGCTGATTGACGTCATGATCTGCCTCCTCTGCTAAATTCGAAGCCGAAAAGGCACCAGGCCCTGATGGTATGCATCCTGGACTGCTAAGAAAAGTCAGAGAGGAAACAGCAAGGTCTCCCACCTGAACTGTTCAAACATCATTAGATGTGAAAGTTGTGCCAGAGGACTGCAAGTTTGCCAATGTAATGCTTCTGTTCATGAAAGGAGAAAGGATAAATAGGATAACTATAGACCATTCAGTCTAACATCTGTAGTGGGTAAGCTTAATGCTAACTTAGAAAGACATGGTTTAATTAAGGACAGCCAGCACAGATTTGTAAAAGGCAACTCAGCTGTGCATAAGTTTCTGAAGACCAGGATAAGGAATAAAATTAATACTCACCTAGTGAAAGACATTGCTTCATGTCTTAAGCAAAAGACTGTCACCTCGACATTCCACCACAACACCCATCAAGCAAATCAAGCTTTGAAAGTCTTCTTTTGCGGCGCAGAGGTAAACCATGCCAAAAAAAACCTCCTATTTAGGAGTTGCGCTTGATTGCACCCTGTCATATAGACAGCATCTCCAGAACCTTAGGAAGAAACTAAAGAGTTGGGTCAACTTGATCCAGAAACTCGCCGGATCCACATGGGCAACAGACGCTCAAACCCTCTGTATGGCAGCACTCGCCCTGGTGTACTCCACAGTGGAGTACTGCTCTCCGGCATGGCTATCAAGTCCGCATGTCAAATCCATTGATGTCCAACTGAATTCTACTATGAGAATTATCACCGGTACGCTTTTATCGACACCAACACCTCGGCTGCCCGTGCTTGCAAACATCACACCACCAGAGAATACAACCGGTACACCAGCAAAGACATGCCAATCCAGGCCGACTTGAACAACCTGCCACCAACCCGTCTCAAATCTAGAAGGCCAATTTGGACCGTCGCCAAAGCCCTTCAGCGATCTTCTCTCAACCTTGATGACCGATGGCGAAATGCTTGTGACATATGGAATGGATTCCTTATAGAGGACCCCACAGTACAACATGAATGATCAAACCTTCCTCGCAAACAGTGGACAACCATCAACCACCTCAGAACTGGTCATGGTAGATGCTGCCACCTTTTACATGAATGGAAGATTAAAGCATCCCCATCTTGCAACTGTGGAGCTCCTGATCAGACCCTGGAGCACATCATCGAACGCTGCCCTCAGAGGAAATTCGCAGGCAGCCTACAAGATCTCCACGCTGTTACATCGGAAGCTTTGGCCTGAATGTCTGACTTAGATATTGACATCTGATTTGCTTTGCTACTACCATATGAAAGAAAGAAGAAGAAGAAGAAAGATTAAGGATGGTCAATATGGATTTGTAAAGGGCAAATTACATCTGACAAATTTAATAGCATTCTTTGAGGAAACAACAGAGTGTATTGATTAAGGAAATGCAATGGGTGTTGTGTGTATGAATTGTTAAAAGGGACTGGATGAGGTGCCACACAGGAAGCCTCTTGATAAAATTAAAGCTCACGGTACTTAAAGCAATGTGACAGCATGGATAGGAAGTTGGTAAAAGGACAGAAAACAGAGAGTAGTGATTAATGGATGCTTTTCAGATAAGAGGGGTGATGAACAGCAGTATCCCCCAGGGTCAGTGTTAGGACCTTATAATATATATATACACAATCCGGACTCTGGTGTCATAATGTCAAAATTTGCAAATAACATAAAAATAGGGAATGAGGTTAACTGTATGTGACTTTAGGACGGCACTGACAGATTAACAGATTAGGCAGGTAGATGTTAGAATATGAGGCAATTAAATTGGGGAGGAAAAATACAGAGAGGACATGTACAGTTAATGGTAAAAATTTAAAAGGAGTAGTATAAATGAGTGACAGAGGTTCAGATAGACAAATCTTTAAAAGTGGGTAGACAACAAAGTTGTAAAAAAAACTTGAAGTTTTATAAATAGCGATATAGAGTACAAAAAGGAAAGCGGTCATGTTAAACCTACACAAACGATTGGTTATGCCGCAGGTAGAATATTGGCTGCGAATTTAATCGTGCTGAGGGGGCGGGTTTGGAGGCGGGTCCGCTGTCAAAATCGCAAAGATTGACACCGGGTAGGAAACCCACTGTCAACCCGCCTCCAGGCAAGTCTCCCAGGTGTCGGGTCTGTCAGCGCAGAACTGACCCGACACCAAGTGGCGGGGGAGATAATTCTGGTACTTAAATGGCTTGTTAAGAGCCAATTTAAGAGTATTTTGAGGCTTACTTGTAACTTTACCTTCTCCCCCACTGGTTACCCGCTGTTCGAGGAACACGCCAGCTCAAGCTGGTGTGTTATAAGTCTGGAAAAACTCAGCAGGCCAGGCAACATGCGTGGAGAGAAATTAGAGTCAACGCTTCGGGTCAAAACCCTGTATCAAAACTAAAGTGGCACAGGGAATGAAATAGATTAAGAGGCCGGGCGGGGAGAGAACAAAAGAGAAGAGACATTGGCCTAGAAATTCATTGACGCCACTTTTGGGGCGCTAAAGTGGGGCGTCCGCTAAAGTTTGCGGCCGCCGCCAAATCTATGCCACTTCTCCGATATTCATTAACTTCGCCCTACTAGTTCGGGCGAGCGCTAAAACTGCTGCTGGACGCCTCTCTTTGGGCGCTAAGCCGGAGGTGGTGATCGATAGCGCCGAGGTCGGGCGCAGCGCAGGTGCGGCCATCTCGTGATTGACAGCAGACACCCTGGCGCTGGCCAGCTCTTAAGGGGGAAGGGTCGACTGTGTCTGCTGCCACGCCCTGGATAGTGGAGCCCTCCAGCTAGGCCTGAACACTGCTGCTGGACCCAAATAGCGCCTGAAGACATGGAGAAGGCCCGTGAACGTGCGCAGCGCTTCTCAGAGCGTGATCTGAGTGTGCTGCTTGCTGCTGTGGAGAAGAGGCGCCATGTTTTGTACCCGGACAATGGCAAGAAGGCGACGGTCCGCGTCTACAGGAGAGCCTGGAGGCATGTCGCCAGCAAGCTGTCAGCCAACAGCGACGTCCCCAGGACCGGTGCCCAATGCCGCAAAAAGTTAAATGACCTCACACGCATTGTCAGGGTGAGTACCCTTTCCAGTGACCTCCTCATCCTTGCATGTGCACCTCACATTATGGGCAAAGGGACCTGAAAGCTCTAATGGCCAGCCTTCAACCAGCAGCTATGGGACAGGCATGAGCATCAATTGCACATTCTGAACTTAACACACTGGCCAAGCTATTCCACCATGGGAGGCATTGCACACCAGATCATGGCGACACACTGGCCAGGCTATTCCACCATGGGAGGCAGTGCACACCAGATCATGGCGACACACTGGCCAGGCTATTCCACCATGGGAGGCAGTGCACACCAGATCATGGCGACACACTGGCCAGGCTATTCCACCATGGGAGGCAGTGCACAGCAGATCATGGCGACACACTGGCCAGGCAATTCCACCATGGGAGGCAGTGCACACAAGATCACGGCGACACACTGTACTTAGAGGCCGTCCTTTCTCTTGCAGGCCAAGCTGGCGAATAATCGCAAGAGCTGGACTGCGACCGGGGGAGGCCGACCCCATATCCAGCCACTCACCGACCTGCAACATCGCGTGGAGCGCCTCATGGGTGGCCGGGTGATTGGGCCCGTTGCATGTGGAGATGCCGACCCTGTTCTGGGCAGCAATGGTAAGGACATCACCTTTTGCACCTCTCTCGTCCCACTTGCGCATCAGATCTACATCCTTTGCCACTGTCCGACCAATGCGTTGAATGCCACCACTCATGCATCCCGCACTGACGCCCTCTCCTCACTCTAAAGCTACTCTTGTGCCTTCCTGCTTTCAGATGGTCAAGAGGAGGTCCCTCAACTTGCCAGTGACAGACCCTCCAAGGAGGAGCAGGAGGAGGAGCAAGAGGAAGGCGGCCCATCAGGGGAGCCCTCAGCCGCAGCCACCCAGGCCAATGTAGGGGACACGTCTTCCCTGGAGGGCAGCGTGGCGGAAATGTCGAAGGGGAGGGGAGCTCCTGGGACCTGCGTGCTGCAGAAAGGCGGGAGGGGGGTGGAAGCTTGGCGGCCTTCTCCCCAGAGGGGGGATGCGTTGGAGGGGAGTCCAATTGCTGGGCCCAGCGGCCTCCAGCAACGCAGGAAGGGTCGGCCAGCTCGGCGGCCTTCTCCCCAGAGGGAGAGTCCGGCCTCCAGTCAGGAGATGCTCTTCACCGAGGAGATGGAACGCCTCGAAGACTTGTCCGCGGACTCGGAGCGCCGGCACACGGAGCTCATGGCGGCAGTGGCACGGTTGCCTGAGTCCATCGATTCCCTCTCTCGGAGTGTGGCCGAGTTCGGGCCCTTAGAGGCCACCAGTCGGGCGGAATACCGGGCAGATCTGTCAGCGACTGGCCAGGTGATCAGTGGTGCCGTCCAGTCACTGGCTGCTCTGCTGCGGTCCGTGAACAGGTCAACACGGGCACTCACTGCTGCCACACTCGCTGTGTCAGCTGTGCATCGCCAGGGCACCTGGCGCGCTGCAACAGCACAGCGGTCTGTCCCTCGGCAGATTGGTGCGCATGCTGCAGTGCTGGCCCGGGCGAGTGCCAGTGTCTCAGGCGACCAGCGAGCGCCTGCCATCCGCCAGCTTGCCGCCATTCCTCCAGCCGCCACTGCCACTCCCCCAGTAGAGCTGCCAGGAGCTGCTGCAGCGACTGATGCTGGCCAGCCACAGCTGCAGCAATCAACAGCCGCCCGCTCGACGGCCAGACCTCGACTAGGCCGACCCCCAAGGGCATCTGCCGTCACGACATGTGCCCCTCAGGAGCCTGCCCCCAGCCTTGCAGCAGCCAATGGCCTTACTTTGAGGTGGAGCAGCAGGGCGGGCAGGGGCCACCCAAAGATGGCCAAGGCATCGCCCTAGCGGGCCAAATAGTCGAATGTGTGGCCATTTGTGTTTGTTTCTTGAGGCCGAGAATTGGATGTTTGTTTTTTGAAGGCCGATGATGTGATGTTTGTTTTTGACGAAGGCCGAGAATGATGGCCATTTTAGTTGCCCTCTTTTGTTAATCCTCTCCAGGTTGTGGGAGCGAGTAATGTGTTTGAGTGTTTTTTGGGGGTTTCGTCTGTTTTTGGTTTTCATGTGGGAAGGGCCCAGAGTTTGTACAATAAAGCATTTTATTTATTCACATTGTCCATGTTTGATCTTTGAAGTGTTTGTTGCCTTAACCGGCTGAGGGCTTGCGGAGCGGCTGCAATCATGTTCTATCATTGGCACAAGCCATTCCCTGACAGGGGGCCTAGAAGTGATGTTCAATAAGCCGCCAACGGGCGGCCCTTGGACCTTGTGCCTCCCTCCTGGGCTGGTACTCCTCGTCCTCGTCGTCCTCATGCTCCTCCTGCTCCTCCTCCTGAGGTGGTGGTCCAACGTGAGGTGGCAGTGCCTGAGTCCTGCGGATAGCCAGGTTGTGCAGCATGCAGCAAACGACGACGAATTGGGAGACTCGATCCTGCGAATACTGGAGTGCTCCCCCGGAGCGGTCGAGACAGCGGAACCGTTGCTTGAGCACGCCGATTGTTTGTTCTATGAGGTTCCTCGTCGCTTGATGGCTCTCGTTGTATGCCTCTTCAGCAGGGGTCGTGGGCGCGCGGAGCGGGGTCATGAGCCAGGTACACAAAGGATAGCCTTTGTCCCCGATAAGCCATCCTCTTGGGGGAGGCTGTGCCTGGAACATGTCAGCCACAGTTGTCTGTCGCAGGATAAAGGCATCGTGGCTGCTGCCTGGAAAGCGGGCATTGACAGCTAGGATGCGCTGCCTGTGGCCACACACCAGCTGTACATTGAGGGAATGGTAGCCCTTCCGGTTGTGGTACTCCTCGGCATGCTCAAGAGGTGCCCGCAAAGCCACATGCGTGCAGTCAATGGCGCCCTGCACCATGGGGAAGCCCGCTATTCTTGCAAACCCCACTGCACGCTGCTGCTGCTTGTCCAGGGTCATGGGGAAGGAGATGAATTGATGTCTCCTTCTGAAAAGGGCTTCGGTCACCTGGCGGATGCAGCAATGCACGGCGAACTGGGAGATGTTAGCGATGTCCCCAGTAGCGGATTGGAAGGAGCCGGAGGCATAGAAGTTGAGAGCCACCGTCACCTTCACTGCCACCGACAGAGACGTCCTGCGCATCAGCTGTGGCTGCAGATCTCTCTGAAGCAGCCGGCAGATGTCTGCAACCACCTCCCTTCGGAATCGCAGCCTCCTAACACACATCGCGGCAGACATGGTCAGATAGGAGGTCTGCTGGCGGTATACCCTGCGTGGGTAAGGCCTCAGTTGGCGACGCCTGTTGCCCCCTCTGCGTCTAGCCAGGGCTGCCACTCTCTCACGGCGTCTGTAAGCCCTTCTGGCATAAGGCTGAAATTCAGCGTTGCCACCCAATGCAGCCCCCATTATATGCTGGCAAACACTGAGCTCTGAATGAAGGCAAAGATAATTGGTAAGCTCTGGCCTGAGCCAAAAATACCTGTCCAAGTGTTGGTCCAAACCAGTAAACTCTCCTCCTTGGTCTCTGTCCAAAAAACCGTTGCACAAGAGTGAATGCTGCAAAATGGCTGGCCTTTATACTGATGGGTTAGTGCCCTTTAATTAGCGCTCCCCGCGGCCCGGCTGGCCTGTGTACCGTTCCACTTCACAGTCGCTCGGGCCGCCCGGCGCACAATGGGCCGGCGCGAGTGAAGTTCCGGTTTGGGGCGCACAAAGGGCGTTGCACTATTAAATGACGTCATGATCTGCGCGCGCAGCAGGGCGCGCGCTAAGACTTTGCGCCGGCGCTAAATGTGTCCTGAAGTTGGGGAGAGGCGCAGATCGCGCTGCGCCCGGGCGATAAGCGCCTAGCGCTCGAGATCTACTCCTCCTAAGGCGCTAACGGCTGGCGCGCCCAACTGAATTTCTAGGCCATTAAGAGGTATTCAAAATGAGACGAGATGGTAATAGGACTAGTGGAGACAAAAGACAGCTCTACATTAGGTGTGAAATGCGCTGGCAGAATGGGAGACAGCTGCCATGTGGGAGAGAGAAAAAAAAGGAAAGGGGGGGAGGGAAAAAACAAAACAAATGTGTGGATAAAACATATAAGTAAAAATGTAATAGGGGCCAAGGTTATGATCTGAAATTGTTGAACTCGATATTGAGTCCGGAAGGTTGTAAAGTGCCTAATCGGAAGATGAGGTGCTGTTCCTCGAATTTACATTGAGCTTCCGTGGAGCAATGCAAGAGGCCAAGGACAGTGAGGTCCAAGTGGGAATGGGGCGGTGAATTAAAATGACAGGCGACCGGAAGCTCGGGGTCACCCTTACGGACTGAACGGAGCTGTTCCGCAAAGCGGTCACCCAATCTGCGTTTGGTCTACCCAATGTAGAGGAGTATACTAGATTGCAAGAAGTACAAGTAAATCGCTGTTTCACCTGGAAGGGGTGTTTGGGGCCCTGGACAGTGGGAAGGGGGAGGTATAGGGGCAGGTGTTACATCTCTTGCGCTTGCATGGGAAGGTGCCAGGCGAAGGGGAAGGGGTGCTGGGGGTGATAGAGGGGTGGACTAGGATGTCTCGGAGGGAGCGGTCCCTACAGAATGCTGAAAGGGGAGGGGAAGATGCGTTTGGTGGTGGGATCACTTTGGAGATGGCGGAAATGGCGGAGGATGATCCGTTGAATGTGGAGGCTGGTGGGGTGAAAGGTGAGGATATATCGAGTTCAACAATTTCAGATCATAACCTCGGCCCCTATTACATTTTTACTTATATGTTTTATCCACACCTTTGTTTTGGTTTCCCCCCCCCACCCCTTTCCTTTTTTTTTCTCTCTCCCACATGGCAGCTGTCTCCCATTCTGCCAGCGCATTTCACACCTAATCTAGAGCTGTCTTTTGTCTCCACTAATCCTATCACCATCTCGTCTCGTTTTGAATACCTCTTAATGTCTCTTCTCATTTGTTCTCTCCCCGCCCGGCCTCTTAATCTATTTCATTCCCTGTGCCTCTTTAGTTTTGATAAAGGGTTTTGACCCGAAACGTCGACTCTAATTTCTCTCCACAGATGTTGCCTGGCCTGCTGAGTTTTTCCAGCATTTTCCGTTGTTATTTCGGATTTCCAGCATCTGCAGTATTTTGCTATCGTGTTGTAAATCTGCTCTGATGTTTGTGATAAGCTGACAGCTGCAGAAGTGGTGTCAAGGATGCCATGTTGCAGATGGTGAGTTTCAGAACGCAGGAACTGTTGGTTACTGCATTTCTTTAGCTTACAAGTTTTTAGATCCAATTGTATGTCCAGTGCCACCTCATTGGGAGAACCTCTCTCACCAGTGACGGATCGCTTCTGTCATCTCACCTGCAGCTGCCATCTATTCCAGCAACATTGGAGCCAATGAAATATACAGACCGTGGTCCTCCGAAACCTTTCACAATCATCCCCAACACCAACATCACCAACCTTCTCCATCATCACCTGATGCTGCACTGGACACAGGGCATCAGCCCCTGACAAAACTGCTGGCTGGGAGGCCAGCAATGGCATCACCATGGCTAGATTTACTTCACTTGACGCTGTAAATCCTGGCTGCCACATGATGCGCCAGGTTGACACCATCCCACAACAGCAACATGAAGCATCCCTTTAATGTCCAAACCATTCTATGTACACTCCTCACTATAGCAGGGTGGGTGGGTGGTGCGGGGGGGAGGTTATGACTGAACAATCACTGGAACTCAGTAAGACATTTCTCAAGGTGCGCTCAGATCTGTCCAATAAGGGGCACTTTTGGAAAAAGAGATTTCACTGTATGCTAACACATTACCAGAAACTTCACATGGACATTGGCTAAACCTCTCAAGTGCCTACCCTTGTGTGTTGTTAGTTGGTATGCTTGCAGTAGGATGAGGACGAGTGTGAGGGGTGGCTAGTGAGATGGGGAAATGATAAAGTAGATAGAGAGGGTTGGGTGGAGGTGCAAGGTAAGTTGCTGTCCTGGGGAGGTCTCTTCTGCCCTTGGAAGGGAAGAGAACCTGCCTGCGTGCTGTGACTCCCTCCATAAGCATATGGAGGGAGTCATTGGAGAGCCTGGGTACAAGCGTTCACCTTTGTGCAGTGATTGTCAGTGTTTGCAGCACCTCAATGCTGTCAAACACTGACAGAACAACTGTCAAACTCCATGTGGACATGGTCCGTTTAAGGAATCCGACTGATGACGTGTCATCAAATGACGTCATCAGACCCGCTTCCTGTTAATTTGCCGGTAAGCCCGTTAACAAGGCCAATCAAGGTAAAATCACGTCTGCAGAGCAGAGGCAGCTGGGGGCGGGACCGGAACCGGGAAACCAGCTGTCCCGCCCCATCCCGCCTCCAGAATTAAATTTGAAGCCATTGCATCTGTATTTTGGGTCCTACTCTAGGAAGGATGTCAAGGCCATTGACAGGGTACAAAAATGATTTCATAAGATGATACAAAGACCGAGAAGTTTTAGTTTTGAAGAGAGGTTAGAGAAACTGGGGCTATTTTCTGTAGAAAATAGGACTGACCTTGCTTGGTTCCTCTCTTATCTATCCAATTGTAGCCAGAGCATCTCCAGCAAAGGGTTTACTGCCCACCCCTGCACTGTTACCTCTGGAGTGCCCTAAGAATCTATCCTTGCACTTCCTCCTTCCTCATTTACATGCTGTCCCTTGGCAACATTATCCAAAGACATAAGGTTAGCTTCCACATACGCGAATGACGCACAACTCTACCTTTCCGCCATCTTTCTTGGCTCCTTCACCATTTCTCTTGATCCCTCCACTGCCTTTGTGTTGTCAGATTGCTTCTCCTATATCCAGTCCTGGATGAACCATAATTTCCTCTAGTAAATACTGGGAAGACCAAAACCATCGTCTTTGGCCCCCAGTACAAACTCCGTACTCTTGCCTTTGATTCCATCCCCCTCCCTGGCCACTGTCTCAAGTTAAATCAAACTATTGGCAACCCAGAGTCCTGTTTGATCCTGGGCTACGCTTCTGACCCCACAAAAGGCCAAATACTTCTACCTCCATAACATCACCTGCCTCTACCCCTGCCTCAGCCCATCTGCTGCTGAAACTCTCATCCATGCCTTTTTCATCGCCAGACTCAACTATTGTAATCCTTCCACCCTTCCCTCACCTTCACATGGTCCATCTCTGACTCTTCTCTTCCCTTCCTCGACTTCTCCGTCTCCATCTCTGGGGATAGGTTATCGCCCAATATTCACTACAAGCCCACTGACTCCCACAGCTACCTGGACTACACTTCCTCCCACCCAGCCTCCTGTAAGGACTCTATTCCATTCTCCCAGTTTCTCCGTCTCTGCCGTATCTGCTCCAGCGATGCCACCTTCCACACCAGTGCTTCCGACATGTCTTCCTTTTTCCGCAACCGAGGATTCCCCTCTACCGTGGTTGACACGGCCCTTGACCATGTCCGTTCTATCTCCCGCACTTCTGCCCTCACCCCTGCCCCTCCCTCCCGGAACCATGATAGGGTTCCCCTTGTCCTCACCTTTCACCCCACCAGCCTCCACATTCAATGGATCATCCTCCGCCATTTCTGCTACCTCCAAAGTGATCCCACCACCAAACGCATCTTCCCCTCCCCTCCCCTTTCAGCATTCCGTAGGGACCGCTCCCTCCGAGACACCCTAGTCCACTCCTCTATCACCCCCAACAGCCCTTCCCCTTCGCCTGGCACCTTCCCGTGCAAGCGCAGGAGATGTAACACCTGCCCTTATACCTCCCCCCTTCCCACTGTCCAGGGCCCCAAACACCCCTTCCAGGTGAAACAGCGATTTACTTGTACTTCTTGCAATCTAGTATACTGTATTCACTGCTCACAATGCGGTCTCCTCTACATTGGGGAGACCAAACGCGGATTGGGTGACCGCTTTGTGGAACACCTCCGTTCAGTCCGTAAGGGTGACCCCGAGCTTCCGGTCGCCTGTCATTTTAATTCACCGCTCCATTCCCACTCGGACCTCACCGTCCTTGGCCTCTTGCATTGTTCCACGGAAGCTCAACGTAAACTCGAGGAACAGCACCTCATCTTCTGATTAGGCACTTTGCAGCCTTCCGGACTCAATAGCGAGTTCAACAATTTCAGATCATAACCTCGGCCCCTATTACTTTTTTACTTGTATTTTTTTCCACCCCTTTGTTTTGGGTTCTCCTTTCCCCCCCCCCTTTCCTTTTTTTTCTCTCTCCCACCTGGCAGCTGTCTCTTATCTTGCCAGTACACTTCACACCTAATCTCAGCTGTCTTTTGTCTCCACTGGCCTATTACCATCTCGTCTGGTTTTGAATACCTTTTAATGTCTCTTTTACTTCTTTTGTTCGATCGCAGCCCTGCCTTCGATCTATTTTATTTCCTTTCCAGTTTTGAAAAAGGGTTTCGACCCGAAACGTCAACTCAAATTTCTCTCCACGGATGTTGCCTGACCTGCTGAGTTTTTCCAGCATTTTCTGTTGTTATATTGTAATCCTCTCCTGGCCAACCTCCCATCCTCCATGCTCTGTAAACTTTAACTCATCCAAAACTCTGCTACCCAGATCCTATCCTGCACCAACTCTGCTCAATTATCACTCCTGTTCTTACTGACCTACATTGTCTCCTAATCCCCCAATGTGTAAATTAAAAATTCTCACCTTTCATGACCTTGCCCCTCCCTATTTTTGTAACCTCCTCCAGCCCTACAGCACCTGCCCCCCAAGACTCACCGTTCCTCTGAGTATGGCCCCTTGCACATCCCCCTCTCCCTTCACCCCACTATTGGTGACAGTCCCTTCAGTTGCCTAGGCTCCACGCTTTTGATTTCCCTCCCTAAATCCCTTCACGTCTCCACCTCCCCCTCCTCTTTTAAGACACTCCTTAAAATCCATTCCTTTGACTAAGCTTTTATAATCTTCTTTGGCTTGGCATCCATTTTGGTCTAGTTACACCTCTCTGAAGCACCTTGGGATTTTTTTTACATTAAAGACACTATAGAAATAGAAGTTATTTTTGTTTTAGAAATAAGATTAAGAGATCTGAAGGTTAACAGGAGATCTGAAAGAAGTGTTCAAATTTTTTGTGGTTTTGATAAGATAAATAGGAAAAAAAACTATTTCCACTGATTGGTGAGTTGGTAACAAGAGGGCATAAGAGATCAGCACCAAAAGACCAGAGAGGTTGAAGAAATCTTTTTACACAGAATTTTATTAGGATGTGGAATGACCTACCAGAAACAGTGGTGGAACTAGAATCCACAATAGCTTTTAAAAGAGAAGTGGGTAAATATTTGAAAAAGAAAAAATTAAAAGGAAATAGGTAGGGAATGTGTTGAATCAGTTGATCTCCCATAGCAACTGAAGTGCTACAGGTGCCCTTGGTGCTCCAGGGTTAAAGAAGTGAAAAATGCCTGATTATTATCCAGCAACTTCTGGTGAAATTGTCCACATTTTGTTGTTCGATGAGGACAGAGATATGCATGTGTGGATTTTGGATGAGGGCAGGCAATGTACCCTGTGGTGAATAGCCTGTAGGCACTTACATGAATAATTATCAATGGCCAATTTTTTTGTAGAACTGTAACACAACAAGGAATCAAGGCCTTTTGATAGGGAGATAATTGGTGAGGGAAGACAAAAAAAATCAGAAATTTTTCAAAAATATAAAAATGAGGAAATTAAAAATTCATACATAAGGACTGGGATTTTAATTTGAAGGCAGGTTGGGAGCAGGGGTTGTGGATGGGGGGGGGGTGAAGGGGGGCTGCAATGCGGTCGGGCCCTGACAAATTTAATGGCAGGGCCTGATTAGCATTTTGAATCGCTGTTTCCCACCCGCAGCCAGCCAGATGGAGAGGCTGGCTGGCTGTCAGGCCGATAGGCCTGTGGCACCAGGCCGCAGAGAGGAGGGAGGGAGGGATTGACGGGAGAGGGATCGGGGCGAGGATCGAGGCCGGAGGGGTGTCGGAGGACCAGAGAGGGGAGGTCGGAAGGCCAGAGGGGGGATCGGAGGCTAGAGGGGGGAAGTCGGAAGGCCAGAGCGGGGAAATCAGGGGTTGGAGGGGAGAGGTTGGAAGGCCAGAGGGAGATTGGGTGCCAGGGGGCGGAAGGCCGGAGGGGGGGATTGGAGATCGGAGACCTCATTGGTGGGGTGGGGGGGGGGGAGGTCGGGAGGAGATTGGAAAGGTCGGGGTGGGTGTCCGATCATGGGGGGTTGGCGAGGCAGGAACGCTGGATCCAGCCGGTAAGTGGAAAGTTACTTACCT
The DNA here is from genome assembly GCF_052327205.1 of Somniosus microcephalus. Classification (NCBI taxonomy): domain Eukaryota; kingdom Metazoa; phylum Chordata; class Chondrichthyes; order Squaliformes; family Somniosidae; genus Somniosus; species Somniosus microcephalus. The sequence continues at coordinate 126,268,344 of NC_140987.1, read as the reverse complement.
GCTGGATCCAGCAGTCCTTGCCTCCCTTTAGCTGGCGGGTTCCCCGAGGCCTGGGAAACCCGCCTGCCCACATTTAAATTTAAAACGGTGGCTCACCACGAGGCACGCAGAAGGTAGAAGTCTCAGGTAGCTGTGCTTGTTTCACATGCTTCAAAAAATGTTGTTATCCACTTCATTTCATTCAAATTATGTTTTGGTCTACTGCTACCTAGCAACATACAATTGTTGAACAATTAAGCATTTTCCAGTTTTAAATGCATAATCTCAAGCTCTTTTTAAAATTAACTTTAGCAGAAGCTATAGGGAGATCTCTTTAGGCCTTGAAGTCCCGTGCAAGGAAAAAATAATTGTTATGGCTACTGCAGAAAGTGCAAAGCAATTACAAGAACAATACTTTGCCCCACATGAATTAAAGATTAATTTTCAGAAGTACATACTAAGATGAAATCATGCTGTGCAATATTAGCATACATCCACGTTGACACACTGTATGAAATTTCTGTGATGGATCAAAGATCCGACTTGTTTTGAATCATATATTAGTGTTTCTTTGTGGGAGTTTGCATCTGGTGGTACTGTGATCATTTTAAATTGGTAACTGCACAGCTTGGGGCAGCCAGTTCAGATAGAATACACTTATTATCTGCACCAGGATTCCCACTATCTGTGATTCATAGCTATGTCAATAGTGTGACCTTGTGTACCTTTTCTTCTCTGATGTCTTTAATTGCATTTGAGGAAAATATACAAGGCAAGCTGAGGGAGATAGAAGCTTTCTCACCTTATTGTTTAGAAGATTATGCTAGAAATAAGGTGGTAATCAATGAACAAGCCAGGCTGTTTGATCTCGCAATCAATCAGTTAAGAGACACAGAACTAACATTCATGCTCTCTCTGGACAGAAAAAATAATTTTAAATAAATGATTTCTAGACTGCAGAAAGGAGACAAAGCTAATTAACATAGAAACATAGAGATAGGAACAGGAGTAGGCCATTCGGCCCTTCGAGCCTGCTCCGCCATTCAATGAGATCATGGCTGATCTTCGTCTGAGATCTTAGCTGATCTTACCAGTTCAGTACCCCGTCCCCGCCTTTTCTCCGTAACCCTTAATCCCCTTAGCCTTCAGAAATATATCCAATTCTCTCTTGAAAATATTTATTGAATTAGCCTTCACAGCCCTCTGTGGCAGGGAATTCCACAGGCTCACCACTCTTTGAGTGAAGAAATTCTTCCTCATCTCTGTTTTAAATGATTTGCCCGCTATTTTTAGACTGTGGCCCCTGGTTCTGTGCTCCCCTGCCATTGGAAACATTCTCTCTGAATTCAGCCTGTCCAGGCCTGCCATAATTTTATATGTTTCGATGAGATCCCCTCTCAATCTTCTAAACTCCAGTGAGTACAAGCCCAAACTATTCAATCTCTCCTCGTAGGTCATTCCCGCCATTCCAGGTATCAGCCTGGTGAATCGCCGCTGCACTCTTTCCATGGCAAGAACATCCTTCCGCAGATGGGGCGACCAAAACTGTACACAATACTCCAGATGCGGTCTCACCAGCACCTTGTACAGCTGTAGTAAGGTATCCCTATTCCTATACTCGAACCCCCTTGATATGAAGGCCAACATACCATTTGCCTTCTTAATCGCCTGTTGCACCTGCATGCTCTCCTTCAGTGACTGGTGCACAAGAACACCCAGGTCCCTCTGCACTTCCCCATCTCCCAATCTATTGCCATTTAGATAATAATCTACCCTCCTGTTTTTACCCCCAAAGTGGATAACCTCGCATTTATCCACATTATAGTGCATCTGCCACGTATCCGCCCATTCCCCCAACCTGTCCAAATCGCACTGTAGCCTCCTGACATCCTCATCAGAGCCCACCCCTCCTCCTAGTTTAGTGTCGTCAGCGAATTTGGAAATATTGCATCCAATTCCCTGATCCAGATCATTTATATATATTGTGAACAGCTGGGGTCCCAGGACAGATCCTTGCGGCACCCCGCTGGTCACTGCCTGCCACTCCGAAAACGAGCCGTTTATTCCAACTCTCTGTTTTCTATCCGCCAGCCAGTTCTCTATCCACGTTAATACTTTGCCCCCAATCCCATGAGCCTTAATTTTGCATGATAATCTTTTGTGTGGAACCTTATCGAAGGCTTTCTGGAAGTCAAGGTACACCACATCCACTGGCTCTCCCCCATCTATTTTACCAGTTACTTCCTCAAAAAATTCCAGCAGATTAGTCAAACACGATTTACCCTTTGTAAATCCATGTTGACTCTGTCCGATCCTTTCCCCATTTGTCAAGTGCTCCGCTATTTTATCCTTAATAATGGACTCTAGCATTTTGCCCACAACCGATGTAAGGCTTACTGGTCTATAATTCCCTGCTTTCTCTCTACCCCCCTTTTTAAATATTGGGGTAACATTAGCTACCCTCCAATCCACGGGTACTGTTCCCGAGTCAATGGAGTTCCGGAAGATGATCCTTAGAGCATCTGCTATCTCCAGGGCCACCTCCTTAAGTACCCTAGGATGTAGTTTATCAGGCCCCGGGGATTTGTCGGCCTTCAGTCCCCTCAACTTACCCAACACCATATCCCTAGAGATACTAATTTCTGTCAGCTCCTCCCTCTCATTAGTCCCTATGTTTGCCGATATTCCTGGGAGGTTATTTGTGTCCTCCTTTGTGAATACAGAACCAAAGTATGAGTTTAATTGATTGGTAATGGCGACTCACTTGGTGGTGTGAGTGTTTGCATTTTAGCCAGGGTGTCTGCTACTGGTACAGCACAGAGCTTAGCGTTGCCTGACAGAGATTAAAATACTGAGGCCGGGAAATTCGATAACAACAAAAAAAATGGCGCAGGCACCATGATGCAAGATATGCCCGCGCCCGTTCAAAAAGCACAGGCAGCACGTCAATTTCGTGCTGCCTGCTAATTATCATTATTGTAGCGCACAGCCTAGCACTGAACGCACTGCTGACAGGCTGTGAGCTCAGCGGCAACGTTCCCGTTAATTTTCTTTTTGCAGCTGATTCAAATTAACGTGCATGCGTAGTTTTTTCCATTTAAAAGCTGGTAAGTGGCCTGGGTGGGACCTCCAGACCACTGCTCGGCTGCATAGACGCTCAGCTTAATGGGAACATTGTTCAATAGGGGGCCCAATTTCACGTTGCTGGAGCGAGGCTAGCTTTACTTAAAGCTCGCTTGCTCCTCTTAAAGACAGTCTACAGCTCTTAAAGGTGAGCTGCCTTCTGCTGATCAAAAATGGTAAAAGTGCTTCAGCACTAACACAAATGGCTCAACAGGCCAGGGAAAGTGCACCCAGGGTCTCGGACGCAATACTCCAGCTTTGTGCCCCTGCACAAAGATGTCCTGGACAGTGGAAGAAAGGCCCTATACCCACAGGGAGGCCAGGAGGCCCTCCAGATAGAAGATGTGGCACCAAATCGTCGATCTCACCCCCAGGACTTGCTCCAGTGCCCAAAGAAGTTTCATGACCTCAGACGAGTGGTCAAGGTCAGTGAATGCATCTTCAAAAGCCATCTCCTACCAACTGCACCACTAGCCTCACACACTGCACAATGCACGACACCACACCCCCCCCCCCACCCACCAACAATCTCTACCAAACACGAGGCGCACCTCACATTCCTAGCTTCACCTCACCCCCTTGGAGGAGATGGTGCTGGCCATTCTTGGCAGGGGCATAGCTGAGCCCTTGATCAGCGGCGGGGCTGAAAGAGTACAAGATGCTGGTATCCTCAGACGTTATCCTCGTCATATCCCACTTGCCCCTCATCCCACCATCTCTTCTGATTTACAAGTTGTACATGGTGTAGGCCTGCACCTCTTGCTTTACCCCCTCCCCTCACTACCACCCTAGCCTTGTGCCTTCCTCATTTCAGACACCCAGGAAATCCAGCCTGTCCATCCAATGGTTGACCAAAAAGAGGGAGAGGAGAATGAAGAAGAAGAAACACAGTCACTCGATTTCACACTCCCAGCCACCAGCTCCTCAAGGTTGTCCTACAAGGCCATCTGCAGTGTCCCCCACTGAAAGTCAGCAGCCTTCCACCAGCCATGCTGCAGCCACTAGGATAGGCAAAGACACACGCAAGACAGCCACTAAGGGAATGCACAAGGGTGATTAGTTGATTTTTTGATGTACTATTGAATGCATATATGGATAAAGTTGGATTGGAAAGTTTGCTTTGTGGTGGCTTTTATTTCAGCATTGTGGCCAAGAGGACACTTTGATGGTCAGTAACAGAGGGAAGGTATGGTGTGGGACAAATGTTGAAAGGGGAATTGGGGTTGTGTTCATTTGTACCACAGGTGGATGATTTGATCCCGGATATCCCGGCCAGAAAGGGGTTGTCTGGGTTGTCTTCTTCCTTCCACTTCCTCCTCTTCTGCTTTTTCCTCTTCTTCTTCTTCTTCTTATGCTTCCTCTTCCATCTGCGAGCAGCTTGTCCCCTTTACTGCCTCTGCTTCATCTCCATGTGATGTTGCAGCCCAAGGGCGACTGCAACTAGAGCCCCCCCAGGACTGGGAGCAAGTGGTGATCGCAGAGGCCTTCCTTTAAGAGCCAAAGCCTTACAAACGCCCAGCAGCACTTCCTGCACAGTTCAACAACTTTTTAAATGTATTGCATCAAGCCACTACTCAAATAAAATGTAAAGGAACCAGTTGAAAAGCAAAAATCTAAACTTACCTGGAAGTTGTGTTTAAGAAGCACTGGCAGTGGCTTCATTGTACTGCTGCACACACGTTCTTCCGTGCATTTTTGGAGAGAGCAATGTTAAGAGTGGCGACGTCTAAAATCCCAGATCGTGCGTCAATTCAGCATTGCACGCCGATTGACATCACGATCTGGATCATTTAAATATGTGTAGCGAGCACAGGCAACAGCAGGGCTGCCGATCTTGCCAAAATGGCAGCCGCCGCGTTCCACGCCAGAAGCAGGGAGCCTTTTCTCAGTTCAGCAGCTCATTTCTTGCTACTAATATTACAGAACTTTGAAATATTTTACTATTTTGAAATGTGGACTGAGAGTCAATTTCTGTGATTTAGTGAAAGCTGCCATGTTTGCTCTTTCTTGTGTTTAATTTTACTTCTTAACAGACCTGATTCGTGGCCTAACAAGAGTCTTATTTGTTTGGCAGTTTTAAAAATTGGCCGCTTAGTGTTAACCCGTATTATTCCCACTGTGTAACTTATGGCCAAAAGGCTTTATTGATCACCTTGAGGTTGGCTGCACAAGACTACTTGATACATAAAGTCACATGTCAGTTCAAAGAGAGTGTGGGCTTGCCTGCGGAAGCAGACCTTTGCATTGGATACAAGAAAAAAGTAACTGGAGGTTCCAAATTAAACAATTCCTTTTCCCACTTACTCAACTTAAAAGCATAATGGGCCAGAACTTCGGGTCCCCACGGGTGAGTACGCGCTGGGTACTCACGCATAGGCCCAACGAAAGTGCCAGTGTCGTGCATGCACTGCACATGCGCAGGAAACCAGAACTTCCATTCCCTTAAAGGAAGGGGTTCACAGGTCGAACGCGTGCGCCGGAGAGGCAGCACGTACGACTGGAACCTCCGTTTTTTTTGCAGGTTTCTCCGGGAGGGTAAGTCTCCAGGAGCTACGCATGTAAAAAGCAGTCGCAAGGCCTGCTTTTAACAAGGTAAGTGGTGAATTAAGTTAAATTAAAACATTTTTTCCGTAGGTTTATTATTTTTAAATACTTTAAAGAAAGGTAAGTTTATTTTTAGCCCCGTTAGAAACTGTAATTAATTTTTTCAAAAATTTAAATTATTGTTTAAAATAGTTATTTTATGTAATTTATAGTTATTTTTAAAATGTGATTTAAAAAAATAATAATTTGAAGTTTTAGTTATGTTTTGGGGCTGAATTGTATTCATAGACTTGACAACTCTTCCTGCCAAATCTATGAATACAGATTCCCTGCTACCATTGGCTCTCCGTGGTCCACGTGATCCCAGGGGACACTTCGAACTAACTGCGCCCCTGGGATATGCAAGCACTGCGCGCCGGCAGTTGGAGCAGGCCCAGGATCGGAATCCCACGCGGGCCCACAGCACAACGGCCAGCGCGCTTGGTAAGTGCAGGTCGGAGGCTTGCACCCGCGGGAAGCCTCCGACCCGAATTTCTGGGCCATTCTCTCTGTACCCTTTCCTTCCCGGCACAGACACGATGGACCGAATGGCCTCCTTCTGTGCCGTAAATTCAATGATTGTCCTACCATCCACAACAGTTCACTCCTATCACAACCTTCTGCTGCTCGGCTGATTCTAGGTGGCTGTGTTCTGAATTCTAAAAGCTGCTTTCACAGCCTGCACAGAGATCAAACAAGGTCTCCAACACCAAGGTACGAAGTGTACTTCTGAATAACCAGAAATGGCTAATGAATTACCCATTGTTTGGGTCGTTGAAATATCTTCCCATTTCACAATGTAATTCTTCTTCTTCTTAGGCAGTCCCTCGGAACCAAGGATGACTTGCTTCCATATTAAAAATGAGTTTGCAGGTGACTGATGAGTCCAATGCGGGACAGGTGGGGCAGACGGTGGTTGAAGGGGCGGGTGGGTGGGGTGATAGCAAAATACTGCAGATGTTGGAAATCCGAAATAACAACAGAAAATGCTGGAAAAACTCAGCAGGTCAGGCAACATCCGTGGAGAGAAATTTGAGTTGACGTTTCGGGTTGGACCCTTCTTCAAAACTGGAAAGGAAAGAAACTAGATCGAAGGCAGGGCTGCGATCAGACAAAAGAATAAAAGAAACAAAAGAAGTAAAAGAGATTAGAAGCTGGACGAGATGGTGATAGGCTGGGATTAGGTGTAAAGTGTACTGGCAGGGCAAAAGATAGCTGCCAGGTGTGAGAGAGAAACAAAAGGAAAGGGGGGGGGGGGAAAGGAGTGGAACAATTACAAGAGAAAATGAAATGGGGGCCGAGCTTATGATCTGAAATTGTTGAACTCGATATTGAGTCCGGAAGGCTGCAGACTGCCTAATCGGAAGATGAGGTGCTGTTCCTCGAGTTGGGTTGACGCGCGCCCCTTGCGCTGCCTGCGCTTGGCTTCCGCTTGCTCCTGGCAAAGAGACTCGAGGTGTTCGGCGCCTTCCCGGATGCTTCTCCTCCACTTTGTGCGGTCTTGGGCCAGGGATTCCCAGGTGTCGGTGGGGATGTTACACTTTTTCAAGGAGGCTTTGAGGGTGTCCTTGAAGCGTTTCCTCTGCCCACCTGGGGCTCTCTTGCCGTGCCGGAGCTCCGAGTAGAGCGCTTGTTTTGGGAGTCTTGTATCGGGCATGCAGACAATGTGATCCGCCCATCGGAGCTGATCGAGCGTGGTCAAAGCTTTGATGCTGGGGATGTTGGCCTGAGCAAGAACACCGATGTTGGTGCGCCTATCCTGCCAATGGATTTGCAGGATCTTGCGGAGGCAGCATTTGTGGTACCTCTCCAGTGCTTTGAGGTGCCTGCAGTACATGGTCCATGTCTCTGAGGCATACAGCAGGGCGGGTATCACTGCTGCTCTGTAGACCATGAGTTTAGTGCCGGGTTTGAGGTCCTGGTCTTCAAACACTCTCTTCCTCAGGCGACCGAAGGCTGCACTGGCACACTGAAGGCGGTGTTGGACTTCGTCGTCAACGTCTGCCCTTGTTGACAGTAAGCTCCCAAGGTATGGAAAGTGGTCCACATTGTCCAAGGCCTTGTCATGGATTTTGATAATCAGGGGGCAGTACTGTGTGGCGGGGGCAGATTGGTAGAGGTAAAGTAATTGCAGGAATGGCAATGTAATTACCATTCATCTGCCTACCGATCCACAACTCAGCACAGGGCTGTGTTGGAATGCTAACGTCTTTTATGCAAGCTTTTGCTAAAACAAAATCACACTTTAACATTGCTCATTTTTTTCGCAGAAATGCTATGAATCCCAAACCATGACATTCAGTATGCTTTGGGAAATGGATTCGGGCGACCATTTCACTCCCAAACAAATGTACTAAACCAGTAAAGTATCAAAGAAAATATGGCACATACAAAACATCTATTTATCATTATAGATTAAAACGGGTGAGTGGTTTCAAGATTTCAAAGGTACCGCACTGTCAATTTAACATTATGTGACAGCTTAATAAACAAGAGGGTGCCACCTAACATTACATGACAGCCCAAACGTAACCTTTATAAAAGCCCATCTAATCAACCCTGAAAGCAATCACCATTTCTGGCATCAAAGGAAGTATAAGAATAAGTATGTATTATTCAGTCAGAATAAAATCAAACACATTTCTTTGCCGAGACTTTTAAAAAACAGAACAGCACTTGCAGACCTCCAAAAAGGGTTTATTCTTGCTAAACAAGTTTCCAACATCACTCCTCCCCCTCCAGCTGAGAAAGTTTTCATCCCCCCACCACTAAGCAGACTTATGTCCCTCTCCCTTGCTGAACAAATCTTTGGCCCGAACCCACCCCAATGATCAAGTTTTCCGCTCTGCACCAACAACATGGACATTCTCTGCATGATTCCCTGTCCCCTGAACCTAGCTGAGAATTTAGTCCCCGTCCTGCCAGTTATCAGCCCATCTCCCTCCCTCATACTGAGGAAGCTCTCAAGTCTCACCCGTGCCTCCCCCCACCCCGCCCGCCCCCATTGACCAAGTTCTTGGCCCTATCGCCATGTGGCCGAATCGCTATGCCCGTTTTGCGAGCCCGCCAAAGTTGAATTTACCCCCATGAGTCCAAGTAGCCAGTGGTTATCTCAGATTCAGATTCAGATTAGATTTATTTGCCATATGTAACAAGTACAATGGAATGCTTGTTCCCCGTAGGGACGCGTCAGCTATACATACAGCGCCGCGTTCAGAGTCAATACAATGGCTTCCCGTGGCAGTGGGAGCACGATGTCCCTCATCCGCTCCGTCCTCCTCTTCACCGCGGCCTCCTCCTCACTGTTGCCGGCTCCACGTGTGGTGGCCTGCTTCTCCCGCTCTGGCCACCATGCCCGGCTCCCCTCCTCCCATCCGGACTGCGAGTTACCCGAAATGGAGCTGCCGGCCAACGTGCTGCAGCGTGTCGTGAGTCTGCTGCTGCTGCTCGTTGCGCTGCGCTCCTCCGCCCGACTCGCCGAACACATCGTCGGGATGTGAATGCTCCAATTCAGCCTCCTCTTCACCATTGCCGGCTCCACGCTCCACGGCCCGGGGCCTACTTCTCTCTCTTCATGGGTCGGCCTCTGGCCGCCATGCTCGGCTCCCCTCCTCCCAGTCGGAATTCCTTCCCGCCGAGGAGCTGCCGGCCGATGTGCTCTAGCGGGTCAGCTTGGCTGCTGCTGCTGCTCATCGCGCTGCCTCTGCCCGACTCGCCGAGCACCTCGTTCCGGTTGCGGGAGCGAGCGGCGAGAGCTGGCCGCCCAAAACAGGGAGAGCGATCTCAGCACCGGTCCGTCACAGCCGCCATCTTGACTTGTTCCTCCTGCTCCGGGCCTATCTCCGCACACAGACGCTCCCGGCACTCACACCAAACATGCCCCCGGCACTGTCCGGCTGTCAGGCTGTGGCACTCACTCGGGCCCTGCGAGCGAGCAGACGGTGGGCGAGTCTCCCCGGTGGTGTTGGCCACAGTCCCGGCGCTGCGGCCCGGCTCACAGCAGTGCAAAGTACCAGCATTTGAGCAAACAAGCAGCAAAATAAAATGAGAAATTAAGCCAAAAATTGCACACTCCTCACCCAATAAGCAAGTCCCCCTCCCTACCTTCCCCTCTGACCTAGAATCCCCCTCCTCCTCCTTCCTCTTACTCGCTGGTTTTGACTACACATGTGCAACACAACCGGAGAGTGACTGGTTATACATTTTAATTGCTGAATGGGTTGCAGCATTCCATTTTGAAATGCATTGAAAAGTCTTATGTTATAGAATCATACAGCACAGAAGGAGGCCATTCGGCCCATCGTTATACTATCTTAAAGGGAAAACCTGGAATTAAAATGTTAACATTTACCCTCAGCACTTGTTATGCTAATAGCTAGCACTGTAATAGGATTTTTCAGCATTAAATGTTATGTAACGATAGCTACGAAAACAACAGCAACAATACAGTATTTTGAAAATTCATACCAAAAAAACGTTGTGTCACTGTGGAGTAGTCTACATTTGTGTCAATGAGCAGCCATGTTGGTATCGGAAGGTAAGCAAGGCAAGTAACAAAATTTAAAAGGAAATGCAATTTTTGTTGCATCCTTACACCTCTGAGAGACTTGCTTGCACACCACCCAGCTGGCTAACGATTTTTGTGTCCTCAAAAGTCGACCTGCGGGCTTGCACGATCGGTCTTTCAGTTAACCGCACTCACAAACTCAAGCCTCCCATCCCACCCACTGAACAGCATTCATGTTTTTTTGGGAGGTTTTTTCTATTCATTCATGGGATATGTGCGTCGCAGGCAAAACCAGCATTTATTGCCCATCCCTAATTGCCCTTGAGAAGGTGGTGGTAAGTTGCCTTGTGGTGAAGGTGCTCCTACAGTGCTGTTAGGGAGGGAGTTTCATGATTTTGACCCAGCGACGATGAAGGAACGGCGATATACTTCCAAGTCAGGATGGTGGGTGACTTGGAGGGGAACTTGGGGGTGGTGGTGTTCCCATGCGCCTACTGCCCTTGTCCTTCTAGGTGGAAGAGGTCACGGGTTTGGGAGGTGCTGCTGAAGAAGCCTTGGCGAGTTGCTGCAGTGCATCTTGTAGATGGTACACACTGCAGCCACGGTGCGCCAGTGGTGGAGGGAGTGAATGTATAAGGTGGTGGATGGGGTGCCCATCAAGTGGGCTGTTTTGTCCTGGATGGGGTCGAGCTTCTTGAGTATTGTTGGAGCTGCACTCATCCAGGCAAGTGGAGATTATTCCATCACACTCCTTACTTGTGTCTTCTAGATGGTGGAAAGGCTTTGGGGAGTCAGGAGGTGAGATACTCGCCACAGAATACCTAGCCTCTGACAAGCTCTTGTTGCCACAGTATTTATGTGGCTGGTCCAGTTAAGTTTCTGGTCAATGGTGACCCCCAGGATGTTGATGGTGGGGGATTCGGTGATGGTAATGCTGTTGAATGTCAAGGGGCGGTGGTTAGACTCTCGCTTGTTGGAGATAGTCACTGCCTGGCACTTGTGTGGCGCGAATATTACCTGCTACTTATCAGCCCAAGCCTGAACATCGTCCAGGTCTTGTTGCATGTGGGCACAGACTGCTTCATTATCTGAGGAGTTGTGAATGGCACTGAACACTGTGCAGTCATCGGCAAACATCTCCATTTCTCACCTTATGTTGGAGGGAAGGTCATTGATGAAGCAGCTGAAGATGGTTGGGCCAAGGACATTGCCCTGAGGAACTCCTGCAGCGATGTCCTGGGGCTGTGATAATTGACCTCCAACCACCACAACCATCTTCCTTTGTGCTAGGTATGACTCCAGCCAGTGGCGAGTTTCCCCCCCACCCCCCCCCCAGCCCCCCAATTCCCATTGACTTCAGTTTTACTGGAGCTCCTTGATGCCACACTCGGTCAAATGCTGCCTTGATGTCAAGGGCAGTCATTCTCATCTCTGGAATTAAGCTCCTTTGTCCATGTTTGGACCAAGGCTGTAATGAGGTTGGGAGCCGAGAGGTCTTGGCGGAACCCAAACTGGGCATCAGTGAGCAGGTTATTGGTAAGTAAGTGTCACTTGATAGCACTGTCGATGACATCTTCCGTCACTTTGCTGATGATTGAGGGTAGACTGATGGGCCGGATTGGACTTGTCCTGTTTTGTTTGTGGACAGAAGATACCTAGGCAGTTTTCCACATTGTCGGATGGGTGCCAGTGTTGTAGCTGTATGGGAACAGGTTGGCTACAGGCGCAGCTAGTTCTGGAGCACAAGTCTTCAGCACGACAGCCTGGATGTTGTCGGGGCCCACAGCCTTTGCTGTATCCTGTGCGCTCAGTTGTTTCTTGATATCACGTGATATGAATCGAATTGGCTGAAGACTGGCTTCTGTGATGGTGGGGACCTCAGGAGGAGGCCGAAATGGATCATCCACTCATCACTTCTGGCTGAAGATGGTTGCAAACGCTTCAGCCTTGTCTTTTGCACTCACGTGCTGGGCTCCACCATCATTGAGGATGGGGATATTCATGGAGCCACCTCCTCCAGTTAGTTGTTTAATGGTCCACCACCATTCATGACTGGATGTGGTAGGACTGCAGAGTTTTGATCTGATCTGTTGATTGTGGGATCTCTTAGCCCTGTCTATAGCATGCAGCTTCTGTTTTTTAGCATGCATGTAGTCCTGTGCTGCAGCTTCCCCAGGTTGGCACCTAATTTTTAGGTATGTCTGGTGCTGCTCCTGGCATACTCTCCACACTCCTTATTGAACCAGGGTTGGTCATCTGGCTTGATGGTAATGGTAGAGTGAGGGAGATGCTGGGCCATGAGGTTACAGATTGTGGTGGAATACAATTCTGCTGCTGCTGCTGATGGCCCACAGCACCTCTAGATCTGTTCTGAATCTATCCCATTTAGCACGTCGTAGTGCCACACAACATGATGGAGGGTGTCCTCAGTGTGAAGTTGGGACTTCGTCTCCACAATGACTGTGTGGTGGTCACTGCTACCAATATTGTCATGGACAGATGCATCTGCGACAGTTAGATTGGTGAGGACGAGGTCAAGTAGGTTTTTCGCTCATGTAGGTTCTCTCACCACCTGTCGCAGGCCCAGACTGGCAGCTATGTCTTCAGGTCTCGGCCAGCTCAGTCAGTAGTGGTGCTACCGAGCCACTCTTGGTGATGGACATTGAAGTCCCCCACCCAGAGTACATTCTGTGCCCTTGTTGCTCTCAGTGCTTCTTCCAAGTGGTGTTCAACATGGTGGAGTACTGATTCATCAGCTGAGGGAGGGCGGTAGGTGGTAATCAGCAGGAGGTTTCCTTGCCCATGCTTGAGCTGAAGCCAGGAGACTTAATGGGGCCCGGAGTCAATGTTGAGGACTCCCGGGGCCACTCCTTCCAACTGTATACCACCGTGCCGCCACCCCTAGTGGGTCTATCCTGCCGGTGGGACAGGACACACCCAGGGATGGTGATGGAGGAGTTTGGGACAGTGGCTGAAAGGTATGATTCTGTGAGTATGACTATGTCAGGCTATTGCTTGACTAGTCTGTGGGACAACTCTCCCAATTTTGGCACAAGTCCCCAGATGTTGGTGAGGAGGACTCTGCAGGATCGACTGGGCTGGGTGTGCCGTTGCTGTGTCTGTAGCCGGTGCCGCGGTCGATGCCGGGTGGTCCATCTGGTTTCATTCTTATTATATTTCGTAGCAGTTTGTTACAACTGAGTGACTTGTTAGGTCATTTCAGAGGGCAGTTAAGAGTCAACCACATTGCTGTGGATCTGGAGTCACGTATAGGCCAGGCCAGGTAAGGACAGCAGATTTCCTTCCCTAAAGGACATTAGTGAACTAGATGGGTTCTGTGTATCAAACCGTACTGACATTCCACCTCCACTGAGCAGCATTTTGTCCCTAATCCACCCCACACCCCCAATCAAGAAACCTTCACCCATCTCCATTGATCAAGATTCCATCTGTTTCTTTTCCCTCTTGAACCTCAGCAGGCACATCTGGTACCTTCTCCTCCTTTGAGCATTTCATCTCGTTCCACCCCTTTCGCCTCTCCTTTAAAATCCTCATTCACTACCGCCTACCCAAGTACCACACCAAGTTTCTCACCAAGATAACTTCACTGCTTTCCACCCTCAGCCTCTGCACTGAGCAACTTCTCATCCTCCATCTCAACTCATCATGCCCTCTCTCCTCTGACTTCATTGCCCTCCTATCCTCCCTCCATATAAACTCTTCCACCCATATTCACAGCCATTCCCTCAACCTTGCCATCTCACATGACCTCTATACTTCCATCATGTCAATCACAGATAAGGCCACCTCTGATCACTTCCTTCCATCCCTCTCATCTCACAACCCCCTTCCAACCCCACTTCCTTCTGTGTCCGCCCCTGGAAAAAACTCTCCCACAAGTCACTTACAACGGCACTTTCAAATACCCAACTGTCTAGCCTTTGGCCCTCCATTCACCACAACATTTCTGCAGCTACCGATCTGCTCAATCATACTCATTTCCACCTTTGATGGCCTCTGTCCCCATTACTCTCTCTCACCCTGGCCGCTCCCCCTGGTACGGCCCTCATCTCCACTCCACTCCACTCCACTCCACATTCTCCCCGTGTTTGCGTGGGTTTCCTCCGGGTGCTCCGGTTTCCTCCCACAGTCCAAAGATGTGCGGGTTAGGTTGGTTGGCCATGATAAAAAAAAATTGGCCCTTAGTGTTAGGGGGGATTAAATACGTGGGGTTACGGGGTTACGGGGATAGGGCTTGGGTGGGATGGCTGTCAGTGTAGGGACCGGGTGCTAGGGTTTGGATGATCAGCCATGATCTCGTTGAATGGCGGAGCAGGCTCGAAGGGCCGAATGGCCGACTCCTGCTCCTATCTTCTATGTTTCTATGTAAGTCCAAAGGATGCAGACTTGAATGTTATGGTGGACAACTGGTTTAGCCATTCATCACCAGATCTGGCGGGACCACATAATGTACTATCAGGTCCTGCTCTCCGCTGCCAAAATTGCTCAATATTCCAGGATTATCCTGGAATGCAAAGGTAACCCCCAGCTTCTCCTCTCCACTACAATCCGTCTTCTAAAACCCCTCTCCCCTGCCTCCTCTACCCTCACCTCTAACAAGTGCGAGGAGCTCATGGACTTCTTTGCCACTAAGAATCAGACCACCCATTCAGCTACCTCAGCCGCTTCCCTCCCTTCCCTTAGCCTACCAAGCCAAACTTCCCCTAAGGTTCCACCCTGCCCAAGAAATTAATTTGCATCTTTCTCTACTTTCTCTCCTATCTCCCTTCATGCCCTCTCTGAGCTCATCTGGTCCATGAAACCGCCCCTCCTCCTCCCTCGACCCTATTCCCACTAAAGTGCTGACCACCCAACCTCCCTTCCTGGCCCCCAAGTTAGCTGACAATGTTAACGGTTCCCTCTCCTCAGGTACAGCACCCCCTCCCCTTCAAATCTGCCGTCATGACCCCCTCCTTAAAAAACTCACTCTTGACACCCCCCCAACTGTCCTTGCAATCTATCACCACATCTCCAACCTCCCTTTCCTCTCCAAAGTCCTTGAACATGTTGTCGCCTCCCAAGTCCGTGCTCATCTTTCCCGTAACTCCATGTTTGAACCCCTCCAATCAGGTTTCCACCTCTGCCACAGCACTGAAACAGCCCTTATCAAAGTCACAAATTACATCCTATGTGACTGTAACAATGGTAAACTGTCCCTCCTCGTCCTGTCTGCAGCCTTTGATATGGTTGTGGTGTGGAGATGACTGACCTGTTTGGACACCATTCACACCTTTGACTGCTGTGATTATCTCTCTGCCGAGGTGTGATTAATGGCAGTTGGAAAGATTACCTGTAAACATCTGACATGATTCTCTGACTATATAAGCTGTGTCTTTATGCATTTCTCCACTTCACCTGAAGAAGGAGCAGCGCTCCGAAAGCTTGTGATTTCAAATAAAGCTGTTGGACTATAACCTGGTGTTGTGTGACTTCTTACATTGATATGGTTGACCACACTATCCTCCTCCAACGCCTCTCCTCCGTCGTTCAGCTGGGTAGGATTGCACTTGCCTGGTTCCATTCTGATCTAGCCAGTCGTATCTAGAGAATCAGCTGAAATAGTTTTTTTTTCCGCTCCCGCATTGTTAACTCTGGAGTCCCCCAAGAATCTATCCTTGGCCGCCTCCTATTTCTCATCTATATGCTGCTCCTCGGCAACATTATCCAAAAATAAAATGTCAGGTTCCACATATACACTGACGACACCCAGCTCTACCTCACCACCACCCCTCTCAATCCCTCCACTATCTCTGATTTGTTATGCTGCTTGTCCGACATCAAGTACTGGATGAGCAAAAATTTCCTCCATCTAAATATTGGGAAGACCGAAGCCATTGTCTTCGGTCCCCGCCACAAGCTCTATTCCCTAGTTACCAACTCCATCCCTCTCCCTGGCCACTGTCTGAGATTGAACCAGACCATTCACAACCTTGATGTTCTATTTGGCCTCGAGATGAGCTGCCGACCACATATCCGCGCCATCACTAAGACCACCTATTTCCACCTCCGTAACATCGCCCGTCTCCGACCCTGCCTCAACTCATCTGCTGCTGAAACCCTCATCCATGCCTTTGTTACCTCTTGACTTGACTATTCCAATGCTCTACTGGCCGCCTCCCATTTTCCATCCTCTGTAAATTGGAGCTCATTGAAAACTCTGCTGCCTGTATCCTAACTCGCACCAAGTCCCGTTCACCCAACACCCATGTGCTCGCTGACCTACACCGGCTCCCAGTCTGACAACACCTCAATTTTAAAATTCTCGTCCTTGTTTTCAAGTCCCTCCATGGGCTTGCCCCTCTATATTGTTGTAACCTCCTCCAGCCCTACAATCCTCCAATATTTCTGCGCGCCTCCAATTCTGGCCTCTTGTGCATCCCAGATTTTAATCGCTCCACCATTGGTGGCCGTGCCTTCAGCTGCCGAGGCCCTAATCACTGGAATTCCCTCCATAAATCTCTCTGCCTCGCTACAGCTCTCTCTTGCTTTAAGATGCTCCTTAAAACCTATCTCTTTGACCAAGTTTTTGGTCACCTATCCTAATATCTCATGTGGCTCAGTGTCAAATTTTGTTTGATAATGCTCCTGCCAAGCACCTTGGACATTTTACTATGTTAAAGGCGCTATATAAATGCAAGTTGTGTTGTTGATGATTTCACCCATACTGTGCAGCATTTTGATCCTTGCCTCCCTCCCCAATGAGCACCCTAATGACTCCCATTTCCCAAACCCACTAACCAACATTGCGACCTCCACTGAATAATCATCCAAACGTCCTTCAGTTCCTCCTCTTACTCTTCCCCACTCCCATCTGTCCCCCTGTGCAGCTCTGCCATTCCCCTTCCTGAAAGCCTCTTCCACCTCCCTCCTCCCAGTCCCAACTCCAAAACCCCTCCTCATTGCCCTTCTCCTCCACCATTCTGCTCTCCCCTTCCACAGCATAGTGGGTTAATGCACTTGTATAAAAATTCATATATGCGTTATTTTAACAAACTGAATATCGTGCATGTAACAATTTTACATGATGCTTTAGTCTCAGTGCTAGAAATAGCATTCAGCAGTATTTCAAACCCCAGGGGTTGATCTTATTTGGCTCAAGCCAAATGCTAATGTGACTGTGCAGAACCAACTCAAGTACCATCATAAGGTCAGAAGTGGGGATGTTCGCTGATGATTGCACACTGTTCAGCACCATTCGAGACTCGTCAGATACTGACGCAGTCCGTGTCCATATGCAGCAAGACCTGGACAACATTCAGACTTGGGCTGACAAGTGGCAAGTAACATTCGCACCACACAAGTGCCAGGCAATGACCATCTCCAACAAGCGAGACTCTAACCATCTCCCCTTGACATTCAATGGCATTACCATCGCTGAATCCCCCACTATCAACATCCCGGGGGTTACCATTGATCAGAAACTGAACTGGACCAGCCATCTAAATACTGTGGCTACAAGAGCAGGCCAGAGGCTGGGAATTCTGCGGCGAGTGTCTCACCTCCTGACTCCCCAAAGCCTTTCCACCATCTACAAGGCACAAGTCAGGAGTGCGATGGAATACTCTCCACTTGCCTGGATGAGTGCAGCTCCAACAACACTCAAGAAGCTCGACACCATTCAGGATAAAGCAGCCCGCTTGATTGGCACTCCATCCACCACCTTCAACATTCACTCCCTCCACCACTGGCGCACTGTGGCTGCGGTGTGTACCATCTACAAGATGCACTGCAGCAACTCGCCAAAGCTCCTTCAACAGCACCTTCCAAACCCGCGACCTCTACCACTTAGAAGGACAAGGGCAGCAGATGCATGGGAACATCACCACCTACAAGTTCCCCTCCAAGCCACACACCATCCTGACTTGGACCTGTATCGCCGTTCCTTCACTGTCGCTGGGCCAAAATCCTGGAACTCCCTTCCTAACCGCATTGTGGGTGTACCTACACCATATGGACCACAGCGGTTCAAGAAGGCGGCTCACCACCATCTTCTCAAGGGCAATTAGGGATGGGCACTAAATGCAGGCCTAGCCAGCGACGCCCACATCCCATCAATGAAAAAAATTTTTTTTTAAATAATTGGGAATTGACTATAGGTAGACCAACCTGAAGTGTGAGATCACATCCTCCTCTTTCCTCTCCCCTTCTCCTATCTTCCCTTCTTCCTTGTCCCTCCCCTCCTCCTCTTTTCTCACCTCCGTTCCTCTCCTCTCTTCCTCAGCCTTTTTTCTCCCATCGTCTCCTCCCTCCTTCTCCCCTCCTCTCCCTCACCCCTTTCCTCTCCTATCTGCCTCCTCATCCCTGTCCTGTCTAGGTCCAGTTATCCCTCCACCATCTAACCTTGCCTGACCTGACTACTATACTCTAGGCTCCCTGTATACAATGCCAAGGGGGATTGACTAATTCATTTTAGAAAACAAAATCAATAGATCAATAAAATCAAATCCTATCAATCTGGTAATTTTCTGATTTGCTATTTTCTACCTATTTTTGATGATCTTTTTGTTCTTTTCAAGGTAAAAAATATAATTGCTGGGGGATGGAACAATTTTCTACTGTTAAGTGTCAGCATCAAGCAGTCCAATTTCATGTACAGCACAAACAGGTGCTGTGCAAATCTACCTCTAGTCTATACCAATGTACCCAATCCAATCTCAGAACTGCACCAGCATTTCCATTTCTCCAAGGCAGCTATAATTGTAGCCTTTAACATTGAGACTGCCAATTTACTTGTAAGTAATGCCTGATTGAAGGCTAAAATTATGATTTATTTTACAAAAGATAGAGGCCATCAAAAGCACCATCAAGCAAAGGTGAGATATTGAGCCAAAGCGGGTCGAAGGGGGGAATGGGGGAAACAGTCACAGGAAGTAGACCTATGTGTTGCAACACACCACTTCCCTGTGATCAAACCATGATGGTGTTCAACCAGAAAGGCCAGACAGCGCAGTGGGTTAATACACTTGTATAAAAATTCATGTATGGATTATTTTAACAAACTGTGAAAATCACGCATGTAACAATTTTGCATGATGCTTTAGTCTGAGTGTTAGAAATATCATTCAGTAGAATTTCAACCCCCAGGGGTTGATCTTATTTGGCTCAAGCCAAATGCCAATGTGATTGTGCAAAACCAGTACTTGTCCATGAGACACACCTCCTGCTCCCTCGACCCTATTCCCATCAAACTGCTGACCACCCAACTTCCTTTTCTGGCTCTCATGTTAGCTGATATAGTTAATGGTTCTCTCTCCTCAGGTACTGTCCCCCTCTCCCTCAAATCTTCCGTCATCACCCCTCTCCTCAGAAAACCAACCCTTGATCCCTCTGTCCTTGCAAACTACCGCCCCATCTCCAACCTCCCTTTCCTCTCCAAAGTCCTTGAATGTGTTGTCGCCTTCCAAATCCTTGTCCATCTTTCCCGCAATTCCATGTTTGAATCCCTCCAATCAGGCTTCCGCCCTTGCCACAGTACTGAAACAGCTCTCATCAAAGTCACAAATGACATCCTTTGTGACTATGACAAAGGTAAACTATCCCTCCTCATTCTTCTTGACTTGTCTGCAGCTTTTGATATGGTTGACCACTCCATCCTTCTCCAATGCCTCTCCACCATTGTCCAGCTGGGTGCGACTGCACTCACCTGGTTCCATTCTTATCTATCTAATCGTAACCAGAGAATCACCTGCAATGGCTTCTCTTCCCGCTCCTGCATCGTTACCTCTGGTGTTCCACAAGGATCTATCCTTGGCCCCCTTCTATTTCTCATCTACATGTTGCACACTGGCGACATCATCCGAAAACACAGCGTCAGTTTCCACATGTACGCTGCCGTCACCCAGCTCTACCTCACTACTTCTTCCCTCGACCCTCCACAGTCTCTAAATTGTCAGACTGCTTGTCCAACATGCAGTTCTGGATGAGCAAAAATTTTCTCCAATTAAATATTGGGAAGACCAAAGCCATTCTTTTCAGTCCCGCCACAAACTCCGTTCCCTAGCTACTGACTCCATCCGTCTCCCTAACATCTGTCTGAGGCTGAACCACGCTGTTCGCAACCTTGGTGTCATATTTGACCCTGAAATGAGCTTCCGACCACACATCCGCAGCATAACTAAGACCGCCTATTTCCACCTCCGTAACATCGCCCATCTCCACCCTTGCTTCAGCTCATCTGTTACTGAAAACCTCACCCATGCCTTTGTTACCTCTAGACTTAACTATTCCAATGCACTCCTGGCTGGCCTCCCACATTCTACCCTACATAAACTTCAAGTCATCCAAAATTCGACTGTCTGTGTCCTGACTTGCACCAAGTCCCGTTCACCCATCACCCCTGTGCTTGCTGACCTACACTGGCTCCCGGTTAAGCAACGCCTTGATTTCAAAATTCTCATCCTTGTTTTCAAATCCTTCCAAGGCCTTGCCCCTCCCTATCTCTGTAATCTCCTCCAGCCCCACAACTGCCCCCCCCCAAGATATTTGCGCTCCTCTAAATCTGCCCTCTTGAGCATCCCTGATTATAATCGCTCAATCATTGGTGGTCGTGCCTTCTGTTGCCTAGGCCCTAAGCTCTGGAATTCCCTGCCTAAACCTCTCTACCTCTCTTTCCTCCTTTAAGATGCTCCTTAAAACTTACCTCTTTGACCAAGCTTTTGGTCATCTGCCTTAATTTCTCCTTATGTGGCTCGGTGTCAATTTTTTTGTCTTCTAATACTCCTGTGAAGCGCCTTGGGACGTTTTACTACGTTAAAGGCGCTATATACAGTAAATACAAGTTGTTGTTACTGTTGTTGTTCTTTACAATTTTCAAATGATGCTGATTGGTCTCAAACATGAGTGGAGTACTTTCCATTGTTGCTGCCTTGCTGAAAAGTATGATTGGTGGAGATCCTCCCATGTGTTAGTGCCTCACAAGGGTAACTTTAATCTGGTTGGATTACTCCCAGTCAAATGTGAACATGTAGTGTTGTCAATCTGAACACTGCTTATTCAAAGACTGATTAACAAAGAATAGAGTTTTAAGATGATTAAACGTTTTCAACTCATTTTCATTGGTTTTCTATCCTCTTACGGATTGAAGAGGCCGATCAAGTGGAAAGTATATATGAATTCTCACCATCCATGGCAGGTTGCTCCTCAGATTCATCGGGGGATGGGAGGCATGATTCTGTTGTCTCAACGTTTGTTATCAACTGCTTGGTTAAAGAATAGTAACTGCGGCTCTGAGCAAGTGTGGATCTGAAAAAGGTGATGTCACAGAATCAGTCGAGACACAGTACTCTGCATACATAAGAAATAAAAATAGATGATTTACTCAAGTGATAGTTTTCACCTTCCTATATTCAATAGCCCAATGTCTTAAGCAACCTGTCTTATGCTATTTATTTGTTTTTCAATATATACAGAATTTTAAATTTGTTGCTTTCTCTACATTTCTCAATTTATTTTTATTTACAGTAATTACTGCATATTCTATTTTTGGCTTTTCAAAATGTTTAATCTGAAATTAAGGATAACAGTAAACATCACTTGGCCAGGGTTCACTCTCCTATCCAAAGGCCCCTACTGGAAGTGTGCTTGCCTGAATGTTGGGTGAGAGCAGGATCAGATTTGTCTATGCTGTGCTGTGATTGAATAGCCTGCCAACACGCACTGTCAAGGCTCACATAAGAACATAAGAAATAGGAGCAGGAGTAGGCCATACGGCCTCTCGGGCCTGCTCCGCCATTCAATAGGATCATGGCTGATCTGAATCTAGACTCACGTCCACTTCCCTGCCCTCTCCCAGTAACCCCTAATTCCCTTATCTGCTAGGAAAATGTCTATCTCCATTTAAAATTTATTTAATGTTGCAGCTTCCACAGCTCTCTGGGGTAGCAAATTCCAAAGATTTACTACCCTCTGAGTGAAGAAGTTTCTCCTCATCTCAGTTTTGAAAGGGCAGCCCCTTATTCTAAGATTATGCCCCCTAGTTCTAGTCTCACCCATCAGTGGAAACATCCTCTCCGCATCCACCCGATCAAGCCCCCTCACAATCTTATATGTTTTGATAAGATCGCCTCTCATTCTTCTGAACTCCAATGAGTAGAGTCCCAACCTACTCAACCTTTCCTCATACGTCAACCCCCTCATCTCTGGAATCAACCGAGTGAACCTTCTCTGAACCGCCTCGAGAGCAAGTATATCTTTTCTTAAATATGGAAACCAAA
The DNA here is from genome assembly GCF_052327205.1 of Somniosus microcephalus. Taxonomy (NCBI): domain Eukaryota; kingdom Metazoa; phylum Chordata; class Chondrichthyes; order Squaliformes; family Somniosidae; genus Somniosus; species Somniosus microcephalus. Next base: position 126,245,880 of record NC_140987.1, on the reverse strand, counting down.
ACTGCACGCAGTATTCCAGGTGTGGCCTCACCAATACCCTGTATAACTGCAGCAAGACTTCCCTGTTTTTATACTCCATCCCCCTTGCAATAAAAGCCAAGATTCCATTGGCCTTCCTGATCACCTGCTGCACCTGCATACTAACTTTTTGTGTTTCATGCACCAGGACCCCCAGATCCCTTTGTACTGTAGCACTTTGCAGTTTCTCTCCATTTAGATAATAACTTGCTCTTGATTTTTTTCTGCCAAAGTGCATAACCTCACACTTTCCAACATTATATTGCATCTGCCAAATCTCTGCCCACTCACTTAGCCTGTCTATGTCCTTTTGCAGGTTTTTTATGTCCTCCTCACTCACTGCTTTCCCTCCCATCTTTGTATCGTCGGCAAACTTGGATATGTTGCACTCGGTCCCTTCCTCCAAATCGTTAATATAGATTGTAAAGAGTTGGGGTCCCAGCACTGACCCCTGTGGAACACCACTAGTTACTGATTGCCAGCCCGAGAACAAACCATTTATCCCAACTCTTTGTTTTCTGTTAGATAACCAATCTTCCACCCATGCCAGTATATTACCCCCAATCCCGTGATTTTTTATCTTGATCAGTAATCTTTTGTGTGGAACCTTGTCAAATGCCTTTTGGAAGTCCAAATACACTACATCCACTGGTTCCCCTTTATCCACCCTGTATGTTACATCCTCAAAGAATTCGAGCAAATTTGTCAAACATGACTTCCCCTTCGTAAAACCATGCTGACTCTGTCCTATTAAATTATGTTTATCCAAATGCTCTGTTACTGTTTCCTTAATAATGGGCTCCAACATTTTGCCAACCACAGATGTTAGGCTAACTGGTCTATAGTTTCCAGCTTTTTGTCTACTTCCCTTCTTAAATAAGGGTGTTACATTAGCAGTTTTCCAATCTGCCGGGACCTTTCCTGAGTCCAGGGAGTTCTGGAAAATGATCACCAATGCATCCACAATCCCTACCGCCACTTCTCTCAAGACCCTAGGATGTAGGCCATCAGGTCCGGGGGATTTATCCGCCTTAAGTCCCATTATTTTACTGAGTACCATCTCCTTAGTGATTTTAATCATGTTTCGCTCCTTCCCCCCCATTGCCCCCTGTTTGTCCAGTGTTGGGATATTTTTAGTGTCCTCTACTGTAAAGACTGATACAAAATATTTGTTCAGCGTCTTTGCCATCTCCATGTTCCCCACCACTAGTTTCCCGGTCCCATCCTCTAAGGGACCAACGTTCACTTTAGCCACCCTTTTTCTTTTTATATAGCTGTAGAAACTCTTGCTATCTGTTTTTATATTTTTTGCTAGTTTACTTTCATAATCTATCTTCCCTTTCTTAATTAATCTTTTAGTTATTGTTTGCTGGCTTTTAAATGCTTCCCAATCTTCTATCCTCCCACTAGATTTGGCTAATTTATATGCCCTTGTTTTCAGTCGAATACTATCCTTTATTACTTTACTAAGCCACGGATGGCTGTCTTTTCTTTTACTCCCCTTTTTCCTCAGTGGAATATATTTATCTTGAAAGATGTGAAATATCTCCTTGAATGTAGACCACTGCTCTTGTACCGTCTTACACTTTAATCTGTTTTCCCAGTCCACTTTAGTCAATTCTACTCTCATACCTTCATAGTCTCCTTTATTTAAGCTCAGTACGCTGGTTTGAGATCCAACTCTCTCACCCTCAAACTGAATTTGGAATTCAACCATATTATGGTCACTCATTCCAAGGGGATCCTTTACTAGGACATTTTTTACACATGAGTAATGACCACTTGGGCAGAATACTGGCTTCTTCCCTCAGGAAAGGACAGGACAGAAGACAATTGGTGAGAAACTAAACACTTGACACTACGGGCAGAACCAACAGTACAAATTAAAACAGTCTTATGCAAAAGTATGGCCTGCTTTTGGTGTCTTCCAATGAACAGTGGATAACTGTACCATATGGTATTCAGCCACACAGACTAGGATGATCCAGGTTCTATCCCTTGTCTAGGCAGAGTTAGCCCATCCCTAATGGGATAGCACTTCAGGCACTACAATTGCCTCTAAGTTAGGTAGAGGTAACATTTCAGCCAGAGTTCCTGCTCCTGATTGTTAGCTAGTGACCACTACTGGCAGGCAAGCAATTGTGAAAGTCCAATGCAAACAATATCTGGCTTGGTTTTGAGGTCCACTCACTGTTGAATAGCCTAGTAAGGTACCAAGGATGCCAAGAGCCTGTGAAACTGGCAAAGAGTCAATGCTTCCAGGACAGGAAGGGTTACAATTGAAAAAGAAATGGGGCAAAGAGTTGTAGAATGTGGATTCATGGCTGTAATCCCACACATGCTGAGATCACATGCTAAAAAGAGGGAGCAGCGGGTGGAGGTCACTTCCCCACATGAAGGGAGGGAAAATCTTACTCTCAACTGCCCCTGTGCAGCTTGCAGTGCCCAGATTCAGGGCACTATCGACAAAAGCCTGTCAGCCAAGGGTGGTGGGTGGCACAGGGAGACCCAAGAAAGGTTTGAGGGAGAAAATACCTGAAAGAGACCAAATCTCACCCCCTCCCAAAAATGAATCTTGACGAATATAATTGTAGGCAAGTTACCCATTTTGTTTCTAGTATCTGAGTGTTTCCTGAATTACTCTCCACTCTGGACATTTGGGTTGCTTAGTGATAACAGAGTGATAGATATGTATTATTTTGCTCTTACCTGTGAACTTCAGGAGGGGTGCGCTGAATTTTGGTGCTTGCTTCTATAACTTCTTTGGCAACTCTCCCGCTACAATCAACAAGATATACATGTCATTTTGTTTATGTAAATGTCTAGTTTCTACTTTTGAAAATAATGATAATAACTAAAGTTTTCACAAATCCAATACAGTGCAAGAGCTGTCTACACATGATCAGATGTTCTTAAACAAAGCAACTTGCACTAGCCCACCTCCACCATCTACTTACTTTCAATTATTCAAACTTATGCCTATGAGTATTTCCTCAAACAGCCACAAGTGTTGAACCAGGTTTTTAAATTAGTACCAATTTTATTTAAATTTTCTCCCTATCTCTCCTGAAAGCACTAACCTACACTGTGGTACAAATCTATAGGTTTCATCAATCCCCTGGAACCTCTCCCAAGTAGTTATTCTTCATCTGTGCACCTAAACAGTAATCTTAGCTAGTTCATTGGGGGAAGCGAGCATTACAGTTGAACCTGATCCTTTCTTCAGCTGATGTCCATTCATCCACACTTTCTAATAGTGGTCACTGTATAGCATTCGGGAACCCTGGCTGTTCTCCCCTCCCCAGGCCAAGTGTGCTGAGGTCAACTTTAGCAGTCTTACTACCTTGATGCCTGAGCTAAGCTCACTCAAAAAGGCCAATAACCAAACTTAGGACCACCCCACATGTGTGGATTAGCACTACAGTGGGATTACTATTTATAAAAACGTAGATTTGGTCCAACCCTAGAAACTGAAAAATGTTGTAAAAAGTGCTATAAAATAATCACACACTCAGCAAGTGAACCCAAGAGTTCCCACTACTGGCCCAGCGTATCAGCGGTGATCGGTCGGCAGGTCCATTCCTTCACGCACTCCGTGAAAACCTGATGCTTCTCTTCAATATTATTTGGCTGCCTTTCCAAATTCCTATTATCCATAAGTGCATTCTCCCACTGAGTTCTTGAGATTTTAGTCCTTGCAGGAACGGTCTGGCTTTCTAACAATCCATCTACTTATCAAGCTAAAGAAGATTCTTTGACTCCTCTTGCTCCTATCCATAATGCACTTTTCTAATGCCTTTTTAGCCCTTCCAACATTTAGTTATCCTCAACTGATATTTGTTTGACTCCAGGCCCTCATTACTTTTTGTTTTCTGGTGTCTTTCAAAATAATTAGCTTTGCTTTGTTTTTTGATCTGCTTATTCAACCACCTATGGTTATGGTCTTGTTGTTTTTCCTTTTCTCATAGAGATATAGCCATGAGCTGTATGTCTGATATGTGACTCATGCCAGAAGAATGAATATGGTTAAAAGCAACAAAGTTCATCTGTCTTCAGGATTACAGGAAACTTTCTGGGTATCCGGCACGGACGGGACTGACGTGGTGCCGGTTCAGCAACAATTCCGGATAACCGAACGCTATAGTGAAAGATACGGACCTTAGAGCTCCGTATGAAGCAACAAACCGTGTTGCTTAGCAACAGCTTCAGAACAACATCCACAAGTTGCAAGCGTCTCTGTAGCTTAGCAACAGCTGCAGCCAAACCCTTGCCTTCCTCAATTTGTTGCTGTGCAAGTAATAAAAGTAATAAAAGTTAGCTGAAACCGACTCCTGAATTTTGCCGGTTAACCGACATTTCCGGTTATTTAGGGGCCGGTTAATCGAAAGTTTCCTGTATTAGAAATGCACCAAGGGGATATTGTGGATAGGTGGGCTAGATAGACCGAGGGTCTTCTTCTGCCTGAAAGTGTTACTCTGTTGCTATGTCTTGTGGTTCACAGGTGATAGCTGACCAGTACTAATGTATTCTTCTTTTGTCTTTCACTCTTTTATTCTCTTGTTCTCTTCTTTCATTCTGTCTTCCTTTTTCTGTATATTTGTTTCTCTCCTCATAGCCTACCTGGAAATGGGACTTGTGAGCATTTTATCTCCATAAACTATTCTATTTTCTCTCTCTTTACAGTGACAAATATGCTGAGAATTACCAGCGCAATTAAAATAGGAGATCTTAATGTTCAGGTGGGAGGGCACGATCTGCCACATGAGTCTTCCAGCAGGTGCGTGAAAGTTAGCAATCATTCTAAGTATCCACTATTCTCTAAATGCCATATAGTTTACTGTCTATTTCCCAGTTATGTCACAAGGAAAAAGGAAAATTCCTTGAAAAATTATACGTGGTGTATGTGACACAGGTGCGTCAATTCTATGTCAACGCATGAAATCAGTGGAAAACCAGTGACTGAAATGCAAACTGATGACACTGATCTTGGGGATGATTGACAGATTCCATTCTCAGGCAACTCTGGGGCTTGAACCTGTGGTCGCAGAGTTCTGATGCAAGCGGTTTAACCACTGCAGGTATGGCTAGTCTTCAAGTTATTATAAAAGACAGGTTGCTAATTAAATTTAGGACCTAAGGGCAAAATATTAGTGCAGAGAATTTGTTGAAGCTATCTTGACATGACAGAAAGCACTCACCTGAAACGAAACCTCCTGCCTTTGAAAAAGATGTTGCTGCTGGAGACGGTCTTGATCTGACTGGATTTTGCATACCTATAATAATGTTAAAAAAAAAAAATTAGTATTTGGGGTGTTTGGCATTTTGACAAAAGGATTACAGAGGAAAATCTATGTCCACACAAAGTACTGAGTATTACATCAGGGTCGAGGTTCACTGCTTCTGGACTTGTCAGTCCACGATATTTCCGTCCATTAAAATCATTGGGGGGAAAATTGCAGGTGAGTTCAAAAGGTGACTACCCCAGCCCAGGTGTGAATTGTACAATGACTTCAAGCACTATGAAAGGCTAAAGGGAGTATTCTCCCATCTCTCTCTGAAAAAACACAGTAACAAAAATATTTTAACCAGCAGAAAATATCATTATTGCATCAGCCTCGCAGACACCCACCAAATTGGCTCTCCTTTCCCCCTCAGCCACTCCGTGACATAGCTTATGGTAGGGATTGTGTATATCGAGCAGCTCCATTCAGTACAATGGAAACTAGCACTTCAGGCTGGCCTGCATGCCTATGCTAACAGAAATATTCCTCAGTCAGGAGTGCATATTGGTATATTACACACCCACTTCCACAAATTTTCCAACCAGTAATTTTAATGACCGTAAAATTTTGCGGAATTTTGCAATATGCACCACCAGAAGTGCAAAACCAGAAACTTTAACCTTCAATATCTGTAAACAAATGTTTCAATGGTTTCAGTAAAAGTAGCTAACAGGAAAATGTTCACATCTACTCTCACACAACCTGCAATCACCTGGATGTATTTTCATGTAACTACCCTCAGATTTTTTTTAAAAATGTATCATCTATGCAAATTTCCCCATGGCGTTTCCACAAAGTATTTAAATTCCCCAGCAGTTTCATACAGCACTGCAGTCACCTCCTTTGAAAGAAGCCTTTTCTGAATAAGCGCCAGAGAGTTCATGGTTAACTGGTGTATCAAGCTTGCGATGTACATTATTTAGGCATGAGTTGAGCGGTGTGATTTGAGAAAAGGGCTTGTTCTGCTGATCACAATGGCCTGTATTTTCCGATCGCAAGCTTCCCGCGGGCGGAGGCCTGCGATCTGGAAAAGTCTACGCCCTTACCCGAGGGCTCCCGGGACGCACACGCTTCCGCCCCGGGCCTCTCCAAACTCCAAGTGCGCAGGGCCCACGTATCCCAGAGGCGCATGTAGTTTGCAGAGTCCCTGGGATCACGTGGGCCATGGGGAGCCAATCAAAGAAGGGAATCTCCCTTCATACACGTGACAGGAAGACCTGTCAAATATATGAATGGAGATCACCCCAAAAACATAGTAAAACTTTAAATACATTTTTTTAATCACTTTTTAAAAATGACTTGAAATTACAATAAATTAAGTATTTTAAACAAAAATTTAATTTAAAAAAAATTAAAGTTTTTTATGGGGCTAAAAATAAACTTTTTTAAAAGTATTTTTAAAGGGTAAATCAGTGAAAAAAATGTTTTTTTTTTACTTTTTTCAACTCTTATCCTGGTAGAAACAGGCCTTATGCCTGCTTTTACCAGGCATAAGAATTGTAAGGGTTTTCTGCGGGCGGAGGGTCTCCAAAAAGCAGAACTATCCGCCCGCAGAGGCCCTTCTCTAGGGCAGCCGGAGGATCTGTCAAGACCATTCTTGACAGATCGGAAATGTGCTGTGCATGCCTGAAACCAGCATTTCCGATGTCCCTACGGGTGGGTACACAGCGTAGGGATCGGAATATCTGGGCCATAATTTCATCTGCTTTAGATAAAAGAAAAACACTTGTTTCTATTCTACACTTTGGTCTTTGCTTAACACCTAAGAATCCATGGGCTAAAAATTCGAGTAGGCTGGAAACCTGCCAGTAACAGCGCTGGCCAAGGCTAATGGCCGCCTGCCGAGAGAGCGCAGGCAGCACCGGTATTTTGATGGTGCTGCTTGCTAATTAACATCAGCAGTGCATTGATTTTGTGGTGTAATGTGCTCTTTCCAGTGCTAAGCTCAGCAGGAGGCCGAAGGTCACGTCTGTCTCCCACTTGCTGTGAAGGGGAATGGGAAAGGAAGGAGTGAACCTGTCGGCCGTGTACGGAACTGTTGTCGTACTTGCGACAAAAATATTACCTGCCACCCGATGTTTGTTGATTTTTTAATAGTTCATGAAATGAATGCATCTGCATTCACTGTCACACTAATCTTTCCCCAATGGTTACCCTTAAAAGTGTTTAAATGTGTAGTAATCGTGCCAGCTTTTAATGGGTCTTGCATACTCGACACAAAATAATTATTTGATAAATAATTGGTTATGGAATTTTGAATAAATTAATTATAATTCCTTAAAATCTTAAGCAGTTGAGTCCAGATTTGCTAGGGGGCGATGTTCTGGTGACGCTATCATAAAGATAAAAGAGATCTTACCACAGATGATCTTCAAAAGTTGCAATGGAATTCTAGCCAATCTGATGCTCTTTAGGAATTCGGTTATTTTTATTTGCTGGGAATCCGCCGAGGGATTTGCAGTTTTGTGCAGGTGTTCGGTTCTGAACTAAAAGCTTGTTCCACAAGGTTTCATCCATTGATTTACTGACCCACAAACACTGTAGGCCTCCTGGAAAGCCACCAGAAAATGCAACCCTGCCCCCCGCCCACTGATGGCAAAAAATGAAAGTATAAAAGAAGAACCTTGGCAAAGGAGGCATTTGAAGTTCCGGCATCCATCTGAGCTGTTTTCCACTTGTCAGCCTCCATCCTCGTATACAATCTGCCAATTCCTGCCAGACTCCTCATGACCGTTAACGCTGCTGAAGCGCTTTTAGCGGCTGCACGCATGGGCGTGCTTTAGCTAGGGCGGCAATAGGAGCAGCAAAATCCAAAATGGATGAGTGGGCGTGAACTCGGCATTGCACAGCGATTGACATCACACTCCGACATTACAATACTTTAGGTGAGCGCAGGCAACAGCAGTGCTGCCGACATACCGAAAATGACGGCCGGTGTGGGACCCGCCAGCAGCAGGCATTAGTGTGGCAGTCACCATTTTTATCCCCGAATCTGGCAGTAACGGGTGGCGCTAAACCCCCCGAATTTTTAGCCCAGTAAGTATGTTCTTCAAAGGTATTACTTACAGAGTTCCATGAAGAGACTTATGTAAGAAGGGTCATAATTACTGTTCATAAAATCATAGAAATTTATAGCACAGAAGGAGGCCATGTCTGTGCCTGCTGAAAATGAGCTATCCAGCCTGATCCCACTTTCCAGCTCTTGGTCCGTAGCTTTGTAGGTTACGGCATGTCAAGTGCATATCCAAGTACTTTTTAAATGCAATGAAGCTTTCTGCCTCTACCACCCTTTCAGGCAGCGAGTTCTAGACCCCCACCACCCTCTGGGTGAAAAAAAATTCTCCTCAACTCCCTTGTAATCCTTCTACCAATTACTTTAAATCTATGCCCCCCCTGCTAAGGGAAATATGTCCTTCCTATCCACTCTATCTCAGCCCCTCATTATTTTATACACCTCAATTAAGTCTCCTCTCAGCCTCTTCTATTCCAAAGAAAACAACCCGAGCCTATCCAATCTTTCCTTATAGCTAAAATTCTCCAGTCCTGGCAACATCCTTGTAAATCTCCTCTGTACCCTCTCTAGTACAATCACATATTTCCTGTAATGTGGTGACCAGAACTGTCCACAGTACTCAAGCTGTGGCCTAACTAGCTGGGCGTCATCAATGTACATGTGCAATTTGCCGAGGGGCAGCACATAGATAAAAAAAGGAGGTGAAGGATAGATGCTTAGGGGATTGTGGAGGTGATAATGCAGGGGTGGGAAGAGAAGCTATTGCTGGAGATGGTCTGACAAGGATCAAATAGGTTAGAGTGGAACCAGGCAAGGGAAGTCCTACGGAGCTGGACAACAGAGGAGAGGCAATGGAGGATAACAGTGTGGTCGACTATGTCAAAGGATGCAGAGAGGATGTTGAGGATGAAAAGGGATAATGTACCATGGTCACAGTCACAAAGTTGTTGTTTATGACTTTGGATAGACTTAATTTGGTGCTGTAGAAAGTGCAGAAACCTGATTGGAGGGGTTTAAACAAGGGGTTGTGAGATAGATTGATACAGATCTGGGAGACAACAACAAACTCAATGTCCTGTAAGAGAACAGGAAGATTTGAGATTGTGTGATAGTTAGTGAGTGCAGGGAATTCAGGGGTATGTTTTTTGAGAAAGGGGGAGGGGGTGATGATGGTTTGGAAACGGAGGGCGACAATGCCCGAGGAGCGGGAACCAGTTACAATTTCAGCCAGTATGGCTCAAGTCCCTTTGTTACCGTGGAGTAACTGAGGAAAGAGCCCACACTACCTACATTAGAGAAGTCAGTATTGATGGGGAAATATGAAGAGTGGCACTAATAATCAATAAGAGTATAATCGATTGACATTCCCAAACAGGACGCAGTCCGTCTGATGTACCTGCACGCGCCAAACTGAGCTCTTTGTGCCTGTGTCTGTTCCTGGGAACCACATTTTGTGCATTTTAGTTTTTTTTAATGATTTTAATTTTCAGGAAGAAAAACAGACTTTTTCAACACGTTCAAAAGGGCAACATAGGCTGGAAATGCAGAAGCTTGGGCTAATAATCCAGGAACACAAGTTAAAATCCCAATGGTATCAGTAAAAGTATAAAAAACAAAACTTGTACAAACACATTCTGTAGTTAAACCTTCATCACTGTAATATTGACCCTAAACTATTAAAACTAAACATTACAAAACAATTCTCAATTTAAAAAAATAAGCACATAAAATGATGTATATTGTTTTAAATTGTAAATATTCATGGTTAATCTAGAAAGAGGAAAAATATGGGAACATATGTAAATAAACTGAGAAAAACAGTTACCACATTCATCAGTTTTGCATAAAACCATCTCACTAATTAGAAACTCACTTGTAAAAAGCTTGGTTCTCCACACCACACTTCCAAAGATGCTTGCATGCGGCTGGGGTTGATGTATGGTACGTCAGCACAATTTTCTTCTGATCATGTGAAATGAAAGACATCATTAAACTAGTGTCCAAAAAATATATAATAAAAACAATTAAAATGTACATTCAGATGTATTATTTCAGATTTCTAGCATCTGCAGTATTTTGCTTTAATGTACATATGGTTTGACCTAACTCTGTTAGATGAGCAAAACTACTACCTTCTACCTTCAAGATATCCACTTCTACCTTCAAGATATCCACTTTCGAGCGCACTAGCAGCCCTCTTTTAAAGTGATCATTCTTCATGTGTGTACTTGGTCAGCAGGCATCAGGAGGCTATTTGATCATGTGGGGCTGAGGGCATCACAGCCAAGCATGTACTCAACCACCTGCACCCTTCATCAGGGTCACATGTATAGTGATCAGGAGTGAGGTCCCTGGCTGATTTTTCCAGTCCCTTGCTAACAGACTCAGAAGTCGTGCTCTATTACTATTGCATCGAAGAGCTGCACAGACCAGCGATCCACTCTAAGACCTCCCTGGCCTATATGGCTCACTACCAGGCCACATGATGCCTTTACACACTGAGAGAATGGGAAAGCCACAACCACTGGATTTTAAATAGTATTTGTTGTGCTCTCTAGTTCACTTCTGATAAATTTATGTTATTCTACTTGGGTAAGACAAGAATTTTCCAGAATTCAGCAAAAGCCCATTGCAAATCACATAAAATAACATTACAACAAATAACATGAAAGAAAGATACCGTCACATTGAATAAAAGGGGACCTGATCTCTTTCTTGACTTCCATCAACAGAACTGCCACCATTCTGTATTTAGTTCACAGACTCAAGAGTTGTATGATTCGGTTTTTCTCAGAGATTATCCGAGTTTCCAATTTGAAATCCCAGTTTTGCAGAGAGGTTACAGGCTGATAACTTTGAAGCTGCTATTCCTTACCCACCTAACTGGTCTCTGCAGCCACTGCTCCCCACAGGACCTGACCGGAGTCTACAGCTGTTGCTCCGCATTTAATCCACTATACAATTTTTGAGGAACATCGTTAGATAAGAGAAAATATTACATTTAGTCCAGATCCCATTAAGACCTCTCCCATTTCAAGAAAGAGAGCAGCAAAGAACTGCCAGTATTTGGTGTCAGTCCCACTGCCGCCAACAGAGACAGTGCCTCCTATGGATTTGGTGTCAGTCCCACTGCCGCCAACAGAGACAGTGCCTCCTATGGATTTGGTGTCAGTCCCACTGCCGCCAATAGAGACAGTGCCTCCTATGGATTTGGTGTCAGTCCCACTGCCGCCAATAGAGACAGTGCCTCCTATGGATTTGGTGTCAGTCCCACTGCCACCAATAGAGACAGTGCCTCCTATGGATTTGGTGTCAGTCCCACTGCCACCAATAGAGACAGTGCCTCCTATGGATTTGGTGTCAGTCCCACTGCCGCCAATAGAGACAGTGCCTCCTATGGATTTGGTGTCAGTCCCACTGCCACCAATAGAGACAGTGCCTCCTATGGATTTGGTGTCAGTCCCTCTGCCGCCAATAGAGACAGTGCCTCCTATGGATTTGGTGTCAGTCCCACTGCCGCCAACAGAGACAGTGCCTCCTATGGATTTGGTGTCAGTCCCACTGCCGCCAACAGAGACAGTGCCTCCTATGGATTTGGTGTCAGTCCCACTGCCGCCAACAGAGACAGTGCCTCCTATGGATTTGGTGTCAGTCCCACTGCCGCCAATAGAGACAGTGCCTCCTATGGATTTGGTGTCAGTCCCTCTGCCGCCAATAGAGACAGTGCCTCCTATGGATTTGGTGTCAGTCCCTCTGCCGCCAATAGAGACAGTGCCTCCTATGGATTTGGTGTCAGTCCCACTGCCGCCAACAGAGACAGTGCCTCCTATGGATTTGGTGTCAGTCCCACTGCCGCCAACAGAGACAGTGCCTCCTATGGATTTGGTGTCAGTCCCACTGCCGCCAACAGAGACAGTGCCTCCTATGGATTTGGTGTCAGTCCCACTGCCGCCAACAGAGACAGTGCCTCCTATGGATTTGGTGTCAGTCCCACTGCCGCCAACAGAGACAGTGCCTCCTATGGATTTGGTGTCAGTCCCACTGCCACCAATAGAGACAGTGCCTCCTATGGATTTGGTGTCAGTCCCTCTGCCGCCAATAGAGACAGTGCCTCCTATGGATTCTTCTGATTATCGCTTCCTGGGCCCCCATTTTTAAAGGTACTTGAATCTCAGTTTTTTACATTTTCAATGTTGGCATCTCTGCATCAATACTAATATATAGCTAGTAGGCAGAAATTGGAAGAAAGCAGCCCTGGGCACGTTTCAATCCCTCTTTGGCCTCAACTCAATACCTTGCTGGGATGCAGAGATAGGGAAATAAGTGAGTGCAAACCCGTATCCTCCTGATCTGTGGCACAACATGTTGAACAGATGCAATATAACACAGCGCAATCCCCATTTTAAAGGATTCTACTATAACTGCAGTAAATAACTAAACAACGTAATCAAAAATGCTGCTCATGTTGCCCCATAAGCATAATAATTATGCATTAAAGAAATGTGAACTCTGGTCATCATAACACACAAGTGGTTACAGTATGAATCGTTGCACTGACAGGCTGTGGTTTATAAGCTAACTGCTGAAAAGCATCTAGAGTTCATTATTTATAGCAGCTGTCAGTGCTGATTGGCACTGATGTGACTGGTTCATTTATCTACTGCAGTCCACTTTTGAATAGATAGATGGGGCACTCTGCATATTCTGAGAATTTATTAATGTTGCTGCATAACAACATTCTGTATAACCAGAGAGCAAAAGTCACATTTGAAATTAATTCTTGCTGTAGGTCATGGATAGTGTAGTGTATGTGCCTTTAAGAGCCCCCTGTGTACTGTAATGCCGGTAATGACCACTCGGGCTATATAAGCCTGTATATTGTGTTGTATCAGTTAGTTCACCTCCAGACTTTGTTCAGTAAACACCTGTGAAACCAACTCCTGCCTTCAGTGTCTCTATTAACACACGGACACAACAGTGGCGACGAATTGGAAACGGACTTACCTGCAATTCGGCAGCACCTCAAGGACATCGATTCCTCAGACGTCCGAAGTCGAAGAAAAGCAAGAAAAAAAAAGCAAAACTGTGGTTTCACCAGCTAGCCGAGCTGGTGGCAGGTACTGCAATAATCCTTCCTGGGCGGCGGGCTGGGGCTCCATCGGCTGGCTCTGCAGCGAGGCCAAGCACCGAAGGCGGAGGCAAACAGAAACAGACGGGGGAGCACTCGGGAGACGGCCGGCGCTGCAAAGCAGGTTGGCGTTCGGACCTAGCAGAGGGGGGGAAAAGTCCCAGAGAGTCCGGCGGGAACGAGTCTCCACCTGTAAATAAAAAAAATTTTTAAAACGCGGAAAACAGCGTTGTCAGCAGCAGCAGCGGCGGGAAAGCCCGGGAAGAGCCATATTTTTTCTGCAGGAAAGAAAGGAAAGCGTGGGAAGCGCCATTTTTTTTCCAGGATGCCTAAGGCTGGCAATATTGATGCTTTTGATAACGATATAGAGGATTGGACCACATATGTGGAAAGAGTGGAGGTATATTGCACAGCAAATGGAATAGAAAATGATAAAAAGGCATCAGTACTTCTAAATCTAATGGGCGCAAAGACATACAGGCTGTTACGAAACTTAATCACTCCAGCCAAACCAAAGGACAAGAATTTTAAGGAAATTGTTGATACCCTACAGGAGCACTTAAACCCAACACCGCTGCTGATAGCGGAACGATTCAAATTCTTCAAGAGGAATCAGCACAAGAATGAAAGTAACGCTGATTACCTCACCGAATTGAGAAAGCTATCAAAGCACTGCCAATTCGGGGCAGGACTGGCAGATTCTCTTCGAGACAAATTCGTCTGCGGTCTCCTAAGTGAAGGAACACAGAAAAGGCTGCTTTCTGAGAAAGATTTGACACTGGACAAGGCTTTCAGTATGGCTGTATCATACGAAGCAGCCGCAAGAGGAGCTGCAGAGATACAGCAAAAGCCACAGGACTTCGGCACCCATGAAATGACACAGGGTTTCGAGAGATGTTATCGCTGCGGCAGATCCACCCATGACCAGAGGGACTGCTGGTTCAAGGACAAAGCATGCAGGCAATGCGGAAAGATTGGACACATTGCACGGGTATGCCGATCTGGACAAAAAAAATCCACGGACAGGAAAAAAAAAATCAATAAAGAAAAGTACAGAAAGGTACAAATGATGATGGACAGTAGCTCCGAAGACCAGAAGAGCGATAGCGACTCCGGAAACAAGAGACTAAGCTGTCTCAAATTACATAATGTAATTGCCAAAGAAGATTACCAGACCATTTGGGTTACCCTCACGATAGCAGGGTCCCCAGTTAAAATGGAGCTAGATACAGGATCAGCTCTGACCGTCATAAATCGATGGGATTACGAGCGGCTATTTCTGCATATACCTTTAAAAGACACATCCATTATCTTGAAAACATATACGGGGCAGAAAGTATACCCGAAAGGAAAAATAAGGGTGCCTGTTGTATACAACGGCAAGGAAATACAGAAGTTGTATTTATACGTTCTACAAGATGGTGGTCCACCGCTGTTGGGATGTGAATGGATCAGGAAGATACGTTTAGACTGGCACTCCATTCAGGCACTGACAGTGACCAGTAAGAAAAAAAATGATGATGACATCATACCTGAACGATTAAAAGACATCTTGGCCAACGCCAAGGAAGTGTTTCAAGAGAAACTAGGAACCTTGAAAGGCATCACCGCCTCAATAAAAGTGGAAGATGCGGCAATTCCCAAGTTTTTTAAGGCAAGGCCGGTGCCATACGCAATTCGTCCAGCAGTCGAGGCAGAGCTGGAGAATTTGGAAAAGGCAGGCGTATTATCCAAGATAGATTGGAGCGAGTGGGCAACACCCATCGTCCCGGTCATGAAGAAAACGTTCAATAATGATAAATCTGAAGAACAGAGAAAGATTCGCATCTGTGGAGACTTCAAGGTGACTGTAAACCCGGTCCTTCACACGGTACAGTATCCTCTTCCGAGGATAGAAGATATTTTCGCCTCACTATCCGGAGGGAAACGTTTCACCAAAATTGATTTGGCACAGGCATATCTACAGATGGAGGTTGAAGAGGCCTCTAAAAAGTATCTCACGATAAATACACACAAAGGCCTGTACCAGTACAATCGACTGGTTTTCGGAGTAGCATCAGCTCCAGCTATCTGGCAAAGAGCTATGGAGCAAGTCCTCCAAGGGATTCCAGGGACTCAATGCTACCTAGATGACATCCTTGTAACAGGAGAAAACGACAATGAGCACCTTGCCAATTTGGAGCAGGTGCTCACTAGGCTGAGAGAACGGGGCCGACGAGCAAATCGCCCCAAGTGCGAATTTTTCCAGAAACAAATATCATATTGTGGCCACATAATTAATAAGGAAGGGTTGCATAAGTTCCCTGACAAAATTGAAGCGGTCATAAAAGCCCCAGCACCTGAAAATGTTTCACAATTAAGGTCGTTCCTGGGATTGATAAATTACTATCATAAATTTTTACCGAACTTATCAACTCTTCTGCAGCCTCTTAATGAACTGCTACAAACAGGAGTAATTTGGAAATGGAGCAAAGACTGTAAACGTGCCTTCCATAAATGCAAAGGCTTAATCACGTCCAAGGAAGTTTTGGCTCATTACAACCCATCACTGCCAATCAGACTGGCGTGCGATGCATCCCCTTACGGCGTAGGTGCGGTATTTTCGCATAGCCTCACAGCGCCAGGGACCCGGGTTCAAATCCAGCCTCGGGTGACTGTCTGTGTGGAGTTTGCACATTCTCCCCGTGTTTGCGTGGGTTTCCTCCGGGTGCTCCGGTTTCCTCCCACAGTCCAAAGATGTGCGGGTTAGATTGATTGGCCATGATAAAAAATTGGCCCTTAGTGTTAGGGGGAATTAAATACGTGGGGTTACGGGGGTTACGGGGATAGGGCTTGGGTGGGATGGTTGTCGGTGTAGGGACCGGGTGCTAGGGTTTGGATTATCAGCCATGATCTCGTTGAATGGCGGAGCAGGCTCGAAGGGCTGAATGGCCTACTCCTGCTCCTATCTTCTATGTTTCTATGTTTCTATGTTTCTATTCCCTGATGGCTCGGAGCGGCCGATAGCTTTTGCGTCACGCTCATTGAACTCAGCTGAGCGTAACTATGCCCAAATCGACAGGGAAGCACTCAGCCTGGTATGGGGAGTGAAGAAATTCAACCATTATCTACACGGACAAAAATTTACCTTGTTGACTGACCATCAACCCCTCATCTCCATATTCAACCCTAAAAAGTGTGTTCCCATTATGACAGCGCAAAGGCTACAGAGGTGGTCCCTTTTTCTAGGGGCACACCAATATGACATAGAATACAAAGGATCAAAACAGCATGGGAATGCTGACGGTTTATCGCGCCTACCATTGCCAACGGTAGAAGAGGCACCTACAATAGACCCAGTAGAGATGTTCCACTCTACCATAGTGGAATGTCTACCAGTAACAAATTCTGCCATTGAAAGGGAAACGAGAAATGACCCGACTCTCTCACGAGTCTACGATTTAACAGTGAAGGGATGGCCAGCACATGGCGAACCACTGTTGCCAGCATTCTCGCAAAGAAGAGAACAGCTGTCAGTGTGCCGAAGAACCTTGATGTGTGGATCCAGAGTGGTGATTCCACCCAAATTCCAGGATAAAGTGCTAAAGGAGCTTCACGAGGGGCATCTGGGTGGAGTGAAAATGAAGAACCTAGCCAGGGCGTTTGTACAGTGGCCAGGTATCGATGGAGACATCGAAGAAATGACCAAGAGCTGCCTAGGATGCCAGAAGGTCCAAAACGCTCCACCACAAGCCCCTCTACATCCATGGGAGTGGCCCTCATCTCCATGGCAAAGGGTACACATCGACTTTGCTGGTCCATTTATGGACTCAATGTTCTTAATCGCGGTTGATGCACACTCCAAGTGGCCGGAGGTAATAAAGATGTCCTCCACCACCACGGAAAAAACCATCACAGTATTAAGGACCATATTTGCCAGGAATGGGCTGCCTGAACAGATCTGTTCTGATAATGGACCGCAATTTGTGTCCGAAGAATTTAGGAAGTTCTTAAAAAACAATGAGGTTAAGCACTACACGTCCGCCCCATACCATCCCTCCACCAATGGATTGGCTGAAAGGTTTGTCCAGACCTTCAAGAAGGCCATAAAGGCCATGGGTAATGAAGACATAAAACTTCAGCATAAGGTAGATAACTTCTTGTTTGCATACAGGAATGCAACACATATGGTTACAAACCAAACTCCCGCCATGATGTTCTTCAATAGAAGCCTAAGATGCCGGCTGGATTTGATCAAGCCAAACATCAGAAGGGACGTGGAGAACCGGCAATTTCAAGGCATGAATGAAAGGCCAACTAGAACCTTCCAGATAGGTCAACAAGTTTTGGCCCGGGACTACCGTACCGAGAAATGGCAGCCTGGAACTATTTGCACACGACTAGGACCGCTGATGTATACCGTGGACATTGGAGAAAGCATAATAAGGCGCCATGCTGACCAGATCATAGAGTCATCCGAAAAGGGACAACCTACACCACAACTCTATACGCCTAATGATGAAGTAGAGATACCCATGGTATCTACCTCCGATCCGGTGATACTGGAACCAGATGAACCCGACACTGGCATTCAAGCCGAATCAGCCTTGCCAAAAGAACCTACTACACCACCAGAAACTACTACACCACCGAGGCGTTATCCGGACCGAGTCAGGAAGCCTCCAGAGAGACTGACTTATAATTGATTAACTGCAGCAATGTGTAGATTATTGTTCTTGTAACATGTAATTAATGATTACTTAAAATATTATGTACTGGTTGGCTAAAAGGGGAGGAATTGTCGTGTATGTGCCTTTAAGAGCCCCCTGTGTACTGTAATGCCGGTAATGGCCATTCGGGCTATATAAGCCTGTATATTGTGTTGTATCAGTTAGTTCACCTCCAGACTTTGTTCAGTAAACACCTGTGAAACCAACTCCTGCCTTCAGTGTCTCTATTAACACACGGATACAACAGATAGAAATTACTAGGAATTCTTTCTATTACTATCAGAAATCAATGTTAAATTAGCTACATTTAAAACTATCAAAATGATAGCATGCAACTAGATTTGTGGAAAACACTGAAAGTTTGTTTAATTTTAGATATGTTCTATTTTAGTTTTTTTTGTTTGCTGGCCCTGCACAAAGAAATTCCTTATGTTTCCAGATCTCAAAGATCACACTGTGGCTGGAGTCATGCCAATTGATTCCCAGCAGGTGTTGAATAATATAAGTCCAAACTTTCTGCCAGGGCTGCATATCTTTTTTTAATAAACTGTCTCATACATCTAAAATAAACTTTATGTTCTGTGTCCAAAATTGCTGTATTGGTAATGCTGCTTTTAAAGATTCTTTCAGTCACACGGGGGTTTAATCGATTTTGAAAAAACCTTTGCCCCATTAGGTCCCCATTGCACCTAGATCATAGTGTTTTGGTTCTCGTGAATATATCTAGATTCTGTGGTCTCCTGGATGTCTACTTTTCACACAAAAATCAAGATAATTGGCCCGTATTTTCCGATTGGAGGCTTCCTGCGTGCGGAGGCCGAATATCTGGAAAAAATCTACTCCCTAACCTGATGGCCATTTCTGCCCCTGGGCCTCTGCTCTATGAAATACGCAGGACCCAGGTAACCCAGGGGCGCATGCGGTTCGCAAGCATCCCTGGGATCACGTGGGTCATGGGGAGCCAATGAAAGAAGGGAATCCCCCTTCACACTTTTGACAACTTAGACCTGTCAAAAGTATGAATGGAGATCACTCCAAAAACACATCAAAACATTAAATACATTTTTTTTAATCATGTTTTTAAAATTAGTTAAAATTACATTAAATTAAATATTTTAAACAAAAATTTAATTTTGGGGGAAAAAAATTAAAGTTTTTTATGGGGCTCAAAATAAACTTTTTTAAAAAGTATTTTAAAATTATAAATAAGTGAAAAAAAAATTTTCACTTTTTAAAATTCTTATACCAGGCATAAGATTTTTAAGGGATTTCAGCAGGCGGAGGTTCGGCAGAAAGAGGAACTCTCCACCTGCAGAGGCCCTTCTCCAGGGCAGGCGTGTGAGGATTCTTGACAGATCGGAAATGCCTGAAACCGGCACTGGCGAGGTCTCTACAGGTGTGTACACAGCTCGTACACACCCGTAGGGATTGGAAAATACGGGCCATTGAGATAAATGTATCCAGTGCAAAAGTATTTGATACTGGTATTGCAAAATTGCATCAAGTTTTGTTTTCAACACTTCCCAATTTTCTCTCTTCCATTTCTGAAGACCCGCTCATACTAGGGTAGGGTTCTACAGGTGACAACCACCCTCCAATATCTAACTAAAGGTGCCATTCTTCATGTGCAAGCCAGGCAGCTCAGCAATGAAATTTGACTACCTGGGGCATCACACTCAAACTTGATTCTGTTACTTGATATCCGCAGCCTGCTCTGCCTCTCCCTGCCCCTGATTACCACAGTAATCAGCTAATGTTACAGTCCCACATGCAACTTTCCTCACTGGGACTTCGACTTCAAACACGGCTGTCCTTTGAAGTCCTGGTGCTCTGGAGCTGATCATTATTTTCAACATTACAGTGAACCATTTCAGGAGTCTGCATTGCTGACAGATACAGAAATTTTAATACTAATGATTGATCCAAGTCCAATTCATTTTCATCACTTGGGCAGGAGAGTCTTAAAATATGCTGCTTTTTAAAATTAAATGCTGATGAGTGGTGGACTTAACTAGTTATATTCATGATAAGTAACATTTCACCGTATTGCTGCAATTCACAAATATAGTGAAAATGTATTTATTATGAATATAACTAGTTTTATGGTGTACAATGTGAGCTGCTCTTCTGAGCCCTGGCCCAGGGGCTGAGCAGATCCAGTTGGCAATGTCATCCAGTCATGGATAAGCTGCAACTTCCAGTTAAACATTGGGAAGACCAAAGCCATCAACTTTTGCCCTGCCACAAACTCCATGCCCTTGTGAATGACGTCATCCCCTTTCCCACTGCCTCAGGCTGAATCAGACTGTTGGCAACTTCAGTGCCCTACTTGACCCCTAGCCGAGCTTCTGATCCCTTTCTATCAAAAAGACCATTTACTTCCACTTCTGTAACATTGCTCACCTCTTCCCCCACCTCAGTCCACTGCCACTGAAATCCTCATCCAGGACTTTGTCATCACCTGATTCAACTATTCCAATGTTCTACTGACCAGCCTCACCATCCTCCACTCTGTAAACTTCAGCTCATCCAAAATTCTGCTGTCCATATCCTATCCTGCACCAAGTCCCGCTTGTCCATCACCTCCGTGCTCAGTGACCTACATTGGCTCAAAGCCTCAAATTTAAAATTCTCATCCTTGTCTTTAAATCCCTTCATGGCCTTGCCCCATGTTATTTCTATAACCTACTCCAGTCGACAATCTCCTCAAACTCTCCATTACTTTGACTCTGGGCTCTTATGCATCTCCCCTGCCTTAACCGCATCATTGACAGCCATGCCTTCAGCCACCTAGGCCCCATGCTCTAGAATTCACTTCCTAAACACCATTTCCCCTTCAGTTCCCTCTCTTTCTTTAACAGCCTCCTTAAAACCCACCTCTTTGACCAAGTTTTTGGCCACTCATTCTAATATTTCCTCCTTTGGCTCGGTGTCCAATTTTTGACTACACCTCTGTAAAGCGCTTTGGGATGTTTTTCTATAGTAAAGATGCTATATAAAGGCAAGTTGTTGCCAGCAGCAGCATATCCAGCATGTCACAGAAGGGTACCACTACTGCAAACCTTTGGGCCCTGCTCCTTCAACAACAACTTGCCTGCATATAGTGCCTTTAACGTAGTAAAGTGTATCCAATTTTTAAATAATGGACAACTAAATGCCAGTTCACCTAGGTATTACATTAATTTTGGTCAGCTATAGCATTAACACTCTGTTTTCCACTCTCAACAGCTTATCCAATGTCTTTACATGTTAGCTTTGTTGGTTAAGAGGCTGTTAACATTTGAGAACTGTGAAACCAGTATAATCACCGGTCAATTGAGATTGGGCAGATTTCAGCATTAACTTTCACTTCAAACAGAACAAATATTTCTCTCAGCAGAAAACATATCAGATCTCACTTGGAAGCATTTCTACAATAATTCCCCCAAGGTTTGAGCTAATAATACTTAACAAACAAACAGAATATATACAATTACTGGCAAGATACCTTCTGCCATGATGCTACATTAGCTATTCTGTACTGCCATGGCATGCCCAATGCAAAAGTTATGAGACAGAGCACCAACTGTATTATGACATCTGCATAGTATATCTGTGCCAGCACAAGGATAAGCATGGCTTCCAATGACAAAGTGTGCAATATCTTAGGCTCTCACATAGAAATGTGTACATATATTGTCTAATTAAGGCTGTAGGAGTTACAGCTCCATTTCTGTATGATCTTGCTAGTTCAACTGAAGTGATGATATGTCTTCCTAAAATCCTTCCAGGACATTTGAGTATCTGAGCCAGTACGATTCACTCACTAATCCACATCGAGACAGCCTGGATATGAACATAGTTATTAGGCCTCTTTCTGGTCCTGAAAAGGACATCTTGTTTTCTGATGCATCTCATCAAGAAAGAATGTAAGATCATTGCACAGCTGTATCTATGGTTTGTTCGGAAGTACTGGTGATTAAGCAGCTCATTAACTGCTTGAAGAGTGAAAATGAGAATTAGTGCACGTACACACTGATTGGTCGGTGTCGGTTTCTGCAAGGTGATATTATAGAATTTGTGAGGCCTGACTCCGACAGGAGAAAACTCAGATGCACCTACTAGTTTGATTGACAGAAGCAGGTGGACTTCCATAATTATTCCTGAAGGAGGAAAACATGAGCACATATTTACAGACACAACTTACATGAATTCATATGATGAATTAATTTGCAGAGTATGATAGGAGACACACTACCAGATTTTGCACAGGTTAAGTTTGTTAGCCAGTGCTGGCTTTAAAGTCTTTATAATGCTTGTCCATCTTCTTCATGTAACTGCACACCAACAAAAAGTAATATCTGACCTCTTTCTGAACACCATGAACACAGAATGTCTTCCCATCAAATTTCAATTTGCTGACATCAGACCTGGAAAATAAAAAAGACATGAGAAGAATGATAACACTGTAAAATTAATCAAAAAATGTGTCATTCCCCAACACATATAAAATGTGAAAAATATAAACAGTTTATCGGAAATATTAGCAGCTATTTCACAACCCACATAGGAACATAGGAACTGGACAGGGTCATTCAGCCCTCGAGCCTGTTTGGCCATTCAATTAGATTATGGCTGATCGGTATCTTAACTCCATCTACCCACTTTGGTTCCATAACCCTTAATAGCATTACCTAACAAAAATCTATCAATCTCAGTTTTGAAATTTTCAATTAACCTAGCCTCAACAGCTTTTTGGGGGAGAGAGTTCCAGATTTCCACTACCCTTTGTGTGAAGTAGTGCTTCCCGACATCACCCCTGAACGGCCTAGCTCTAATTGTAAGGTTATGCCCCCTTGTTCTGGACTCTCCCACCAGAGGAGAAAGTTTTTCTCTATCATATACTTCTTTAATCATCTTAAACACCTCCATTATATCACCCCTTAATCTTCTATATTCAAGGGAATGCAAGCCTTGTCTGTGCAACCTGTCCTCATAATTCAACCCTTTTAGCCCCGGTATCATTCTGAAATTAAGTCAGTTAGTACAATATATTGATGAATTACATTGGGGTAGACTTTCCAATTGGTTATTAATGAACGTAAAGTGGGTGTAATTGATTGGAAAAATGGGTACAGATTGGCTACGTTAGATTTCCACCCAGTTAATGCCCCATTCAAGTTTCCAGTTGGCATCAAAAATGCCTGCCAGTTTTAAGTTAATTATAAAAGTAGGCCATGATGATCTTTACATTGGTATAGTACTGAGTCATGTAACCACCCATGTTTTGCCTAGATTACAACAGTGACTATGGGCAGGCAGGGGACAGTTGAAATGGAGCGGGGGACTTACCCACTCCTTTCCCGCCCCAATCTGACTGACTGCAATTTCAAATTGCAGGTGACTTGGAAACCCACCCCAAGCCACTGAATCCTCTTTAAATATGCTCCGATCACATCATCAGGGCCCGATCTGCCATTTTAACCTAAGGCCTGCAGCATGGGGAAGCAGTGATGGCTGCTCTGCCACGCAAAGCCCACCAGGAACCGCAGCCAGGGCCAGAAGAGGCCCAGCAAAGTTAGGTGGTTGTTTTAATTTTCCTCCAGGCCCTATAAGGAAACCTTGGGCCTTCCCTGCCCCGGGTTTCCTTACCCATCCTCTGACCCAAGATTCCCTTCACGGAGCACTCACCTTGTACCAGGAACCATTCCCCAGCGGCAGCCTCATCCTGCCCGATTTTAACGGCCGGGCAGCCACTTCCTGCCAACTTCCCAGTCGTTTTAGTCAGGAAGTCGGCATGCTAATGAGGATTGGCTGTTAAAATTGGCCAAGCCGGCCTGCTGTCACTCCTGATGGGCACACCACTTGCTTTGCCGCTTTCCCGCCCAGGGGATAAAATCGAGCCCTACACTTCAAAAGTACTTAATTGGCTGTGAAATGCTTTGGGACATCCTGAAGATGTAAAAGGCACTATATAAATGCAAGGCCTAGAAATTCAGTCGCGCCACTTTTGGGGCGCTAAAGTCGGGCGGGCGCTAAAGTTAGCGCCCGCCGGAAAGTGTAGGCCACTTCGCCGAAATTCAGTAGATTTGTCCAAGGAGTTTGGGCGAGCGCTGAAACTGGCGTTGCACTCCTATCTTTAGGCGCTAAGCCGGCGATGCGGACTGATAACGCCGAGGCCGGGCGCAGCGCAGGTGCGGTCATGTTTTGATTGACAGCAGACACCCTGACGCCGGCCAGCTCTTAAAGGGGGAAGGGTCGACTTGGTCTGCTGCCACGCCCTGGATAGTGGAGCCCTACAGCTAGGCCTGAACACTGCTGGTGGACCCAAATAGCGCCTGAAGCCATGCAGAAGGCCCGTGAACGAGCGCAGCGCTTCTCAGAGCATGCTTTGAGGGTGCTGCTTAAGGCTTTTGAAAAGAGAAGAGAGATCTTGTGCCCGGACAGTGGCAAGAAGGCTCCCAGGAGGCAGTACAGGAGAGCCTGGAGGGAAATCGCCCACAGGGTGTCATCCACCAGCGATGTCCTGAGGAGTGCGGAACAATGCCGCAAGAAGTACAACGACCTCACTCGGATGGTCAGGGTGAGTACCCTTTCCAGTGTCCTCCTCATCCTTGCATGTGCACCTCACATTATGGGCAAAGGGACCTCAAAGGCCTAATGGCCATCCCTCCTCCCGCAGCTATGGCACTGGCATGATCATCAATAGCACTTTCTGCACTTTACACACTGGCCAAGCTATTCGACCATGGGAGGCAGTGCACACAACAACAGGGCACCACACTGGCCAAGCTATTCGACCATGGGAGGCAGTGCACACAACAACAGGGCAACACACTGGCCAAGCTATTCGACCATGGGAGGCAGTGCACACAACAACAGGGCAACACACTGGCCAAGCTATTCGACCATGGGAGGCAGTGCACACAACAACAGGGCAACACACTGTACTTAGAGGCCATCCTTTCTCTTGCAGGCCAAGCTGGCGAAGAATATGAAGAGCCGGAATGTCACCGGGGGAGGCCGTGGCCAGTTCCAGGAGCTCAGCGACCTGGAGGAGCGCGTGGCTCGACTCATGCGTGGCCGGGTGGTTGGCCCCGTTGCTGTTGGAGATGCCGACCCTGTGCTGGGCCCCAATGGTAAGGACATGACCGTTTGGACCTCTTTCGTTCCCCTTGCGCTTCAGATCTGCATCCTTTGCCACTGTCCGACCAATGCGCATAATGCCACCACTCATGCCTCCCTCGCTGATGCCCTGTCCTCACTCTAAAGCTACTCTTGTGCCTTCCTGCTTTCAGCTGGTGAGGAGGAGGTCCATGAAGCTGAGTGTGCCAGTCCCTTGGAAGAGGAGGACGTCGAGGGCCAAGAGGAAGGCGGCACATCGGGGGAACCCTCATCCGCGCCAGGGGATGGCAATGGAGGGGACACGTCTTGCCTGGAGGAGAGCCAGGGGGAAGTGTTGCAGGGGGGTGCAGCTCCTGGGCCCAGTGGCGTCCAGGCACGCGGGAAGGGTCGGGCAGCACGGCGGCCTTCACCCCAGAGGGGGGAAGTGTTGCAGGGGGGCGCAGCTCCTGGGCCCAGTGGCGTCCAGGCACGCGGGAAGGGTCGGGCAGCACGGCGGCCTTCACCCCAGAGGGGGGAAGTGTTGCAGGGGGGCACAGCTCCTGGGCCCAGTGGCGTCCAGGCACGCGGGAAGGGTCGGGCAGCACGGCGGCATTCTCCCCAGATGGAGAGTCCGCCCTCCAGTCCGGAGACGGTCCTCGCCCAGGAGGTGCGCCTCCTTGATGAAATGTCTGCGGCCTCCGAGCGGCGCCACAACGAGTTCATGGGGGTTGTGGGACAGTTGCCTCAGGCCATTGAGTCCCTGGCTCATAGTGTGGCCGCTTTCGGGGACTCACAGGCCAGGGGTGTGGAACAACTCGCGGCAGCACAGGCCAGGGGTGTGGAACAACTCGCGGCAGCACAGGCCAGGGGTGTGGAACAACTCGTTGCAGCACAGGCCAGGGGTGTCGACCAACTCGCGGCAGCACAGGACGCGAGTCGCGAGTTCATGAGTGGTGCCGTGCAGACACTGGCTGATCTGATGCGGGCACAGAACAGGGCAGTTCGGGCACTCACTTCTGCCACACTCGCTGTGACACGGAAGCATCGACAGGGCACCCGCCGCCCTGCTGCAGCACAGCGGTCTGGCCTCCACCAGATTGCTGCGCTTGCTGCAGTGCCAGCCCGGCCGAGTGCCTGTGTCTCTGGCGACCAGCGAGCGCCTGGCATCAGCCAGCTTGCCCCCATTGCTGCAGCCGCCACTGCCACTCCCCCAGCCAAGGTGCGACGAGCTGCTGCAGAGACTGATGCTGCCCAGCCACAGCTGCAGCAGTCAGCAGCCGGCCCCTCCAGGACCGGACCTCGTCTAGGCCGACCCCCAAGGGCATCTGCCGATACGCTTGGTGCCCCACAGGAGCCTTCCCCCAGCCTTCCAACACCCACAGGGCCCAGGTTGAGGCGGAGCAACAGGTCGGGCAGGGGCCGGAGAAGCCTGCACAAGGACTCGCCCTCTCGGCACACCAAGTAGAGGGTGTGGCCAACTGTTTTTTTTATATGGGGGTGTTTGTGTTCTGGAGGGGGGGGGGCTTATTTTGGAAAGGCCGAAGGTGAAGGCCAATTGGATTGACAAGTTTTGTTATTCCTCCCCAGGTTGTGGGAGTGAGGTATGTTTTTCACTGTTTTTTGGGGGTCTTGTCTGTTTTTCTGTTTCATGTGGGAAGGGCCCTGAGTTTGTTAAATAAAGCTTTTTATTTATTCAGCTTGTCCAGGTGTCATGTTTCAAGTGGTTGTTGCGTTAACCGGCTGAGGGCTTGCGGAGCAGCTGCATTCAGGTGCGTTCATTGCCACAAGCCATTCCCTGACAGGGGGCCTAGAAGTGTCGTTCAATAAGCCGCCGGCGGACGGCCCTTGGACCTTGTGGCTCCCTTCTGGGCTGGTACTCCTCATCCTCCTCCTCCTCCTCCTCATGGTCCTCCTGCTCGTCCTCCTGAGGTGGTGGCCCAACGTGAGGTGGCAGTGCCTGAGTCCTGCGGATAGCCAGGTTGTGCAGCATGCAGCAAACGACGACGAACTGGGAGACTCTATCCGGCGAATACTGTAGAGATCCGCCGGATCGATCCAGGCAGCGGAACCGTTGCTTCAGGACGCCAATCGTTTGCTCTATGATGTTCCTTGTGGCTTGCTGGCTTTCGTTATATGCCTCCTCCGCAGGGGTCCTGGGCGCGCGGAGCGGGGTCATGAGCCATGTACACAAAGGGTAGCCCTTGTCCCCAATAAGCCATCCCCTTGGTGGAGGCTGTGCCTCGAACATGTCAGCCACAGTAGTCTGGCGCAGGATAAATGCATCGTGGCTGCTTCCTGGAAAGCGGGCATTGACAGCTAGGATGCGCTGCCTGTGGTCACACACCAGCTGTACATTAAGGGAATGGTAGCCCTTCCGGTTGCGGTAATCCTCGGCATTGTCGATAGGTGCCCGCATAGCCACATGCGTGCAGTCAATGGCGCCCTGCACCATGGGGAAGTCGGCGATCCTGGCAAATCCGACTGCACGCTGCTCCTGCCTCTCTAGGGTCATGGGGAAGGAGATGAATTGTTGTCTCCTTGCGAAAAGGGCATCGGTGACCTGCCGGATGCAGCGATGCACGGCGAACTGGGAGATGTTCGCTATGTCCCCAGCAGCGGCTTGGAAGGAGCCGCTTGCATAAAAGTTCAGAGCCACCGCGACCTTCACTTCCACCGACAGAGAGGTCCTGCACATCAGCTGTGGACGCAGATCTCTGTGAAGCAGCTGGCAGATCTCTGCAACCACCTCCCTTCTGAAGCGCAGCCTCTTAACACAATGCGCGGCAGTCATGGTGAGATAGGACACCTGCTGCCGGTATTCCCTGAGTGGGTAAGGCCGACGTTGCCGACGCCTGATGGCCCCTCTGCATCTAGGCATGGCTGGCCCTCTCACACAGCGTCTGCGAGCCCTTCACACATAATGCTGGAACTGGGGGGTGGAGCCCCATGCAGCCCCCATAATGAACTTGCAAACAGCGAAATCACAAAGAGTCAAATTTCCAAGCTCTGGCCAGAAGCCAAAAATACCTCTCCTATGTTGTCCCAAATCAGTAAGGTCTGTTCGTGGTCTGTGTCCAGAAATCCAAAGCACTAAAGTCATTGCAGCAAAATGGCTGGCCTTTATAGTTCAGTGAAAGTGCCCTTTAATTAGCGCTCCCCGAGGCCCGCAGGGCCTCTGCTGCGTTCCACTTCACAGTTCTTAACAGCGCCACGCCCACATTGGGCGGGCGCCACTGAATTTTCGGTTTGGGGCGCACAAACAGCGTTGCACGACGAAATGACGTCATAAGCTGCGCGCGCAGCTGAGCGGGCGCTAACACTTTGCGCCGGCGCTAAATGTCAACTGAAGTTGGGGTGAGGCGCAGATCGCGCTGCGCCCGGGCGCTAAGTGCCTAGCGCTGGAAATCTACCCCTCTTATGGCGTTAACGGCTGGCGAACGCAACTGAATTTCTAGGCCCAAGTGTTTCATTCTTCTTTATTTCATATATTAAGAGGATGTTTATGAAACCATTCTATTTTGTCCCAGTCCTTCTTGTTTTCCTGGGGCACAATCAATTTGCACTCAATAGGGTATGCCAAAAACTTGCTCTCAGGCTTATGCTAATGCTGCTCTTGAACCAGCTACGAGATGGTGAGTAAGAATGGCAGGGAGACTTGTACCATGTTGTTTTAATTCCCGTCTGCACAGCAACAATGCTGACAACGCTCCATGGAATGTGAGGATCAAACTTGTACTTCAGCACTCTGAGCAGTTAGGCTACACTTAGCTAGAACA
This sequence comes from Somniosus microcephalus, assembly GCF_052327205.1. NCBI lineage: Eukaryota > Metazoa > Chordata > Chondrichthyes > Squaliformes > Somniosidae > Somniosus > Somniosus microcephalus. The sequence goes on along the minus strand of NC_140987.1, from coordinate 126,216,871 downwards.
TTCTGTAACAGAATCAAACCACTTGATAGCTGTATGAAAAAAAGAAATAGTAAATGGTATGGGGGGTACAAACAGAAGAGTGAGATTAGACTAGATGGCTCAAATAGAGGAAAATCACCAATGCGTACATGATGGGATGAATAGCCTGTGCTGTAGCATTCTATGGTTCTGTAATTATAACTAGCCAGGTTGTTTTTAAACCAGAGCAACTACAACTAAAAAAAAATCCATAACACATACCTCATTTCGCTATTATAAAATCTAATTTTCAGTTTCTTTACACTGGCGATGTACAACACTGATGTGTACCTCTACAATATTAGCTTAATTATGTACAATGTGCGAACATTTAATGTTCTTCAGCGTTTGGTGAGAAATACATAAAGTTCCCTCATAATCCTTTCAACAGAAGTGAACCAGTTTCAAAACAAATTACCATTAAATTTTACAAAGAGGTAGAAATAAGAAATTAGCAACCTTATACTGAAATCCTAAGTGCTTGGTAACAGGACAGGTAGATAAGGTGGTTAAGAAGGCATACGGGATACTTGTCTTTATTAGCCGAGGCACAGTATACAAGAGCAGGGAGGTTATGCTTGAACTGTATAAAACACTAGTTAGGCCACAGCTAGAATACTGTGTACAGTTCTGGTCACCACATTACAGGAAAGATGTGATTGCACTAGAGAGGGTACAGAGGAGATTTACAAGGATATTGCCAGGACTGGAGAATTTTAGCTATCAGGAAAGATTGGATAGGCTGGGGTTGTTTTCTTTGGAACAGAGGAGGCTGTGGGGAGACATAATTGAGGTGTATAAAATTATGAGAGGCCTAAATAGAGTGGTTAAGAAGGACATTTTTCCCTTAGCAGAGAGGTCAATAACCAGGTGGCATAGATTTAAAGTAAATGGTAGAAGGATTACAGGGGAGTTGAGGAGAGCTTTTTTCACCCAGAGGATCGTGGGGGTTTGAAACTCACTGCCTGAAAGGGTGGTAGAGGCAGAAACCCTCATCACATTTAAAAAGTACTTGGATATGCACTGGAAGTGCCGTAACCTACAAGGCTATGGACCAAGAGCTGGAAAGTGGGATTAGGCTGGATCGCTCTTTTTCGGCCAGCACAGACACGACGGGCCAAATGGCCTTTTCCTGTGCCGTAAATATCTATGATTTTATACTAATTTGAGGCGTGATTTCAGGGGGCCAGAATGGAAAAATGTCAGCCTTGTTTAAATAGAATATTTAGTAAAATGAGGTCCCGAGCAGAATTTCTTGACTTCGAGTGAGGCTCTGCCCACAGCACACTCCTCACTCGCGTTAAATGGGCTCATCTCGAGTCCTGACACCTGGCTTGCTTAAGTAAGCTTCTGAAAGAAAGATCACAATTAGAATTGCTGTTAAAAGTGGGGGGGGAGTTGCATTTTGCTCCATATATTATTTGATTTTGCTGTATGGTTTTTAATAATTTTTGACCTGTGGTTATTTTCTTCCAAATGAAGGAAAGTCCTTCATTATTCTTGGCTGTTGCTGCAATTTAAAGCATACCATACAAAGTGGTGAGGATCGGGATTGCTTTGGGAGTTCCCATAGTGCTGCATGATTTAGATGAGGAAGACGGCTTCAAGACATGACAACAAAAGCAGGAGCACGGCATTTTTCATTTATCTGTTACTACCCGGGACCCATGTTTATAGACCCCTGCACCCATTCCCTGGATATGTCAGAAAAGACCTGTACACTGCCACTGCTTCACAAGAGGCTGCTACAAAGTAGTACCATTGGCGGCACAATAAACTGCAAACAACATCTGGAACAGGGATGGCTCTCCCATAGAAATGAAATGATCACATCATGCAGTTTTCACGCTCCCAGTTCTTTCCAAGTCACCCCAGGTGACTTCTACCATAGTCTATAATGCACATATGCAGCAAGTAAGTGACAATGCTATGTTTGCAAGGGATCACCCCTTCATCACTTTCCCTGTGGAAAGAAGGTATTATCTAGACAGGGCACAGAGCTTTCCCTGGATGGCAGGGTTTCCTCAGGTGCAAGGCATCGAAGATGGCACCTATGTGGACTTCAAGGCTCCTCATACCAACCTCATGGCTCACATGAAGAGAAAGGATCTGCAATTCAATTAATGCTAAGGTGGTATCTGCCCACAGAAACATCATCATGCATGTCAATGGTCACTATTCAGGAAGCAGTCATGCTGCCTTCATTATGCAACAGACTACAGTGTCCACATTTTTTAAAGGAGAAGGAACAGTTGGGGACAGCTCTTAGGTAACCAGAGCTAACCTCTACATCCATTCCTGCTGAACCCACCTAGAAACCCCCTAACAAGAGTGGTGGCTCTTGGGCTGGAAGCCTGAGCATCTGTTTGCTGCCCTTATGCTGCTACCACCTCCATCTGCAAGAAAAGTACGCAGAATGAAACAGTTTCTTGGAAGTTTGGATAGGGTGTACCAAGGATTGTGTCAATAGTTACAGGAGGATCATTGCACAGAAATGTTTGAAAAGCCTAGATGTAAACTACAAGAGCTGCTTAGGAAATGCAAATTGCAGGTGACTTGGAAACCCACCCCAAGCCACTGGATCCTCTTTAAATATGCAGATTGGGCTCCGATCACATCATCAGGGCCCGATCTGCCATTTTAACCTAAGGCCTGCAGCATGGGGAAGCAGTGATGGCTGCTCTGCCACGCAAAGCCCACCAGGAACCGCAGCCAGGGCCAGAAGAGGCCCAGCAAAGTTAGGTGGTTGTTTTAATTTTCCTCCAGGCCCTATAAGGAAACCTTGGGCCTTCCCTGCCCCGGGTTTCCTTACCCATCCTCTGACCCAAGATTCCCTTCACGGAGCACTCACCTTGTACCAGGAACCGTTCCCCAGTGGCAGTCTCATCCTGCCCGATTTTAACGGCCGGGCAGCCACTTCCTGCCAACTTCCCAGTCGTTTTAGTCAGGAAGTCGGCATGCTAATGAGGATTGGCTGTTAAAATTGGCCAAGCCGGCCTGCTGTCGCTCCCGATGGGCACACCACTTGCTTTGCCGCTTTCCTGCCCAGGGGATAAAATCGAGCCCTACACTTCAAAAGTACTTAATTGGCTGTGAAATGCTTTGGGACATCCTGAAGATGTAAAAGGCACTATATAAATGCAAGTGTTTCATTCTTCTTTATTTCATATATTAAGAGGATGTTTATGAAACCACTCTATTTTGTCCCAGTCCTTCTTGTTTTCCTGGGGCACAATCAATTTGCACTCGATAGGGTATGCCAAAAACTTGCTCTCAGGCTTATGCTAATGCTGCTCTTGAACCAGCTACGAGATGGTGAGTAAGAATGGCAGGGAGACTTGTACCATGTTGTTTTAATTCCCGTCTGCACAGCAACAATGCTGACAACGCTCCATGGAATGTGAGGATCAAACTTGTACTTCAGCACTCTGAGCAGTTAGGCTACACTTAGCTAGAACATTCTGTAACAGAATCAAACCACTTGATAGCTGTATGAAAAAAAGAAATAGTAAATGGTATGGGGGGTACAAACAGAAGAGTGAGATTAGACTAGATGGCTCAAATAGAGGAAAATCACCAATGCGTACATGATGGGATGAATAGCCTGTGCTGTAGCATTCTATGGTTCTGTAATTATAACTAGCCAGGTTGTTTTTAAACCAGAGCAACTACAACTAAAAAAAAATCCATAACACATACCTCATTTCGCTATTATAAAATCTAATTTTCAGTTTCTTTACACTGGCGATGTACAACACTGATGTGTACCTCTACAATATTAGCTTAATTATGTACAATGTGCGAACATTTAATGTTCTTCAGCGTTTGGTGAGAAATACATAAAGTTCCCTCATAATCCTTTCAACAGAAGTGAACCAGTTTCAAAACAAATTACCATTAAATTTTACAAAGAGGTAGAAATAAGAAATTAGCAACCTTATACTGAAATCCTAAGTGCTTGGTAGCAGGACAGGTAGATAAGGTGGTTAAGAAGGCATACGGGATACTTGCCTTTATTAGCCGAGGCACAGTATACAAGAGCAGGGAGGTTATGCTTGAACTGTATAAAACACTAGTTAGGCCACAGCTAGAATACTGTGTACAGTTCTGGTCACCACATTACAGGAAAGATGTGATTGCACTAGAGAGGGTACAGAGGAGATTTACAAGGATATTGCCAGGACTGGAGAATTTTAGCTATCAGGAAAGATTGGATAGGCTGGGGTTGTTTTCTTTGGAACAGAGGAGGCTGTGGGGAGACATAATTGAGGTGTATAAAATTATGAGAGGCCTAAATAGAGTGGTTAAGAAGGACATTTTTCCCTTAGCAGAGAGGTCAATAACCAGGTGGCATAGATTTAAAGTAAATGGTAGAAGGATTACAGGGGAGTTGAGGAGAGCTTTTTTCACCCAGAGGATCGTGGGGGTTTGAAACTCACTGCCTGAAAGGGTGGTAGAGGCAGAAACCCTCATCACATTTAAAAAGTACTTGGATATGCACTGGAAGTGCCGTAACCTACAAGGCTATGGACCAAGAGCTGGAAAGTGGGATTAGGCTGGATCGTTCTTTTTCGGCCAGCACAGACACGACGGGCCAAATGGCCTTTTCCTGTGCCGTAAATATCTATGATTTTATACTAATTTGAGGCGTGATTTCAGGGGGCCAGAATGGAAAAATGTCAGCCTTGTTTAAATAGAATATTTAGTAAAATGAGGTCCCGAGCAGAATTTCTTGACTTCGAGTGAGGCTCTGCCCACAGCACACTCCTCACTCACGTTAAATGGGCTCATCTCGAGTCCTGACACCTGGCTTGCTTAAGTAAGCTTCTGAAAGAAAGATCACAATTAGAATTGCTGTTAAAAGTGGGGGGGGAGTTGCATTTTGCTCCATATATTATTTGATTTTGCTGTATGGTTTTTAATAATTTTTGACCTGTGGTTATTTTCTTCCAAATGAAGGAAAGTCCTTCATTATTCTTGGCTGTTGCTGCAATTTAAAGCATACCATACAAAGTGGTGAGGATCGGGATTGCTTTGGAAGTTCCCATAGTGCTGCATGATTTAGATGAGGAAGACGGCTTCAAGACATGACAACAAAAGCAGGAGCACGGCATTTTTCATTTATCTGTTACTACCCGGGACCCATGTTTATAGACCCCTGCACCCATTCCCTGGATATGTCAGAAAAGACCTGTACACTGCCACTGCTTCACAAGAGGCTGCTACAAAGTAGTACCATTGGCGGCACAATAAACTGCAAACAACATCTGGAACAGGGATGGCTCTCCCATAGAAATGAAATTATCACATCATGCAGTTTTCACGCTCCCAGTTCTTTCCAAGTCACCCCAGGTGACTTCTACCATAGTCTATAATGCACATATGCAGCAAGTAAGTGACAATGCTATGTTTGCAAGGGATAACCCCTTCATCACTTTCCCTGTGGAAAGAAGGTATTATCTAGACAGGGCACAGAGCTTTCCCTGGATGGCAGGGTTTCCTCAGGTGCAAGGCATCGAAGATGGCACCTATGTGGACTTCAAGGCTCCTCATACCAACCTCATGGCTCACATGAAGAGAAAGGATCTGCAATTCAATTAATGCTAAGGTGGTATCTGCCCACAGAAACATCATCATGCATGTCAATGGCCACTATTCAGGAAGCAGTCATGCTGCCTTCATTATGCAACAGACTACAGTGTCCACATTTTTTGAAGGAGAAGGAACAGTTGGGGACAGCTCTTAGGTAACCAGAGCTAACCTCTACATCCATTCCTGCTGAACCCACCTAGAAACCCCCTAACAAGAGTGGTGGCTCTTGGGCTGGAAGCCTGAGCATCTGTTTGCTGCCCTTATGCTGCTACCACCTCCATCTGCAAGAAAAGTACGCAGAATGAAACAGTTTCTTGGAAGTTTGGATAGGGTGTACCAAGGATTGTGTCAATAGTTACAGGAGGATCATTGCACAGAAATGTTTGAAAAGCCTTGATGTAAACTACAAGAGCTGCTTAGGAAATGCAAACAGCATGCAGCAGAAGAGAAAAGACCAGTTCTAGCTGATCTTCTCTGTCCATCCATTTCACCAGTCTCACCCAAAGGGTAAAAATGTGGGCTCTGATTATAGCTGAGTGATAAATGCACTGTGTACTTTGGTACTGAGCCACACACACCACTAGCTCCCAGATTAGTCCCTATTGTGTGTTGAGCTAGTTGAGCTCAGCTGGGATGGTTTGGATGCTTAGACTAGCCTCAGTAACCCTGGGCTAAGGAGAGGAAAATACAGAAAGGATTTCTAGTTCTGATTGTTATCCAATGACTCTTGCTAGAAAGAGTGCACTTGTGAACATTGGGTCAGCACAAGACCAGGCTCCTCTGTAGTGTCCCCAAAACAAACAGTCTGCCAACATAACTGTCTAGGCTCACATAGTAAGAGACACTGCTTGAGTGATGGCTACCATTGTTTGTAGAACCCCCAATATATTGGAGAAAAAAATTACAAACTTACTGAAGACTAATATTCATGTTAATCTGATTCCTTTCAGTTAAAAAAAGATGAAAATTCGAAACCTGGTAACATTTCAATTTTACCACTCGGAGGTTAAAAACAGCTATATTGCCAACTACTTCCACTGTTACCTGCAACAGTAAGATTCAGTCCATTATTGAATCAGTGTAGAGGTTCATTAACCTGACCTGATGATGAGGAAAACAAATCACAGATCTGGTCTTGTGGTTTATGATATCATCTGAACTCAAATATGCCACAGATAAAATATCACTCATGGTATAAACCACAATTACACAACAAGGGTGATTTTGATGCATCTCATCAGTACCAAAAGACAACACAATCTCATACTCAAGTGTCAAATATTCAGACACATCTTTGTTGTACAAAAATGGACATCAGCGTAAGACAAACGTGAGTTCTGTTTACCATCTTAGGAGGTGGATCCGTTTATTCCCTTGGAACACAACAAAGCCTGTCGCAGTGAATCCTATGAAAGCTGTAGCTCCTGAAGAATCCTTAAAGGTAAAAGACAAACATTTACAATACTTTCAACAGACTACAGTCTAGAAATTAGCCTACAAACACATAACATCTTTGTAGGACATTTCTCTTTCCACTACTTTAAGGGAAGAGTTAATCTATTTATTTTAGATGGGCTAATCCATCCATTAAAATTGCAGTCAGAGAACTGCTATACCAACGTATTAAGGGTTCATTCAATAATATCAACAATATTAATTTCTGGGCTTATGTTATTGTCTGTCAAAGAAAGATTCTCGGTGAACTTAATGCAGATGAGCATTGGCTTAAAAATTAATGTAATTTTAATAGTAAACTCCCTCTTAAACCTAAAACAATTATCCTACAAACTAATAAATATCAAATTGGTATCATTCTACTTGACACCAGGGCTCTTAGATCCTAATTGTTCATAAATATTCCTGTAGTTTATAAATGTTTTATTGGAATTTTCTTGTTTACAGTCATGAATGAAAATGTACTTAGAAAGTACTGGCCCGGCCCAGTCTTCATCTCTCATCCTGTTACCGATAACGTAGACAGAGGTGCAGCACGTTTGCCTGTTAAATGATGTGTGGATAATTGAAAAGATTTCTGCACACCCAATGTGAGTTGGATCCAAACTTTGCAAAAAGTCATACAGCAAGAGCTGTCAGCAAGACATTATGACCAGAGTTGATGGGAAAATCATTAAAAGGTAGGATGAATAAGGAGGCCATATACTCCTTGAAAAATAAGAGTCTAAATGGGGTAGAGGAGCAAAGGGATCAAGAGGTACACATCCACAAATCATTAAAAGTAGCAACACAAGTTAACAAGGCCATAAAAATGCAGACAAAGCACTAAGGTTCAATACTAGAGGAACAGAATTGAAAAGCAGGGAAGTTACATTAAACCTGTATAAAATCTTGGTTAGACCACACTTAAGAGTACTGTGCACAGTTCTGGTCTTCATATTAGTAAAAGGATATAGAGGCACTGAAGAAGGTGCAAAAAAGATTTACAAGGATATCAGAACTGAGAGGTTCTAACTATTAGGAAAGACTGAACAGACTGGGGCTCTTTTCTCTAGAAAATAGAAGGCTGAGGGGTGACCTAATAGAGGTCTTTAAAATTAAGAAGGAGTTTGATAGGCTAGACATAGAGAAGATGTTTCCACTTGTGGGGAGTCCAAAACTAGGGGCCATAAATATAAGATAGTCACTAATAAATCCAGTAAAGAATTTAGGAGAAACTTCTTTACCCAGAGAGTGGTTAGAATGTGGAACTTGCTACCACTAGGAGTAGTTGAGGTAAATAGCATAAATGCATTTAAGGGGAAGCTAGATAAGCACATGAGGGAGAAAGGAATAGAAGGATATGCAGAAAGGGTTAGATGAAGTAGTGTGGGAGGAGACTTGTGTGGAGCATAAACCCCAGCACAGACCAGTTGGGATGAATGACCTGTTTCTCTGCTGTACATTCAATGTCATTCTATGTAAAATAAGTGGCTAAGGAGGGTCAATAATCATCTTTAATTTTAACTATAGGAAGAACTACAATTGGAAGATTGCTCTACTTTTTCTTCCCTCTGATGTTCATCTTCGCCCACTCACTCTAGCCTCTGATTCCTAAGTACCTCCCCTTTGATCGCCTTCCCTTCCCATTCATTCACTGTCTTTACTTTCCCCCTCTTGATTCATCTGCCTATAGAAACATAGAAGATAGGAGCAGAAGTAGGCCATTCGGCCCTTCGAGCCTGCTCTGCCATTCAATGAGATCATGGCTGATCATCCAAATTCAGTACCCTGTCCCTGCCTTCTCCCCATATCCCTTGATCCCTTTAGCCTTAAGAAATATATCCAACTCTTTCTTGAATATATTTAATGAACTGGCCTCCACCGCCCTCTGTGGCAGAGAATTCCACAGGTTCACCACTCTCTGGGTGAAGAAATTCCTCCTCATTTCAGTCCTAAATGGCTGACCCCTTATCCTTAGACTATGACCCCTGGTTCTGGACTCCCTGGCCATCAAAAACATCCTTCCTGCATCTAGTCTGTCCAGACCTGACAGAATTTTATAGGTTTCGATGGGATCCCCTCTCAATCTTCTAAACTCCAGTAAGTATAAGCCCAATCGACACAATCTCTCCTCATACGTCATTCCTGCCATCCCAGGTATCAGCCTGGTGAATCTTCGCCGCACTCCTTCCATGGCAAGAACGTCCTTGCTCAGGTAAGGAGACCAAAACTGCACACAATACTCAAGGTGTGGTCTCACCAAGGCCCTGTACAACTGTAGCAAGACATCCTTGTTCCTGTACTCGAACCCTCTTGCTACGAAGGCCAACATACCATTTGCCTTCTTAACCGCCTGCTGCACCTGCATGCTTACCTTCAGCGACTGGTGCACAAGAACACCCAGGTCTCTTTGCACTTCCCCTTCTCCCAATCTATTGCCATTCAAATAATAATCTGCCTTCCTGTTTTTGCCACCAAAGTGGATAACCTCACATTTATCCACATTATAGTGCATTTGCCATGTTTCTGCCCAATCACCCAACCTGTCCAAATCATACTGGAGTTTCACGACATCCTCCTCACAGCTTACCCTCCCACCCAGCTTTGTGTCGTCTGCAAATTTGGAGATATTACATCCAATTCCCTCGTCCAGATCATTAATATGTATTGTGAACAGCTGGGGTCCTAGGACCGATCCTTGGGTACCCCACTAGTCACTGCCTGCCACTCAGAAAACGACCCGTTTATTCCAACTCTTTGCTTTCTGTCCGCCTACCAGTTCTCTATCCAAGTCAATACCTTGCCCCCAATCCCATGTGCCTTAATTTTGCATGCTAATCTCTTATGTGGGACCTTATCAAAAGCCTTCTGAAAGTCCAAATACACCACATCCACTGGTTCTCCCTTATCTATTTTACCAGTTACATCCTCAAAAAATTCCAGTAGATTAGTCAAGCATGATTTACCTTTTGTAAATCCATGTTGACTTTGTCTGATCCTGTCACTGCTTTCCAAGTGCTCTGCTATTACATCTTTTATAATGGACTCCAGCATTTTCCCCACTACCGATGTCAGGCTTACCGGTCTATAATTCCCCGCTTTTTCTCTACCACCTTTTTTGAATAGTGGGGTAACATTAGCTACCCTCCAATCCATGGGTACTGTTCCAGAGTCTATCGAGTTCTGGAAGATGACCAGCAATGCATCTGCTATTTCTAGGGCCACTTCCTTAAGTACCCTGGGATGTAGATTATCAGGCCCTGGGGATTTATTGGCCTTCAGTCCCATCAATTTTCCTAACACCATTTCCCTACAAATACTGATTTCTTTCAGTTCCACCCTTTCATCAGACCCTATGTTCCCCGGCATCTCGGGATCCTCGTCCACCTGTGACATTTCAATCACAACCTATTGATACTGTCTTAAGATTTTTTTTGGTGAAGAGTAAATTATAACATTTCTGTAGATGCAACAGAAATGCAAAAACCCACAAAGTAACTTTTTTTTAAATCAATTTTATCTCCCCCTCCACTGCTGAAGGCATTCACTTTAGCTGGGATATATCTCCATAGCTGATTTCTAGTATCTTAACCAAAATACCATTTTCCATGCATGAGCCTAGACTATGTATGGGGGATTTTTAACTCTCTGTTAAAATTAAAGCCACACAAAGAAAGTTTGGGCCACTGCCGTCACAGGCAACGCCCCCACCCTCACCCCACGTTCCGGGTGCACCATATTTGACAGCCAGACACGGCAAGCTGCCTCTAAACACATATTTTGGGCGGGCAGCTCAAGTGAGGCCCGGCTGGTAAAATGGAACAGACTCTCGCAGCACCTCCGGCTCAGCTGGCCTGCACATTACTTCAGCTTTCCGCCTGGGAGGTAAAATTCTTCCATGTGTGTCAGCAAGCCATTTGATTTTGGGAGGCAGCATCCAATATCCTTACACGTTCCAGCAGTTGTCACAGATAGTGATCTGGCTGTTTTTTCTCCCCTCCCTAGCGCAGGGATGCATATGCCTTTACCAACTGAGCCGCTGGGGTAGCTAGAGTAATTTCCAAGATTTCTTGCAGTTATGTCACTGCATTAATTCTGAGTTCAATCTTCAAAATGTGATAAGGCATTTAATTGCGTCAAGTCAGACATTCATGAGACTTATACTAAGGCTGGGAAATTCGATAAGGCCCAAAAACTGGCGGGGGCACTGTGGGGCAAGATTAATTTGGTGCTGCCTGCTAATTTAAATGATTTTAGCGCACAGCCCAGCGACTATTGAGCTGCTGACAAGCTGTGCGCTCAGCAGGAGGCCCAAGGTTTCGTCGCTGGAGAGACGCTGTATTTTCTTAAAGCAAGGCTGTTAGTTTTGAAGGCAGTCTCTAGCCCTTAAAGGTGAACTACCTCATGAAAAATAAAATTGAAAAACATTCTAAACTAGGCAGTCTCTAGCCCTTAAAGCTCAACTGACTTCTGCAAAAAAAAAGAAATAATTCCAAACTAGGCAGTCTGCAGCTCTTCAAAGTGCTTCAGCACTAACACAAATAGCTCAACAGGCCAGTGAAGGGGCAGCCAGGGTCAAGGACGCAGCACTCGAGCATTGTGCAGGGTGTCAACACTGGAAGAGAGGTCCTCTACCCACAGGGGGCCTGGAGGCCCTCCAGAAAGAAGGATGTGGGACCAGATCACCAAGGCCGTCACTGCCAGCAGTGTCGCCTCCCAGGACTTGGCTCCAGTGCCCAAAGATGTCTCATGACCTCAAATGAGTGGTCAAGGTCAATGAATGCATCTTCAAATGCCGGCTCCTACCAAATGCACCACTAGCCTCACACACTGCTCAATGCATGACACCATGCACCGCCCCCCCCCCCAATCACTCACTTACCAACAATCTGTACCAAACATGAGGCTCACCTCACATTCCTGGCTTCAGTTCACCCCCTTGGAGGAGATGGTGCTGGCCATTTTTGGCAGGGGCATGGCTGAGCCCTTGGCCAGCGGCAGAGTTTAAAAAATACAAAATGCTGGTATCCTCATACGTTATCTTCATTCTCACATCCCACTTACCCATCATCCCACAATCTCTTTTGATGTACAAGCTGCACATGGTGTAAGCACGTATCTCTTGCTTTCCCACCCTCCCCTCACCACAAACCCACCCTTGTGCCATCCTCATATCAGACACCCAGGAAATCCAGCCTGCCCAGCCAGTGGTTGACCAAGAAGAGGGAGAGGAGAGTGAAGAAGAAGAAACACTGTCACTCGATTTCACACTCCCAGCCACCAGCTCCTTGAGGTCGTCCTGCAAGGCCATCTGCAGTCTCTCCCACTGACAGTCAGCAGTCATGTTGCAGCCACAGGGGTAGCACTGCGTAACATCACTAGGATAGGCAAAGACAGGCAAGGCACTCACTAAGGGAATGCACAAGGATGATGTTGATTTTTTGATGTAATATTGGATGCATATATGGATAAAGTTGGATTGGAAAGCTTGCTTTGTGGTGGCTTTTATTTCAGCAAGAGGACACTGTGATGGTCAGTAACAGAGGGAAGGTAAGGTGTGGGACAAATGTTGAAAGGGGAATTGGGATTGTGTTCACTGGTACCACAGGCGGATGATTTGATCCCGGATATCCCGGCCAGAAAGTGGCTGTCTGAGTTGCCTCCTTCCTTCCGCTTCCTCCTCTTCTGCTTTTTCCTCTTCTGCTTCTTCCTCTTGCCTCTGCGAGCAGCTTGTCCCCTTTACTGCCTCTGCTTCATGTCCATGTGATGTTGTAGCCCAAGAGAGACTGCAACTAGAGCCCCCAGGCAGCCCCCAAGTGGTATTCTCAGAGGCCTTCCTTTAACATCCAAAGCCTTGCAAGCATCCAACAGCACTCCCTGCACACTTTAACAACTTTTTTAATGTATTGCACCAAGCAATTACTCAAATAAAACATAAAAATAGCAGTCCAAAAGCTGAAATCGAAACTTACCTGAAAGATGCGTGTGTCCCTTTAAGAAGCGCTGGCAGCATCTCTGTAGTACTGCTGCATGTGAGTGGTTTGGAGAGGGCGATATGGAAAGCAAGGACGTCCAAAATAGCAGTCGTGCGTCAGTTCAGGCATTGCATGCCGATTGACGTCATGATCTGCATATTTATATGTGAGAGGCGAGCGCTGGCAACGGCAGAGCTAACGACCTCTCCAAAAATAGCGGTGTCGTGTTCCGCACCAGAAGCAGGCGGAAGCGAGGCAGCTGCCATTTTTTTTTAAGCAAAATTGGCCTTAACGGCCGACACTACGCCCCGAATTACGCGGCCACAATATTTAAGGAAGGTTAATGCTTTCCCCTGAAAGTAAGATATCGATGTGCTCAGACCGCATCTGGAATACCATGCGTAGTTCTGATAACCTAATGATAGGAAGATGATTGTTGCCCTTCAGAGAGCATAACTAATTTAAGTTACGAGGAAAGGTTTTATATCTGTTTTCACAGTACAAGACACAAAAAACATACCGGGAAATTATGTGGGGAATAGTGGAAGGGAACAGTATAGTCACGGGAATAGATACTGTTCTCTGCAGCCACGACCGGGATTTCCGAAGGCTGTTTTGCTTGCCTGGTGCCAGGGTTAAGGATATCTCCTCATGGCTAGAGAAGAAGGGGAGGGACCAGTTGTCGTGGTCCACATCAATGTTCCCCCTAAGGTGCGCATCAGTGCACCAATCGGGAGATCCCGCACAGGCCGCTCACCAGGTCCTGCTGCTGGAAGATTGCAAATTAGAGAGAACATTGGTCCATGTTGAAACCAACGACACAGGTAGAACTAGGAATGAGGTTCTGCTGAGAGAGTTTGAGGAGCTAGAGTCAAAATTAAAATGCAGAACCTCACAGGTAATAATTTCTGGATTGTTATCTGAGCCAGGTGCAAATTGGCATTGGTACAAACAGATTAGAAGGTTAAATGCGTGGCTCAAAGTGTGGTGTGGGAGACAGGGGTTTCACTTCATGGGGCACTGGCACCAATACTGGGGAAAGAGGGAGCAGTCCATTTGGATAGGCTCGACTTAAACTGGGCTGGGCCAGTGTCCTGGTGAATTGAATAACTAGGGCGGTAGATAGGGCTTTAAACTAATGAAGGGGGAGTGAGAGGATTCTGGAAAGGTAAATTCAAAAGCAGTAAGAGAAATGTCAAGACTGTAGAGCAGAGTAGTGATTTTGGTAAAAATAAGCAGAGTGGGTCAGGAAGGGACAGAGAGCTTAACAAAGGTAATAGGGCATTAGTGACTAAGGTGACATCAGGAAAAAAGCTAAAGGCACTATATCTGAATGCACGAAGCATTCGCAACAAAATAGATGAATTAATAACAGAGATAGAAATAAATAAGTTTGATCTAATAGCCATTACGGAAACGTGGTTGCAGTGACCAAGGTTGGGAACTAAATATTCCAGGATACTTGACTTTTAGAAGAGATAGGCAAAATGGAAATGGAGGTGGATAGCCCTGATAATAAACAAAGGCATAAAAACAGTACAAAGAAAGGATCTTAGCTTGAAAAATCAAGATGTAGAATCACTTTGTGTAGAGCTAAGACACAACAAAGGGCAGAAAATGACTGGTGGGAGTAGTTTATAGGCCCTCTAACAGTTCTTGTAGTGTCAGGAGCAGTATAAATCAGGAAATTAGAGGTGCATGTAACAAAGGTAAATGGGGGACTTTAATTTTCATATAGACTGGGCAAACTAAATTTGCAGTAATAGTGCAGAGGACGAGTTCATGAATGTATTCGCTAGTTTTCTAGATCATTATGTCAAGGAACCAACTAGGGAACAGGCTATTTTAGATCTAGCATTGTACTATGAGACAGAGTTAATGAATAACCTTGTAGTAAAGGAGCCTCTGGGAAAGAGTGATCATAATATGATAGAATTATATATTGAGTTTGAGAATGATTTAGTTAAGTCCAAAACTAGGGTCTTAAATCTGAACAAAGCAAACTATGTAGGTATGAGGGGAGAGTTGGCTAAGGTAGATTGGGAAACCAGATTAAAAGATATGACTGTACATAAGCAATGGCAAACATTTAAAGAAACAATTCATAACTTGCAACGAACATGCATTCCCTTAAGGAATAAAAATCCCATGGGAAAATTAGTCCAACCGTGGCTAACAAGAGAAGTTAAAGATAATATGAGGTTAAAGGAAGAGGCTTTTAATGTTGCCAAAAAGAGTAGTAAGCCTGAGGAT
Source organism: Somniosus microcephalus (assembly GCF_052327205.1). Classification (NCBI taxonomy): domain Eukaryota; kingdom Metazoa; phylum Chordata; class Chondrichthyes; order Squaliformes; family Somniosidae; genus Somniosus; species Somniosus microcephalus. The sequence goes on along the minus strand of NC_140987.1, from coordinate 126,201,596 downwards.
TGGGAGAATTTTAGAATTCAGCAAAGGATGACCAAGAAATTAATAGAGAGAAAAGAGAATATGTGAGTAAACTAGCAAGAGACATAAAAACAGATTGTTAAAGCTTCTATAGGTATAGAGTCATAGAGTCATAGAGTTATACAGCACGGATAGAGGCCCTTCGGCCCATCGTGTCCGCGCCGGCCATCAAGCCCTGTCTAATCTAATCCCATATTCCAGCATTTGGTCCGTAGCCTTGTATGCTGTGGCATTTCAAGTGCTCATCCAAATGCTTCTTAAATGTTATGAGGGTTCCTGCCTCCACAACCCTTTCAGGCAGTGAGTATGTAAAAAGGATGAGATTAGCGAAAGTAAATGTGGGTCCCTTACAGGCAGAGACAGGAGAAATTATAATGGGGAATAAGGAAATGGCAGAGACATTAAACAAATACTCTGTATCCGTCTTCACGGAAGACACAAAAACACTCTGGAAATAACAACAAAAACAACACCTTGTATTTATATAACGCCTTTAATGTAGTAAAACGTCCCAAGGCGCTTCACAGGAGTGTTATAAGACAAAAACATTGACACCAAGCCACATAGGAAATTAGGGCAGATGACCAAAGAGGTAGGTTTTAAGGAGCATCTTAAAGGAGGAAAGCGAGGTAGAGAGGCGGAGAGGTTTAGGGAGAGAGTTCCAGAGCTTAGGGCCTAGGCAGCTGAAGGCACAGCCATCAATGGTTGAGCGATTATAATTGGGGATGCTCAAGAGGGCAGAATTTGAGGAGCGTAAATATCTCGGTGGGGGGTGGGAGGTTGTGGGGCTGGAGGAGATTACAGACATAGGGAGGGGTGAGGCCATGAAAGGATTTGAAAACAAGGATGAGAATTTTGAAATCAAGGCGTTGCTTAACATGGAGCCAATGTAGGTCAGCGAGCACAGGGATAAGGACACGGGCAGTCGAGTTTTGGATGACCTCAAGTTTACGTAGGGTTGAATGTGGCAGAAGTGCGTTGGAATAGTCAAGTCTAGAGGTAACAAAGGCATGGATGAGGGTTTCAGCAGCAGATGAGCTGAGGCAGGAGTGGAGACGGGCAATGTTACGGAGGTGAAAATAGGCGGTCTTAGTTAATGTAGTCGGAAGCTCATTTCATCATCAAATATGACACCAAGGTTGCAAACAGTCTGGTTCAGCCGCAGACAGTTGCTAGGGAGAGGGGTGGAGTCGGTGGCTAGGGAACGGAGTTTGTGGCGGGGACCGAAGACAATGGCTTTGGTCTTCCCAATATTTAGTTGGAGAAAATTTCTGCTCATCCAGTACTTGATGTCGGACAAGCAGTGTGTCAATTTAGAGACCATGGAGGGGTCGAGAGAAGTGATGCTGAGGTACAGCTGGGTGTCGTCAGCATACATGTGGAAACTGACACCGTGTTTTCAGATGATGTCACCAAGGGGCAGCATATAGATGAGAAATAGGAGGGGGGCCAAGGATAGGTCCTTGGGGGACACCAGAGGTAACGTTGCGGGAGTGGGAAGAGAAGCCATTGCAGGTGATTCTCTGGCTACGATTAGATAGATAAGAATGGAACCAGGTGAGTGCAGTCCCACCCAGCTGGACGACAGTGGAGAGGCGTTGGAGGAGGATGGAATGGTCAACCGTATCAAAGGCTGCGGACAGGTCAAGAAGGACAAGGAGGGATAGTTTACCTTTGTCACAGTCACAAAGGATGTCATTTGTGACTTTGATGAGAGCCATTTTGGTACTGTGACAGGGGCAGAAACTGGATTGGAGGGATTCAAACATGGAGTTGCGAGAAAGATGGGCACAGATTTTGGAGGCGACATCATGTTGAAGGACTTTGGAGAGGAAAGGGAGGTTGGAGATGGGGCGATAGTTTGCAAGGGTTGTTTTTTGAGAGGGGTGATGATGGCAGATTTGAAGGAGAGGGGGACAGTACCTGAGGAGAGCGGACCGATAACAAAGTCAGCTAACATGGGAGCCAAAAAAGGAAGTTGGGTGGTCAGCAGTTTAGTGGGTATAGGGTCGATGGAACAGGAAGTGTGTTTCATGGACAGGGTGAACGTGAAGACGTCAATATGGGAGATTGGAGAGAAACTGGAGAAAGATGCGAATTCAGGGGTTGGGCAGGGGTGAACCTTAGAGGAAGTTTGGCCCAGTGGGCTAGGGGAAGGAAGAGACGTGGCAGAGGCAGCTGATCGGAACCAAGGGTCTAGTGAGAATGAGGAGCTTAAAGAACTTAGTATTAGTAAAGAAATAGTACTGGAGAAATTAATGAAACTAAAAGTTGACCAATCCCCTGGACCTGATGGCCTATATCCAAGAGTTTTAAAAGAGATGGCTACAGAGATAGTGGATGCATTGGTTTTGATCTTTTAGAATTCTCTAGATTCTAGAACGGTCCCCGTGGATTAGAAGATAGTAAATGTGATCCCGCTATTCAAGAAAGGAGGGAGAGGAAAAACAGTGAACTATAGACTAATTAGCCTGACATCAGTAGCAGGGAAAATGCTAGAATCTATTATTAGGGATGTGGTAACAGGGCACATGAAAAATAATAATATAATTGGGCAGAGTTAACACAGATTTATGAAAGGGAAATCCTGTTTGACAAATCTATTAGAGTTTTTTGAAGGTGCCACTGACAGGGTAGATAAGGGGGAACCAGTGGATGTAATATATTTGGATTTTCAGAAGGCATTCAATAAGGTGCCACAAGAGGTTATTACATAAAATTAGATCTCATGGGATTGGGGGTAATATATTAGCAAGGGTTGAGGATTGGTTAACGGACAGAAAACAGTGAGTAGGAATAAACAGGTAATTTTCAGGCTGGCAGGTTGTAACTGGTGGAGTGCCACAAGGATCAGTGCTTGGGCCTCAGCTATTTATAATCTATATCAATGACTTAGATGACAGGACCGAGTGTAATATATCTAAGTTTGCTGACAATACAAAGATGGGTGGGAAAGTAAGTGTGAGGAGGACACAAAGAGGCTGCAAATGGATATTGACAGGTTAAGTGATTGGGCAAGACGGTACAGATCATCCTCGGTTCCGAGGGACTGCCTAAGAAGAGAGAAGAGAAAACAGATGGAACATAATGTGGGGAAATGTGAAATTATCCACTTTGGTTGGAAGAGTAAAAAAGTAGAATATTTTTTAAAGGTTGAAAGACTAGTAAATGTTGGTATTCAGAGGGACCTGGGTGTCCTTACACACGAATCACAGAAAGTTAACATCCAGCTACAGCAAGCAGTTAGGAAGGCAAATGGTATGATTGTCTTTATTGCAAGGAGGTTGGAGTATAAGAGCAAGGAAGTCTTGCTGCAATTATATCGGGCTTTGGTGAGACCACACATGGAGTATGGTGCACAGTTTTGGTCTCCTTCCTAAGGATGGAAATACTTAGAGGGGGTGCAACGAATGTTCACTAGATTGATTCCGAGGATGAGAGGGTTGTCCTATGAGGAGCGATTGAGTGGAATGGGCCTATATTCTCTGGAGTTTCGAAGAATGAGAGGTGATCTCATTGAAACGTATAAAATTCTTAGAAAGCTTGACAGAGTAGAGGCTGAGAGGCTTTTTCCCCTGGCTGGACAGTCTAGGAGTAGGGGTCATTTTCTCAGGATAAGGGTTCAGCCATTTAGGACTGAGATGAGGAGAAATTTCTTCACCAGAGAGTTGTGAATCTTTGGAATTCTCTACCCCAAAGGACTGTGGATGCTCAATCATTGAGTATGTTCAAGCCTGAGATTGATAGATTTTTGGGCACTAAGGGAATCAAGGGATATGAGGATAGGGTGGGAAAGTGGAGTTAATATCGAAGATCAGCCATGATCTTACTGAATGGCGGAGGTGGCTCGAGGGGTCGTATAGCTCACTCCTGCTCCTATTTCTTAAGTTTCTTACTTTCTTATGTTCTTATGTAAGGTTAAGGAAGTTGGACTTGTTTTCTTTGGAAAGGAGAACTCTTCAAACAGCCTAGTCAAAATTTTATTGTGTTAAATTATTTATTATTATGAAGGATGAAAACAGAAGTTAAAAATTAAGAAGTTAGGAGTGAGATGGGAATTGAGCCAGTAGGCCATTGAAGCAGACAGTACAAGTGGGTTCAAGAGGGAATTAGATGTATTGCGCACTAAAAATAGGCCTGGCATGGTAGTGTAGTGGTTATGTTACTGGGTTCATAATTCCGAGCTCCTAGACTCATAGGGCTAGATTTTCAGTATAGACAGTTTTGGGGCGCTAACCTTAGCGCCCGCCCGAAGTTAGCGCCCGCCCCAAAGTAGCGCCCCGTTGCCGGAAATTCAGTGGCTTCGCCCTAAGAGGTTGGTGGAGCGCTAAAAGAGGCGTTCCACTACTATCTTTAGGCGCTAAGCCGGCGGTGCAGAGCGCAACACCCGAGCTCGGGCGCAGCGCACGGCAGACACTCTGGTGCCAGTGAGCTCTTAAAGGGGAAGGGTGCATGTGTTTTTTTCAAAGGCAGAGTCTGGGGGTGAGGAGGAGGAGGAGGAGGAGGAGGAGGAGGAGGTGGTGGTGGTGGTGGTGGTGGTGGTGGTGGCCGGAAACATAAATACACCGCTCACAACAACACACTGGATCCTTCCACACAACACATGCAGACTGCTTTTTATAGTGCAGGAGGAGTGCCCTTTAATTTGCGCTCCCCAAGGTGTGTTGCGTTCCATTTTACAAACGCTCTGGACGCCAGCCGCACAATGGGGCGGTCCGACTGAAGTTTTGATTCGGGGTGGCCAAAGGGCGTTGCACGAGGATGTGACGTCATTTTCTGCGCGCGCATCCGGGCGGCCGCTAAACTTTGCGCCGGCGCTAACGGGCAACTTAATTTGGGGCGGGGCGCAAACTGCGCTGCGCCCGGGCGCTACACGCATAGCGCCCGAAAATCACTTCTCTTAAGGCGCTAACTGCTGGCGCAAGCAACTGAAAATCTAGCCCATAATATCTTAAAAACATGAGTTCAAATCCCATGATGGCAGTTTCAGAATTTGAATTCAGTTTAAAAATGGAAGAAAATATAAGTCCCATATCTTGTCTGAATTCACTTAGTTGTATCAAACTTGGAGCAACTAGATTAATGCCAGCAAAGCTCACATTCTGAGCATGAAAAAGAATTAAGGTATTTGAAAAGGCAGGCAGGTCATGGTTGATCTATGATCTATAAAGGGGTGAACTGATTGTGCCTAATTTCCTGTTCCTGGAAATTCTTGTGTTTGCAGGGGAATCAATGAAATGTTCTAAAAAGCTGATGCATGTTTGATAAAATGTGCAACCTAAATTTTAAACAGTAACTTACAGAGCGTTGGAAACATTGGCTGGGAATTTCTTCGGAGCTGCTCCCTCTCCGCCGCACTTCTGGAGAAGTTACGGCAGCCTGTTTGCACGTAAACACTGGCTGAGATTAGGAGTAAAGGGAAAATGGGTTATGGATGGGAGAATTACATTGGGTTTTAGTTTGTACTGTATTTAATGACTCCAAGTGAAGAGGTTAGTTACTAATTAATGTTAGTTAATTTCTTCTGGTATTTGTCTAATATTTAAACTTCAGTGTGAGAGAATTTAAAGATTTAAATAAGTTCTCAATTGTTCTGATGAAGATTTCAGTGTTAAGTGTAATAATCCCAAGGATTCACTCAGAAAATTATATACAAATGGTGCAACCATGACAAAACTTAAAATAGTAGTAGGCATCGAATGACGCATAATATCTGAACAAACAAAAGGGACAGAATCTTCATAGAAATGTTTGTCAAAACGATTTGTTTGGGGAGGGAAAAGAGCCAAAGCTGGTAAAGGCTTCATGATAGCCTCCTGTGGGTCAGCAAGATTCGCATCATTATATCACACAGTTGCAAACTAAGAAAAGATTGGCTCCACAAAAATAAAATAAAAAGTAGTTTGGGCCCCTTTTGGGGAGTGGCCGCCAGCAGTCCCTTTATGGACCACTGGTTACACCACTCACCGCCTGGTAAAATGGATGTAGGACCCGATTTGCATATTTAAAGAGCCTCCAGCCTGAAACAGGCGGGCATGCCAGGCACCCACTTACAGGCCTGCCTGAAAGTTGGAACAGACGGACCGTGGGCATCCAAGGCGTGGCCAAGGTTCCCTTCCCCCAATTTTTCTCTGTCAGCTACATGTTTTTCAGGCGGGAAAAGTGCAGGGACCAGTTGAAAATCGCCCCCCTGTGAATCCAGTATTGTGACTTGCTAGTTAAAATTATAGGGTAAGAATGGTAATTAGGGTTATATTGAAAAGAATCCTCAACAGAGGACACATAAATGTAGTGAATGATGGTCACTGTAATTAACAGAAAAGGCAAAGCTGAGGTAAAACGTTTATCGCATATCTGCAGAGCACAATAAAATTAAGATAACGTTCTTTGTAAGAGTGGGTTTTTTTCCATTCAGAAGTACATAGTGTGAGTAAATCTAAATCAATAGATTTTGAAAAACAGTGACTATGGAACAAGATAGCATTAAGTGCTCAATCAATCAGACAATATAAACTGGTGCATTGTAATAAAAATCCCACATATCTTTACTCTTATGTTATACATTAAAACTTCATGTTGTGCTCACAATCTTTTGAAATAGTGTAAGATAGATTTTTAAATCAATTAGAAATGCAAATGATCTTTTTGAAGATTAAAGATCATGTGAAGACACTAAAAAGCCATGATTAATTGTTTACAATTTTTTTCATAATGAAACATGTTCTATAGTAACATCTAAAAGGACTTGTAAGTACATTTATGACTTATTTCCCTTTTGTAGATCACATTATTTATGACTCATTTTACTCATGCTCACTAATATTGATACAAAAATGTGAACCAATACACAGTTAGGTTAATTGTAAGAATTCCTATGAACATAACTGCACTCTTGAATTTTGTTGCTAATATTTAGCACAATGGTATTTACTTGTGAGATTAATTATATTTAACTTCAACTTGACCTTTTCTTTCTTCATAAACTAAAATTGCCTGATTTCAGTACTTCCTGTGTGTCAGATTTATTTACGAATATATTTTCACCAAATGGGCTTGCTGTTTACCTGTAATAAAAACTAGACTGTCACTGCCAAAGGAGAATCAAAAACAAGCCTCCATCGCTTCACAGGACTTCTGTGGTTTCAAAAGCTCATAAGCATAAAAACATCAACCTAACAAAAGGAATCATAATTTATCTATTCTAGTCACGTCTGTATGATGACTGCAGCTGGTACTGTCAGTGATTTAATAAGCCAATTTGTTTAAAGGCAACATCAAAAGCATTATAAAAATATGGAAGACATTCATCAAGAGGACTGAAATGGTCTTACCAGAGACAAATTTGTACAGTTACACTGAGATAGCATTTCTGCAATATTTGATTTAAGAGAGGAGATTATTGAAATAAAAGCTGTACTAACTCACAGTAAAAAAAAAGTCAAATAAAAAGAAAATATTGGAATTGCATAATGGATCGGTCACATCTGAAAGAGACAGACAACTGAAATTTTAAGTGAGACACTTCATCATGGGTATTGTTAATCTATCTTTCCCTTTTAGGTGCTGACTGACCTGCCTTGTATTTCCAGCATTTTCTTTTCATTTCAGATTACCTCCTCCCTTCTCACCATCCAGGGCCCCAAACACTCCTTCCAGGTGAAACAGTGTACTTCTTTCAATTTAGTATGCTGTATTCACTGCTCACGATGTGGTCTCCTCTACATTGGGGAGACTAAGTGCAAATTGGGTGACCACTTTGCAGAACACCTCCATTCAGTCTGCAAGCGTGATCCCGAGCTTCTGGTTGCCTGTCACTTTAATTCTCCACTCAACTCCCACTCTGACCTCTCTGTCCTCAGCCTCTTGCATTGCTCTAATGAAGCTCAACGTAAACTCGAGGAACAACACCTCATCTTTTGATTAGGCACTTTTCAGCCTTCTGGACTCAACATCGAATTCAACAATTTCAGATCATAACCTCTGCCCCCTATTTTTTCAGACAGCAGCTGTTGATGATTCTGCTATTCCCATTTACACTTCTTCTAGACCCATCTTTTGTTTCTTTACTTGTCTGATTACCATCTCCTTTTGCCTTGTACAATCAAACCTTTTGTCATTTAATCTCTCCTGCCTTCATTCTATTACAGACCTTCCCTTTTGTTCTTTCCTCCCCTCCTCCCTTTCCCTGCCTCTGCACTTGTTATATCTCTAACTTTTCCAGCTCTGACAAAAGGTCATCAACCTGAAACATTAACTCTGTTTTTCTCTCCACAGATGCTGCCTGACCTGCTGAGTATTTCAAGCATTTTCTGTTTTTATTCCAGCATTTGTACCTTTTCCTTTTATTTTTACTTTTTATAAAATTATGGTTTTCAGTACATGTTTTAACACTAGAAGAAATCTACAATGGTCATCTGCATACAAACAGTGAAACAGTTTATTGCTACCTTGCATGGATGGGGATCAACGCCATAGGTTTCTAATGTATGAGCTTTCTGCAGCAGGTTCAGTTCAGCAACAGCTGCAGTCTGTCCCCTAAAAGAATAATTAAATAGATTTTTTATCATTAAAGCAGTAATGTTGATTCAAAAAATATTCATGTAGATTATTTGAAAAAGAATGAAGGGTCATGTACTGTAGTATAATGAATTTAAAATCTCATCTGGAGGGAAGAGACAAACAAAGAAAGAATTTACATTTATATAGCCCATTTTATGACCTCAAAACATCCCAAAACACTTTACAGCCAATGAAGTATTTTTGAAATGTAGTCACTGTTGTAATAAGAAATACTTGAAAGACTTGTATTTAGTCATAGGGGGAAAAATTCAGTTGCTTTGCGCCACCCTAAGAGGGCGCTAACGGGGCGTAAAGCAACTAGCGCCCGGGCGCAGCGCCGCCAACACCTCCCGCGAAATTCAGCGGGAGGTTAGCAACAGCGGTAACCGTTAGTGCCCCATGGTGCTGCGCCGCTGGCGATGACATCATCACTGTGCACAGCACCCCGGCCGCAATCTTCGTTAGCGCACCCTGACTTACCGCCGGACGCTATGTCCGACGGGCCTACATGCGGCCAGGCGGCGCTATTTAAAGGCGAGGTGCCGAATGGCCATTTTTGTTGCTGGCCGCCTGCCAGCACCTGCCTCCGCTGCCGTCCCCGGCCTCCTGAGCACCCTCCCGCATCCCCCCCCACCCCCGTGGAGTGCCGGCTGCGCTCCATGAGTCCGGCACTTCTCTTGAGTGCCGGGCTCTTTTGCCAGCACTCCGATCCCTGGTGGCGCAGCTGGGCCCTGGGTCGCGCTGCGCAAGGCCCCTCCCCTTTAAGAATGGGAGGAAGGCCTGCAATACCGCGGCACGTAGCGCCGCAGTATTCCCTCGCAGCGCCCCAAGAGGGAGGCGGGGCGCTTCCAGTAGTTACTAGGATTGTCCTTATACCCTTTCTTGAACAATGGTGTCACATTTGCCACTTTCCAATCCTCAGGCACCTCCCCCGCATTTAGGGTACATTGGAAAATTATGGCAAGCCCTTCTGCTATCTCCTCCCCAATTCCCTTAGCAACCTGGGATGCAAATCATCTGGACCAGGCAACTTATCCACTCTAAGCATACCCAGCCTTTCTAGTACATCCTGTCGATCAATTTTCACCCCTTCCATTGCTTCTACCTTTATAAAACGCAGGTTAGGCCACAACTGGTGTATCATGTCCAGTTCTGGTCACCACACTTTAGGAAGGATGTGAAGGCCCTTGAGAGGGTGCAGAGGAGATTTACCAGAATGGTTCTAGGGATGGGGGATTTTAGCTACGAGGACAGGTTGGAAAAGCTGGATTTGTTTTCGTTAAGAGCAAAGGAGATTGAGGGGTGATTTGATAGAGGTGTACAAGATTATGACGGGGTTGTATAGACTAGACAGGAAAAGGCTGTTCCCACTAGTTGATGATACAAGGACTAGGGGACACAGATTTAAGGTTTTGGGCAAGAGATACAGGGAATAAGTGAGGAAAAACTTTGTTACACAGCGAGTGGTGAGGACATGGAATTCACTGCCGACGGAAGTGGTGGAAGCGGAGACATTCAATGTTTTCAAGGGGAGACTGGATAAGCACTTGAGGGAAATAAACTTGCAGGGCTATGGGGATAGAGAGGGGGAATGGGACTGACTGATTGCTCTACAGAGAGCCAGCACAGACTCGATAGGCCGAATGGCCTCCTTCTGTGCTATTATGACTCTCTGACTCTATATAGCGCCTTTCATGACCACCGGACGTCCCAAAGTGCTTTATAGCCAATGAAGTACTTTTGAAGTATAGTCACTGTTGTAATGTAGGAAACGCAGCAGCCAATTTACACACAGCAAGCTCCCACAAACAGCAATGTGATAATGGTCAGATAATCTGTTTTAAGGTGTTGTTTGAGGGATAAATATTGGCCAGGACATCTTGGAGAACTCCCCTGCTCTTCTTCATAATAATGGCATGGGATCTTTTACCTCCACCTGAGAAGGTAGACTGGGTCTCAGTTTAATGTCTCATCCGAAAGACAGCATCTCCAACAGTGCAGCACTCCCTCAGTACTGACATGTCAGCCTAGACTTTTTGCTCAAGTCCCTGAAGTGGAACTTGAACCCACAACCTTGTGACTCAGAGGCGAGAGTGCTACCACTGACCCATGGCTGTCACCTGCATATGTAGGAAAAATGGCAACCAATTTGCACACAGCCAGGTCCCACAAACAGCAATAAAATACATGATCAGATCATTTGTTTTAGTGATGTTGGTTGAGGGATAAATATTGGCCAGGTGAGAAGTCCGCTGCGCTTCTTCAAATAGTGTCATGGGATCTTTTATGCCTACATATAAGAGCAACCGGGACCTCGGTTTAATGTCTCATGAAAAGACAAAACATAAGGGGGATTGCGGTGTTCACTTATATCCGGGATTCGATATCCCGACCAGAAGGGGGCTGTCTGGGTGACCTCCTTCCTTCCGCTTCCTCCTCTTCTGCATCTTCCTCTTCTGCGTCTTCCTCTTCCCTCTGCAAGCAGCTAGTCCCCTTTGCTGCCTCTGCTTCATCACTATCTGCTCCCCCAGGACTGTGAGCAAGTGATCTTCTCAGAGGCCAAATACTGCTGATGCTGAAATCTGAAATAAAAGCAGAAAATGTTGGAAATATTCAGCAGGTCAGGCAGCATCTCAAACTGAGATGTTAACTCTGTTTCTCTTTCCACCAATGCTGCCATGCCTGCTGTGTATCTCCAGCATTTTCTGTCTTCTCAGAGGCCTTCCATTACCATCCAAAGCCTTGCAGGTGTCCAGCCGCCTCCTTGCACACTTCAAAAATGTTTTAAATGTATTGCACCAAGCCACTACATCAATAAAATAATTTTTTTAAGTCCAAAAGCTGAAATCCAAACTTACCTGAAAGATGTGTGTGTCTCTTTAAGAAGCGCTGACAGTGTCTCTGAAGGGCTCCTTCACGTACGCTTTTCTGTGCATGATTAGGACACAGCATAATGGAGAGCGAGAATGCCCAAATTAGCAGTCATGGCGCCAAATCAGGCATTGCACGCCAATTGACATCATGATCTGCTTATTTAAATTTGGGAGGCCAGCGCTGTCAACGTCAGCACTATGGCCCTTACCAAAATGGCGGCCACCATGTCCCGCACCGGAAGTGGGCAGAAACAAGGCGGTCGCCAATTTTTCTACAAAACCAGCCTTAACGGCCAGCGTTAAAGCATCGAATTTCTAGGCCCCTGTGTCTCATTGAGGATACTTCAATCTGTTTGGTTGAAGAGCCCCACTGTTGCGTGCCCTGTTCACAGATGCCACAGAACCCCTGTAGAGGGCACCGCACTGGAAAAGACGCCAGATTAGTGGAAATCCCCACTAACAAACCGCAGAAAGTCTGTGGCCAGTTGTCAGCGAGGTGAACGCTGAAATAAAAATCCAGGCCAATGTCTCATCCAAAAGACAGCAGCACTGAAAATGCAGCATTCCTCAGTACTGCACTGAAGTGTAGCCTAGCATATGTGCTTAAGTCAGCAGTGGAGCTTAAACCCACAACTTTCTGGCTCAGAGGTGAGTGTGTTACCAGCTGACACTTGTATATATAAAGTAATATATAACACTTAAGTGTAACAAAATAGTTTAGCATAGATATTGTGAAAAATTATTTTCCTTTCAAGAAGTTAGTATAGTATCATATCTATTGTATATACATGTATTATATTCATGCTAGCTATTCACTTGTTCATCAATCGGATGGAGTGCTGTGCATTGAGTGCTGCTAGAGTTTGGTAAGAGGGAGAAAAGTCATTTAAGTGTATTTTGTGAATTTTAGTGTGTTAAAAAGTTAATTATTTGAAGTGAGTTTAGTTTTTAAGTGTATATTAAACTGTTGGGGAGTTTAAACCGGAAGTAGAATCCGGGTATAAAAGGGGCAGGACTAGTGCTTGTGCACGGAGTGCTGTGCATTGAGTGCTGCTAGAGTTTGGTAAGAGGGAGAGTTCGGGCAAGTGGGAGGTGAGGGTGTGTTTTTTGTTCTGTTTTGTTCCCCATTCCCAGGCTTAGACAGCACTGCGGAAGCGGAGCAGCGAGACGAGTCAACCAAACAGGCCCCACAGACAGTATTCAAGGAGGAGGTTGGTGATCAGCTGTTTGGTTGGTTTTCTTCCTTCTCTTTTATTCCTTTAAGTTGGTAAGTCCTATTGAATAGTGGTGTAATAGTACCATCTATATCGGGGCAGAGGGTCTTCATATCTAATAATAATAAATTTAATTAATTACACAGATATGGGTGAACAGGTGATGTGTCACTGTTGTGAAATGTGGGAGCTGGTGGACCCCATTGAGGCTCACGGTGATGACATTTGCGATAAGTGTTTGCTGCTAGAGGAACTCAAGCTCCATGTTAAAGAGCTTGAGACCGAGCTTCAGACACTGCGACACATCAGGGAGGGGGAGAAGTTCCTGGACTCTATGTTTCAGGAGATGGTCACACCTATGAAATTAATTAATGCAGATGTAATCTGTGGTCAGGGACAGGACGGTGTGACTACGAGTGAGGCAGGTACAGGGATCCAGGAGGCAGTGTTGATGGAGCCACAGCCCTTGCTCTTGTCAAGCAGGATCGAGGTTCTTACTCCCTGTGAGGGCGGGAGCGGGGACTGCAGGGAGGATGAGCAATCTGGCCACAGCACCGTGGTACAGGGGGCCATTCAAGTGGAGGGAGTAAAAAGAAATGTTGTAGTGGTAGGGGATACTATCATTAGGGGGATAGATAGGGTTCTCTGCAGTCAAGAACGGGAGTCCCGAAGGTTGTGTTGCCTGCCCGGTACCAGGGTTAAGGACATCTCTTCTGGGCTGGAAAGAAACTTGGAGTGGGAGGGGGAGGATCCAGTTGCCGTGGTCCATGTTGGTACAAACGATGTAGATAGGACAAGGAAGACGGTTCTGTTAAAGGAGTATGAGCAGCTAGGGGTCAAATTAAAAAACAGAACCTCAAGGGTAATAATCTCTGGATTATTGCCTGAGCCACGAGCGAATTTGGCTAGGATAAATAAAATTAAAGAGTTAAATGCGTGGCTCAAAGACTGGTGTGGGAGAAATGGGTTTTGCTTCTTGGGACACTGGCACCAGTACTGGGACAGGAGGGAGCTGTTCCATTGGGACGGACTCCACTTGGCCAGTGCTGGGACTAGAGTCCTGGCGAATCATATAACTAGGGCTGTAGAGAGGGCTTTAAACTAATTAGTGGGGGGGAGGTTTCTAGAGAGCAAATAATAGAAATGACAACGGAGAAGGTCATAGACTTAGGTAGCAGTGGGGGAATTAAAAAACAGAACGTGTCAGGAAGGGACAGAAGGTATGGAGTAAAAAGTAAAGTACTAAAAGGGGAAAAAACAGGAACTAAGTGTTACAAAACATATTTGAAAGTTCTTTATCTGAATGCACGTAGCATTCATAACAAAATGAATGAGTTAACGGCACAAATAATGACATATGGGTATGATCTTGTGGCCATAACAGAAACATGGCTGCAGGGTGACCATGACTGGGAATTAAACATACCAGGTTATTTAACAATCAGGAAGGACAGGCAGGAAGGGAGGGGAGATGGGGTGGCTATGTTAATAAAGGAAGGAATCACTATAATACAGAGAAATGATATTGGGTCAAAGGAGCAGGATAGTGAAACAGTTTGGGTGGAGATAAGGAATAAAAAGGGGAAAAAAACACTAGTGGGCGTAGTCTATAGGCCTCCGAACAGTTGCAACTCTGTTGGACGGAGTATTAATCAGGAAATAGTTGAGGCTTGTAATAAGGGAACAGCTATAATTATGGGGGATTTTAATTATCATATTAACTGGACAAATCAAATTGGGCAGAGCAGCCTTGAGGATGAGTTCATTTAGTGTATTAGGGATGGGTTTCTTGAGCAGTATGTAACTGAACCGACCAGGGGGCAAGCAACCTTAGATTTGGTCCTGTGTAATGAGACAAGATTAATTTAAAATGTCCTAGTAAAGGATCCCCTTGGAATGAGTGACCATAACATGGTTGAATTCCATATTCAATTAGAGGGTGAGAAGGTTGGATCTCAAACAAGTGTGCTGAGCTTGAATAAAGGAGACTATGAAGGTATGAGAGCGGAATTGATTAGAGTGGACTGGGAAAATAAATTAAAGGGTAAGACGGTACATGATCAGTGGTGTACATTTAAGGAGTTATTTTACAACTTCCAAAAAATATATATTCCACTGAGGAAAAAAGGGTGTAAAAGAAAAGATACCCATCCGTGGCTAAGTAAAGTAATTAAGGATAGTATCCGACTAAAAACAAGGGCATATAAGGTAGCCAAATCTAGTTGGAGGATAGAATATTGGGATGTCCTTAAAAGACAGCAAGAAATAACTAAAAGATTGATTAAGAAAGGGAAGATAGATTATGAAAGTAAATTAGCAAAAAATATAAAAACAGATAGCAAAAGTTTCTATAGTTATATAAAAAGAAAAAGGGTGGCTAAAGTAAATGTTGGTCCCTTAGAGGATGAGACCGGGAAATTAATGGTGGGAAACATGGAGATGGCAAAAACGTTGAACAATTATTTTGTATCAGTCTTCATGGTAGAGGACACTAAGAATATCCCAACACTGGACAAACAGGGGGCTGTAGGGGGGGGAGGAGCTAAATACGATTAAAATCACTAAGGAAGTGGTACTTGGTAAAATAATGGGACTCAAGGCGGATAAATCCCCTGGACCTGATGGTTTGCATCCTAGGGTCTTGAGGGAAGTGGCGGTAGGGATTGTGGATGCATTGGTAATAATTTTCCAAAACTCCCTGGACTCAGCAAAGGTCCCGGCAGATTGGAAAACTGCTAATGTAACACCCTTATTTAAAAAGGGTAGTAGGCAGAAGGCTGGACACTATAGGCCTGATAGCCTAACATCTGTGGTTAGTAAAATGTTAGAGTCCATTATTAAGGAGACAGTAATGGGACATTTGGATAAACATAATTTAATAGGACAAACTCAGCATGGTTTCATGAAGGGGAAGTCATGTTTGACAAATTTGCTTGAGTTCTTTGAGGAAGTAACATACAGGGTGGATAAAGGGGAACCAGTGGATGTAGTGTATTTAGACTTCCAAAAGGCATTTGACAAGGTGCCACACAAAAGATTATGGCTCAAGATAAAAAATCACGGGATTGGGGGTAATATTCTGGCGTGGGTGGAGGATTGGCTCTCTAACAGAAAGCAGAGAGTTGGGATAAATGGTTCATTCTCAGACTGGCAACCAGTAACTAGTGGTGTTCCGCAGGGGTCAGTGCAGGGTCCCCAACTCTTTACAATCTATATTAACAATTTGGAGGAGGGGACTGAGTGTAACATATCAAAGTTTGCAGATGATACAAAGATGGGATGGAAAGTAGTGAGTAAGGAGGACATAAAAAACCTGCAAAGGGACATAGACAGGCTAAGTACGTGGGCAGAGATTTGGCAGATGGAATACAATACTGGAAAGTGTGAGGTTATGCACTTTGGCAGGAAAAATCATAGAGCAAGTTATTATCTTAATGGCAAGAAACTGGAAAGTACTGTAGTACAAAGGGATCTGGGGGTCCTGGTGCACGAAACTCAAAAAGTTAGTATGCAGGTGCAGCAAGTGATCAAGAAGGCCAATGGAATGTTGGCTTTTACTGCTAGAGGGATAGAATATAAAAACACCTGGAATACTGCATACAGTTTTGGTGTCCATACTTAAGAAAAGACATACTTGCTCTCGAGTCAGTACAAAGAAGGTTCACTCGGTTAGTCCCGGGGATGAGGGGGTGGTCATATGAGGAGAGGTTGAGTAGATTGGGACTCTACTCATTGGAGTTCAGAAGAATGAGAGGCGATCTTATTGAAACATATAAGATTGTGAAGGGGCTTGATCGGGTGGATGCGGTGAGGATGTTCCCAATGATGGGTGAAACTAGAACTAGGGGGCATAATCTTAGAATAAGGGGCTGCTCTTTCAAAACTGAGATGAGGAGAAACTTCTTCACTCAGAGGGTGGTAGGTTTGTGGAATTTGCTGCCCCAGAAAGCTGTGGAAGCTACATCATTAAATAAATTTAAAACAGAAATAGATAGTTTCCTAGAAGTAAAGGGAATTAAGGGTTACGGGGAGCGGGCAGGAAATTGGACATGAGTCTAGGTTTGGAATGGTCATGGCCCTGTGGGTAGTGGAGTGGGCCCAGGGGCCATGTAGCCTGGTTCTGCTCCTACTGTGTTCTAATTCTGTGTTAGATTTCAGGAGATGGTTTTATTCCTGTTCCTGGCTGGGGTGGAGATCGCCTTTACAGAAGGTAAGTACTGTAGAAAATATAGGGACAGAGTGATCTCCTGGACGAGTTTCGATCGCCTAGATGGGTTGGAGAGGAATTTCCCAGATTTTTTTCTCCCAATTTGGCCATTGGGTTTTGTATCTGGTTTTTCGCCTCTCCCGGGAGATCACATGGTATCGGGTGGATGGAGAGTGATAGAAGATTTGAGGTTAGGATCAGATCAGCCATGATCTTATTGAATGGTGGAGCAGGCTCGAGGGGCCGATTGGCCTACTCCTTCTCCTATTTCTTATGTTCTTATGTTCTTATGTTAATATATTTGCTGGACAGTTAAAAGTATGAAATGAGATCTGATGTTGTGATGGCCTGCCAATATTTAAAGCCGTGAGTGAGATTCTGTACAGGCACAGGGCTGATCCAGTTGTGAAGAAACTTTTAAAGAAAGGTTTTCTGTTCGTTATTGTAATATATGTGGGTAGAACAAATGAAGGGCAGAGACAGAATGAGTTGCTAGTCCAGGAGCTAGTTTACTCGGCCAGAGTGAACTGCGCATACTCATACTAAATCATGTGACAAACCATGTGATAATACATTACACTGCTTTCCCCTTAAAAAATGCACATACAGGTTGAGCGTCCCGAATCCGGCAACCTCGGGACCGAGGCCAAGCTGGTTTTCATGTGTTTCCGGATTTTAGAACGTGTTCCTGATATCCGAAGTCCGGAAATGCCCGAGCCCAGGTTGCGATATTTCCGGATATCGGACATCAGAAACACGTTCCGAGTCCGGAAATGCCTGGGCCCAGGTTGCGATATTTCTGGTTATTGGTAAGCCTTCCTCAGGCTGTCCGGATTCTGGAACATTTTACGGATTCCAGACGACCCTGCCACCAATTGTCCCGGAGTCCGGATCATTCCGGATTCCGGAACTCTGGATTTGGACGCTCAACCTGTATTTCCCCCTCAAACACAACAAAACTATGGTTCCACCTTTCCCAGCATTACATGTACCACATAACAAAAACTCCTGGCTTTTATTTTCTTTTAAATCAACTACAAATGCTACAAATGAACTACAAATCCAGTTTAATAACAGGTTTATGGAGTCTTCCTGATCTCCTTACAAAAGGTTTTGGTGTTGACCCAATTTTCGGGCTGTTTTGTTCTGGTTCCAAACTCAAAGATGATCCTGTTTCTATCTCAGATTTATTTGAACCTGGTACTTCAGTTTCTGAAGTCTGAACGGAGTCAAACTCATGTATGTGTTCATGATCAAATGGTTCAAGATCACGTCTTGGTTCATCTCTAGCAGAGATCATTTGATCTACATGAACACTTTGGATGTTGTTACCAATCTCAACCAAATATCTCTTGGTTCCACCAAACTCCACCAGAGTTCCTATATCCCACTTGTGTGAACTTGACTTGCCAGGGGAACTGAGAACACGAACACACTAGTTTTGTCTGAAACTACGTTCTTTCCGATTGCTGTCATAATAACGTTTCTGACTCAACTGTTACTGTTCAACACTTGAGGCCAAATTTGGTTGAACAAGACTCAATCATGTTCTCAATCTCCTCTTCATCAAGAATTCTGCTGGGGTATATCCAGTTGCAGTGTGCGGAGTAGTTCTGTACTTTAGCAAGAAATTTGGCAAACATTGCTTCATGCTGAGTCTCGAACAACCCTGCAACAATTGCTTTTTGAGAGCTTCTTTTACTATTCTGACTGACCTTTCAGCTGCTCCGTTTGAAGCTGGACGATATGGTGGAACGAGAGTAAGTTTGATATCGTTCCATTTCATGAACTCTTGAAATAGAGCAGAACGGAACTGAGGGTCATTGTCCGAAACAAGCTCTTCGGGTAAGCCATAACATGCGAAGATAGACCTCAACTCATCTATGGTACGTTCAGTTGTAGTATTTAAGCCCATGTGTTTCACTTCAATCCACTTTGAGTGACTATCTACAAGTACCAGGAAATAATCATTTGCTTTCTCATAGAAGTCTACAGAAGATGTACTCTCTGAAAAGGTCTACTTGGCCATGACCAGGGTTGTAGTGGAGTCTTGAGTGGTTTGTTTCTGCAGTTTTGGCAAACGCTGCATTTGCTGACAAGTGATTCAAGATCACTGTTCAATCCAGGCCAATAAACAAAACTTCTTGCAATTGATTTCATACTGACGATCCCTGGATGCTCAGTATGAAATTCAGCCAGAATTCTATCTCTCAAAGAAGTAGGTACCACCATTCTGTTTCTCCACTTGATACAACCTTGCTCACAAGACAATTCAGTACGACGGTTATGGAATGGTTTCAACTCTGTGTCCAGACACTGATCAGTCCATCCATTCAAGGTGTTTTCATACACTCTTTTCAGTACTGAGTCCTTCTGAATCTCATTTGCAATCTCAGTTGCATTCACGGGAAAGTCTTTGTCAACTGCACCTAGCGTGAAAATCTCACCTTCACTCCCAACACGAGTCTTCATGTGGCAACCTGGACAAACCATCTGCGATTACGTTTTGCTTTGAAGTGCGATATTCAATCATGTAGTCATATTGTGACAACAACACTGCCCAACGTTACATTCTTGATACGGCCATTGCAGGAATGGCAGATTTGGGCCCCAATATTGCTAGGAGCAGTTTTATGATCGGTTATCAGGGTAAAGTTTCTGCCGATCAGGAACTGTTGGAATTTCTTGATTCCAAACACTATGGTGAGTGCTTCCTTTTCAATTTGCATTTAATTTCTTTCGCTCTTTGTGAGGGTTCGCGATGTGAATGCGATTGCTTTCTCTTGGCTGTCATCCATTATGTAGCTTATGACAGCTCCCACACCATAGCTAGAAGCACCACACACTAACTTAAGCTCAAGCTCTGTGTTGTAGTGCGCAAGTAGAGCATCACTAGAGAGACTTCTCTTACAAGCATCGTAAGCTTCCTGTTGCACTTTTGTCCACTTCCACTGGACATCCTTCTTGAGGAGCTCGTGCAATGGAGCTAACATGGTCGCTAACTCAGGTAAGAAACGTGCATAGTACTGGACCATTCCAAGGAAAGATCTTAACTCAGACACGTTCTGTGGCTTTGGAGCATTGATGACAGCATCAACCTTTTCCTTAACTGGTTGCAAGCCATTTGCATCAACTTTCAGACCAAGGTACACAACCTCAGGCTGCACAAAAGCACATTTGCTCCTTTTCAATTTGACATTGTGGGAATTTAACCTTTGAAGCAGTAACTCTAACACTTCCAGGTTTTCTTCCTTGCTGCTTGCTGCAATCAGCACATCGTCTTGATTGCATAAGCATTTTGGAATTCCTTGCAAAATTTTATCCATCGTAGCCTGGAAGAATATGGGAGAGGACTTTACACCATATGGCAGCTTGGTGTATGCGTACAGTCCCTTGTGTGTGTTGATAGTGAGTCACTGTTGACTCTCTTTGTCAACATTCACCTGAGCGTAAGTGTAAGGGCAAAAATTTACGCTTAGGAAGAATAAGGGAGGTAAAGGGTGTTTTAGAAGATTTAGGTTAAGGCTGAGTTAAGCAACTGGCAGGACATAGGTATAATCTCGCTCAAACTGGTTTTGTGCTGACAATAACCGCATTTGCTTGTTTCTCACTGTGAGAGTAGGGTTGCAAAATACCAACATGTCACACGAAAGTGTATAGTTGTAGGTATTCGTGTTGACCTCTGAGGGCGAATGCCTACTAAATAATTAAGTTCGACTTCAGATGAACGATAAATAAGTTGTTTAATCACTTGAACAGACGAAATACAACAGGTAAGCTGGCTGGATGCAGGAACACCGCGATGTAGGTCTTGCCCCGACGGGGACTCCACGAGGACTGAGTCCGTAGTCCTCGGGAGAGCGTGATGATGCCATCACGCTCAGTCGCGTTTTCCCGCTCTGCGGGTGTCACGTGACCGCGTCCTGACGTTAGCGCGTTGGCCCACGCTTGGGGCGGTCACGTGACCCGCGCCGATACGTCGGTGCGTTCACCCGGTGCGGAGGCTGGCCGTTGAGGCCGAAGTCGCGACCGCGGGAGCAGGAGCTGGAGGCCAAGCTGTGCCGGCGCTTGCCATGGGGGATCGCGTCGCTCATGTCTGCCGGCCGATGCGAAGTCGCGGTAGGCCGGGCTGTGCAGGCGGCCGTCATGGAAGGCCGAGTCGGGCCGACGGCCGTCGCGCGTACGTCACGTAATGCGTGACGTGACGTCAGCGCGCTAGGGCACGTCTTAAAGGGGCAACGGCCCCCACAGGTAAGTTAAAGGGGCAACGGCCCAAACAGGTAAGTAATACACGTACAGTTAGGTTAAAGTGAATTATATATACATTATATGTGTAAGGGACACCCGGTGGAACCACAACATGCGCCCCCCCAGAATTCGCTTTAACGAAAGTCCAAAGATGAGATGGTCTGACGAGCAGGTGGTCTCAGTGGGCGTGCTGTCTCGACTTGGCGGGCGAGGTCTGAAGATGCTGGTCATAAGCGGATCCTTACGCGCGTCACGGCGAATAAAACGTATCCGTCAAGTGAAGGACCGTGGAGACGTGCGACCTCTGCAGCCCGTGGTTCGAACGGGCGCCTGGGCGAAACAGCGGGCCGTGTCATGGCAGTGGACGATCGTACCTGGTGTGCCGTAACGACAATGGCGGTTGATGGTCAGGCGGGCGATATCAAAATATGCTGGCCAACTCATGGTGGCTTGCAAGCCGGGCAGGCAGATTATGGCTTTGTCGATGTTAGTGAAAAAGGAAAAACACAAAGTCCCCAGTCTGACAAAATCTGCAGGAGACTGGAACGCACGGGACGGTGCGTGCCGTAGTGCTACGACGGTAACACAACAGAGAGTGAAGATACAGGAAGTTATAACTCGTCAAAGAATACTCTAGTAGTTGTTTACATGTTTCCTTGGGTGTTCGACTGTAAATAGCAAGGATTGTCCCTTTTTCGTTTTTGAATTTCTGATGCTTCGAAGCTGTGAGGAGCTTTTAGGATGATAGTTGGACTAAAAGGTTAACTGGCCCTGCGTTGAGCCTAATTTTTTACGTCCTCTTCACTGACGGGAGTGACCAAATTGAGTTCTTCATCAGGAAGGCAATTGGAAGAGCCACTGTCCACACGGTGACGCAACAATTTTACCCCTTGATTACCCCTGCCAAAGTGTTTGAAACTAAAAACGGGTGAGGCAGCAACATTGAGGAAGCGATTGAGCAAGTGGGTGTGCATCTTGAGCTCCATTTCTGACTCTTGCTCTACTTGTCTGTTGAGGACTGGGCTATCAATCACACGCATGTCAAAGGCAGATCCTAAAAAGGATGGTTTGTGAGTCCCGTTGGCCGTAGCGATGGTGTAAGGAGGCTGAGCTGTGGATTCATTCCAATATTTCCCAATCAAGCCAACCTGAAGGATTCACTGAGCGAGACTGCCACGTAGTTGTTCTTTTGGGCAATTAATATTCCGTGTGTGTCTTCCAAAGAAAATGGTCACCTTCATTACATGAAATCACTGAGAGGCTTCCGGGAAACGCCATTTCATATAGTAGAGCGGACAGTAGTCATCGGTGATGTCTCATCTCAACATTACATTCAACTCTGTGCCTTGCGGTGCCAAAGGAACTGGACCTTAACCAGGTAGACTAGGAAACATTTGCTATTTATTGTCAATTGACGTGCAGCAGCGCTTCACATCCTTGATGGGTACAGCTTCGCACGAATCCTGTGCCCCATAGCCCTGGTAGGCAGGTTACTGCTGGACTTGGCACGGACCATGCCACTGTTTCAATGAGCACGAGTCTTGTGTGGTTTACCACCAGGAGTGACAGTGCTGTTCTTTGCTTTGTAGACGTAGGCACCTCTCGTGCCCAGGTAAAATTCCGTTTCCTCGCGGCAATAAACCCCCTCAATCTTCAGGAGAGCAGTGCTCTCTTTGGTTTCGAAAGCCTCGTTTATAACCAGTAAACGCAGTTTTGCAGAACCTATGGATATTACAAGGCCTGATATCAGCAATGAAACAGTAGAAGGAATAGTAACCTGCTTTCGGAAGGTTTTCTGTCAATGTTCCAGTAGGAAGGCTATTCGTTCGGCGCTTGTCCGGTCGTGAAAATCAGAGTGCAGGCTTTTGACCTGCTGTAGCTTAAAACCTGTTTCTAGCACGTGCTCTATGGAGAGGAATCGCGTCCGGACCTGTTGAATCCATGTGTTAATGGAGACACGGAATGCAGGAGTTGATTTAACAAGTGTTTACTGAACAAAGTCTGGAGGTGAACTAACTATACAAGACGCTATACAGGCTTATATACCCGAGTGGTCACTACCGGTACTACAGTACACAGGGGCTTCAAAAAAACATAGGGCTGGATTTTCCTAAGCCCCTGGAGTCGGGTTGGAGGCGTGCGGGCGATAAAAATCGGAGATCCGGGGGTCCCGACCCCATCCCGCCTCCAACCCGCCTCCATGTCAATTTCATAGGAGTCGGGTTGCCGACAAGTGCTGGAACCCGACTCCCAGAGGTGGGAAGGGATTAAAGGCAATTAAACTGCCTGTTAACAGGTAGTTAACAGGTAGTTTTTTGCCTATTCGCGATTTTTATTGCTGGTTTGTGGGCTTCCCGACAGCTCCAAACCACGAAAAGTTTTCGAGGCGGGACGTGGGTCTGAGGTCTTGGAGGGGTCGAGATGCCCAGTGTTCAGGTGAGTGAGGGGTGCAGGAGTGCAAAGGTAAGTGTTTTGCAAGTGTTTAAAGTGTTTAAATAAGTTTAACTTACTTTTACTTACCTTTACAGGAGTCCTGCATTCCGGTGTCGGGAGTCGGCTGCAAGAACCACAGAAGCTCCGATTTTTAAAAAAAATCAGCTTCTTGGTTTCTGCAGCAAAATGATTTTAAAGTTATCCTGAGAAAGGACTGAGGCTGAATTAGCAGTATTCAGTGCTTGACAGCTTCAAACAGCTGTTAAACACTGATATTTCATCTGCCAAAAGCTTTTGACAGATGAAATGTCAATCTCTGACGTCACCTGTTGCCGGGTGGCCCTTAATTGGCCTGCTGAGCCCACAGGGCGGGCTCAACAAGGTCAATCAGAGGAAAATCCAGTGGGTTGGCCACATCTCCATGGAGGCGGGACATCAAGCCCGAATGTGGGTTTCCCACCTCCAACCCGCCCCCGTAGCAAAATCCAGCCCATAGTTCCTCTTAAAGGTACATACACTACAATTCCTCCCCTTTTAGATAAATAGTACATAACATTTTAAGTAATCATTAAATAACATTTTTACAAGAACAATAATCTACACATTTGCTGAAGTTAATCAATTACAAATTCAGTCTCTCTGGAGGCTTCCTGACTCGGTCCGGATAACGCCTCGGTGGTGTAATAGGTTTCGGTGGTGTAGTAGGTTCTTTTGGCAAGGTCGATTCGGCTTGAATGCCAGTGTCGGGTTCATCTGGTTCCAGTATCACCGGATCGGAGGTAGATACTATGGGTATCTCTGCTTCATCACTAGGCGTATAGAGTTGTGGTGTAGGTTGTCCCTTTTCAGATGACTCTATGATCTGGTCAGCATGGCGCCTTATTATGCTTTCTCCAATGTCCACGGTATACATCAGCGGTCCTAGTCGTGTGCAAATAGTTCCAGGCTGCCATTTCTCGGTACGGTAGTCCCGGGCCAAAACTTGTTGACCTATCTGGAAGGTTCTAGTTGGCCTTTCATTCATGCTTTGAAATTGCCGTTCTCTACGTCCCTTCTGACGTTTGGCTTGATCAAATCCAGCCGGCATCTTAGTCTTCTATTGAAAAACATCATGGCGGGGGTTTGGTTTGTAACCACATGTGTTGCATTCATGTACGCAAACAAGAAGTTATCTACCTTATGTTGTAGATTTATGTCTTCATTACCCATGGCCTTTATGGCCTTCTTGAAGGTCTGGACAAACCTTTCAGCTAATCCATTGGTGGCGGGATGGTATGGGGCGGACGTGTAGTGCTTAACCCCATTGTTTTTTAAGAACTTCCTGAATTCTTCGGATACAAATTGCGGTCCATTATCAGAACAGATCTGTTCAGGCAGCCCATTCCTGGCGAATATGGTCCTTAATACTGTGATGGTTTTTTCCGTGGTGGTGGAGGACATCTTTATTACCTCCGGCCACTTGGAGTGTGCATCCACCGCGATTAAGAACATTGAGTCCATAAATGGACCAGCAAAGTCGATATGTACCCTTTGCCATGGAGATGAGGGCCACTCCCATGGATGTAGAGGGGCTTGTGGTGGGGCGTTTTGGACCTCCTGGCATCCTAGACAGCTCTTGGTCATTTCTTCGATGTCTCCATCGATACCTGGCCACCACACAAACACTCTGGCTAAGTTCTTCATTTTCACTCCACCCAGATGCCCCTCGTGAAGCTCCTTTAGCACTTTATCCTGGAGTTTGGGTGGAATCACCACTCTGGATCCACACATCAAGGTTCCTTGGCACACTGACAGCTGTTCTCTTCTTTGCGAGAATGCTGGCAACAGTGGTTCGCCATGTGCTGGCCATCCCTTCACCGTTAAATCGTAGACTCGTGAGAGAGTCGGGTCACTTCTCGTTTCCTTTTCAATGGTAGAATTTGTCACTGGTAGACATTCCACTATGGTCGAGTGGAACATCTCCACTGGGTCCACTGTAGGCGCTTCTTCTACCGTTGGCAAAGGTAGGCACGATAACCCGTCAGCATTCCCATGCAGTTTTGTTCCTTTGTATTCTATGTCATATTGGTGTGCCCCTAGGAAAAGGGACCACCTCTGTAGCCTTTGCGCTGTCATAATGGGAATGCCCTTTTTAGGGTTGAATATGGAGACGAGGGGTTGATGGTCAGTCAACAAGGTAAATTTTTGTCCTTGTAGGTAATGGTTGAATTTCTTCACCCCCCACACCAGGCTGAGTACCTCCCTGTCGATCTGGGCATAGTTACGCTCAGCTGAGTTCAATGAGCGTGATGCAAAAGCTGTCGGCCGCTCTGAGCCATCAGGGAATCTATGCGATAATACCACTCCCACGCCGTAAGGGGATGCATCGCACGCCAGTCTGATTGGCAGTGATGGGTTGTAAGGAGCCAACACTTCCTTGGACGTGATCAAGCCTTTGCATTTATGGAAGGCACGTTTACAGTCTTCGCTCCATTTCCAAATTACTCCCGTTTGTAGCAGTACGTTAAGAGGGTGCAGAACCGTTGACAAGTTCGGTAAAAATTTATGATAGTAATTTATTAATCCCAGGAACGACCTTAATTGTGAGACATTTTCAGGCGCGGGGGCTTTTACGACCGCTTCAATTTTTTCAGGTGACTTATGCAACCTTTCTTCGTTAATGACATGGCCACAATATGATATTTGTTTCTGGAAAAATTCACACTTGGGCCGATTTGCTTGTAGGCCCCATTCTCTCAGCCTCGTGAGCACCTGCTCCAAATTGGCAAGGTGCTCGTTGTCGTTTTCTCCTGTTACAAGGATGTCGTCTAGGTAGCATTGAGTCCCTGGAATCCCTTGCAGGACTTGCTCCATAGCTCTTTGCCAGATAGCTGGAGCTGATGCTACTCCGAAAACCAGTCGATTGTACTGGTACAGGCCTTTGTGTGTGTTTATCGTGAGATACTTTTTAGAGACCTCCTCAACCTCCATCTGTAGATATGCCTGTGCCAAGTCAATTTTGGTGAAACGTTTCCCTCCGGATAGTGAGGCGAAAATATCTTCTATCCTCGGAAGAGGATACTGTACCATGTGAAGAACCGGGTTTACAGTCAACTTGAAGTCCCCACAGATGCGAATTTTTCTCTGTTCTTCAGATTTATCATTATTCAACGTTTTCTTCATGACCGGGACGATGGGTGTTGCCCACTCACTCCAATCTACCTTGGATAACACGCCTGCTTTTTCCAAATTCTCCAGCTCTGCCTCGACTGCTGGACGAATTGTGTATGGCACCGGCCTTGCCTTAAAAAACTTGGGAATTGCCGCATCTTCCACTTTTATTGAGGCGGTGGCGCCTTTCAGGGTTCCTAGTTCCTGTTGAAACACTTCTTTGGCGTTAGCCAAGATTTCTTTTAATCGTCCAGGTATGACGTCATCATCATTTTTTTTCTTACTGGTCACCATCAGTGCCTGAATGGAGTGCCAGTCTAAACGTATCTTTCTGATCCATTCACGTCCCAACAACGGTGGACCACCATCTTGCAGAACGTATAAATACAACTTCTGTATTTCCTTGCCGTTGTATACAACAGGCACCCTTATTTTCCCTCTGGGGTATACTTTCTGCCCCGTATATGTCTTCAAGATAATGGATGTGTCTTTCAAAGATATATGGGGAAATAGCCGCTCGTAATCCCGTCGACTTATGACGGTCAGAGCTGATCCTGTATCTAGCTCCATTTTAACTGGGGACCCCACTATCGTGAGGTTAACCCAAATGGTCTGGTAATCTTCTTTGGCAATTACATTATGTAATTTGAGACAGCTTAGTCTCTTGTTTCCGGAGTCGCTATCGCTCTTCTGGTCTTCGGAGCTACTGTCCGTCATCATTTGTACCTTTCTATACTTTTCCTTATTGACCTTTTTACTGTCAGCGGATTTTTTTCCAGATCTGCATACACGTGCAATGTGTCCCATCTTTCCGCATTGCCTGCATGCTTTGTCCTTGAACCAGCAGTCCCTCTGGTCATGGGTGGATCTGCCGCAGCGATAACATCTCTCGAAACCCCATGTCATTTCATGGGTGCCGAAGTCCTGTGGCTTTTGCTGTATCTCTGCAGCTCCTCTTGCTGCTGCTTCGTATGATACAGCCACACTGAAAGCCTTGTCCAGTGTCAAATCTTTCTCAGAAAGTAGTCTTTTCTGTGTTCCTTCGCTTTAGAGACCGCAGACGAATTTGTCTCGTAGAGAATCTGCCAGTCCTGCCCCGAATTGGCAGTGCTTTGACAGCTTTCATAATTCGGTGAGATAATCAGCGTTACTTTCATTCTTGTGCTGATTCCTCCTGAAGAATTTGAATCGTTCCGCTATCAGCAGCGGTGTTGGGTTTAAGTGCTCCTGTAGGGTATCAACAAGCTCCTTAAAATTCTTGTCTATCGGTTTGGCTGGAGTGATCAAGTTTCGTAACAGCCCGTATGTCCTTGCGCCCATCAGATTTAGAAGTACCGATGCCTTTTTATCATCCGCTACTTCATTCGCCTTGCAATATATCTCCACTCTTTCCACATATGTGGTCCAATCCTCTATATCACTATCGAAAACAGTAATATTGCCAGTCTTAGGCATCCTGAAAATCAAAAATGGCGCCTGCCGTGCTTTTCCTTCTTCCCTGCCGAGTCAAGATGGCGCCTCCCGCGCTTTCCCGCCGCTGCCGTTGCTGCCAAC
The DNA here is from genome assembly GCF_052327205.1 of Somniosus microcephalus. NCBI lineage: Eukaryota > Metazoa > Chordata > Chondrichthyes > Squaliformes > Somniosidae > Somniosus > Somniosus microcephalus. The sequence goes on along the minus strand of NC_140987.1, from coordinate 126,173,340 downwards.
GCTGTTCTCCACGGTTCCCATTGTGATTCTGTGATTCTGTGTGTGATTCTGTGTGACCTGCAGCTTTTCGCGGTATTTCTATTATTTTTTTTTAATTTACACATATATTTTAAACAGTTACTCCGTCACTTGGAGAATCGTTCCCGTCGGACCCTCTGGGACTTTCCCCTCCCTCTGCTCGGTCCGAACGCCGACCTGCTTTGCAGCGCCGGCCGTCTCCTGAGTGCTCCACCCTCTGTTTCTGTTTGCTTCTGCTTTCCGACTCGCTGCCCAGCCCCGCTGCAGAGCCACCCGATTGAGCCCCAGCCCGCCGCCCAGGAAGGATCAGTGCACTACCTGCCACCAGCCCGTTTAGCTGGTGAAACCAGTTTTTTTTTTCTTCGACCTTCATCTGAGGAATCGATCTCCTTGAGGTGCTGCCGAATTACAGGTAAGTTCGTTTCTAACTCGTTGCCACTGTTGAATCCGTGTGTTAATGGAGACACGGAATGCAGGAGTTGATTTAACAAATGTTTACTGAACAAAGTCTGGAGGTGAACTAACTATACAAGACGCTATACAGGCTTATATACCCGAGTGGTCACTACCGGTACTACAGTACACAGGGGCTTCAAAAAAACATAGTTCCTCTTAAAGGTACATACACTACAGGACCCTTGTGCTGATGCACCAGAGAAATGGTGGGACGGACCGGGTCGTCGTCGCTTTCGGTGGGGGGAAACTGCCGGAAGGGCGGCAACGCTGCTTGTTGTTGCTGTTGACTTAGTGAAACTACTGCCGAGAAGGCGGCACGCTTCTCTTACTCGCCGGCAAGAATGAAAGGTAACACAACCAGCAGGCCGATGGGCTGGTGCGTCGTCGGCGTGGAACGAGTCTTTGTGTTGCACGAGGGGTGGACCTCGTGGCTTGCGAGGGATGGGTCCTCGTGGTCCGCGAGGGATGGGTCCTCGCGTTGCGCGCGGAGTGCGTCCTCGTGTTTCGCGAGGGTGAGTCCTTGTGGTATCCCCGCCGGGCGCGCTCCGATCTTGTGGGCCCGAATGTGCTGTACCCTGCGCTTAGAGAGATTTATACTTGCTGTTGCGTTGGACGTAGAGGCGGACGACCCGCGTGGCGGTAGAAAAGTCGACTACTGGGACGGGAAACTAATGCATGGTCTGCCTCCCCGTCGCTGCTCCCGGCGAACTGGACTCCTACCTTTACCAAGCACGAGGTTCGGTTGTTTCTCCCTGAAGTGCGGCAGCGACAGCGAAACGGCTGGTGCTGCCATGGCGTGCTTCCTTTGTGAAAAACGTTCACAAAAATCAAGGTCCGGCTGTGTTTTTGTTTTGTCCGTGAAAAACGAGATCACCTCCAGGCTGTGCTTCCCATGCGAATACGTTCGCAAAGATGGGGTCGCCAGGTTCAGGCTGCGTGCTTCCTCCGGGAAAACCGTCCACGGAGTCGGTTGTTCGTTGGTTGTCGCCTGAGGAGACAAGGTTCAGGTTGTGCGTATCTTCTGTGAAAAACGTTCACGGATATGGGGTCACCAATTGTAGTGTAGGAATTGATGAGCTCCCGTACTCACGTTGTTGTAGGTGTTGTTGGCTGCGCTTCTTCCGTGAAAAACGTTCACGGTTTCGGGGTCACCAATTGTAGGTATTCGTGTTGACCTCTGAGGGCGAATGCCTACTAAATAATTAAGTTCGACTTCAGATGAACGATAAGTAAGTTGTTTAATCACTTGAACAGACGAAATATAACAGTTAAGCTGGCTGGATGCAGGAACACCGCGATGTAGGTCTTGCCCCGACGGGGACGCCACGAGGACTGAGTCCGTAGTCCTCGGGAGAGCGTGATGACGTCATCACGCTCAGTCGCGTTTTCCCGCTCTTCGGGTGTCACGTGACCACGTCCTGACATTAGCGCGTTGGCCCGCGCTTGGGGCGGTCACGTCACCTGCGCCGATACGTCGGCGCGTTCACCCGGTGCGGAGTCTGGCCATTGAGGCCGAAGTCGCGACCGCGGGACCAGGAGCTGGAGGCCGAGCTGAGCTGGCGCTTGCCGCGGGGATCGCGTCGCTCATGTCTGCCGGCCGATGCGGCTGAAGTCGCGGTAGGCCGGGCTGTGCCGGCGGCCGTTATGGAAGGCCGAGTCGGGCCGGCGGCCGCTGCGCGTACGTCACGTAATGCGTGACGTGACGTCAGCACGCTAGGGCGCGTCTTAAAGGGGCAACGGCCCCCACAGGTAAGTTAAAGGGGCAACGGCCCAAACAGGTAAGTAATACACGTACAGTTAGGTTAAAGTGAATTATATACATTATATGTGTAAGGGACACCCGGTGGAACTGCCACATAGTAATATAATTAAGTTGTTTTTGAAAGAAGTTAGCTAACGGTATAGTAATATAATTAAGTTGTTTTTGAAAGAAGTTAACTAACGGTATAGTAATATAATTAAGTTGTTTTTGAAAGAAGTTAGCTAACGGTATAGTGATATAATTAAGTTGTTTTATAATTAAGTTGTTTTTGAAAGAATGTGATTGAAGGTTGCTAAGGTACCGGATTGGCCAAAGAATTAATGTAATAACTGCTGATATCGGTACCTTTCTGGCTTATTGAACTGTATAAAAGCTCGACTGCCATTGTAAAACCGAGAAGAGGGTTACTAGACTGCGGAGTTTTTTGAACCCTTCTCCCGAAGCGCTTCGTATAATAAACTGTGTGCCTTTACCTTAAACAGAGGAGAGTGAATTTATTTACACTAACAGTAAGCATGCGACAGGTCAAGCTTAGAGAAAACCTTTGACCCAGAGAGTGCTGCATACAAATCTTGAGATGTAGTTAACGGGTGCTGCTCATCGTCAACTGCTTGGTTGATAGTAACTTTGTAGTCACTGCACAAGTGTACAGTTTTGTCTGCTTTGGGCACTACCACAATCGGGGTAACCCATTCACTTTTGTCAGTTTTTATTAGCACTCCGTTCTTTCTCAGTTTCTCTAGCTCTTCCTCCATCTGACTTTTCAATGCATAGGCTTGCCTTACAATAGACAGGCTTCGCATTGGACTTGATGCGAATATGCACGTCATGCCCAGTGATGTCTGAGAACATGCTTTTATACTTGTTCAGCATTATGTCAAGTCGCTTCTTTGAAGCATCTACACTGAAGACGTTTTTCCAGTCTAGTTTCAACTTTCTCAACCAGTCTTTCCCCATGAGGGTTGGTCTGTTGTTGTAGCTCGCGACAATAATAGGCAGATTTACTGACTGGCCATTGTGCTGAACTGTACATTCCATTTGTCCACATGTCTCTAGGATTTCTCCGGATTAGGTTTTTATCTCTATGGTACTCTTTGCAAGTGCTATTTGATTAAACTTACTCTCATATGTGTCCTTACTCATGATAGAGCAGTCCACCGCTGTGTCGATACACATATCAATATACAGTATTGGTCATTGATCAAAAGTTTTGTACGGAAGTCTTTCTCACGACTGCTTGCGTTGCCGCTATTAGCATAGATACTGTAGATGCCTAATTCTTCAATATCGGGTGTGTTCACTTCAATATTGTGAAGTTCTCCCTTTTGTTGTCGCTGCTTTGCATTGCCACTAGAATGGTTCTTACTTCCTGCTTTCGATCCTGCTCTGCAAGCTGATCAAATATGGCCTTGTTTCTGGCAGTGAAAGCATTTCACATTTCTGTGTTGGCAGGTCTATGGTGAGTGATTTCCATTGGAACAATAACAATTCACTGAACTGCTCTCACTGACATGCTTTTGACTTGGTCTCACAGCTTTAGGTTCGTGTGACTGTAGACCTCAGCTGCATTAGTCACTTAAGTTGGATGGAGCTCCCTAGCATTCTTAGATGCCATCTCCAGAGATAGGGCAATTTTGCATGCTATGTCAAACGCTAGTTTCGGAGTGTTCAGTAACTTGGACTGTGTGAGCTCATCAACCAGTCCACACACAAACTTATCTCACAACGCGCGATCCAAAAATGTGCCGAAGTTACAATGCAAAGACAGGTTCTTAAGAGCTACAATGTACTCACTGGTGGTTTCACTTTGTTTTTGGTTTCTGGTACCAAACTTATAGCTCTCGGCTATTTCTAATGGCTTTGGGTCGAAATGGTCCTCGAGTTTCTCGACAATGTTTTCAAAAGACACATCCTTCACTTTCCCTGGCGCAAGTAAATTTGTCAACGTTCCGTAGATATCTGGCCCAATCTCCATTAGAAAAATTGCTTTTTTACGTTCTCGAATTACTTTATTTTGAGCTTGAATTTGGATTTTCAGAAGGCCTTCGATAAAGTCCCACACAAGGCTGCCTTGAGGATGAGTTCATTGAGTGTATTAGGGATGGGTTTCTTGAGCAGTATGTAACTGAACCGACCAGGGGGCAAGCAACCTTAGATCTGGTCCTGTGTAACGAGACAGGATTAATTAAAAATGTCCTAGTAAAGAATCCCCTTGGAATGAGTGACCATAACATGGTTGAATTCCATATTCAATTAGAGGGTGAGAAGGTTGGATCTCAAACAAGCGTGCTAAGCTTGAATAAAGGAGACTATGAAGGTATGAGAGCGGAATTGAGTAGAGTGGATTGGGAAAATAGATTAAAGGGTAAGACGATACATGATCAGTGGTGTACATTCAAGGAGTTATTTTACAACTTCCAAAAAAAATATATTCCACTGAGAAGAAAAGGGTGTAAAAGAAAAGAAAGCCATCCGTGGCTAAGTAAAGAAATTAAGGATAGTATTCAACTAAAAACAAGGGCATATAAGGTAGCCAAATCTAGTGGGAGGATAGAGGATTGGGAAAACTTTAAAAGACAGCAAAAAATAACAAAAAGATTGATTAAGAAAGGGAAGATAGATTATGAAAGTAAATTAGCAAACAATATAAAAACAGATAGTAAGAGTTTTTATAGTTATATAAAAAGAAAAAGGGTGGCTAAAATAAATGTTGGTCCCTTAGAGGATGAGACTGGGAAATTAATGGTGGGAAATATGGAGATGGTAAAAACACTGAATGAATATTTTGTATCAGTCTTTACAGTAGAAGACACTAAGAATATCCCAACACTGGACAAACAGGGGGCTAAAGGGGGGGAGGAGCTAAACACGATCAAAATCACTAAGGAAGTGGTACTCGGTAAAATAATGGGACTCAAGGTGGATAAATCACCTGGACCTGATGGCTTACATCCTAGGGTCTTGAGGGAAGTGGCGGTAGGGATTGTGGTTGCATTGGTAATAATTTTCCAAAACTCCCTGGACTCGGCAAAGGTCCCGGCAGACTGGAAAACTGCTAATGTAACACCCTTATTTAAAAAGGGCAGTAGACAGAAGGCTGGAAACTATAGACCGGTTAGCCTAACATCTGTGGTAGGTAAAATTTTGGAGTCCATTATTAAGGAGACAGTAACAGGACATTTGGATAATCATAATTTAATAGGACAAAGTCAGCATGGTTTTATGAAGGGGAAGTCATGTTTGACAAATTTGCTGGAGTTCTTTGAGGAAGTAACATATAGGGTGGATAAAGGGGAACCAGTGGACGTAGTGTATTTAGACTTCCAAAAGGCATTTGACAAGGTGCCACACAAAAGATTATTGCTTAAGATAAAAAATCACGGGATTGGGGGTAATATTCTGGCATGGATAGAGGATTGGCTTTCTAACAGAAGGCAGAGAGTTGGGATAAATGGTTCATTCTCAGACTGGCAATCAGTAACTAGTGGTGTTCCGCAGGGGTCAGTGCTGGGTCCCCAACTCTTTACAATCCATATTAACGATTTGGAGGAGGGGACCGAGTGTAACATATCAAAGTTTGCAGATGATACTAAGATGGGAGGGAAAGTAGTGAGTGAGGAGGACATAAAAAACCTGCAAGGGGACATAGACAGGCTAAGTAAGTGGGCAGAGATTTGGCAGATGGAATACAATACTGGAAAGTGTGAGGTTATGCACTTTGGCAGGAAAAATCATAGAGCAAGTTATTATCTTAATGGCAAGAAACTGGAAAGTACTGAAGTACAAAGGGATCTGGGGGTCCTGGTGCACGAAACTCAAAAGGTTAGTATGCAGGTGCAGCAAGTGATTAAGAAGGCCAATGGAATGTTGGCTTTCATTGCTAGGGGGATAGAATATAAAAATAGGGAGGTATTGCTTCAGTTGTACAAGGTATTGGTGAGACCGCACCTGGAATACTGCGTACAGTTTTGGTGTCCATACTTAAGAAAGGACATACTTGCTCTCGAGTCAGTACAAAGAAGGTTCACTCGGTTAATCCCGGGGATGAGGGGATGGACATATGAGGAGAGGTTGAGTAGATTGGGACTCTACTCATTGGAGTTCAGAAGAATGAGAGGCGATCTTATTGAAACATATAAGATTGTGAAGGGGTTGGATCGGGTGGATGTGGGGAGGATGTTCCCGATGATGGGTGAAACTAGAACTAGGGGGCATAGTCTTAGAATAAGGGGCTGCTCTTTCAAAACTGAGATGAGGAGGAACTACTTCACTCAAAGGGTGGTAGGTCCATGGAATATGCTGCCCCAAAAAGCTGTAGAAGCTACATCATTACATAAATTTAAAACAGAAATAGACAGTTTCCTAGAAGTAAAGGGAATTAAGGGTTACGGGGAGCGGGCAGGAATTTGGACATGAGTCTAGGTTCGGATCGGTCATGGCCCTGTGGGTAGCGGAGCGGGCCCAGGGGCCGTGTAGCCTGATCCTGCTCCTATTTCGTGTGTCTAATTCTGTTAGATTCAGGAGATGGTTCTGTGATAGTGGATTGGCGGTTAGGATCAGATCAGCCATGATCTTATTGAATGGTGGAGCAGGCTCGAGGGGCCGATTGGCCTACTCCTGCTCCTATTTCTTATGTTCTTATGTTCTTATGTTAGAGGTTGGTGAACAAAATTAGGGCACATGGAATTGGGGGTAATATACTAGCATGGATTGAGAATTGGTTAACAGACAGAAAACAAAGAGTAGGGATAAACGGGTCTTTTTCAGGATGGCAGGCTGTGACTAGCGGGGTACCGCAAGGATTGGTGCTTGGGCCCCAGCTATTCACAATTTATATCAATGATTTGGATGAGGGGACTAAATGTAACATTTCCAAATTTGCTGATGATACAAAGCTAGGTGGCAGTGGCAGTTGTGAAGAGGATGTGAAGAGGCTTCAAGGGGATCTTGACAGGCTCAGTGAGTGGGCGAGAACATGGCAGATGGAATATAATGTGGATAAATGTGAAGTTATCCACTTTGGTAGAAAAAACAGAATGGCAGAGTATTTCCTAAAGGGTGAAAGATTGGGGAATGCAAATGTTCAAAGGGACCTGGGTGTCATTGTACTTGAGTCACTGAAAGTGAATGTGCAGGTGCAGCAAGCCATTAGGAAGGCAAATGGTATGCTAGCCTTCATTACAAGAGGATTTGTGTACAGGAGTAAAGAAGTCTTACTCCAATTATTTAGGGCCTTGGTGAGACCACACCTGGAGTACTGTGTACAATTTTGGTCTCCTTACCTAAGGAAGGATATACTTGCCATGGAGGGAGTGCAACGAAAGTTCACGAGATTGATTCCTGGGATGGCAGGACTGTCGTATGAGAAGAGATTGAGTAAACTAGGCCTGTATTCTCTTGAATTCAGAAGAATGAGAGGGGATCTCATTGAAGCATACAAAATTATTACAGGGCTTGAAACAGTGGATGCTGGGAGAATGGATCCCTTGGCTGGGGATTCTAGAACCAGGGGCCACAGCCTCAGGATAGAGTGTAGGCCATTCAGGACTGAGATGAGAAGAAATTTCTTCACACAGAGGGTGGTGAATCTTTGGAATTCTCTACCCCAAAGGGCTGTGGAGGCTCAGTCATTGGGTATATTTAAAGCAGAAGTCGATAGATTTCTGACTAGTAAGGGCATCAAGGGATATGGCAATAGGGCCGATGAATGGAGTTGAGGCAGAAGATCAGCCATGATCTCATTGAATGGCGGAGCAGGCTTGAAGGGCCGAATGGCCTACTCCTGCTCCTATTTCTTATGTTCTTATGTTCTTATGAACATTCTCATCTGCACCTTCAGTCTCAATAATGTTATTGGCCTTTAAAAACATCTCCATCGCCATCATTGTAAGAACTGAATGGTTCGCGAGCTCAGTCATACATGCCGAGGCTTCCGATGAATCCCGTTCAGCCATGATTGCCCCGATCCCATTGAACAGTGACTCAGCACGCTATCTGTGCACCTGTAAGAATCAACGCCACTGTTGCTGTGTATACATACACGCAAAGGGAAGCACATCTGCATGAGCATTAACAGCAAAACATTGCAAAAAATTCAGTTTAGGTGTCACAAATTCACCTTAAACTTTTCCACTCGAAGATTGGACACTGTGTCCTTCCATGATCCCTAAAAATGGCTTTGGGATCCCATCCTCATCGCCAAAATGTAATATATGTGGGTAAAACAAATGAAGGACAGAGACAGAATGAGTTACTAGTCCAGGAGCTAGTTTACTCGGCCAGAGCGAACTGAGCATGCTCATACTAAACCATGTGACAAACCATGTGACAATACAATACAGCTATCCTGGACACATTGCCAAAACCTACCCAGCTATCAGGGCCAATGAAGATATCCAGTTAAGATACGCCATGAGAAGTTAAGAACTCAACATTGAAAATAATCTAAAATACAGAAACTGAGATATCTAGGATAAGGCCATAAAAGACCCAAGAACATCACAAAATACCTTCGTTCATTTTTATGAATCTGCCCCATTTTGCTTTCCAGTTTCTGTGTTTGCTTGGGAAACAACTTGATTTCGCTAACGTAACCCTCCGGGTGTTCATCTGGCTCATAATCACCCAACTCAGCTGCAAAAAGAGAAACATGTTTTATAACATGGTGAACTGCACGTCAAATGAAGAAAACTAGATTTCAATTATTAAAGTATATTTCTAAATGAAACTTCTTTTCCAACAAAATTGTACCAATTTGTTAACTGTGCAAATTCATAAAGCAATGGATTTCAGAGTACGATTGAACCTACTATTTATTAATAGCCTATTTTGTTCATTTCATCGCAAACCCCACTGGCACTCGGGCAATAAACTTAACAGTACATTAACATGCCCTGTTTTATAAATGCTCTGCTAATTACTGGAATCATTTTTATTGTGCAATTGAAAACAAATGATTTGTTGTATAAAGATTTATATGTGCAGCTGTTAAAACAAACCTGAGGAGGAACCCCCGCCCACCAATGATCTAGAAATATAAGCTAAAACAATAACTCTTCTGCCTGAGGATTTCTAAAATGCAGTCGAAAGGGCAGTTTACAGTAAGGCTGCAAGCAGTATCAATCAGTAGTCATAACCGGTCTGGTCATAAATACCACAGACCTTACCATCATGCTCTTCACTCTTCCAGCTGTTGCTGCTGTTTGTTCATTAAGGTCTTGCTGTAATCAGTACCATCATCTATACTTTGACTTTCCGTGTGATTTCTTTCCAGCAGGGGTCCACGCTAAATGCTCCACACATTTGGCCCTTAAAGGAGCCACTCAAAAAATGTCCCAAAGAAATCTGTAACTTTTATTTTTCATTCTCAAAGTCAATGGGAATGAAAATCGGACGAGATGTATAATGTGCGGCTGATTAGATGCTATGATTCTATGGCATTGCTGATTTTACACTATTACCCAAAGTCAGAATTACCCTCCACTGTGTGCAGACTATCTGATCACAGGCTATTATCCTCTTTCAGAGCATCCTTTCCAGCACTTCTTTATTTGTAAATTATTATTGTTCATGAATTTCCTCCTTATTTCCAGAAAATCAATCCTTACTTCCTCCCACCAGCCAACCCCCCCGCCGCACCACCACCCCCCCAGCCCCCCCGCAAACCCCAACAAGTGCTTCAGCGGCATTCTAAATTAATGAGGTCTCTGCCTAAAATTGGCCAAAGTTATGGCAGGTGATTGGGAGAATCGCTGCAGAATTTCAGAGCTAAAATGCCCTATAAAGTACACCCGTTATTTGCCTCTCATTATAATACACCCTCATATGTATTGTATGCCTGATATCACTTCCGGTGGAAACTACTGGAAATGCCCTTTGGGAGCAGTGAAATAACAGAATAGCTACAATCGGTTCTACATCACAGAAAAAAAACATTTGGCCCTACTGCTCCTTGCCGTTTTTTTATACTTCACATAAGCTCCTCCCACTCTAATTGCCTCTTTCCACCCTGCCCCCATATACCCTCTATTCCCTTCCCCCTCATATAATCAGCAAGCCTCCCTTTAAATGTGCAACTGCTGTGTGCTTCAACCACTCCATGTGACAGTGCTTTCCACATTCTCACCACTTTCTGTGTGAAGAAATTCCTCCTAAATTCTTTATTTGATCTGTTAGTGGCTATCTTATATTCCCCCTTATTCTGGACCTACCCATAAGGGGAAACATTTTCTCCACATCTGTCCTGGCATGCGGGATGGGGGGATGGAATTAACATTTTAAATGTCCCAAAGGGAAATTAATTGATTGCGGCTGATCGTTTCAACACCCCAATCCACAAAATTTAAAATGTTGAAAAATGATTGCTCGTTAGCTGCCCTGGAGGCAGGTTGCCCGTTAAACAGCAGTAAGTATAACGGGAAACCTGCCAGCAACTTCAGTCAACTTTGCTCTCTCTCGGTAAACTCCCAGAAGCAGGTGGGAATGTTGCCGGAAATCTGCTAGGGGCTCAGACATAGACCCACAGCAATGTGATTGAATCTTAACTGCCCTCTCAAATGGCCGAGCAAGCCACTCAGTTGTAAAAAAAAACGACGAGAAACAATAAGAATAAAACCAGACGTACCATCTGGCATCGACCTCAGCACCGGCTACGGACACGACAACGGCACACACAGCCCAGTCGACCCTGCAAAGTCCTCCTCACCAACATCTGGGGGCTTGTGCCAAAATTGGGAGAGCTGTCCCACAGACTAGTCAAGCAACAGCCTGACATAGTCATACTCACAGAATCATACCTTACAGCAAATGTCCCAAAGTCCCCCATCACCATCCCTGGGTATGTCCTGTCCCAACGGCAGGACAGACCCACCAGGGGTGGGGGCACAGTGGTATACAGTCAGGAAGGAGTGGCCCCAGGAGTCCTCAACATTGACGCTGGACCCAATGAAGTCTCATGGCTTCAGGTCAAGCATGGGCAAGATTACCACCTACCGCCCACCCTCAGCTGATGAATCAGTACTCCTCCATGTTGAACATAACTTGGATGAAGCACTGAGAGTAGCAAGGGCACAGAATATACTCTGGGTGGGTGACTTCAATGTCCATCACCAAGAGTGGCTTGATAGAACCACTACTGACCGAGCTGACCCAGTCTGAAGGACATAGCTGCCAGTCTGGGCCTGCGACAGGTGGTGAGAGAACCAACATGAGGGACAAACCTACTTGACCCCGTCCTCACCAATCTAACTATCGCAGATGCATCTGTCCATGATGGCATTGGTAGCAATGACCACCGCAGTTCTTGTGGAGATGAAGTTCCATCTTCACATTGAGGACACCCTCCATTGTGTTGTGTGGCACTACCACCGTGCTAAATGGGATAGATTCAGAACAGATCTAGCAGCTCAAAACTGGGCATCCATGAGGCGCTGTGGGCCATCAGCAGCAGCAGAATTGTATTTCACCACAATCTGTAACCTCATGGCCCAGCGTATCCCTTGCTCTACCATTACCATCAGGCCAGGGGACCAACCCTGGTTCAATAAGAAGTGTAGAAGAGCATGCCAGGAGCAGCACCAGGTGTACCTAAAAATGCGGTGCGAACCTGGGGAAGATGCAACACAGGACTACATGCATGCTAAAAAGCAGAAGCAGCATGCTATAGACAGAGCTAAGCAATCCCACAATCAACGGATCAGATTAAAGCTCTGCAGTTCTGCCACATCCAATCGTGAATGATGGTGGACCATTAAACAACTAACGGGAGGAGGAAGCTCCATGAATATCCCCATCCTCAATGATGGTGGAGCCCAGCACGTGATTGTAAAAGACAAAGCTGAAGCGTTTGCAACCATCTTCAGCCAGAAGTGCCGAGTGGATGATCTATATCGCCCTCCTCCTCACCATCACAGAAGCCAGTCGTCAGCCAATTCGATTCACTCCATGTGATATCAAGAAATGTTTGAGCGCACTGGATACAACAAAAGCTGTGGACCCCGACAACATCCCACCTGTCGTGTTGAAGACTTGTGCTCCAGAACTAGCCGTGCCTTTGGCCAAGCTGTTCCAGTACAGCTATAACACTGGCATCTATCTGACAACGTGGAAAACGGCCCAGGTATGTCCTGTCCACAAAAAGCAGGACAAATCCACTCTGGCCAATTACTGTCCCATCAGTCTACTGTCAATCATCAGCAAAGTGATGGAAGGTGTTGTCGACAGTGCTATCAAGCAGCAATTACTCACCAATAATCTGCTCACTGATGCCCAGTTTGGGTTCCACCAGGACCACTTGGCTCCAGACTGTAATGATCAGTAACATGTCATTCTAGAATGGTACATTAGGTGGAGCTGTATGTTTAGTAGGGGCTACCCACAAGGCAGTAGTCAAGATGGATGCCTGTACACTAGTCCACATGGCTGAATAAATGACTAGCTCAAGCTAGCTGTTCATAATGAAAATGTCTATTTATTTATGAACATAATAACATGGTACCAGGATTGGTAATAGCTGCTGAATATTGTGAAACGCGACATGGAGAATTTGAAGCCACCGGAGGGTTTGAAACTCATGGGGAATGTCGACTGCAATTGGCGGACTTTCAAACAACAATTCGAACTCTACATTGCCGCCATCGGGTTCGGTACGATGCCAGACGCAAGGAAAATAGCGTTACTGCTCACGGTTGCAGGCCCGCAGGCGATAGAGGTATTTAATACGTTTGTATTTGATCAAGAGGAGGACAGAGAAAAGATGGACGATGTGCTAAAGAAGTTTGATACACATTGTTCTCCCAAAAAGAACGAGACCTATGAGAGGTATGTGTTCCGTTCACGGACACAGCAGCAAAATGAGACTTTTGATAGCTTTGTGACCGATCTGAAACTGAAAGCACAGACATGTAATTTCTCTGAACTGAAATCATCCATGATTCGTGACCAGATTGTGTTTGGTATTCATGATAAAAAAGTCAGGGAATGTTTGTTGAGAGAAACCGAACTAACATTGGACGATGCTATGAAAATATGCCATGCCAGTGAGCTAGCTCAGAAGCACACGAAGACTTTCAGTGAAATTAATAATGATGCGACTGTAATGAGTGACTGTGCTGCTGTTGATGCTGTGTCCTACAAGGGGAAGAAACGTGGGCAGAACAGAAATGCAAAGCAATCGGAGGATGGAACTTTTAATTGTAAACGCTATGGTTACCAACACCAGTCAAGACAATGCCCAGCGTTTGGGAAAATGTGCACAAAATGTAATGGAAAGAATCACTTTGCCAAACAATGCTTTTCAAAAGTAAAAACAAAGAAAGGGCAACAAGTCAATGTGATGGAGGACACTGATTTAAGTGAGACATTTTTTGTAGGAATGGTGTCATGTGACAATATCGAAAAGGATACAGAAAATGTGCAGCCCTCAGGAATGGACAATGCTGAACATAAAGTTAATGCAGTAAAAGAGGACAAATGGATGATGCCACTGCAGGTAAATGGAGCATTAGTTACATTGAAACTAGACACTGGGGCAAAAGCAAACTTAATCAGTATGAGTGACATTAAAAACATGAAAGAAAAGCCCAAAATACAGAAAAAGTCAGTACTACTGAAGAACTATAATGGACAGAAAATAGATAGCTTAGGTGTATGCACACTCAAAGTGACAGTCAAAGACAAAGTGCATCATCTCATGTTTTCTGTTGTGGCTGAAGGACTTGATTCACTACTAGGTGACAAAGCTTGTGAGGACTTAGAACTGGTCAAGAGAGTCTACCGTATAAACTGTGCCATAAGCAGACCAGATGACTCGGTGGATTCTGTAGTGAGTAATTTCCAGGATGTGTTCAAAGGATTTGGAGTTCTACCATTCACTTACAAGATCCAGCTAAAGGAGGATGCTCAGCCAGTGGTACATGCTCCACGGAGAGTTCCAGCACCCCTGCGTGACCGGCTCAAGAATGAACTGGACAGAATGACCACACTAGGAGTCATCAGGAAAGTCGAAGAGCCAACAGACTGGGTTAACTCCATGGTATGGGTAAAGAAAAAGAACAATGATCTAAGAGTATGCATGGATCCAAAGGACTTAAATGCAAACATAAAACGTGAACACTACCAGATTCCCAAGCGAGAAGAAATCACCAGTGAAATGTCAGGTGCCAGATACTTCACAAAGCTCGATGCCTCACAAGGATTTTGGCAACTAAAACTGGATGAAGAGAGCACCAAATACTGTACCTTCAACACACCATTTGGCAGGTATTGTTTCCTCAGAATGCCTTTCGGGATAATATCTGCATCTGAAATCTTTCATAGAGCGATGGAACACATAATTGAAGGTCTGGAAGGAGTTCGGGTCTATGTTGATGACATCATCATTTGGGGCTCCACACTGAAAGAACACAATGAGAGACTGACTAAAGTGCTACAGAGCATACGCCGGAATGGACTGAAGCTCAACAAAGCCAAGTGTCAGTTTGGCGTCCAGGAAGTCACTTTCCTAGGAGATAATCTATCTGGTAAAGGAATAGAGCCAGATATGGAAAAAGTAAATGCCATACTCAACATGCCCCGACCCACTGACAAAAAAGGAGTGCTACGCATCATGGGGATGATAAACTTCATTGGAAAGTTCATTCCTAACTTGTCAGCCAAGACAGCCTGTCTGCGAGACCTGCTACATAAAACAAACGAGTTCGTATGGACAGAAAGACATGAACAAGAGTGGATGAACCTCAAAACAGTGCTGACAACCACACCTGTACTCACCTTCTTTGACCCAACAAAAAGAATCAAAGTGTCAATGGATGCATCAAAAGATGTCCTAGGCGCAGTCTTGCTACAAGCAGAGGGTGAAGATTGGAAGCCTGTTGCCTATGCCTCCAGGTCTATGACTGACTCTGAGTGTCGATACGCCCAGATTAAAAAGGAATGTCTAGGCTTGGTAGTTGGACTAGAAAAGTTCCATGGCTACATATATGGACTTCCCACCTTCACAGTTGAGACAGACCACTGCCCACTGGTTGCCATCATTAAAAAAAATCTGAATGAGATGTCTCCAAGGATTCAACGACTCATGATGAAGCTGCAAAGATATGACTTTGAACTGATCTACACACCAGGCAAACACATAGTGTTAGCAGATGCACTATCCTGAGCACCTACAATGAGTCATGTGAGCTCTACTGAGGAAGACGTAGATGTTCATGTGAGTATGGTCACTGCTGCGCTGCCCATGTCAGACACAAAGTCAAAGCAAATAGCAGAAGAAACAGTAAAAGATACAGTGTTACAAACAGTAATAGAGAACATTCATCATGGTTGGCCAAAAGGTTCCTGTCCAAAGTACTTTCACATCAGGTCAGTGTTGAGTGTCGCAAGTGGACTATTACTGAAACAGAACAGAATAGTCATTCCACAGGCTCTATGTCAAGACATGCTCAAAAGGATTCATGAGGGACACCTCGGAATTGAAAAATGCAAAAGGAGAGCAAGAGACACTGTTTATTGGCCTGGCATAAGTAAGGACATTGAGAACATGATAGGCAAATGTGAGACATGTCAGAAACACCAAAACAAACAAGCAAAGGAACCAATGATAGTAGCTGACTTACCAACAGCACCATGGCAAAAGGTTGGTATGGACCTCTTTCATTTGAATGGTAAAGACTATCTAATAGTAATTGACTACTATTCTAACTATCCTGAGATGGCGCTGCTCTCAAGCACATCAGCAAGCAGTGTCATAATGCATGTTAAATCCATCTTCACCAGACATGGAATTCCCAGGATTGCCGTTAGCGACAATGGTCCGTGCTTCAACTGTAAGGAGTGGCAACAGTTTGCAGCACATTATGACTTTCAACACATCACATCCAGTCCTCTGTATGCTCAGTCGAATGGTAAGGCAGAGAAAGGTGTTCAAGTTCTCAAACAGCTATTGAAGAAAGCAACAGAAAGCAAGTCTGATCCTTATCTCGCCCTGCTGAGCTACCGAGCCTCCCCTTTAGACTGTGGTTCTTCACCTGCTGAACTCCTAATGGGTCGCAAGTTGCGCACCACGCTACCCTGCTGTGCAAAAGAAAAGCAGAGTAAGGAACTGAGACAGAGACTTCAACTGTTAAAGCTGAAACAGAAATCACACTATGACAAGTCATCCAAAACTCTGAAACCATTGACAAGGGATGATGTTGTCAGGATTGAGGATCCAGATGCATGGAACAGGAAAGCTACAGTTCTTGAGGAAGTAGGACCAAGGTCATACACTGTTAGAACTGAGGAAGGACAGATTCTCAGGAGGAACCGCCGTTCCCTCCTGAAAAGACAAGAAACTATCCAAGAGCAAATCGATGACAATGCCGCAACTGAATCTTGTCACTCACCACCAGAACAATCTAACACAAACATACATACAGGCTCTCATGCAAACACATCAGACTTACCTGGGCTGAGAAGATCCACACGTGAAGTAAAAAAGCCTGATAGACTTAATCTTTGAGTACAAAGAAAACTATAATAAAAGAATGAAAAGCTTAGAGTTCATAAAGTAAAGCTTTGAAAATGTGTTGACTGTTGTGAAGATGTTTATATCGTTATGACTGATTTTGATTTTGTTTAACCTCTAAGGAAGGGGATGTAATGATCAGTAACATGTCATTCTAGAATGGTACACTAGGTGGAGCCGTATGTTCAGTAGGGGCTACCCACAAGGCAGTAGTCAAGATGGATGCCTGTACACTAGTCCACATGGCTGAATAAATGACTAGCTCAAGCTAGCTGTTCATAATGAAAACATCTATTTATTTATGAACATAACACAGACCTCATTACAGCCTTGGTCCAAACATGGACAAAGGAGCAGAATTCCAGAGGTGAGGTGAGAGTGACTGTCCTTGACATCAAAGCAGCATTTGACCAAGTGTGACACCAAGGAGCCCTAGTAAAACTGAAGCCAATGGTTATCGGGGGGAAAACTCTCCACTGGCTGGAGCGATACCTAGCACAAACGGAGATGGTTGTGGTGGTTGGAGGTCAATCATCACAGCCCCAGGACATCGATGCAGGAGTTCCTCAGGGCTGTGTCCTAGGCCCAACCATCTTCAGCTGCTTCATCAATGACCTTCCCTCCATCATAAGGTCAGAAGTGGGAATGTTCGCTGATAACTGCACAGTGTTCAGTGCCATTCACAACTCCTCAGATAATTATGTAGTCCATGCCCACATGCAGCAAGACCTGGACGACATTCAGGCTTGGGCTGATAAGTGGCAGGTAACATTCGCGCCACACAAGTGCAAGGCAATGACTATCTCCAACAAGCGAGTGTCTAACCACCGACCCTTGACTTTCAACGGCATTACCATCACCGAATTCCCCCACCATCAATATCCTGGGGGTCACCATTGACCAGAAGCTTAACTGGACCAGCCATATAAATACTGTGACAACAAGAGCAGGTCAGAGGCTGGGTATTCTGTAGTGAGTGTCTCACCTCCTGATTCCCCAAAGCCTTTCCACCATCTATAAGGCACAAGTAAGGAGTGTGATGGAATGCTCTCCACTTGCCTGGATGAGTGCAGCTCCAACAACACTCAAGAAGCTCAACACCATCCAAGGCAAAGCAGCCCATTTGATTGGCACCCCATCCACCACCTTAAACAATCACTCCCTCCACCACCGGCGTACCGTGGCTGCAGTGTGTACCATCTACAAGATGCACTGTAGCAACTCGCCAAGGCTTCTTCGGCAGCACCTCCCAAACCTGTGACCTCTTCCGCCTAGAGGGACAAGGGCAGCAGGCACATGGGAACACCACCACCTCGAAGTTCCCCTCCAAGTCACACACCATCCTGACTTGGAAGTATACCGTCATTCCATCGTCGCTGGGTCAAAATCCTGGAACTCCTTCCTTAACAGCACTGTGGGAGTACCTTCACCACACAGACTGCAGCGGCAGTCAAGGGCAACTAGGGATCGGCAATAAATGCTGGCTTGCCAGCGACGAATAAAAAAAAAGCAGAAGTCTCAACCTGCTGAAGTTACACTGCCGTTCCACACGGAAAATCTGCCACTCTATCTGTATCTCTAACTTTACATACAGAGCCAAATACACTCATGGGGATAAAATTGGAGAAAAATGTTCCACCACAGCAAATTCTAAGTAACTCCTTATATCTGACATAAGACCTACCAGTTTGGCTGCTATTGTGAGTGCTTGTACTTCTCCGGATTAGAAGGTGAAGTGGCAACATAAATCAAACAGCAACTACTCACCTCAACGAATAGCATAGGAATGATGAAATTCTCAGTGTATGAAGTTCAGTCTGGTCACACCACAAACCAATTGATATTTGTACTTACTCCCTTGTCACTGTGATACCAGGTAGTAGCCAATGTGCGGTTCATATGCTATTCAAATGTCCCCAGGAGTTGCTATATAATACTGTTGTACAGCACTTTCCTTGGATAATTGTATCCATTTAATTAACAATGTTGATACTATGTCCAATTTTCTATACTTTTCATGTTCAACTACTGTAGAATTCTACGAATATGTACAAGGTGTAAAAATGCTAACTATCGCTACATCAAAAAAATTAAAAACAATAAACTGATCCATATCATTTTAGAATAATTGATCAATCTTATCAGAAGGGTAATATTTGGTTTAAATAGCTTTTTCAAGTAGTTTATAACTTAAATTATTCCAAATTAATGTGGCACACTGAGTCTCATTGTGCTTGCTGACTTACCTTGTAAAGTATATGCACCCAAGGAAGCAGCATCCGACAAAGAACAAAGCAAGCGTCCATGAAATATGTCCCTTTTAATTTGAAGGTACAACAGATACCTGTAAAAGAACAAAATTAAATGAACAACTGTTTCACAAAATACTAATTTTAAGAAGCTGGCACAACAGGCCTGATTTTAACCCCACCTCCCCTCCCTGGCACAGACACTGAGCACCGATACAATGAGAGCCACACTCAAACCAAAGTTGTCAGTCAGCAAACCATAGCCATCCTAAAGAAAAGGTTCTAATGCCTGGACCAACCCAGTAGAGTCCTGCAGTATAGCCCCGGGCAAGTTTCCAGGGTTGTAGTGGTCTGTTGCATGCTACACAACTATGTTATTCGGACGGTCCAAGCATTGCAGCCACCACAGGAAGAAGAAGTGCAGGAAAAAGATGAAGAAGGGATTGAGGAAGAAGAGGATAATAAGGAAGACAAAGGCCAAGAGTGCTGCCAGCTGCCAATGCTGTATGGCAACAAATTATTGAGGAGAGATTCTCCTAACCAAACCATCCCCCTCCCCCCCTCCTGCCGCGCATGCCCCGCCCTGCACCAACAGTCCCAACATTTGACCCACTCCTTCCACTTACCTTCTGAATGCTCTCCAACAGTCTTCCTCTTACATAACTAAGAATATGAAGACCAACATCAATGCAAACAAAACACTCTTTATTTAACATCAAGCACATTGTGGATTTAACAACTTTTACTTTCCTTAATATTAAAATGAAATCCCTCTAGTATAATCCTTTAGTGCCTGGCCTCTGTGTTTGTTTTCTTATTCTAGTGCTCCTATGAGGTGGCTCCCCTGTCGTAAGAGCCTGGAAGGTGGAAGGCTGCTAATCATCCACTGAGGGCACTTGAGATGGCTGTAGTGGGCAGTTCTGGCCCTTGAGGGCCCGGCGGCAGTTTGATCTATCTGGTTGTATGGAATCAACAAAGGCACTGGGTCAGAGGTTGGCAGGGGGAGCAGGCAATTTGTCGTCATGAGAGAGGATAGCATGAACCAACAAGGGGGCATGCCATATTAGACTTAGTAATGAGTAATGAGCCAGATTTAGTTAACAGCCTAACGGTGCATGAACATTTATCTAATAGCGATCATACAACGTAGTGTTTGAAAGGGAGAAACGCGAAACAGCTACTAAGATTCTAGATTTAGGTACGACTGACTTCAACGGGGTGAGACAGAGACTGTCCATAGTAAACTGAGCAAATCTGTTAATGGGTAAAACAACAGAAGATCAGTGGGAGGTGTTCAAAAAAGAATTAATGTGATACAGAACCAGTTTATACCCCTGAGGGGCAAGAGCTCGACTTGCCAAAAAAAACAGCCATGGCTGACTAAAGAGGTAAGAGACAGCATAAAACTAAAAGAAAAAGCATACAAAAATGCAAAAAATAGCACAGATCCTCGTGAATGGGGAAAATACAAAGAACAGCAAAGGGTCACAAAGCAGACAGTAAGAGCTACAAAAAGGGAGTATGAAAAGAAACTTGCAAGGGATATCAAAATCAACACAAAGAATTTTTACAATTATATTTGGAAAAAGAGGGTGGTCAGGAGCAATGTTGGCCCCTTGAAAACTGTTTTCGGTAATATTATCAATGATAATAAGGAAATGGTGGACATGTTGAGTAATTAGTTTGCTTTAATATTTACAGTAGTGGAAGAGGCTAGCATGCCAGAAATCCCAAAGAAACTAATATTGAATCAGGGACAGGGACTTAATAAAATTAACAAAAGCAAAATAGCAGTAATGAAGAAAGTAACGGCAGGAAAGAGTGAAAAATCCCCAGGACCAGATAGTTTCCATCCCAGGGTTTTAAAGGAAGTAGGTGAGCACATTGCAGATGCCCTAACTATAACCTTCCAAAGCTCTCTCAATTCAGGAGCCATCCCTTTAGATTGGAAAATTGTGCATGTCACTCTGCCATTTAAGAATGGTGAGAGAGGGAAACCAGGGAATTATAGATCAGTTAGTTAACATCTGTTGTCGGGAAATTACTAGGGTCTATAATTAAAGATAGGGTGACTGAACACCACGAAAATTTTCAGCTGATCAGAGAGAGCCAGCATGGATTTGTAAAGGGTAGGTCATGCCTGACAAACCTGACTGAATTTTTTGAAGCGGTGACTAAGGTAGTGGACAGGGGAATGTCTATGGGTGTTATTGATATGGACATCCAGAAGGCATTTGATAAAGTCCCACATAAGAGACTGTTAACTAAGGTTGAAGCCCATGGAATTGAAGGCAAATTATTGACCCGGTTAGGAAATTGGCTGAGGGGCAGAAGACAGAGAGTAGGGATAACAGGCAGGTACGCAAATTGGCAGGATGTGACTAGTGGTGTTCCACAGGGATCTGTGTTGGGGTCTCAACTATTCACAGTATATATTAATGACTTAGATGATGGCATAGAAAGCCATATATCCAAATTTGCTGATGACACAAAGATAAGAGGCATTGTAGGCAGTGTAGATGAAAGCATAAAATTACAAAGGGATATTGATAGATTAAGTGAATGGGCAAAACTTGTGGCAAATGGATTTCAATGTAGGCAAATGTGAGGTCATCCATTTTGGACCTAAAAAGGATAGAACAGGGTACTTTCTAGATGGTGAAAAGCTACAAACGGTGGAGGTCCAAAGAGACTTGGAGGTCTAGGTACATAGTGTAGGGGATGGTCTCGTGGTGGTGCCCAGTCAGCTTTGCCTCTGACTGTCCCTTGAGCGGTTCGAATCGTTCCCACACCCCTGGGTTCTAGACACCGGACTTAGGTACAGGCGGCGATACAGAAAATCGAGTAAATAAGTGGTTTGGTGTAAGAAAACCAAGATTTTATTAAAACAGAAATAAAAACACAGTCTTAAGAGAATTACTGGTATAAAATACAGGCATAAACAATTACACTTATTCAGGGAATGGGGAACACACGGCACATCGAGGGAAAAACAACTACATTAACAATCCCCCTTATCCTTATCCCACCCCCTATACCTAACTAGATTAAGCTATGAGGGGCCAGGAATTCATGCTCACCGATCCAAAACCTGTTGCTTTAACGTTGTGAGTTTTGAGGTTTGGTCTTCTGTCCTTTGGGGTACTCCGTCGCCACGTGGTCTCAGGGTGCGGTGCTGGAGTTGTTGGTGCGACACACCTTCCCTCCCCTCAGATACCGTCGTCGTCTCGTCGCGATGGGTTTTCTTCTTCTTCTCCCTCAGGCGGTCGTCGGCGGTAACGTTGCGGTCATGGATCGGTTGCCGGTTTTCACTGCTTACAAGATTTTGCTACCCAAGCTTTGAACGCCAGCATATCTGTCGCGGGCGTGGACATTCGCGTCTAACGCCTGTTTATTCGCAGTGTTCAAATGCCAACTTATTCTCACTGCTAATTTCTTCCCCAAACGCCAGCTTATAACTAGGCATTTGGTTTTTACCAGTGCATCTTTTGCTGCCCTTCTCTGCTCTTGTTGGTGTTACCATCTTTTTCGTCTCGTCTCGTCTGCCCGTTCGTGGCCTGTGTGTTCTGTGTGTCTTTGAACTTGGGTCTCGTTCTCCTCCCACGTTTGGTCCCGGTGTACTGGGCGTCCTTGGTTGTTGAGCGGTGCGGGGAGCGAGAAGAGAACCTGCCACGAGGCCAGGGCACGAGTACGAGCGGCAGCAGGCCAAGGCCAAACAAGAGGGCAGAGTCGAGAGACAAGAGACCAGAGCAAGAGACCGATTGCTACTGATGGGCCTACAGTTATACCCGTTCTTCCACTCCTTATCTGCGCGCCAAATCAGGTCAGTCCATTGTTTAACTTTTGGCGGGCTTGGTTTGAATGATTACAACCATTTGTTTTAACGACTTTTAGGAGTGGTTGTCTCCGGGTCTACTGGCCCCGATGTCCTGGTTGCTTTGTCATGGATAAGACTTAATTGTCCCCATCCTACCTTGATGGCTACTGTGAGCTGTTATCGATTAAACATGCAGAAAGCTAATGGCCACGGTTAAAGGCCCATTCTACTTTGATTGGACTCGAATCGAATAAATGCGTATTCTGTGTTTACTCTGTCTGGCAGGCTCTAAAGAGTCCCTGTACAAAGATTCCTGCATTTTAATGTTTCGTCTCCAGGCCTGCATGTTGGCAGAACCTTGCTTTAAAAATCCTGTCAAATTTTGGTCACGAGGTTTACAGAAGCCATTTTGGGTACCCTGTTTTTAAATAACTTGTCCAAAACAGGGTCCCTTGATCCATAACTCGGGCAGTGCGGGAATTTTGAGAACCCTGTAACTTACACTCCCCCCTGTTGATATTAAACTTGCTTTAAGTATCATCATGATGAGGTGAGCAAAATTTCCGACCCTCCATAGTCAACCTTCCCCTGTAATTACCTATCTAATATACCCACGACACATGCACTTCCCATTCCGTGAAATTGTAGTGTACATAAGCATACATAGAATAATTACAGTTGTTTACACACACCCAAGCATGGAGGGGGTCCAACACCCCTGCACCACTTGGTACACATACATCTTTATTAAAACAACGCGTCAAAAACTTTATTAAAAACAAAACACAAAAAACAATAATCTTTGATCAAAAATACAAAAACTCAAACAGGTGTATCTCCTTCCACCTTCACATAATGTTCCTTCCAGGTCCTCTGGTTTCGGAATTCTAGCATCTGACCTTTTCCCTTGCACTGAGTGCAGACTAGTTACAACACTATCCCTAACTGGCAAACCACGAGAATGTGGGAAGCCAGTCTGATCCACGAAGGGACCTACCTCTATGTTATTGAAAATGTCCCACCAGGGTGGAATCACAATATCCACTATCTTAGCCCCTATCTCTACTGTTTTCTGCTCTGGAGTGTAAAAATGTTTCTGTGAAACTATAACAGCTTTGAGTATTTTGGTAAGGTGTTCAGGGAGAGGGGGAATTTCGTAGCCAAAATGCGCTACATACTTCTGCAGGTTGGTAAAATTCTCCTTTACAGTGAGGTGAACAGTGGAGGGTTCAGGAATGGGGACAATTCACTCCTGGGCCACTTGAACTTCTGCCTCGAGTTTAAAACAGAAACTGCTGTCACTAACCGGACACCAGCTATGCTGTCCATGCTGGTAGTGGGGCGCACCTGTGGTGACACAATATGTCCCACCTCCTATATATGCTACCTGCGGGGGAACATGGCCTTGTGCCATTGCCTCCATGGTACAATTTATAGGTTTCACGCCAGCAGCTCTGAACCCGCACTGTGGTTTTGAATAGGAATTCAAGTGCTGGGGACACAGGATTATGTGTGCTCCCTGGCTCCGGCACCCTGAGAGGTCAGTACCTGTTATGGCGTGCTCCCACTTTATGACGTAAGGTGGGACCGCTGTGAAACGAATGTGTGCACCCCCTTGAATGACTCCAATGTTCTCTACCCTGTATACCGGTACAGGTCGGGCTGTCCTACCCATGACCGGCATCCTAACTACTATTCCCATGATGGTGTGGTTAGACCGTCCACAATCCACTGGGACTGGGTAGGCCTCGGAAGCTAGCCGGAGTTGGCACGGGCTTAATGCATTCTCAAACGGATGGAGGGTTGCGAGGTGTTTGTTGCTGATCCAGGAGGGGACTAAACCCTGTTTTAAATCCTCCAGGTTACTGCGGCCCTCGCCCAGCAACCACGCCCCATACAGCACGCACATCTCGTTCTGCACAGCCTGGTCAGAAGCATTTCTGTCCTCCCTTATGAGGGCATTTACCGTCTTTGCGTGCTTCTCCTTTAAATGGATCGTCATGGCCTGGTCCTCATGTAACTCTGAGCCCACTACTTTGTTCTCATCCATTAATATCTTCCTTAACTGTGTTTTTAAACCATTTATCTGGGTCTGCAGCTCTATGTCATCCAAACTGTTGATGACAGAGGACCCAGTGTTAAACGCAGTAAAAACATCATTCCACACTCCCCTTGTCTCCCTGCATTACCCAAACACTCGCGGTGTGTGGTGTACAGTTCGGTTTTGTCGACATTGCCGAAATCAAACTCATAAAACTTCTTGAACATGTCCTTTAATAGGGCCTGGTATAGCTGCTCTGTTTCTTTGGGGCACCACTCCAGTAAATGTACCTCAGTGAGATTTAAAATCACGGAGGCTACCGCGTAGTGTACCCCCTGGTACAGTACCTGATCGGTAGGCACTAGTACCAGCCCATTCCCTGGTCCCTTGGTGGTGGCGGGCCACTCTTCCCTGGGTAACCTCGCCGCCTGCGTTGTGGGCTTTCGGGGGCGGGTTACAAGCTCTGTGGCATTGACTGGGATCGGGGAGAATGGGACCGCGCACACCTTCAGGCTGGTATCCCACTTCATCCCCTCCCCGGCGTCTTGCCACTGCCGGTGGAAAATGATAGATATGCCTGCGGGGCAGACCCTCTCTGACCCCCACATACATTAATAAATCCCCTGGTCCGGTTCCCACCACTTGTCCTAACACACACTTAATCCCCTGTGAGTCCCTGTAATCGTCCGGTGGGTATTATTCCCCAACCGTTCCCACTCGACTGCGGGGTTTCTCATATCTTTGCTCAGCTTTCTGAGCCACCACCACCTATCCAGAGGAATGTGTCCCTTGCACGTTAAACATACACGTTTCCCTACGGTGACGCTGACTCTTGTGGTAACGACCTGTACCCTGGGGCACAGGAGGGAGGCCTCCACGTACGTGAACCCGGTCTGGCTGGAGTACTGAGACGAATTGGACCCCAGCCACCCTGGCCACCTTCCCTCGTGGAAGTAGATGGCGATCTCCTCCACATCCCGTTCGCTGCTTCCGTCGGTTGCTATAGGTGCTCTCTCCCCCGAGCACCCGTAGATGTGAGAGTCTTCCACGTCGCCTCTTTTTCCCAGGCTCAGTCCTTGTGATGAAATAACTCCGGCTGTACCCCATGGGTCTAAGTGTTATTTTTGTGGCCAATCTAAACACCCCAGGCAACGATGCCCAGCCAGAGAGGCTACCTGTTTTAAATGTAAGAAACGGGGACATTTTAGTAAAGTGTGTAAGGGTAATCCTGTACCCGATGTCTTTTCTGCTGCCACCTATCGTTTTACGGTTGACCAGACCATACCGTGTTCCTTGTTGAAATCTATGATGGACATCAAGATTAATGGTCGTCCTACTGGGTGTTTGATAGACTGTGGCAGTACTGAAAGTTTTATACACCCCAACCTTGTTAACTCCTGTTCATTGAAGGTGTATCCTACTCAAAGTGAAATCGTGATGGCGTCCAAGTCCCTTACTTCGGAGGTAACTGGATATTGTAAAGTCACATTGCCCGTTAAGGATACGGAGTATAAGGATTTTAAACTCCTCATATTACCTCAGTTGTGTGTGAACTTAATTTTAGGCTTGGACTTCCAGTGTCAGCATGAGAGCATCACTCTTAAGTATGGTGGATCCCAGCCTCCGCTCACAGCCTGCGGCCTTTCTACTTTAAAAATAAGTCCGCCTTCTTTGTTCGTGAACCTTGTTCCTAATTGTAGACCTATAGCGACTAAGGGTCGACGGTATAGTTCAGAAGATAAAAAATTTATAAAAGAGGAAGTGGAAAGGCTTCAATGGGAGGGAATCATCGAACACAGTAATAGCCCGTGGCGTGCCCAGGTAGTGGTGGTTAAAACTAATGAAAAGAAAAGATTTGTGGTCGATTATAGCCAGACTATAAACTTGTATACCCAATTAGACGCCTATCCTTTGCCTCGTATTTCTGAGATGGTGAACCAGATAGCTCAGTACCGCGTGTTCTCCACCATTGATTTAAAGTCTGCCTACCATCAACTCCCCATTAAAATAGAAGACCGACCTTATACGGCCTTCGAAGCTAATGGGCGCCTGTACCAATTCCTTAGGGTGCCCTTTGGAGTGACGAATGGGGTATCCGTCTTCCACTTAAGGAATTACCTTTACCTCATACTGTAAAAGCTTTAAGAAGGTATCTGGGATTCTTCTCGTACTATGCCCAGTGGGTGGCTAACTACTTAGATAAAGTCCGACCTCTTATTAAGTCGACGTCTTTTCCGCTATCGGCGGAAGCTCAGGGGGCTTTCCTTAATATCAAACGGGACATTGAGAAGGCAGTGGTATGTGCCGTGGATGAGAAGATCCCTTTTCAAGTGGAAAGTGATGCATCTGATTTTGCGTT
This sequence comes from Somniosus microcephalus, assembly GCF_052327205.1. Classification (NCBI taxonomy): domain Eukaryota; kingdom Metazoa; phylum Chordata; class Chondrichthyes; order Squaliformes; family Somniosidae; genus Somniosus; species Somniosus microcephalus. Next base: position 126,146,135 of record NC_140987.1, on the reverse strand, counting down.
GGCAGCAACTCTTAATCAAGCTGGTAGACCAGTAGCTTTCTTCTCTCGTACATTGCAAGGACCAGAAGTTCGACATTCTTCAGTGGAAAAGGAGGCGCAGGCGATTATCGAAGCAGTCAGGTATTGGAGATATTATCTCGCTGGCCAACGTTTTACGCTCATTACTGACCAGCGATCTGTGGCCTTTATGTTCAATACTAAGCAGAGAGGCAAGATCAAAAATGATAAGATTTTAAGATGGCGAATAGAACTGTCAACATATGACTATGATATTCAGTACAGGCCTGGAGTATTTAATGAGCCATCGGATGCTTTGTCACGAGGAGTATGTGCTAGTTTAGGTATAGATAAGCTCCAAAGTCTCCACGACACACTATCTACCCTACTCTATTGAGGAGGTCCGGACAATGACCAGAACCTGTCGTGTTTGTGCTGAATGCAAACCCCGCTTCTATAAGCCATCCGAGCCAGCTCATCTTATTAAAGCAACTCGACCATTTGAGCGTTTGAGCCTCGATTTTAAAGGTCCCCTTCCATCGAGCGACCGTAATGTCTATTTTCTTAATATTATAGACGAGTACTCTCGGTTCCCTTTTGTTATCCCCTGTCCGGATGTGGCTAGTGCTGTTGTAACTAAATGCCTCTGCCAACTGTTTTCCTTGTTTGGCATGCCTAACTATATACATAGTGATAGGGGTTCTTCCTTTATGAGCGAAGAATTGCGACAGTTTTTGCTATCAAAAGGGATTGCAACGAGTAGAACTACCAGCTATAACCCTTGTGGTAATGGACAGGTCGAGAAAGAAAATGCGACAGTGTGGAAGGCTATCGTACTGTCTCTGAAGTCGCGAGGCCTGCCGACCTCTCGCTGGCAGGATGTCCTGCCAGACGTGCTGCATTACATAAGGTCTCTTTTGTGTACAGCGACGAATGCCACCCCTCATGAAAGGATGTTTAGTTTTCCAAGAAAAGCTACTAATGGAGTATTGTTACCCACATGGTTGACGACCACAGGCCCTGTGCTGTTGCGCAGACATGTGAGAGGCCACAAGACTGATCCACTGGTGGAGGAAGTACAACTCCTCCATGCTAATCCCCAGTATGCGTACATTCAATATCCGGATGGGCAAGAGGATACGGTCTCTATTAAAGATCTTGCACCTGCAGGAGCTCGAAAAGAGTTCGACTCTGAGAGTAGAGTTTTCAATCGTGGTATTGGACCTTCAGAGACACAAACCCTCAGTGTGGAAAACACTGATGATTCTGGGAATTCGGATGAACCGGAGTTAGTACTCCGGGAGGAGCCTCAGCAAGAGTTATGTCGTTCCCAGAGGACTATCAGACCTCCTGACAGACTGAATCTATAGCAGGGGATGAATGTGATGAAATAACTCTGTGTTCTGGCATTTGTATTGTCTGTTGTTGCTGTACTTGTTAATGTCTGGAATGTTCTACAGATGTAACCACTAATGCTCCTCCCTAGCCCCGCCCCTCTGGATCCTTCCGGATTGGTGTGAGTCTTACTTATAAGGGCTGGGTCGGTGATGAATGATGGTTGCCCTGTGTTAACTTGATGCCATGTTCTTACTTAATAAAAGCCTTTAGTTTTAAGCTTTAACCTCTTGGATTCAGGCAGTTATTTGGAACATCAGTCCTATCAGGGCGAGTAGGATTACGCTCCACTTCATCCTGACAGTCTTTCTGCGGCAGATACAAAAACATACAGCCAGGTCCCCAAGAGATTCTCTGGCTTGGGTGAAGCATAGTCGGGTCTCGCGACCTCGACTCAAATACATACACTCTTAGCAGACCAATACTTAATTAAAACTACCCATCACCGTACTTAACTTAAGCTAAAACACCCAAACTTAAGCTAAATACCTAAACTTAACAATTACCTAAACTATGTACATCCGCCGCCCGTCTCCGGGCGGCCAGCCTAATCCCTGTTAGAACTGCAGCCCACCTCTTCCTCCGGCGTGACCACACTGTCCTGCACTGTTGGTCCCTCGCTGCCCATGGCTGCCGGCTGGGGACCTCTGTCCTTGGACTTACCCCTAACTCAGGAGGCTGTCCCTTTAAACTGGGGAGCCGGTGACCAGGGTTTCCTGGGCTGGGGCGTCCGTGGGGACCTTCTAGGGACTTTGGCGGGTGGGATTTTCTTGGCCGGTGGGCCTTTAACCCGAACCGCTGTCCCCTCCGGTGTGGCCTGTGGGCTTACCACTGCCGCTGGCCGGGGATTTTTGCCCTCAGGCTTTACCTCTCCCGAACCTGGGCTAGGGGCAGGTAACTCTTCGCAGCCTGTTGCTGCAGGCTGAGAGTCTCCGCCCCCAGGTCCCAAACCTGGGTCCGGGGCAGGGTCTTCGACCTCAGGTACTTCCTCCTCTACACCTGGGTTAGGGGCGGGGTCTTCACCCTCGGGTCCCTCCCCATCTGGATCCCAGAAGAGTGGGGGAGTGTCTCAATCGGTGGGCGGGATGGACCCTCCCCTTAAGCAAGCCACAGCGCCTGCCTGTGCAGTCTGTGAACACGCTCCTGCTGCAGGCTGAGGATCTCTATCCTCAGGCCCTACCACAACTGACTGCTTTCTCCTTTCGGGTTTAAACAGTTTGCACTGATTAATGTGAAACCATTTTGTGCGCCGAGGCATCTTAACGGCGTATACCATGGGGCTGGCCTTGTCTACAATGCTGTAGGGCCCCATGTATAATGGTTCCAGACTCCCTACTCGGGCATAGTTCCTCACCATGACCTGATCTCCTATCTCCCACTCGTGGTGCTTACAGGGTTCCAACAGCAATCGGTTACTCCGATGCTGCCTTCCCATGTTCCCAGCCGCCTGCTCGTAGGCCTGCTTAAGGTGCTCGAAGAGGTTTCGGGCGAACCTGTCCTGGTTTACCTCTCTGAGCTGACCTTCTGTGAGCACCGGGGCTAGTACATGGGTGGGGGTCTGCATAACCCTGCCAGTCATCAGCTCATACGGGGAATACCCCGTGCTTTTCGACTGGCTGGCCCGGATCCCCATCAGAACCAACGGTAGGACCTCGGCCCATTTACGGGGCGAGTCCACCATCTCCTTCCTCAACCTTTCTTTTAGGGTCCTATTCATTCTTTCCACAATCCCTGATGACTGTGGGTTGTGGGCCACGTGCCACTTCCCCTTGATGCCTAGCAGCATAAGGGTATTCTGCATCACCTGTCCGGTGAAGTGACCCCCTTGGTCGGACTCCACATACTGTGGTAGCCCCCACCGCGAGAACACTTCCCGGACCAGGATCCTGGCAGTACCCAGACCTGTGGCTGTTCTACAGGGGAAGGCCTCTACCCATTTCGTGAACACATCCACCAGGACTAGGCAGTACTTATAACCTCCCTGGGCGGTGGGCAGGGGCCCGATGTAGTCGACCTGTATCGACTGCCATGGTCCCTCTACCCTCCTGATGTGTCCCATAGGTGTCTTCCTTTTGTGGGGGTCAGGGTTATTAGCAGCGCACATCAGATAGCCGGCGCAGAACTCGCAGACATCTTCCCTGAGCCCTGGCCACCATCCCACCTGTTCCACCCGCTGCCAGGTGGTCTCAGGCCAGGGATGCCCCGCTTCTGGACCCTCATGGGCCAGTTGAAGGAATTCCCTCCGGTGCTGTTGCGGCACAACCCACTGTTCCCCCCGGAACAGCATGCCCTCTTTGACGGAGGGGGTTGCTGTGCCATACGGACCCTCTACCCCTTTTCCCTCAGTCACTGCACTGAGGACCGCCTTGAGGACGGGGTCTTGGGCTTGGACCGTCTTAAGGTCCGGGGCTAAAGCTACCCCTGCACTCCCTTGGGTCCCGTCCCTACCTCTGACCGCCGCCATGGGTCTGGACCCGTAGGGGTCCCAGAAAGTGCCTGTGCGGGCACCCTCCTTGGCGAGCATGTCAGCCTGCTGGTTGCCCTGGCTGCGGGGTTCTGTGGAGGAATGGGCTTTCACCTTCTGGATGAAAATCTCCCCTTCCTCCCCCACTGCTGCTAGGAACTTTTCCAGCAGGGGTTTTACTGTGAGGGGTCTCCCGTCGGCGGGGGTGTACCCGCGGCGGGACCAAATGGCCAGCTACTCCGTACACAAATTGCACGTAAACATTCTGTCCAAGCAAATCGTGTATGGGGTAGGGATGATTTCGGGGTGTGTAACGACATACACTACCGCGGACAGTTCAGCCTGCTGGGCGCTCATGGTGCTGGGGAGCTTAATCGCCAGGGCAATGTTTGCCGCTGGGTCATAAACTCCACACCCCATGAGACGCTCGCCAGCAGATACCGTGCTGGAACCATCTACATAGATCTTGAGGCCCGTGGGATGTATCCCGGCCCGTAAACCTATGTTCACTTCCCAAACCCCTTCAATGGAACACCGGTGGGCTGTTCCAGGATATACCAGGTTGGCTGCGAGCTTTGGCTCGCAGAGACCCTTCACCTTAAGATCCATCTGTGAGAGGAGCAGGGTCCAGCGGGCAATGCGGGCACTGCTCAGTGTTCCATCCTTGATCCTCCCATCCAGAAGCATCTGGGTGGGTGTGTGATGGGTGAGGAGGGTGATGGGAGAGGTGCCTGTGAAGATCAGTGATCTCTTCACAGCCCAATGTGTGGCCAAGAGGTGCCTCTCACAATTGGAGTAGCTCCTTTCCACATCTGTGAGTATCCTAGAGGAGTAGACCACCGGCCTCAGCCTGCCGTGCCACTCTTGGAGCAGCACAGCACTCAGGCTATCCCCGCTGGCTGCTACCTCCAGGAAAAACTCTTTCCCCCCATCTATGGTCCCCTAGAGCTGGTGCGGTCTGCAACTCTTTCTTGAGCCTGACAAATGCTGCCTGGCAACCCTCATCCCAAAGCCACTCTACTCCCTTGTGTAGGAGTCGGAGCAGAGGGGCTGCGGTGGCTGCATAGTCCTCAATAAAGCCCTAGAAACGACCTCACACCCGTAACTGTGTTGGGAACGGGTAACTCTTGTACCGCCTCCCTCCTAGCCTTATCTATGGCCCTTTCTCCAGCGTGCACGGTCACCCTAGGAATTTCACCTCCTGCTGGCCGATCTGCGCTTTCTTGGGGTTTACTTTGAAACCCTTCTGCCCGAGCAGCTCCAGCAGTTCGGCCAATAGTGGGCCATGCTCCTCTTTCGAATCGGTGAACAGGAGCAGGTCATCCACATATTGTACCAACTGTCTGGGCTGACTGAAATCCTTTAAACTGTTTGCCATGCACTGATGGAAAATGCTGGGGCTGTTGTGGAAGCCCTGAGGCAAGCAGTTCCACGTGTACTGTTGCCCTTTAAACGTAAAGGCAAACTTGTACTGATCCTCCCTCCTTAAAGGAATGGACCAAAACCCGTTGGAAATGTCCAGCACCGTGAACGTGGTCTCGGATGCTGGGATACTTCCTATCAGGTCGGCAACTGCTGCTACCGTGGGTGCACATGCTGGGATGTTACTATTGAGCACCCGATAGTCCACCGTGGCCCTCCAGGAATTGTCCGGCTTTCTAACCGGCCACAATGGAGAGTTTACATGGGTGGCTATCAGCCTCAGAACCCCCTGTTGTACTAACGAGGACATGGCTGCTTCCATGTCTGGCTCCGCTTCCCTGGGGAAGTTATACTGTTCCTGTGGTCAGGCCATGGGGTCCCCGTCTACGCTGACCTCAAACCCGTTGACCCTCCCGCAATTGTGTTGGTGTGTGGCAAATGTGGCTAGGTGAGCCTGCACAAATGCCTGGAACTCCTGTGGGGTGTTCCTGACCATGAGCTCGAGGTTATAACCCTCTTTGGGCTTCATGGTGCATAGGGTCCCCTTCCCTTCCTTTCCCAGGATTACTACTATCTCGCCGTCATTTCCTTTACTTGCCCCCCATAGGCAATGATTTCTCAAATCTACTAAGATCCCGTGGCCTACAATAAAGTCGGCTCCCAGGACCCCTCTTCCACCCTCCACTTCCCATTTCATCAGGACGCAGGTCCACTTGGAGTGGAGCGATCCTAAATGAATGGCGAGCAGGATGGAAAACGAGCTGGCCTGTTCTTTGCCTGTGAACCCCGACAGACTGTATGGGACCCCGTTAGATAGAGGCGAGGTGGTGGGGTTATCTGAATGGACCATGGTGCATGATACCCCCCTGTCCAACAGATAGGTCCCCTTCACCCTTTCCACCGCCATCTCCACGAGGGGTCTTTTCCATTCATCGTACCGGAGAGAACACAGGTAAACAGGCTGCGCTGGCTCTAGTCACGGCTGTGGGTTGGATGGGGCTGATGGGGTCAGAGCACCGGTAGCGGCTGCTACTCTCCCATGGCCAGTCAATAAGGACCTCATGGTGTCCAAGAATGACTCTACCGCTGCGGGAGGGATTCCCGCCTCTGCCTTTTGGGCTGGGGCCGTGGAATTCTTTCCCTTGTTGTCTTTCCAAGGGTTTTTGCACTCCTTCCGCCAATGACCATCCTTCCCACACCCATAACAATTCGTCTTTGTGTTGGGGGGTTATTCCCTTCCTGGTGCTACTCTTTCCTACCCGGTCCGGGTTTTACTTCATGTACCTTCCCCTTGGGTGGGTGTGCATCGGTTCCCCTACCGTTTTTATAGGCTAGAGTCAACTGCCTGATCACCGTAAGTTCGGTGGTCTGGGGTTCTTGGGGTCGAACCAGACCTCCGCCTTGGCCCGGACTTGTGGCAAGCTGTTTGCCACGAGGCAACGGAGCCAATGGGCCAGGGGATCCCCGTTCAGGAACGCCCGGACAGGCACTCCGGTACACCGGCCATAACCGGTCCGCGAAAGCCTGCAGGGTTTCCCCTGTGAGCTGGACCGTCTTCTCCACACGGGAGAAAGGACTTCCCTCATTCATCCCCATGGCCTCCAGAACTTCATCCCTGAGCGCCTCATACCTGCTCTGCCCCTTCTTACACTCGTCAGAGAGGGATTGGAGGAGCCTACTCTCCAGGGAAAATAGCAGCATTTTGGCCTGCTCAGCGCCATCGTAGTCGTTGACGCTGGCTGCCTGCTCTACTTCCCTGAAGTGGATCGAGGGGTCTCCCTTTTCGGAGAGCTTCGGGATATGGCTCACCATAGCCCTAAGCTGTTGGGTGCAAAAGGGTAATACGAACTGGTTTTGGAGGGGTCCCTCATCGTCGCCATTGACGGATGGGCCGAACCTCCGATGCCGGGCTGGGCACATCGGTCCCGGCTCCGACCTCTCTGGCAGGGGTTGCTCCACCTCCGCTTCCACCTCTGGCTCCACGCCCCCTTGCTGCCAGACCTCGCTAAAACCTGGCGCTACGGGTGGTGGTCGTGAGACCTCCTGTTCCTCAACCGGGTTGTCCCTGGGCACTACCAGTGATGTTTTAACTGTCTTCCCCTCGTTCCCCATAAAATCCGCCTGGCCTGCCTTCGGGCTTATGAGGCACACCATGCCCTTTGCCTTCCTCAGGGCCAGGCTCAGACTTTCTATCCGTTCCTTGCAGGGGCCATGATCTGCATCCTCAAACTCCTGTTTGCTCGCTAGCTTATAGGCTGCCTTTACCTCCTGTACTTTCTTCTCCTGTTCCCTAACTTGCCTTGTTAGGCGGGCGTTCTTTTCCCGCAACCTTAACTCATTACCCTTGGCTTCGGTGACTTGGCACTGTAGGTATTCCAACTGGGCCTTGTGTTCTCCCATTAAATACAACCTCTCCTGATTCAGGGCCTGCAATGCTACCATTAACTTCTCCCCTGCTAGAGCCTTATCCTGGATCTCCAGGGCTGACTCCTTTAACTCGGCTGCCTGTGCTACAACGAGCCTGCCAAAAGCTGGACCTGCTTTTTGAAACACATCATCCAGACTGCCTTCTCTAAGGACTTCTTGTGTTCCTTCCCCTCTGTCCAGTTAGCTGCTGCATCTACCGGACGCCCAGCCCTTAACAGAGTGGTGATCCACTTCTTAGTGATATTCACCTTGCTAAACACATAATCAGAAATCCTTTCCTCCATCATGGTTTGCTCATCCGAACCATTGTCTACTGTATCGCAACCCTGTTGCCGGAGTCCTGCCGCGGTCGCCATTTTCTGTAGGGGGTGGTCTCGTGGTGGTGCCCAGTCAGCTTCGCCTCTGACTGTCCCTTGAGCGGTTCGAATCGCTCCCACACCCCTGGGTTCTAGACACCGGACTTAGGTACAGGCGGCGATACAGAAAATCGAGTAAATAAGTGGTTTGGTGTAAGAAAACCAAGATTTTATTAAAACAGAGATAAAAACACAGTCTTAAGAGAATTACTGGTATAAAATACAGGCATAAACAATTACACTTATTCAGGGAATGGGGAACACATGGCACATCGAGGGAAAAACAACTACATTAACAATCCCCCTTATCCTTATCCCACCCCCTATACCTAACTAGATTAAGCTATGAGGGGCCAGGAATTCATGCTGACCGATCCAAAACCTGTTGCTTTAACGTTGTGAGTTTTGAAGTTTGGTCTTCTGTCCTTTGGGGTACTCCGTCGCCACGTGGTCTCAGGGCGCGGTGCTGGAGTTGTTGGTCCGACACACCTTCCCTCTCCTCAGATACCGTCATCGTCTTGTCGCAATGGGTTTTCTTCTTCTTCTCCCTCGGGTGGTCGTCGGCGGTAACATTGCGGTCGTGGATCGGTTGGCGGTTTTCACTGCTTACAAGATTTTGCTACCCAAGCTTTGAGCGCTAGCATATTCGTCGCGGGCGTGGACACTCGCGTCTAATGCCTGTTTATTCGCAGTGTTCAAATGCCAACTTATTCTCACTGTCCAAGCATACACTGCTAATTTCTTCCCCAAACGCCAGCTTATAACTAGGCGTTTGGTTTTTACCAATGCATCGTCTGCTGCCCTTCTCTGCTCTTGTTGGTGTTACCTTCTTTTTCGTCTCGTCTAGTCTCGTCTGCCCGTTCATGACCTGTGTGTTCTGTGTGTCTTTGAACTCGGGTCTCGTCCTCCTCCCGCGTTTGGTCCCGGTGTACTGGGCGTCCTTGGTTGTTGAGCGGTGCGGGGAGCGAGAAGAGAACCTGCCACGAGGCCAGGGCACGAGTACGAGCGGCAGCAGGCCAAGGCCAAACAAGAGGGCAGAGTCGAGAGACAAGAGACCAGAGCAAGAGACCGATTGCTACTGATGGGCCTACAGTTATACCCGTTCTTCCACTCCTTATCTGCGCGCCAAATCAGGTCAGTCCATTGTTTAACTTTTGGCGGGCTTGGTTTGAATGATTACAACCATTTGTTTTAACGACTTTTAGGAGTGGTTGTCTCCGGGTCTAATGGCCCCGATGTCCTGGTTGCTTTGTCATGGATAAGACTGTAAAGGTTGTAATCTCTGGATTACTCCTGGTGCCACGTGCTAGTAAGTATAGGAATAGGAAGATAGAACAGATGAATGCGTGGCTAAAGGGATGGTGCAGGGGGGAGGGCTTTAGTTTCCTGGATCACTGGGTCTGCTTCTGGGAAAGGTGGGACTTGTACAAGTCGGACGGTTTACACCTGAACCAGAGGGGGACCAATATCCTTGCGGGGAGGTTTGCTAGCACTGCTGGGGAGGGTTTAAACTAACTTGGCAGGGGGTTGGGGTACAGAGTGGAGCTATAGTAGGGGGTGATTTACGGCCAAATACAGAGGGAAAAACAAGTCAGCTGGGAAGGCAGAGCAAATATGTGAAGGCAAAAGAGAATATGGCAGGGCTGGAAGGCATTTATTTTAATGCAAGGAGTCTTGCAAATAAGGTGGATGAACTGAAGTTGTTGTTGAACACATGGGAGTACGATATTGTTGCTATCACGGAGACATGGTTGAGGGAGGGTCAGGACTGGCAGCTCAATATTCCGGGGTATAGAATCTTCAGGCGGGACAGAGGGGGGTGTAAAAGGGGAGGGGGTGTTGCAATATTAATTAAGGAGTCAATTACTGCTGTAAGGAGGGATGATATATTAGCGGGTTCCTCTAATGAGGCCATATGGGTAGAACTTAAAAACAAAAAGGGGGCAAGCACTTTGCTGGGAGTGTACTATAGGCCCCCAAACAGTCAGGGGGAGATAGAGGAACAGATATGTAGGCAAATCTCAGAGAAGTGCGAAAATAATAGGGTAATAATAGTGGGGGATTTCAACTTCCCCAATATAAATTGGGACAGTCAGAGTGTGAAAGGCTTAGAGGGTGCAGAATTCTTAAAGTGCATCCAGGAGAGCTTTTTGAGCCAACATGTAGAAAGTCCTACAAGAGAGGGGGCGGTACTGGACCTAATTCTGGGGAATGTAGCCGGGCAAGTGGTGGAAGTGTCAGTAGGAGAGCATTTTGGCGACAGTGACCATAATTCGGTGAGATTTAAGGTGGTCATGGAAAAAGACAAAGACGGCCCGGAAATAAGGGTTCTAAATTGGGGGAAGGCCGATTTTAATATGATAAGGCAGGATCTGGCCAAAGTGGACTGGGAGCAGCTGCTTATAGGAAAATCCACATCAAAACAGTGGGAGACTTTCAGAAGGGAAATAGAGAGAGTACAACGCCAACATGTTCCTGTAAAGGTCAAGGGTGGGACCAACAAGCAAAGGGAACCTTGGATGACAAGGGATATACAAAAATGCATTAGAAATAAAAGGGGGGCTTTTGGCAGTTACAAAAGACTAAAGACAGAAGAAGCCCTAGAGGAGTATAAAAAGTGCAGGGGCAGACTTAAAAAAGAAATTAGGAGGGCGAGGAGGGGCCATGAAATAACACTGGCGAGCAAAATAAAGGAAAATCCTAAGATGTTTTATAAGTATATTAAGGGCAAGAGGATAACCAGGGAAAGGGTAGGGCCCATTAGGGACCAAAGTGGCAATCTGTGTGTAGAGCCAGAGGATGTAGGCGGGGTTTTAAATGAATTTTTTGCATCTGTGTTCACTATGGAGAAAGACGATGCAGACATAGAAATCGGGCAAGGGGACTGTGACATACTTGAACATATTAGCATCGAGAGGGAGGAGGTGCTAGCGGTTTTAGCGGGCCAAAAAGTGGATAAATCCCCAGGCCCGGACGAGATGTATCCCAGGCTGCTGTGGGAGGCAAGGGAGGAGATTGCAGGGGCTCTGACACTAATTTTCAGAACCTCTCTGGCCACAGGGGATGTACCAGAGGACTGGAGAACAGCTAACGTAGTACCATTATTCAAGAAGGGTAGCAGGGATAAACCAGGGAATTACAGGCCAGTGAGTCTAACATCTGTGGTGGGGAAATTATTGGAAAAAATTCTGAGGGACAAAATTAATCTCCACTTGGAGAGGCAAGGATTAATCGGGGATAGTCAGCATGGCTTTGTCAAGGGTAAATCATGTCTAACAAATCTGATCGAATTTTTCGAGGGGGTGACTAGTGGGGTGGATGAGGGAAATGTTGTGGATGTGGTTTACATGGACTTCAGTAAAGCTTTTGACAAAGTCCCGCATAGGAGACTGGTCAAGAAGGTAAGAGCCCATGGGATCCAGGGTGCCTTGGCGCGTTGGATCCTAAACTGGCTGAGTGGCAGGAGGCAGAGGGTGATGGTCGAAGGTTGCTTTTGTGACTGGAAGCCTGTGTCCAGTGGGGTACCTCAGGGATCGGTGCTGGGTCCCTTATTGTTTGTGATCTACATAAATGATTTGGATGAGAATGTAAAAGGTATGATCAGTAAGTTCGCAGATGACACAAAAATTGGTGGGGTGGTAAATTGCGAGGAGGAAAGCCTCCGGCTACAGGATGATATAAACGGGTTGGTCAGATGGGCGGAAAAGTGGCAAATGGAATTTAACCCTGAAAAGTGCGAGGTGATGCATTTTGGACGGACAAATAAGGCAAGGGAATACACAATGAGTGGTAGGACCCTAGGAAGTACAGAGGGTCAGAGGGACCTTGGTGTACATGTACATAGATCCCTGAAGGCAGCGGAGCAGGTAGATAAGGTGGTTAAAAAGGCATATGGGATACTTGCCTTCATTAGCCGAGGCATAGAATATAAGAGCAGGGAGGTTATGATGGAGCTGTACAAAACGCTGGTGAGGCCACAGCTGGAGTATTGTGTGCAGTTCTGGTCGCCTCACTATAGGAAGGATGTGATTGCTTTGGAGAGGGTGCAGAGAAGATTCACCAGGATGTTACCTGGGATGGAGCGCCTCAGCTATGAAGAGAGGCTGGACAGGCTGGAGTTGTTTTCCTTGGAGCAGAGAAGGCTGAGGGGGGACCTGATTGAGGTGTACAAAATAATGAGGGGCATAGATAGGGTAGATAAAGAGGAACTTTTCCCCTTAGTGGGCGGGTCAATAACAAGGGGGCATAGATTCAGGGTAAGGGGCAGGAGATTTAGAGGGGATTTGAGGAGGAACTTTTTCACCCAGAGGGTGGTTGGAATGTAGAACTCAATGCCTGAAAGGGTGGTGGAGGCAGGAACCCTCACAACATTCAAGAAGCATTTGGATGAGCACTTGAAATGCCATTGCATACAAGGCTATGGACCAAATGCTGGAAAATGGGATTAGACTGGACAGGGATGGATGGGCGGCGCAGACACGATGGGCCGAAGGGCCTCTTTCTGTGCTGTAAAACTCTATGACTCTATGACTTAATTGTCCCCATCCTACCTTGATGGCTACTGTGAGCTGTTATCGATTAAGCATGCAGAAAGCTAATAGCCACGGTTAAAGGCCCATTCTACTTTGATTGGACTCGAATCGAATAAATGCGTATTTTGTGTTTACTCTGTCTGGCAGGCTCTAAAGAGTCCCTGTACAAAGATTCCTGCATTTTAATGTTTCGTCTCCAGGCCTGCATGTTGGCAGAGCCTTGCTTTAAAAATCCTGTCAAATTTTGGTCACGAGGTTTACAGAAGCCATTTTGGGTACCCTGCTTTTAAATAACTTGTCCAAAACAGGGTCCCTTGATCCATAACTCGGGGAGTGCGGGAATTATGAGAACCCTGTAACTTACAATAGATCATTAAAATGTCATGGACAGATACAGAAAATAATCAAAAAGGCTAATGGAATGTTAGCCTTTATATCTAGAGGTCTAGAACACAAGGGGGTAGAAGTTATGCTGCAGCTATAAAGAAAGCCTTGGTTAGACCACATCTGGAGTACTGAGAGCAGTTCTGGGCACCACATCTTAGGCAAGATATATTGGCCTTGGAGGGAGTGCAACGTAGGTTTACCAGAATGATGCCCGGACTCCAAGGGTTAAGTTACGAGGAGAGATTACACAAATTAGGGTTGTATTCCCTAGAATTTAGAAGGTTAAGGGGTGATTTGATCGAAGTTTTCAAGATATTAAAGGGAGCAGATAGGGTAGATAGAAGGGTAGATAGAGAGAAACTATTTCTGCTGCTTGGTGAGTCTAGGACTAGGGGGCATAGTCTAAAAATTAGAGCCAGACTTTTCAGGAGTGAAATTAGGAAACACTTCTACACACAAAGTTTGGAACACTCTTCCGCAAACAGCAATTGATGTTAGCTCAATTGTTAATTTTAAATCTGAAATTGATAGATTTTTGTTAACCTAAGGTATTAAGGGATATGGGCCAAAGGTTATGGAGTTAAGTCACAGATCAGCCATGATCTCACTGAATGGCGGAATAGGCTCGATGGGCTAAAAGGCTGTTCCTATGTCCCTATGAGTCATGGAGCCAATGCCATTGTCAAGGGGCTGTAACTCTACACTCCCTCTGCTCTGCATTAGAACAGGGTGAAGGAGTATAGTGATGCTTGGGAAGCCCCTATCCATGCTCTCCTTCATGGATTGAAAAGCTGAGGAGGTGCTAGACCCCAGAGCCACGATGACAGCAGTCTGAGCTCTGAAGCTGTCAGAGCTGTCACCAGAGGCTGCATCATTGTGGACCCCACTGTTCATAGAACAGACTACTCGTTCCATGGTTGACTGCATGGTCTCAATGACCACACACAAGCTAGAGATGGACTCCTCCATGTTCTGTGCCATTGTGTGCAAGCTCACTGTTAGGCTGCCCAGTGCACTTAAAAAGTGCTGGTGTATAAAAATCAATCTTTTAATTTAGGCTGCGCAGTTAAAAATTTAATCTGTGCCCTCTGCAGCAGGGCTAAGATGCGAGCTCTCCTTCCAGTAAGCTGTTTCTTGGGCCATCCCATCCCCCTACCCATGCTCCTGTGCACTAATGCTTGGTGAGTCTCCAAGTATAAAGTAAGGTTGAGTGACACTGTCTCATCTTGAGTGCTGCTCTCTTCCAGCTCCTCAGCTTCTGGGGGCTCTCCACTTTTTTGACCTGAAAGGGAAGAGAGGGACAATGATTAGCATTTAATGTGAAGGATAAGCAGAGACAGATAAATGGCTGATGAAAGCAGCTGCATTTTCTTAGGCATAGTGTGTGAGGGTGATATTTCAATGAGAAGGGACAGAGTGTAAAATAGCCAAGAACCCTGGAGAATGTGTCATCCAGCCTCACCCCGTCCCTGACACAACCTATCCCCCTCATCTGCATAACATCCTCCTCGACTGGGGAGAGGACCTGAATGGATGCTCTTCCTCCTCATGTCCTTGTGCCCTCACTTCCTCTCTACTATTGTCCACCAGCGTGTGCTGCAAGAAGGGAGAGCGTTAGTGGTAGACTAATGAAATGCTTTGAGGATTTGCATGTCAAGTCAAAATAGTGATGTTGGTGTGTGAAGGATGGCAGAGGTGTGAGGAGGTGAAGGCAGTAATAGTGTGGAGAGTAGGAGGTGGCATTAGGAGCAGAAGGAGGTGGAGTGAAGTATGCTGCATGAATGGAGGAGAGTGCTGGTAATCAGGGGAGGGAAGGGTTTAAGTGCGAGGATATCAGTAGTGCAAGATTATACAGAGTCATGAAAAATAGATGGCAGTCTTACCTTAGCAAACCTGGTCATGTCATTAAACATATTCTTGTATTGCAGCAATGCCCTGGGGAGTGATGCTCCCGGCGCTGATGTGTCTGCCACCTGTTCCCACTGCTGCCAAGCAACTTGGCGGGATACATTCCTGCCACTTGATGGAAGAGGATGTCTCTCCTCCTGCCGACCTCCTCCACCAGGACTTCCAGTGCTGCATCCAAAAAGCAGGGGGGCCTTGAAGCATCTTCTTGGCCTGTCATCTTCAGAATTATCTTGCGGTTGGCTGCAGCAGAAGTGCAACAGCCCCTTTAAGAGATGCATGCTGCCATTAAATAGCGTCAGGATGCCAAATATTCATTCCCCCAATTAAGCAAGCATGATTAGTGCTGACAGCCTGCCTGTTTCATGATAATGAGGGCCCCTGACCAATTTCACCTCTTAATTGCAGCTGACATAATTAGGTGTGTGCAGCTGACACAGCGCCGATTCCGTGCTCGAAAACAGGCCCGGATGAATTTCTATCCTTCTGTCTTTCTGAAGTCTTTTACTGTCCTCCTCACCATTTGCCAAATCCCCCACTTGTGTGTCATCAGCAAGATTTCAAAACTGTGTTTCACCCAAGTCCAAATCATTTTTATATACCAAGAACAAAAGTGGACACTGACCCGGGGTACACTACTTCTAAAACTGCTCCAATCCAAGCAACACCCATTTACTCTAACTCCTTATTTTGTGTCCATCAAACTACTTTCGATTCATGCTGCTACATTTCTCCTTCTACTATGTATTATGTAAACAGAGTGTATTTTCCACACACAGAATATCCTAAGCTTCTAATAATGTCGAGCAACTCTGTCTGAAAGGGGCATTTGTGGACATCAGTGACCATAGGATCATTCTACTGTGGTGCCCACCCTGGTAATTAGCCTACTGACTCTCACTATTTAGCCTCAGTATCAAATACACAGGGATTCTCCATAAAATTGGGTCAAGGCTTCTTTGTAAACAGGGACCTCTTCATACAGCACACTGATGACTAAGGGCAAACTACCCAATTTTGTTACCAGACATAATGATTATTCATAGTCCACATTGCACTGCTACCTTGTCTAAGACTTCCATAATCTCAATATACCTAGGATTTAATCTGTCCAGATTATATGCATTCTCACAAAGATACTTCCTCTGGAAGATTGCTTTTCTGTTTTATTTCAAGGAAATGGTGAAATCTCATAGTAGAACATAATTACAGTACTAAAGTACCATAATAGACAAACGTCTAGCTCAAAGCTGGGAAGTTGCAATGATATAAAAAGCTGTATAGGTGGAGCTAGGTATACAGTTAAGTGAGCATATATACAATAAAGAGATGGGGAATATTTCACTTGTCTCAGCTTTATGTAGAAATTTGAACTTCGGTTGTACTACTGCCAGTTCATCTTGTGCACTCCATGTTAAATGGGCAAAAACATTTTCCATGTACTGTAGTCATAAAATCATTGATTAAAACAGCTCTAAGGGGATAGATCCCGCTCTGGTTTAGATTCAATCGAATTATCTAATATTCCTTCAGCATTTCTGCATATGCAGAATGTAAGCTAAATGAATCATGATTTTAATACTGCAGCATCAACCAACAAGGGAAAACCATTACAGAACAAATCAAAGATATATAAAATCAACACCAAAAAGACAAGAAAATAAAGAGAGCCTCTATAACTTATATTCTTATTTTAATTTCCTCTATCTGCCTCCAATATCTGCTTCTCACTCTCTGGGGTCATTTGCATTCTCTTTCCCTTGTGTTATTTATTCTAGTTCCCCATTTCTTATTTGCTCCACTCCTGTTTTACTGTTTACCTTTCTTCATTTCTGCTTCTTTCTGGCCTGGGTGGCATCCTACTCTACCATCAGTTTATTCCCTCAATTGCCAATGATGCCTGTTTGGATCAAAGACACCACAGTACCTTCATCACACGTCCTCAGTAACGCAATAAATAAGTTCTTCTTTAATGCGTATCTGACAAGCGACGATTGCACTTCAATTAAATAGCTGACCTCAGCCTTCAACCTCTGCATTTAATCAGCACAGAAGACATTTATTGTTTTATTATACGCTGCTGAAAAATGGGTGTTATTTCTTAAATGGGCTGTCCGTTTCTGTCGGTTAACAAATGAAGATGAGAAATGGAATTAGGTAGTACGTTTTAAATATGTAATGTATTGTAACCGGAAAATGTTGCATCTCTCGGTGCAATCAAAGTAAAATCAGAGCATAACCAGTAAATCACAGCAATAATACAGTTACTTACTTTGGTGAACTGGACAGACACATGGCAGATGATATTTAAAACCGAGAAGTGTGAGGTGATGCATTTTGGTAGGAAGAATAAGGAGAGGCGATATAAACTAAATGGTACAATTTTAAAGGGGGTGCAGGAACAGATGTACGTAAACAAATCTTTGAAGGTGGCAGGACAAGTTGAAAAGGCTGTTAAAAAAGCATACGGGATCCTTGACTTTATAAATAGAGGCATAGGGCTCGATTTTGCCAGGCCCGAGGAGGCGGGATTGGAGGCGTGTTAGGTGGTAAAATCGCAAAAAAATGGCAGGCAGGCCCGATCCCTCCTCCATCCTGCCTCCGAGCAATTTTCCCAAATGTGTGTCATAGAGTCATAGGGCTAGATTTTCAGTTTAGGCAGTTTTGGGGCGCTAGCTTTAGCGCCCGCCCGAAGTTAGCGCCCGCCCCAAAGTAGCGCCCCGTTGCCGGGAATTCAGTGGCTTCGCCCTAAGAGGTTGGTGGAGCGCTAAAAGAGGCGTTCCACTACTCTCTTTAGGCGCTAAGCCGGCGGTCCAGAGGGATAGCGCCCAGGCGGGGCGCAGCACGGGTGCGGTCATTTTTGCACTGACAGCAGACCCCGTGGTGCCGACCAGCTCTTAAAGGGGGAAGGGACGAATTAGTCTGCTGCCACGCCCTGCACACTGCAGCCTTGCAAAGAGGCCTCAACACTACTGCTCAGCCCCAGGGAGTCATGGCAACGCCAGAGAAGGCCCGTCAGCGTGCCCTGCGCTTCTCAGAGGGTGATCTGGACATCATGCTCACAGCTCTGGAGGTGAGGCGCAAGATCTTGTTTCCAGACAGTGGGAGGAATCCAACCCACCACGACTACACCAAAGCCTGGAAGCAGATCGCCCAGAGGGTGACATTCACCGGTGAGGCCCCCAGGACCCACACACAATGCCGTAAGAAGTACAACGATCTGACCAGGATTGTGAGGGTGAGTAGCCTTTCCAGTCTCCTCCTCATTCTTGCATGTACACCTGACATGATGGGCAAAGGGACCTGAAAGTCCTTTTGGCCAGCCCTCAGCCAGCAGCATTGGGACAGTCATGAGCATCAAATGGCCATTCGGCACTCTACACTTTGGCCAAGCTATTCCACCATGGGAGGCAGTGCACACTACATCAGGGCTTCACTCTGTCCAAGCTATTCCACCATGGGAGGCAGTGCACACTACATCAGGGCTTCACTCTGTCCAAGCTATTCCACCATGGGAGGCAGTGCACACTACATCAGGGCTTCACTCTGGCCAAGCTATTCCACCATGGGAGGCAGTGCACACTACATCAGGGCTTCACTCTGGCCAAGCTATTCCACCATGGGAGGCAGTGCACACTACATCAGGGCTTCACTCTGGCCAAGCTATTCCACCATGGGAGGCAGTGCACACTACATCAGGGCTTCACTGCGCCCTTACAGCCCGTCCTTTCTCTTGCAGGCTAAAGTAGCGTTTAATCGCCAGGCCCGTGCCAGGGGTGGCCGCGCCAAGCTGCAGGAGCTCACTCGGCTGGAGGAGCGCGTGTGTGTGCTCATGGGAGCACGTGTGATTGTCCCCACAGCGTGCGGTGTATCCGACCCTCCACTGCCCGGCAATGGTAAGGACCTCGCCTTTTGGCCCTCTCGCGTCGCACTGGCCCATCCGAGCTACCTCCTTTGCCACTGTCCCACCAATGCGCTGAATCCCACCAGTCCTAACTCCCTCGCTGACGCCGTCTCCTCACTCTGAAGCTACTCTTGTGCATTCCTGCTTTCAGCTGGTGACGACCAGGACCCTGAGGCTGCCAGTGACAGCACCTCCAACCAGGAGGAGGAGGAGGAGCAAGCCGGACCTTCGGGGGAACAGTCACGTCCCGCAGGAGAGGAGGAAATGCTCGACACCTCCTCACTGGACGAGTGCCTGGAGGAACTGTCGCAGGGCAATGCAGCTTCTGGGACCAGTGGCGTCCAGCCACCCAGCAGCCGTGCGCGTGGCCCGCGGCCTTCCCCCCAAAGGGGGGAAGGATCAGAGGGGAGTGCTGCTGCTCGGCAAACTCGCCGTCACCAACGCGGCAAGGGTCCCCTAGTTCGGCCCCCTCCTCCCCAGCGGGAGAGTCGCGACTCCAGTCCGGACACCTTCACTTCGGAGGAGGTGCGGAAGCTCGATCAGATGGCCGACGACTCGGACCGGCGCCACACGGAGCTCATGAGCGTGGTGGGGCGCATGCCTGAGGCCATCGAGTCGCTGGCGACCAGTGTGCGCGAGTTCGGGGCAGCAACTGCCGCGACTGGCCGCATGCTAACTGATGCCGTCAAGACCCTGGCGGATGTGATGCGCGCGCACACCAGGACCAGAGGGCCACTCACTGCTGCCACACGCGCTGTCTCAGGCAGGCATCGCCAGGGCAGGCGCCGCGCTGGACCATCCCAGCAAGCCGGCCGTCGGCTGATTGCTGCGGATCCTGCAGTGCGGGCCCGGCCGAGTGCCACCGCGCCACAGCACCAGCCAGCGCATCCCAGACGCCAGCTGGCCCACATTGCACCATCCGTCGCCGCCATTCCCCCTCTGGGGCGTCAAGGGCAAGCGGCTGCAGCTGATGGTGGCCAGGCTCAGGCGCGCCACTCAGGAGACGGCCCCTCGAGGCCCAAACGCCGTGTAGGCCGCCCCCCAGTGGCATCTGGCGGAAGGGCATCTGAGCCTCAGGCGCCTTCCCCCAGCCTCGCAGCAGCCACTGGGCAGAGCTTGCGAAGGAGCAGCAGGCAGGGCAGGGGAGGCAAAATGCTGGCCAAGGTCTCGCCCTCGCGGGCCACTCAGTAGAGGGTGTGGCCAGCTTTCCTTTAATATGGCGGTGGCCATCTTTATTTTGCCCATGGTTGTGCTTTTGGAGGGCTTTTTTTTTGCGTTAGGCCGACGTTGAGGCCCGGTTTCAATAAAGGTGGAGTGGCTCCTCCCCAGTTTGTGGGAGTGAGTCGTTTGTTGGGCTTTTTGTGGGGCCCGTTTATTGTTTTTGGGGATTCATGTGGGAAGGGCTTTTCATTTTTGTTTAATAAAAAATTATCTTTATTCATGCAGTCTCCATGGTTGTTCTTCTTAGTGTTTGTTGGCTTCGCCGGCTGAGGGCTTGCGGAGCGGCTGCATTCATCTTCCCTCATGGCCCCTGGCCATTCCCTGACAGGGGGCTTAGAAGTACCGTGTAATAAGGTGGCGTCGTGCGGCCCTTGGCCCTGGTCGCTCCCTCCTGGGAACGTACTCCTGCTCCTCCTCCTCCTCCTCCTCCTCCTCCTCATGCTCCTCCTGCTCCTCCTCCTGAGGTGCTGGTCCAACGTCAGGTGGCAGTGCCTGAGTCCTGCGGATAGCCAGGTTGTGTAGCATGCAGCAAACCACCACAAATTGGGAGACCCGGTCCGGCGAATACTGGAGAGCTCCTCCGGAGCGATCAAGGCAGCGGAACCGCTGCTTGAGGACCCCAATAGTTAGCTCGATGATGTTGCGGGTGGTTTGATGGCTCTCGTTGTAGGCCTCTTCAGCAGCGGTCCTGGGCGCGCGGAGCGGGGTCATGAGCCAGGTGCACAAAGGATAGCCTTTGTCCCCGAGTAGCCATCCTCTTGGGGGAGGCTGTGCCTGGAACATGTCATGCACAGTACTCTGCCGCAGGATAAAGGCATCGTGGCTGCTGCCTGGGAAGCTGGCATTGACTGCCATGATGCGCTGCTTGTGGTCACAGACCAGCTGCACATTCAGAGAATGGTAGCCCTTCCTGTTGCGATACTGCTCGCCATGCTCCAGAGGGGCCCGCAAAGCCACATGCGTACAGTCAATGGCGCCCTGCACCAAGGGGAATTCCCCGAGTCTGGAAAATCCCAATGCGCGCTGATGCTGGCTCTCCAGGGCCATGGGGAAGGAGATGAATTGGCTTCTCCTTCTGAACAGTGCTTCGGTCACCTGGCGGATGCAGCGATGCACGCCGTACTGGGAGATGTTTGCTATGTCCCCAGCAGCGTATTGGAAGGAGCCGGTGGCATAGAAGTTCAATGCCACTGTCACCTTCACTTCCACCGACAGAGACGTCCTGCACCTGAGCTTTGGCCGCAGATCTCGGCGAAGCAGGTGGCAGATCTCTGCAATCACCCCCTTCCGGAATCGGAGCCTTTTAACACATCGCGCGGCACTCATGTTTAGGTAGGAGCGCTGCTGGCGGTATAGCCTGACTGGGTAAGGCCTACGTGGCCGACGCCTGTAGCCCCCTCTGCCTCTAGCCAGGGCTGCCCCTCTCACAATGCGTCTGCGAGCCCTACGGACATGGAGCTGCAGCTCCGCGTTGGCACCCCATGCAACCCCCATCAAATCCTGGCAAACACTCTAATTTCCAAATGGCCACTTGCAGCGCTGTTGCCTGAGTCCAAAAATACCTGGCTCTTGCTGCTTGAAACCAGTTAGCTATCCTCCTTGTTGTGTCTCCAGAAATGCGTTGCACAAGACTGTTTTCTGAAATAATGGATGGCCTTTATACTGGAGAGGACGTTCCCTTTAATTAGCGCCCCCCGGGGCCCGCGCTGGTTGTGTTGCGTTCCTTTTTCCAAACGCTCCGGCCGCCCGCCGCACAATGGGGCGGTCCGACTGAAGTTTGCAATCGGGGCGGCCAAAGGGCGTTGCACGAGGATGTGACGTCATTTTCTGCGCGCGCATCCGGGCGGGCGCTAAACTTTGCGCCGGCGCTAACGGGCAACTTAATTTGGGGCGGGGCGCAAACTGCGCTGCGCCCGGGCGCTACACGCATAGCGCCCGGAAATCACTTCTCTTAAGGCGCTAACTGCTGGCGCAAGCAACTGAAAATCTAGCCCATAGAGTTATACAACACAGAAAGAGGCCCTTCGGCCCATCGTGTCCACGCCGGCCATCATGCCCTGTCTAGTCTAATCCCATTTTCCAGCACTTGGTCCGTAGCCTTGTATGCTATGGTGTTTCAAGTGCTCATCCAAATGCTTCTTGAATGTTGTGAGGGTTCCTGCCTCTACCACCCTTTCAGGCAGTGAGTTCCAGATTCCAACCACCCTCTGGGTGAAAAAGTTTTTCCTCAAATCCCCTCTAAACCTCCTGCCCCTTACCTTGAATCTATGCCCCCTTGTTATTGACCCCTCTACTAAGGGGAAAAGTTTCTTTCTATCTACCCTATCTATGCCCCATATAATTTTGTACACCTCAATCAGGTCCCCCCTCAGCCTTCTCTGCTCCAAGGAAAACAACCCCAGCCTGTCCAGTCTTTCTTCATAGCTGAAGCGCTCCAGCCCAGGTAACATCCTGGTAAATCTCCTCTGCACCCTCTCCAAAGCAATCACATCCTTCCTATAGTGTGGCGACCAGAACTGCACACAATACTCCAGCTGTGGCCTTACCAGCGTTTTGTACAGCTCCATCATAACCTCCCTGCTCTTATATTCTATGCCTCAGCTAATGAAGGCAAGTATCCCATATGCCTTTTTAACCACCTTATCCACCTGTTCTGCTGCCTTCAGGGATCTATGTACATGCACACCAAGGTCCCTCTGATCCTCTGTCTTTCCGAGGGTCTTACCATTCATTGTGTATTCCCTTGCCTTGTTAGTCCGTCCAAAATGCATCACCTCCCACTTTTCAGGGTTAAATTCCATTTGCCACTGTTCCGCCCATCTGACCAACCCATCTATATCGTCCTGTAGCCTGAGGCTTCCCTCCTCGCTATTTACCACCCCACCAATTTTCGTGTCATCTGCGAACTTACTGATCATACCTTTCACATTCACATCCAAATCATTATGTAGACCACAAACAGCAAGGGACCCAGCACTGACCCCGTCTCCATCCCGCCTCCAAGAGGTGGGATAGGCTCTTAAGGCCCTTAACAACCAGTTAAGTGCCTCTATAATCTCATTTTGAGAGGCCTTTCTGATTTTACCACTTTTCCCACATCCTGCACGTCTCCTCTGGAACACGCCAGTGAATCCTGGCAGCCTCACAAGTGGACTGCTTACTAACAGCTGCAGCTCAACCATTAAAAAGGAGTTTTCAGCAATCATCATTTGCAGGTGGCAGAACTTTGCTGTCTCAGGTCTGGGGGAACTTTTGGCAGGCATACCCATTGTTGTGGAAGTTTGGAGCCTGACACCCATCTCCAGTGTGACCTCCTGGGAAACCACTCGCGCCACCTTGACTGAGTGCTTCCTCAACTGAGGCATATACCAGAAGCATGGGAATCATTTATTTCCTTTCCTCCTGGACATCAGATTCGGACGAAGACCAGCAGTGGCAGCAGCAGAACCATGAACAACAGCACCACCAACAACAGAAGCGCCAAGCTGCTGCTCACCCACCTGAAGCTGCACAGGCCAGAAGGCGCCAGCGCGCGACCAGATTGCTGCCCGGGATGCAAGGGACGCACTCATCTTGGCCAGATTTGCTTAGCCTGCACAATCAAATACTTTTGCCTCGCACCTTCTTATCAGACCATCGACAATGGCCAACAACCTGCGGATTCCTATCACTCTGACCACCATACTGACAATTGCAAGTCGCCCTAAGCCCTCAATGTGGAAGTGCCATTAGCGAAATGACACACGCCACAACTGCAACAGTTTGCCATCAGAATTTTTTATGACAATAAGCAACGGATGGCTTTTCAAAATTAAACACAACATTACACCCAAGTGACTACCCTTGTGACTACTTGTGCATTATCTTCCTCTTACGCGTGCTCCTATGTGGTGCTTCCCCTGTGGCTTCAGCAGATGTGGAGGCCCCTTGCTCACTTTCTTGCTGCTCGTGTCTCGACACCTTTGGCGGGTGTCCTCTGGGGTTGCGAATCTGTGAGGGCTCGGCAACAGTCTGCTACTCCTGCGGCTGTGCAGGGGTTGAGACGCCAATCTCAGTTGGATGGGGACTCTGGTGGGGCTCTGACCGAGGGCTCTGCAGTGGCATGGTCGAGTGAGCGCTTGGAGAGGAGCCCCCACATCCTTGTTATATGCCACCAACATCCCTCTCATGAGTCAGCCCCACTTCAGAGCTAGCAAGTGTCTGGACAGCACCTTGCTGCACTGCAGGGGGGCCATGAGGACCCGATTCTGCACTGGAAGTCCTACTCCAGTGGACTTGCATGAAGGTCTGGTTTGATTGCTCAATAGCTGACCATCGCTCCTCAAGAGATGTCAGTCTATTCTGAACAATTACCATGTTTTCCATACCCTGGCGACTAAGCTCCTCCATGGACGTAGCCATCCTCTCCTCTACCGTAGCCATCCTCTCCTCTACGGTAGCCAGCCTTACCATGGAGGTAGCCATCCTTTCCAAGGAGGTTGCCATCCTTGCCGTGGTGATGCGTTCATGCGCCAATGCCTCCACAAAGGCTCTGCTCATGTTAGTGATGGACTCCTCCATTTGCTCCACACTCGCAGCGACCCTGGAGACAAAACCTGCCAGAGACTCCTGCACCTGTTCCTGGAGTTCCAGCACCGCTCTCCTTCTGGATGGACCCGGAGGCACAGGGTCGACATGCAGCGGAGCCGAGCTGGGAGCGTCCTCTCCACTGCGACGAGGACTCTCCACTGCTGTCCCTGTCTCCACCATCTGCTGATGCTCACTTGTGAGCTGTGATACACCAGGTGACAACTCTACTCTATGTCCCGAAGGTCCCACCGAGGTGTGAGTGTCTGCGCTGGTGCAGGGTGCGCTTAATTCTGCTGACGGAGCGCCCTCAGTGGTTGCAGCTTCCTCTGAGGAGTCTGGAAGTTCAGGCTCTTCCTCCTGGGCAGTGGGGATGGGGGCTCTCGATGGTCCTGTGGGGGAGTAAAGGAAAGAGTTAGAGATGTGAGGTAAAGGTTGCATGCATATTGAATTGTGCAGATGATCACAAGTCAATCTGTTAGAGCATCAGAATCATTATCAGTCACTCATGCAATGTCAGTGAGAGAGATGCCAAACTATTCTGTCACCAGCTTGCTGTGATGCGCCCGCCTGTCCGTCCCCCACTTGGGAATCCTCCTCGATCCCAGCGATTTCCAGGGCCATCTCCTCCGAGGTGGTGAGCTGGGCTACTGAGGGTGGCCCTCCTCCTGTCCTCGCTCTTTCCCTCTTATTGTGTGCTCTCTTTTCCTGCAATGAGGGACACAAGTGGAGTTTGAGTGAGAATGAAGAAGTGAGTGTAGAGAATCCATTGCATAGATACTTAGAAGGAGACAAAGGGCCCTCCCTGTGTGTTGTAACTTGTTGTCATTGTGTCACAGTGATAGGGAGTGTGAGGGCTGTATGGTCAAATAGTTAAGTGAATGTGACCATAGAGAGAGAGGGAATGGGTAAGGGTGCAGGGATGTCAGTGTCAAGTGGGATGTGGAGGAAGAGGTTGGCAAAGCAAAGTGCTGGTGAGGAGAGGCGATGGGGATGAGATTGAGGGTGATGAGAAATTTATACTCACTTTTCCTGTGCGGAGAAGGTCATGAAACTTCTTCCTGCACTGCAGCCAGGTTCTACAGCACATAGAGATGGCATTGACCTCCTGGGCCACTTGCAGCCACACAGCTTTAGTCTGTTGTGGTGGCTTTTTTCTCCCTGAGGAAGGGAAGAGCACCTCCTTATTAGATCTTGCTCCCTGCACCAGAGCTTGGAGGGAGGGCTCATCTAAGCAAGGTGCACACTTTTGCTTGCTGGTGGACATGGTCAGTAAATGAAGTCCTTCATACAATGTCCAAAGCATTTCCAGTCTCCAGAAGAAGCGAAGGCTGCTTGCAGGCCTTAAATCCAGCAGCACTGATGATGTCATCGGAGGCGACTTTCAGGATGGAAAGACTAATTAGGCCAGGGGTTCCCACATGCTGGAAATCAAGTGCCCAATTAGGGGAAAATCGCACTTTCTTCCCACCACATCGGAGTCGGGGTCCTGACACGAAAACTACCTGACACGCCTCAGCCCGACCCGAATGGCAAAGTCGAGCCCATAGAGTACAAAAGCAAGGAGGTTATGCTAAACCTTTACACAGTGAGTTGTTGTGATCTGGAATGCACTGCCTGTAAGAGTAGTGGAAGCAGATTCAACAGTAACTTTCAAAAGGGAATTGTATATGTACTTGAAAAGAAAAAAATTGTAGGATAATGGGGAAAGGGCAGGGAAGTCATACTAACTGGACAGCTGTTTCAAAGAGCTGGCACAGGCACGATGGGCCAAATGGTCTCCTTCTGTGCTGTAAGATTCTATGATTCTAGGCTCACGAGACAAGATTTCTATCTAGATGTAAGATTCTAACCATATATGTGAGATCATCAGTGGTTGACATTATTATTAATAATTTTGGGGGTTAAGGAGGAAGTGATGTACAATTAAAGTTGTGTAAATAGTGAATTCTAAAAAAAGACAAAGTATTTTCTAAAAGGTAAGTCTTTAAAATATTTCAAGATATATGATCCAGTTGTGTACTGTAGTGACTATTTTGAGTAAAAATATCAATACAGATCTTAAAAGTTTTTACAAAAAAATTTAGAACTTTACTACAAAATACAGAAACATCTGTGCACATTTACAGGTTTAATGCAGAAGAGAGTGTTATTCTTAGCCAGTACAATAAATTATCAATCTGTGTTGACAGGGTGCATTAAAAAATGTTGAAATTACAACAAAAAAAACTGTACCAAACTAAATGGTGGTCTAAAATTTGCATTCAGAGAGCTGATGTTGAATTTCCAACAGTCCTTTTATCTGTCAGAACAATAAAGTGTGATAAGACCTCTGATTCTCCAATCGCTTTCAGAGTAACATTCATAAATTAAATAATGAAACTCAGGTTAATGCTTCAGCAAAGTAATCTGACTGGGATCAAATTGATTTTGCTTATTATGGAGTGCTAATTTTCTGCAGTAAGTTAGAGTGCTGTTCTCAGACATTTTGCTAAAGGCACAGTAATTTATTTTCTGTGGGAGAGGGCAACAGGACATAGATATTAAGGCAAACAGAATGCCTGTGTCAGCATCAAGCACTAAGTCAGGTATGTACAGCATAGACTAGTTGCAGAGCAAAGCTTCCTCTACCCTACCCCAATAATGTACATTCAAATGTAAATCAGAATAGCACTTCCTCCTACAGGAGTACACAAAGTAATGTCAATTTGCACCAAATTGTAGACAGTTTTGCATTATTGACCTATGTTCATTAGAGAAGACTTGAATCCCATCAGTCTGTATGTGTATCCAGGTCCCAATGGTAAACATACTGTGCTGTACCTACTGCAGCACTCCCATCCAGCACTTTTAGTATTTCATAGAATCATAGAATGATACAGCATATTCGGCCCATCATGCCTGTGCCGGCCCTTTGAAAGAGCTGTCCAAATAGTCCCACTCCCCTGCTCTTTTCTGTAATTTTTTTCATTTCAAGTTTTTATCCAATTCCCTTTTAAAAGTTACTATTGAATCTGTTCCACCACCCTTTCAGGTAATGCATTCCAGACCACAACAACACGCTACGTAGAGAAAATCGTCCTCATGTCGCCTCTAGTTCTTTTGCCGATGACCTTAAATCTGTGTCCTCTGGTTACTGACCCTTCTGCCACTGGAAACAGATTCTTCTTATTTACTCTATCAAAGCGGTTCATGAATTTGAACACCTCTGTCAAATTTCCTCTTAACCTTCTCTGCTCTGAGAAGAACAACCCCAGCTTCTCCAGTCTCTCCACATAACTGAAGTCACTCATCCCTGGAACCATTCTAGTAAATCTCTCCTGTCCCCTCTCTAAGGCCTTGACATCCTTTCTAAAGTGCGGTGCCCAGAATTGAACACAATACTCCAGTTGAGGTCTAACCAGTGTTTTATAAAGGTT
This sequence comes from Somniosus microcephalus, assembly GCF_052327205.1. Lineage (NCBI taxonomy): Eukaryota > Metazoa > Chordata > Chondrichthyes > Squaliformes > Somniosidae > Somniosus > Somniosus microcephalus. The sequence goes on along the minus strand of NC_140987.1, from coordinate 126,118,140 downwards.
TAGCATAACTTCCTTGCTTTTGTACTCTATGGCCTAGAAATTCCCGATAGCCCCGTTTGGGGCGCCAGCCTCGCCAGGGCGCTAAAAGTAGCGCCCGGAAGCAGTCGCAGCCGCCCGCCGGAAATTCAGTTTGCGCGCCCCAGAGGGAAGCGCGGCGCTACTGGAGGCGCCCCGCATCCCTCTTGGGGCGCTGCAGCTGAATATCGCTGCGCAACGTGCCGCAGCGTGTGCTGCGGTACTGCAGGCCTTCCTCCCCTTCTTAAAGGGGAGGGGCCTTGTGCAGTGCGATCGAGGATCACGAGTGCCGGCAAAAGAGCCCGGCACTGAGGAGAAGTTCCGGGCTCTTGGAACGCAGTCGGCATTCCGCGGGGGGCGGGGTGCTCAGGAGGCCGGGGACGGCAGCGTGGAGAGGTGCTGGCAGGCGGCCAGCAAAAAAAATGGCTGCCCCGCACCTCTCCTTTAATTAGCGCCTCTACCGCTGCAGGTAGGCCCCCCTGAACCGGTTGCAAATAGCGCCCGGCGTTAAAGCAGGGGGCGCATCTAAATATCACGATCGGGGCGCTGCGCACACCGATGACATCATCGGTAGTGGCGCAGCGCTAATGGCTAGCGCCGCCATTAGCGTCCCGCTGAATTTAGCGGGAGGTGTGGCCAATGGTTTCCAACCCACTTAGCGCCCTCTTAAGGCGCTAACGGGTGGTGCAGCCCACTGAATTTCTAGGCCAATGCCTTTATTAATAAAGCCAAGGATCCCGTATGCTTTTTTAACAGCCTTTTCAACTTGTCATGCCACCTTCAGAGATTTGTGTACATACACCCCCTGGTCTTTCTTTTCCTGCACCCCCTTTAAAATTGTACCATTTAGTTTATATTGCCTCTCCTCATTCTTCCTATCAAAGTGTATCACTTCACACTTCTCTGCATTAAATTTCATCTGCCATGTGTCTGCCCATTTCACCAGTCTGTCTGTGTCCTCCTGAAGTCTGTTACTATCCTCCTCAGTGTTTACTACATTTCAGAGGTTTGTGTCATCTGCAAACTTTGAAATCATGTCCTGTATACACCTAAGTCCAGGCCGTTAATATATATCAAAAAGAGCAGTGGTCCTAATACCGAACTCTGGGGAACACCACTGTATACTTCACTCCAGTGTAAAAATCAACCGTTCACCACTACTCTCTGCATTCTGTCCCTTAGTCACTTTTGTATCCATGCTGTCACTGCTCCTTTAATCCCTTGGTCTTTAATTTTGCTAACAAGTCTATTATGTGGTACTTTATCAAACGCCTTTTGAAAATCCACATACACATCAACCGCACTACCCTCATCAACCCTCTCCATTACTTCACCACTAGCATTTCTTCCAAGTTCTCGTGGTTAGTTTAAAAATAAACACATACTTCTACAAACACTACAGTTCAGTTTTCATAAGAGAACAAAAATACCTGGTGAGCTCTTCTTTGACCTTCACAGGTTCACCAGGATAGAACTTCACTCTAAAGCACATGGTATACGGTGGCTGAGCTGCAATATTACAAAGAAATAAGTGAAAGCATAGAAAATAAATACATCTTTTTGCATGTCTGGGGAAAACTAGGCATTTATTCAAGAGGTGCTCTTGGCCAAACATTACCTCATGCGATAATGAGCTCTTACTTTCAGGCATATCACTGCTGTGGGCAAGAAAGCTCATTGGTAAAAATGGAACAAAAATGCATGAAAAGGCAGCTTCAAAGCAGGGTGCATGTCAGGAAAGAAAATATTCATAACATTTTACTTCTCATGATACTTAGTAGCTGCATTACATACCATTTGTGAATATAACCCCCATTTTCCAATACAAATTTTATTTTTCGTGTTACTCCCCTTGATCAGCAACAATATGTTCAATTCTGCTAATCTGTTTTAAATTATTTATACTGTATACACACTTGCATATAAGGTCACCTACACATAAGAAAACCCCCTACCTTCCACCCAAAAAAACCTGGAAAGAAATCTATAACCCACATATCAGACGCATCCATCATCGCTGTGCGAAGACTTGAAGCAGAGGATAGAGGGGAGCTGGAGACTGGAAGATGGAATTGGAAGATCTGGGCTGGAATCTTTACCTTGGAGCTGGGTCGTGTGTGTGCAGACCGCGTAGCGGGTCGGAAACCCGAAGATTTGAACAGCGCGTTCTGCACTGCACGTTTAACTTAATGGCGCCAATTGAAAGACTCATGCGTGTTTCCGGGCCCAATTAAATGGAGCAGGTCTGATGACATCACCGATGACTTGTTTTACATGCAGATATTTAAAGCAGCCTTGCACACATCTCATTTGAAGGTTGCTGTAGGAGTGTAAAAGGTGGTTTCAAGAGATCTAAATTGCGGAATAAGACTGACAAATCTGTGGGTCATGGAGACAAGACAGAGGACAGCACCAAGATTCACAGATGCCTCCCTGGAAGTGCTGGTGCAGGCAGTAAGAGCACACAGGGTGGTCCTCTTCCCTGGAGATGGACAAAAACAACCAGCCAAAGAGACAAAACGGGCATGGCTAGAGATCGTAGAGGAGGTCAGTAGCAGGGATGTCATGAAGAGGATGTAGATCCAGTGCTGGAAATGATTCAATGATCTCACAAGGTCAGGAAAGGTGAATGCAATGCCACACTCACCTACGTCCCAAAGCGCATGTCACCTCAACCCATCACTCTGCCTTCCCAAGCCTACTCCTGCATATTACTCCTCACGCCAACCTACCTTGCAGGTGCACCCATCCCTTCCTGTCTATGCACCTACTCACATCCCCATCTGACTAACTACCACTAACACTCGCCCTCACCCTAATTCAATCATAACAAGTAACACCACAGAAAGAGGCCATTTGGCAATGTCATGCCACTCCCTCATACTCACCCTCTACAGATGTAGCCCATCCATTCCTTACACTCATTCCATCACTCACTCAAAGTTCTCTTCTTTCCCTCCTTTCAGGAGAGGAGAGCGCACAACAGGGAGGGGCAGAGAGCCAGAGGTGGCCCTCCAAACTTCAGTATTTTAACAACAGTAGAGGAGTAGGCCCTTGAAATCTCTGGAGTTGCAGAGCTGCTGGCGGTGGGAGATGGAGAGAGAGGGACCTCTAAGCAAACTGGTGACAGAATTAAATCTCATACAGCCACATGGCATACAACAGTCACTCATGGTCAGCAGCCAGTGAAATGTCATCATGTGCAAAATGGTAACGTTACCCATTCTTATCATAACACTTATAATTCATCTCTTTATTCTCACACAGGTCCATCAACTGCGCCCCCCAACCCCCCAACTGCCCAGCCGGAGGAAGACGACGACTCCTCAGAGGAAGCTCCAGTCTCTGAGGGTGCACCAGCGCAGATATGCACACCTCGGTGGGTCCTGTGCGAGATACAGTAGTGTTGTCACCTGGTGTCTCACACATCACAAGTGAGCAAGAGCAGATGGTGTTGACAGGGACAGCAGTGGAGACTCCTCAACAGAGGGCGCAGTACGCTCCAAGCTCTGCTGAGCTAGATGCAGATGCTGAACCTCATGGGCCATCGAGAAAGAGGGTAATCTTGGAGAGGCAGCAACAATTGCATGAGGCTCTGGCAGCTTTTGCACCCACGATGTGTGCAAGTGTACAGAGAATGGAGGAGTCCATCTCCAACATTAGCATCACCATCTCACAGGCGATGGCAACGATGTGCTGTTCTATGGAAAGGGTGGCCACCTGCATGGAGCAGCAAATGCACCAGTCAAATGAAAACATGCTTGCTGTGAACAACAGATGGCAGATGCTCATTGACCTCATCTCAAGAAGGGATATGAACGTAGACTTGGGCCTTCATCGGCCCACTGATGTGCAGCAGGATGCTCTCCTGGCTGGTGCATACTTAAGGGCTCCTCCAGATCTGTCAAGGCATCTGAAGCGCATCTTCAACATGCTGATTGCTTGCTCTATGACACATCTGGTGACATGTGGCTGTCATTATAACACTCCTCGGCCTCATTACTTGGCCTCCTCAAGGGTGTCATCAGCCATGTCTTCAGTGGATAGCCCTTGTCTCCAAGCAGCCAGCCGGTAAGTCTGTTTGGAGGTGCGGTGAGCTGAGGGAGGGTGGACTGGCGCAGCATGAAAGAGTCATGACAGCTGCCAGGGGATCTGGCGCACGCACGCATGATGATCTTTTTATGGTTGCAGACGAGCTGCACATTGAGGGAGTGGAAGCCCTTGCGGTTCACAAACACTCCTGGGTGATGTGAGGGTGCCTTGATGGCCGCATGTGTGCAACCGATGATGTCCTGCACCTGTGGGAAGCCAGCCAGAGCTGCAAAGCCGAGCTCCCGCTCAGTAACACTGGTGTCATCAGTGGCAAAGTTTACATAAATGGCTGACTTGTCAAATATGGCATCGGTCACCTTGGTGATGCATCTGTGGGCGGCCGACTGCGAGATCCTGCAAATGTCTGCTGCAGATCCCAGGAAGGAGCCTGAGGTGAAGAGTGACTCTGACAGCCACTGGTAAGGCGTGTCCACCAGGTCCTCTGGGCAGCAGGTCTTGTTCCAGGAAGCTACAAATGTCTGCGAAGACCTGGCATGGTAGCCTGAGCCTCCTGAAGCACTGCTGCTCAGCCATGTCCAGGAAGCTCATCCTCTGCTTGTATACCTTGTGTTGGGGGTATCACCTCCGGCGCCGGTGCACCCCTGTGCTTACCCCCTCTCTGCTGTGGAGCATCAGGTCGTTGAAAAGAAGGCTGCTGTTGTGGTTGCTGCTGCTGCTGATGTTGTGGCTGCTGCTGCTGGTATGACTGGCACAATCCCTCAATGTTCTGATAGTGACTGGCAATGTGGTGAGAGTGGCTTCCGAGGTTGCAGAAATTACCTGCAAACTCCTGACAGCTAAATCTCTGCACAAAATGGTGTCAGCAAGAGCCTTTCCATCAGGCAAGGAAGCAGGTGTAATGTGGGAGTTTTTATGTGTTTTTTCCCGCTGTCACTTAATGGACTTGCACAATGGCCACTGAGCTTCCGCCTCCCCTTCACAGGCAAGGTTCCCAAGGTACGTGAATCCCGTGCGTAATACATTAAAGCCAAAACCTGATGTTAAAAAGCCTCCTAAGGGCCTCTCAACAAGCAGTTAAGTACTTCAATGAAGTCGCCCGCCTCTCCCGAGCGGGTCCATGGCAGGCTGGGAAACATGCCCAAGTTAAATGCGGAAGTCGGCAAGATGATGGCTGGTTACCAACGTGCTCTCATTTTCCTCGAATTCAACTGCCAACCCGCCCCCAAACCCGCACGCTCGGCACTGGGAAAATTCCGGCCCTGGAGTCTAAAAGAGAGAAACAAGAGACTGGGACCCAGAGAAAAGACAGTAGGGGACCAGAAGGCTAAGGATGGGGCATGGTACGCAAAGAGCAAAAGAAAACGGGAATGAGACAGACAGAAAAGAAGGTGAAATGCGTATCTGAAAAGAGGCTAGTGGGAGACCGGAAGTACAAAGAGGTTAGGCACACTAGATAGTCCATAATAGACAGGACAGCTATAACAGAGTAGGACCTGGTGAATGCACTCATCACAATGAGCTACGGTACCATCCACCGCAATGATTTACATACAAGATGTTTACCTTTCTTTCAATCCCCAAACAGTGACCTAAATCTCTGATCTTGCATGTAAGCATATGCAGTAAGAATAATGCAAGGTTACAAATAAAAATTAAATACCATTACTGAAATGCAGTCACAACATATGAAGTACTTTTAGCAATTTTATGAAGTGTTATTTGTGATGATTAAATATAAATATAATATATTGACTTTCATTTTACAAGGCACAACTTCCTACAACTGAAGTTCATACCTGAATATATAGCATGTACAGACTACAATCCTGTCTGTGTACCTTATTTTTGCCCAGGCGGTAACCCATTTTTTTAAGCAGATGAATATGTGCATAAAAATATCACACACAGGAACATAGTACAAACAGGTTCAGACATCTATTTTGCCAATCAGAAAGTTCTATCCTTACATATTGCAAGTGCAATACACCGGATTCTGGTCTATGCTGAGTTTGGTGATCTTTTTTAAGATAGTCAGAACAATGTAATTTAAAAGCTGGATTTAACTAGCAATGGCTTTAAAAGAGTTCTCTTGTCTTTGTGGGGATAAAAACAATGGCCTGATATTTGCGCTCAGGGTGACGGCGAACTAGCAGCATTCGCCGTCATTCCGCCTTTGAAACTGACCGCAACTTCAGGATTTGGCGCAGGCACATGCGGAAATCCCAAAGTTGCAGTTCGTCATTGTGCCCCCCCACAGAGCCGGCAATCTGTGTAATCATCCAAATCAGGGAAACGGACGAAAACTTCGGCCCTTCCACAGTAAGTATGCTGCTAAATTCCCCACTAAAAGTTAAACCCAAAGGGATTAGGTGTAACTGGGGTTTTAACAGCGTTATTACTGCTAAACAATTGTTAAGGGCCTGGAAAACTAATTTTAATTTTGTGCAGTGAGAAATTTGCCCATTTTAATAAAAATTAAAAGGGGAGAAATTTGTGTGGTTTGCACCATCGGTTAGCTGCTGTTGAGAGCTTTAACGCCACCTGATGCCGGTTCCAGCGTCATACGCCATATTGGTGTTGCCAGAAGCGCTACCGCTGAACGCGATTGCCGGGGACCTCGCCATCACAGAGATTGTGAAGTCAGTGTGTGTGCAATGCTCACTTGATGCTCGATCTCCCAACTTCATTACAGCCAATGAACTTACCGGCTGGAGAGAACAACGACAGCTTCAGGTGGCATGCAGCAGCAGGAAGCTGGCTCCAGCGACGCTATTTAAAGGGATCATCATCAATCATGCGAACCTGACAGGTTTTTGAAGTTAGATTGGCTGTGTGCTACTTCCTGCTACTGGAAGAGTTTTCTTTATTCGTTTCAAGGTTCTTTGGTATCAGGGGGTGTTATGGCAAGTACAAAACTCCATAATTATTTCTGAAAAGCTCCAACCTACAACAAGGCGAGTAGTAAGAGGCTGGGTGGGGCCTATTAGGGACAAAAAAGGTTAATATATGCTTAAAGGCACAGGGCAAGGCTAGAATACTCAATGAGTACTTTGTATCGGTGTTTAATAAGGAGGTGGATGCTGACAAAATATCATTGGAAGTGGAAAAGGTAGAAGCAATGGAAGGTGTGAAAATTGATAGACAGGATGTACTAGAAAGGCTGGTATGCTTACAGTGGATAAGTCGCCTAGTCCAGATGGCTTGCATCCCAGGCTGCTAAGGGAATTAGGGGAGGAAATAGCAGAAGGGCTTGCCATAATTTTCCAATCTTCCCTAGATGCGGGGGAGGTGCCTGAGGATTGGAAAGTGGCAAATATGACACCATTGTTCAAGAAAGAGTGTAAGGACAATCCTAGTAACTACAGGCTAGTCAGTTTAACATCAGTGGTAGGTAAGGTTTTAGAAACAATAATCAAGGAAAAAATTAACGGTCACTTGGAGAGATTTAAGCTAATTAAGGAGAACCAACATGGATTTGTAAAAGGCAGATCATGTTTGACTAATCTAATTGAATTTTTGGATAAAGTAACAGGAAGGATTGATGAAGGGAATGCAATGGATGTTGTTGACGTGGATTTTCAGAAGGCGTTTGACAAAGTACCACATAGAAGGCTGGTTAACAAAATTGAGGCTCATGGAATAGATGGGTCAGTGGCAGCTTGGATAAGGAATTGGCTTAAGGACAGAAAACAGTGAGTTGTGGTAAATGGCTGCTTTTCAGACTGGAGGATGGTAGACAGTGGTGTTCCCCAAGGGTCAGTTCTCGGGCCACTGCTTTTTTGATAAAAATAAATGACCTGGATATTGGAATACAGAGTAGAATTTCTAAATTTGCCAATGACACCAAACTTGGGGGTGTGGCAAACAGTGATGATGATACCAATCGACTGCAACAGGACATAGAAAGACTAGCAGAATGGGCAGACAAGTGGCAGATGGAATTTAATACAGAGAAGTGTGAGGTGATGCATTTTGGCAGAAACATAGAGAAACATAGAAACATAGAGATAGGAACAGGAGTAGGCCATTCGGCCCTTCGAGCCTGCTCCGCCATTCAATGAGATCATGGCTGATCTTCGTCTGAGATCATAGCTGATCTTACCAGTTCAGTACCCCGTCCCCGCCTTTTCTCCGTAACCCTTAATCCCCTTAGCCTTCAGAAATATATCCAATTCTCTCTTGAAAATATTTATTGAATTAGCCTTCACAGCCCTCTGTGGCAGGGAATTCCACAGGCTCACCACTCTTTGAGTGAAGAAATTCTTCCTCATCTCTGTTTTAAATGATTTGCCCGCTATTTTTAGACTGTGGCCCCTGGTTCTGTGCTCCCCGGCCATTGGAAACATTCTCTCTGAATTCAGCCTGTCCAGGCCTGCCATAATTTTATATGTTTCGATGAGATCCCCTCTCAATCTTCTAAACTCCAGTGAGTACAAGCCCAAACTATTTAATCTCTCTTCGTAGGTCATTCCCGCCATTCCAGGTATCAGCCTGGTGAATCGCCGTTGCACTCTTTCCATGGCAAGAACATCCTTCCGCAGATGGGGCGACCAAAACTGTACACAATACTCCAGATGCGGTCTCACCAGCACCTTGTACAGCTGTAGTAAGGTATCCCTATTCCTATACTCGAACCCCCTTGATATGAAGGCCAACATACCATTTGCCTTCTTAATCGCCTGTTGCACCTGCATGCTCTCCTTCAGTGACTGGTGCACAAGAACACCCAGGTCCCTCTGCACTTCCCCATCTCCCAATCTATTGCCATTTAGATAATAATCTACCCTCCTGTTTTTACCCCCAAAGTGGATAACCTCGCATTTATCCACATTATAGTGCATCTGCCACGTATCCGCCCATTCCCCCAACCTGTCCAAATCGCACTGTAGCCTCCTGACATCCTCATCAGAGCCCACCCCTCCTCCTAGTTTAGTGTCGTCAGCGAATTTGGAAATATTGCATCCAATTCCCTGATCCAGATCATTTATATATATTGTGAACAGCTGGGGTCCCAGGACAGATCCTTGCGGCACCCCGCTGGTCACTGCCTGCCACTCCGAAAACGAGCCGTTTATTCCAACTCTCTGTTTTCTATCCGCCAGCCAGTTCTCTATCCACGTTAATACTTTGCCCCCAATTCCATGAGCCTTAATTTTGCATGATAATCTTTTGTGTGGAACCTTATCGAAGGCTTTCTGGAAGTCAAGGTACACCACATCCACTGGCTCTCCCCCATCTAAGAACAGGGAGAGGCAATATACACTTAATGGCACAGTTTTAAAGAGTGTGCAGGGACAGAGGGACCTGGGAGTTAATGTGCATAGGTCCTTGAAGGTGGCAGGACATATTGAGAGAGTGGTTCACAAAGCATATGGGATCTTGGGCTTCATAAATAGAGGTATTGAGTACAAAAGTAGAGAAGTTATGCTGAACCTTTATAAAGCGCTGGTTAGGCCACAACTGGAGTATTGCGTCCAGTTCTGATCACCACACTTTAGGAAGGATGTGAAGGCCTTTGAGAGGAGATTTACCAGAATGGTTCCGGGGATGGGGGATCTTAGCTACAAGGACAGGGTGGAGAAACTGGATTTGTTTTCATTAGAGAAAAGGAGGTTGAGGGGTGATTTGATAGAGGTGTACAAGATTATGACGGGTTTGGATAGGCTAGCCGGCAAAGGTTGTTCCCACTAGTTGATGGTACAAGGACTAGGGGACACAGATTTAAGGTTTTGGGCAAGAGATACAGGGGGGACGTGAGGAAAAACTTTTTTACGCAGCGAGTGGTGAGGACCTGGAACTCACTGCCGACGGAAGTGGTGGAAGCGGACAAACTCTGTTTTCAAGGGGAGACTGGATAGGCACTTGAAGGAAATAAACTTGCAGGGCTACGGGGATAGAGCGGGGGAATGGGACTGACTGGATTGCTCTACAGAGAGCCAGCACGGACTCGATGGGCCAAATGGCCTCCTTCTGTGCCGTTATTACTTTATGACTCTATGGGGGCTAAATTCGGTTGATTTGCGCCTCCTGTTAGCGCCCTAAGCGCTAACGGGGTGCAAATCAACTACCACCTGGGCGCTGCGCCGCTAACGTCTCCCGAAAAATTCAGAGGGAGGTTAGCGGTGCGCTAACCATTAGCGCCGCTGCGCTGCCGGCGGTGGCGTCATTGCCGTGCACAGCGCCCCGCTCGCACCCTGGCTGTAATATTGGGTGGTGCCCCCTGACTTACCGCTGGACGCTATATCCGCTGGGGTCAGGGGGGACCTACCTGCGGCGGGGGCGGCGCTAGTTAAAGGGGAGGTGGTGGGCGGCCATTTTTGTTGCTGCCCTCCTGCCAGCACCTGCCCCCTTTGCTGTCCCCAGCCCCCGTGAAGTCCTCCAGCGGGGTGCCGGCTGCTCTCCGTGAGAGCGCACTCCTCTTGAGTGCCGGGCTCGTTTGCCGGCACTCCCAATCCCTAGTGGTCCAGTTGGGCACCGGGACGTGCTGCACCAGGCCCCTCCCCTTTAATAAGGGGAGGAAGGCCTGCAGCACCACAGCGCGATGTGCCGCAGCACATGGCGCTGCGGATGTAGTGCCGCATTATTGGCTCGCAGCACCCCAAGAGGGACGCGGGGCACTTCCAGTAGCGCCCCTCCTCCCTCTCGGGGCGCTACCTGGGGAAATTGACCGTGCAGGTGCAAACCTTTTCAGGGCGCTAAAATTAGTGCCTCGGCGAAGGTAGCGCCAGAGGGGGGCGCTACCAATTTTTACTCCTATGACTCTATGACTCGCTAAAAGACATGGGGGCTGTACTGGCAGTGAACTTTGCCCTCCAGATTCTACGGCGGAGGAAGCGGGGGCAACGAGACAATCGGCCTTCCGGACGGGCTGTCCGTGTCCAGCTCATCAGACTCCAATTCGCATGAATGAAACCACAAAATATTCCAAATACAATTACTAAGTGTATCTATAAACATATCACGCATAGTACATGAATTCTAATAACTAATGACCCTTGTGCCTGACATAGTTGAATAGCTGTCATTCTGTGCAAGTTGTGGGTGTGAGTGTTGCTAGGTAGAGATTGTTGGTGGGTGAGTGCTGGGGGTGTGGTGAATTGAGCTGTGTGTGAAGCTTGTGGTACAGATGGTGGTATGTAGCATTTGTTGAAGCCTTCACTCACCCTGACCACCCGTCTGAGCTCGCTAAACCTCTTCCTGCACTGTGTGTGGGTCCTGGGGACCACAGTGCTGTCTGTGACGTGGTTTGCCATCTCCCTCCACATAGTCTGGCAGACCGCCCGCCTTCTCTCCACCACTAAAACCAATGCCTCCAAATTTGTAAATAAGTGCTCCTTCTCCTTGCCCTTCATCTTATGCTTGTTGAGGCAGCTGCACACCCAACAATGCTGAGAATGAGGTGCAGCAGCATGAATGAAACTCCCCTTTAAGCAGTGAAAAAAGCCGATGGCAATCATTACTTGTGTTTAGACTGTCCCTGATATTGGTCCACCTTTTCAGTGTAATACCAATGGACTTGGGTTTTTAGATGAGAATCATGACTGCAGCCTAGACGATTTTCAACTGGCGCTACTTAACCATTTTTAGTCTAAACACTGCCCATTTCTTGGCTATAACAAATTTCTAGCCCATAATTTAAAAAAAAACTTTAAAAAAAAATAATTTAAAAAAAAAGCTTGACCATCCTTATTTCAGGTTTGCCTTTTCCCCATGTAAGAGCCCCAATCTTTGTTTTGCTCCCTCTAACATTTTTAAAAAGTTAGAATTTTAAGAGCTTACTCACTCCATTGTTCACTGTCTGTGAGAATTATGCGTTTTGATTGGCTGCTTAGACAGAAACATAGAAACATAGAAGATAGGAGCAGGAGTAGGCCATTCAGCCCCTTGAGCCTGTTCCGCCATTTAGTGAAATCATGGCTGATCATCCAAATTCAGTATCCTGTCCCTGCTTTCTCCCCATATCCCTTGATCCCTTTAGCCTTAAGAAATATATCTAACTCCTTCTTGAATATATTTAATGAATTGGCCTCAACTGCCTTGTGTGGTAGAGAATTCCACAGCTTCACCACTCTCTGGGTGAAGACATTCCTCCTCATCACCGTCCTAAATGGCTTACCCCTTATCCTTAGACTGTGACACCTGGTTCTGGACTCCCCCGCCATCTGGAACATCCTTCCTGCATCTAGTCTGTCTAGTCCTGTTAGAATTTAATAAGTTTCAATGAGATCCCCTCTCATTCTTCTAAACTCTAGCGAATATAAGTCTAATCGACCCAGTCTCTCTTCATACGTCATTCCTGCCATCCCAGGTATCAGTCTGGTAAATCTTCGCTGCACTCCCTCCATGGCAAGAACATCCTTCCTCAGATAAGGCAACCAAAACTGCACACAATACTCAAGGTGTGGTCTTACCAAGCCCCTGTACACCTGCAGCAAGACATCCTTGCTCCTGTACTCGAATCCTCTCGCTATGAAGGCGAACATACCATTTGCCTTCTTAACCGCCTGCTCCACCTGCATATTTACCTTCAGCGACTGGTGCACAAGGACACCCAGGTCTCGTTGCACTTCCCCTTTTCCCAATCTATTGCCGTACAGATAATAATCTGTCTTCCTGTTTTTGCCACCGAAGTGGATAACCTCGCATTTATCCACATTATACTGCATTTGCCATGCATCTGCCCAATCACCCAACCTGTTCAAATCATACTGGAGTTTCTCTGCATCCTCCTCACAGCACACACGGCCACCCAGCTTTGTGTCATCTGCAAACTTGGAGATATTACATCTAGTTCCCTCATCTAGATCATTAATATATATTGTGAATAGCTGGGGTCCTAAGACCGATCCCTGCAGTACCCCACTAGTCACTGCCTGCCACTCGGAAAAAGATCCATTTATTCCAACTCTTTGCTTTCTGTCTGCCAACCAGTTCTCTATCCAAGACAGTACCTTACCCCCAATCCCGTGTGCTTTAACTTTGCATGCTTATGCGGGACCTTATCGAAAGCCTTCTGAAAGTCCAAATACACCACATCCACTGGTTCTCCCTTATCTATTTTACCAGTTACATCCTCAAAAAATTCCAGTAGATTAGTCAAGCACGATTTACCTTTTGTAAATCCATGTTGACTTTGTCCGATCCTGTCACTGCTTTCCAAGTGCTCTGCTATTACATCTTTTATAATGGACTCTAGCATTTTCCCCACTACCGATGTTAGGCTTACCGGTCTATAATTCCCTGTTTTCTGTCTACCACCTTTTTTGAATAGTGGGGTTACATTAGCTACCTTCCAATCCATGGGAACTGTTCCAGAGTCTATAGAATTTTGGAAGCTGACCAGCAATGCATCTACTATTTCTAGGGCCACTTCCTTAAGTACCCTAGGATGTAGATTATCAGGCCCTGGGGATTTATCGGCCTTCAATCCCATCAATTTCCCTAACACCATTTCCCTACAAATACTGATTTCATTCAGTTACTCCCTCTCATTAGACCCTATGTTCCCTGACATCTCTGGGAGGTTATTTGTGTCCTCCTTTGTGAAGACAGAACCAAAGTACAGGAAACTTTGTGCTATCCGGAGGTGAGCTATCCAGCAATCTGGAGCCACCGGCAAAAATCAGCAGCCGTTTTTTATTCTTTTTGTTTGTTTTTTTTGCTCTGTTTGAACAGTCAAGCTGTGCAAGGTCTGTAGCTATAGCAACAGCTTCAGCTACAGAGCTTTAGGGCCACATCCGAGTGTTTAGAAACTGTTGCTAAGCAACAGTCTTTGTTGTCAAATACGGAGATAAGAATCTCCGTATCTCTCAACATTAACTCTGGAGAGTACGGCAGTTTTGAGGCAACGGCAGCAGCTCGGTCCCGTGGGTGCCGGATAGCACAAAGTTTCCTGTATGTATTTAATTGGTCTGCCATTACTTTGTTCCCCATTATAAATTCCCCTGATTCTGACTGCAAGAGACCTACGCTTGACTTCACCAATCTTTTTCTCTTCACATATCTATAGAAGCTTTTACAGTCAGTTTTTATGTTCCCTGAAAGCTTACTCTCATCATCTATTTTCCCCCTCTTAATTAATCCCTTTGTCCTCCTTTGCTGAATCCTAAACTGCTCCCAATCCTCAGGTTTGCTGTTTTTTCTGGCCAAATTATATGTCCTCCCCTTGGATCTTATGCTATCCCTAATTTCCCTTGTTAGCCATGGTTGAGTCACCTTTTTTGTTTTATTTTTATGCCAAACAGGGATGAACAAATTCTGTAGTTCATCCATGCAATCTTTAAATGTTTGCCATTTCCTATCCACCGTCAACCCTTTAAGTAACATTCCCCTATCCATCCTAGCCAACTTGTGCCTCATATCATCGTAGTTTGCTTTATTTAAATTCAGGACCCTAGTCTCTGAGTCAACTACTTCACTCTCCATTTTAATGAAGAATTCTATCATATTATGCGCGCTCCTCCCCAAGGGGCCTCGCACAACAAGATTGCTAATTAATCCTTTCTCATTACATAATACCCAGTCTAAGATGGCCTGATCTCTAGTTGGTTCCTCGACATATTGGTCCAGCGCACCATCCCGTATACACTCTAGGAATTCCTCCTCCACAGTATTGTTACTAATTTGGTTAGCCCAATCTATATGCAGATTAAAGTCACCCATTATGACAGCTTGTTGACATCACAGCAGTTCGCACAAGGGGATCCCCACTATACTTCGTTGGTTTGAATTGAATGTCGGAAAACCCGAAGTTCTCAACACATGGATCGAGAGATCCTTGTGGGAAGCCTACTTCGGGGCCAGCAGCGAACGCCTTTGCTTTGCCGCTCTCTGCAAATTCCAGGCAAATATCCAACACTGTCTAGTGATATCCACATTTCCATACAGGCTTCTTGATACTGCCAGTTCCCTGCACTGATGGCATTGTCTATATTTAAAAGTCAATTGCACCAGACATTACCTCAGGTCTTTGAAAATGTTACTTTATGCTAATTTACAAATTCATCCCAGTCACTTAATATGATTACAGCCAAGTGCTCACAAAACTTAACAGACAATCAAACTACTGCCTTTCATACCTTGAGTGGTAAAATAATTAATACAGATTGACAGATTATTAAGAATCTCCTTGATCTTGAAGAGAATCTGCCCTTTAGAGGCCCAGAAGAATGTAATATATCCAAGTTTGCTGATGATACAAAGCTGGGTGGGAATGTAAGTTGTGGGGAGGATGCAAGGAGGCTTCAAGGGGATATAGACAGGCTAAGTGAGTGGGCAAGAACATGGCAAATGGAATATAATGTGGAGAAAATGAAGTTATCCACTTTGGGAGGAAAAACAGAAAAGCAGAGTATTTTTTCAATGGTGAGAGATTGGGAAATGTTGGTGTTCAGAGGGACCTGGGTGTCCTTGTACATGAATCACTGAAAGTTAACATGCAGGTACAGCAAGCAATTAGGAAAGCAAATGATATGTTGGCCTTTATTACAAGAGGATTTGAGTATAAGAGTAAAGACGTCTTACTGCAATTATATAGGGCCCTGGTGAGACCACACCTGGAGTATTGTGTATACTTTTGGTCTCCTTATCTAAGGAAGGATATACTTGCCATAGAGGGAGTGCAACGAAGGTTCACCAGACTGATTCCTGGGATGGGGGGATTGTCCTATGAGGAGAGATTGAGTAGACTAGGCCTATATTCTCTACAGTTTAGAAGAATGAGAGGTGATCTCATTGAAACATACAAAATTCTTACAGGGCTTGACAAGGTAGATGCAGGGAGGATGTTTCCCCTGGCTAGGGAGTCTAGAACCAGGGGTCACAGTCTCAGAATAAGGGGTCGGCCATTTAGGACTGAGATGAGACATTTCTTCACTTAGAGGGTAGTGAATCTTTGGAATTCTCTACCCCAGAGGGCTGTGGAGGTTCAGTCATTGAGTATATTCAAGACAGAGATCGATAGATTTTTGAATAATAAGAGAATCAAAGGATATGGGGATAGTGCGGGAAAGTGGAGGTGAGGTAGAAGATCAGCAATGATCTTATTGAATGGCGGAGCAGGCTCAAAGGGCCAAATGGCCTACTCCTGCTCCTATTTCTTATGTTCTTATGTAATTGAAAAGTAGTAAGTTTTCCACTATCTCTCGTTCCCTGCTCACTGCCTGTTTCCAGTAGAAGCAGCCTAGAGAGGCTCCATGGATACCTTTGCCACCTAATGTTCCATCAGAGACTCAGTTAAAAGATTCTAGAATGAACTGCAAAGATTCTGTGCTGTTATTTTTTAGAATAGTTGAAATATTGGGTATGTCAAATATTGTCCTACTGTACCAGTTATTTGCTGTATATTTTCTACTTCAGTGTAATTATCTAATTTGTAAATAATTTCAAACATTAGTTTTAGCCTGAATCAAACAATCTCACAGTGTAATATCTATTGCTTTCTGAGTGGACAGCAGAACGTGGTGATTAGTCTACATAGCCTTCAATGCGCAAGATGGTGGACAGGGATAATTGTTGGAACCATTTACATAATTCATCAGGTTCAAGTCTTAGTTCGTAGAAGTCGTGGGTCTGGATATGGAAACTACCATTTTGCTATGAGTGTGAGTTAAGAGTGATGGGAGGGATTGTAACGGGGTCACTACAATTTCATGTTAGGGAGGGGAAAAGAACCTCTTATATCGATCCTGATTACTCTTCAGTTACCCCTGCTGGAAGATGTGCCTGTGTCGGCATTGGATGAGGATAGGATTAGGTTTCATTTTATTCCCCCAAAGTTAAGCTGGCCACTAACCCTCAAAATCCAGATGTACTCATGAAGAATGGCCATTTAGGCCATATATCAGAGGCCTATCAGCACATATGGAACAGTACCCCTGTTGGATTTTATATTGTATCAAACCTACCACTCTAGCTCCTTCTCCTTATCCTTAAGTAATTAGCAGATTCAGGCACCAATGAGACAGTTAGCACACTGGCCTAGCAATTCGACTGCGCAGCCTACTGAGCCTCCAATATAGCAGGCAAGAAGTGCATGTTTGTTATGAGCTGCAAGTGCGCTGCCCGCCATATTGATGCAGGCAAAAAAATAGGCGTTCAGAGCCCACACCTATAATAATATCTCCTATTTTATAACCTGCTAGAGAAGGTCTAGTATATTTTAGGAAAGAGTTGTGAAATTGGGGCACAGAGATGATTTTGTTAGTAATCTATGCTTAATTTCACTACTAATGCTCATGAGAAGTAAATATTATATATGATTTATTTTAATTTTAAAATGGTAATGCCTAGGTTACTTAATAGAATAGCACCATGGTTAAATTTTAACTGAAAACAATCTGGTCTAAGGCCACTATTTTGCATCTGATGTATAATAACTTATCTCTTCAATAACTGGAGTACAAATTTTCATTAAACAGGCTATTAAAAGTACAAGACCAAGTATAAAGGTAATGCTTTAAAATATCATGCTAGTGTCCACAATACAAAGAAGTAACATGGTGCAGATTTCACTAGCACACCCACCTGGCAAAAGGCAACCCTGGTTTCACTTCTTGGTTCTTGTGGAGCACACAAATGGTGAAGAAGCAAGTTCAAGATAACATTAATTATTAAAAAGCTGTACAAAAATAACCTACACGGTGTTTAGAGCTTTCTGTACCTTTGTACCTTTTCCATGTTTAGTATTTTACTATCAATTTCAGTTAAGGCTTTTTCCTACTATCTAACTGTCGTAAACTAGACATTACCATTTCATTGGAATAACTTGTCTTTAGCACATCCATACTCCTTAAAAAGGAAATACTAAACTATTGTTTATCTAAAAAGGTTTCCAATTATATACCTAACACTTACTGTAAAATCTAATGTAAAGTTGCACATTGGGCATTTATAGTATTCTTATTAAAGTGATTGCTAGAGATGAAAACAATAAAATTAAATGCTGGAAATCTGAAATGCCAACAGAAAATGCTGGAACTTCACAACCAGTCAAAAGGGCAAGGTTAATGTTTTATGTGGAAGCATTCATTAGGTCTCCAATGAAAGGTGAAACTTAAAACATTAACCTATCTTTCTCTTTCACACCACATTATATTGCCATAAAATAATCTGGCTCCTTTGCTGCTGAATCTAATCTGCTTATACTGCAGTGTATTTAGCAACAAACTAGCAATTACACATTAATACAATAGCAAAATTGGAATTGGAATTACACATGCTTGATACTTGCCCGTGTGGATTTACTTTGACAATGTCACCAGAAACTTCCCTAAAGTCAAAGGAAGATCCATAGAGGTCTGGTTGTAAAGCTCTAGAATTTTCTGTTGGCATTTCAGATTTCCAGTATTTGACTTTTTTAACCATCTCTAGCTTCCCATCCCTTCTAGCAGCAAAGAGGCAGGAGCCATTTTGAGGCCCGTGTCAAATTTAAATCGAACCAGTGGGATGCCTACCCTAAAAGGATGTCCTGATGCAACTCACTGGGTTCAAGCTGGTGCAATATTGAGATGGCCTCCCAGTTGGTAGCAAGATAAGTCCGGGGGTAAAAGAATGGTCGCAATCGCGAGGGCGGGGGGAGACCAGGACAGCAAAGGCCCAGATTATTTTTGTGGGGCCTGGAGGAGAATTCCTGTTTCTTCTGGCCCCCGCAAAAAACTAAAAACTTCCCTTTTCAGTGTCTCTTCGCCTGTACCACTAGTAAAATTGGACAAAGGGTGCACAGCGCACGCTCCGACCAGTTCTGTCCTAAAGTGGCAATCGGGGTACTATGTACATCATAAGCCCACAATTTGCATACTAAATGAGGCCTACCACTCTGTCCGCACAACCCCTGTAAAATTGGCAGTGGGCAGGATGTTGACGTTAATGGAGCAGTTAGGCTACCAACCCTATTTTGAGGGTTAAAATTAACTTCATACAGGTCAGTAATAGTGGAAGTGTATTACTGGCCTTTACAGACAAGGCTTGCTATCAGAATGCACATGGCCAGACCTAAGACAGTGGACCTGACTTAAGTGCAGCCAGTTGGCACCCAGCAGTCAGAAGCAACCCAGGAATTCCTCTCCAACGACTCCTTGGCTCCCTTGACTCCTTATGAAGATAGGCCATCAAGATTATGGGCATGGACAGGTGCAGACTGGCTCTCCTGAAAGGGCATGGGACTCTCTGGGTTTCCAAGGAAAAAAGGGGAGCACCGATAGTACAGTTATGGAAGCATTCACTGGGGCACTCAGAAAATCTCCCAATTTCCCATATGACCAGTCCACCTCTTGGCATGGAGGCCAATAGAGGGCATGGGAAAGGGTAAATTTCATGTCTAATATCTTTTGCTTTTCATTGCTTACCTCCTTATTTATTCATTCATGCCCTCACATACAGGCCCACACTGCAGCATTTCAGTCCAACAGCAACGTACCTTTAACAACAAGAATCTAACTGGAGGCAACAAGCCTGCATAGCAGCACCCATTTTATACAGGAAATCAGCCCATTGAGTGGCATTTATGCCCCCTGATCACACAATGGGAAGGACCCCTCATTTATATAAAACAGTAGGGTGCAATGAGCCTAACTGACTTGTGTGCACAGGCTTCAAATATTCCAAGCACTTCAGGGTCACACTGTTGCACGCTTTGCGCAATGGGCACATAACAGGCCTCAGGTATCTGAACCTGATCATTCGGGGGAGCTGGCATCAATGCATAACAAACAGCTCCTCCCACCCTCAAAACAGCATTACATCAGAGGAGATCCACTAGTGCTTGCAAAACCTCCGACAAGGAAGAATAGATAAAAGGGGAAGAAATTGGTCCCCGTTGCACTCAATTTCTGGGCATAAATAGGAGTTGCGGGAACCAATTTCCAGGCGCGATATCCTGCACCCAATTACTCCTGGAGGTGGACCAGCTGGCAAATTCACAGCTGACAACTTTCAAGTGCAAAGCGCTGTGCATACTCCACTTAGTTTTTCCGGGTCTACAGCAGCCTAACCAACGGTCCTTAAAGTGACCACTGGAGGCCTCCAAAGGGCAGGTAAGTTTTTCCTGGTTCCACAGCAATAATGAGGGCCGCTGCCAGCCCACACTCGCGCCCCTCCCACCCGTTTACCGTCCTCCTCCCCAGGACCTATCTGTGGGCTGGCTCTTCGCCCTAGCCGTCCGTTTGTGAAAGGGCCAGTTACATCGGAATGGCCGATGTAAGCCAAGGCCCAATTTCCAACAACCCTCAGGCCTTTAACTTCGGGCATGCATTGCAGGCGCATTACCCACTTCGCGCTGGAAGCCGTCACAAAACCAATTTCCCAGCCAAAATGTGATTGCTAGTCCAGTGTAGACCTCTTAAGATATTCCTATGATGGATGTACAAAGCACTAGCAATTATGGATGTAATTAGAGGACCTTTAATTGTCCTATTTATTGATTAAAATCATTTCAAGGTGCTCCACTCCTACTAGAAAATGAATAGCTAACTAAAACACATATGGTGCAACCATACAAGATGTCAAAGCAAAAGTAACCAGCTCAGAAACACGGAGAGGCAGTAGTTACTAAATGACCCATCACCAAACAGTATCACAAGTAAATTGCATGACATAAATCCATCTGAATCTGCCAGCATTTCTCTCAATCGGCTGATAATGCCGAAGTATGGTGTAAGCCTGATGTACATAGAACTGTTGGCATTTTCAACCTGTATTTACAAAGAAAAAATCTGTCAATACTTACATTTCATTTGCTTCACAATTGACTTGTTGGGTTCCAGCCAATGCTATGAAATAAAAATTGGAGATCAATAATTAGTCAATATTACATCTCTCTTTCGCTCTCTCTCACACAAAGATTGCTTTGTGCTTACAATACTACTTTCAAAAAACTTTTGGTTTTAATGCTAACCTGACTGTCATACTAGTGATGAGTTTCACCAGAACTCAGCTACATTACTGACCAGAAAACCTACAGCAGATGTGGAGCATGACATCTTATGGGATGGTTGGAGTAGGGATGCAGTAGAGGTGATGATGGAATGCTTAAACAGTATCATTAACTACATTTGAACATCCTTCAAACAGAACTCTTCATGAATCTGTGGTCTGATCCCACGAATCAGCCCGAATGGAAGAAAAGGTCAAAAATAGCAACAAAATAAAAAAGATATACCGTCACTTAGTTATTTCTTTCAAAAAAATTCAGAAACAATTTCTTGAAACTTGAAAGTAGAAAAGCAAAATTTTTATTATTTAACAGCAATCAGTTGCACATTATATAAAACAAACTTAATGAGGTTGGGATGTTTGATTATTGTATACATTAGGCGGGAGGGGGACGGGGTGTCTACTGCACCCACCGGATCTATTTTTGTGCAAAGCCTTCATTTTAATATGCACAGGAAGCTATCAGTTGAACGAGCATTGACAGGCAGCTTGCCAATCCGGAGAGGGCAGGAAAGCTGGTAGCTCTCCACAAAGGTGAGCTAGAAGTTTCATTAAATAAGGGGAAACAATCCCGGAGGGACTGGAGCATTTTATGCAGCCAGGAGGAGCATTTTTAACATCATCCTCCAAAGTCAGTGGCTAAGACCCGCTCCATTTTAACTATACTAGTATTCCCAACCCTCCCGGAATGAATAGGAGATTCCTCCCCCGAGCGCTGCCTCCAGCAGCCCGGGAGATCAGCGATTTAAATTTCCCGCTGCAGTGCGCGCCCCCACATCCCCCACCCCCGGCCACTCCATGATGTCCCCTGCGGAGAGTTGCAACCATGTGGCGTGCAGTTGGAGAGAGCTTGAGGGCTCGGGAATCGCTGTTGTCAGCATTTGGGGAATCTCGGCAATCAATGGGTCTGTGAAATGATGGGGGGGGTCTTTGAAATGGAGGGGATCTCTGGAATGGGGGGTTAACTGAAATGGGGGGTCTCTGAAATAGGGGAGTTTCCCTGGTTTCCCCTCTTCCCACCCTCGGTTTCCCCTCTTCCCCTGCTTACAGGTGGTCTCCTGGTTCTTGGGACTTGTCACACACAGCAGCTGCTGGTGTGAACTCACAAGTAAAAATTCTCAATTACAGGGGACTCAACCTTTATACGGTAAATACTATAACATTTGTGGAAGTCACATGATTGGATGTAACGTCATTAGATGTCACGTGATCAGGCGCCACATGGTCAATTGACAGGTGGTCAGAATGTCACATGATCAAAACTCCAGTAATGCCTCCAACCAAAGTTGGCAACCCTAAACTGTACCCCCACCTGGTGTCCACCAGGCAGTGGGGTTTAAAGTTGCCCTCAATGTATCTTTTTAGCTGCCTTGATTATTTAGTACTCCTTGAAAACTACTCAAAAATATTCATGGGCTGTAAAGCACTGTGGGGCGTCCGGTGGTCATGAAAGACCTATATAAATGCAAGTCTTTCTTTCTTTCTTTCTTTGAGGACAACACTTGACATACAATAGTAATAATTCATCTTAGGCGGTAGCGCAAAACAGGCAGTATCGCACTGGGGGCTAAAGCAGTCAGCAAATCATTTCTTTGAGGTGAATGCCTCCCCCTCTGCCCCATCGACAGCAGGAGATTTTAATTAGCATGCTCAGATATTGACTCCTGCCCAATGACGTCACTGCTTGAATATATTTGAATAAGTGTCAAATGACACAGTTAGGACCCCAGTGTACTTTTGTGTCAATCAATGCTGCCAATGCTGCTTCCTCAACCTCCCCACAATTGATAGGCAGTACATGTCAGGAGGCAGCCATTTGCAGCGCAACTTAAAGGCAAAGCTGAAGCATATCTAGCAATTTTTTTAAATTCATTTTGGTACTTTTAACCCTTAAAGTTTTCTTAAGTTTAACTCCTAGCGGCTGTGCGTGCTCTTTAACTTTCATATTGACTGGACAAATCAAATTGGGCAGGGCAGCCTTGAGGAAGAGTTCATAGAGTGAATTAGGGATGGGTTCCTTGAGCAGTATGTAACTGAACCAACCAGGGGGCAGGCAATCTTAGATCTGGTCCTGTGTAATGAGACAGGATTAATAAAAAATGTCCTAGTAAAGGATCCCCTTGGAATGAGTGACGATAACATGGTTGAATACCGAATTCAGTTGGAGGGTGAGAGAGTTGGATCTCAAAGCAGCGTACTAAGCTTAAATAAAGGAGACAATGAAGATATGAGAGCAGAGTTGACTAAAGCGGACTGGGAAAATAGATTAAAGTGTAAGACGGTACATGAGCAGTGGTGTACCTTCAAGGAGATATTTCACAACTTTCAAGAAAAATATATTCCAGTGAGGAAAAAGGGGCGTAAAAGAAAAGGCAGCCATCCGTGGTTAAGTAAAGTAATAAAGGATAGTATCCAATTGAAAACAAGGGCATATAAAGTAGCCAAATCTAGTGGGAGGATAGAAGATTGGGAAGCATTTAAAAGCCAGCAAAGAATAACTAAAAGATTAATTAAGAAATGGAAGATAGATTATGAAAGTAAACTAGCATAAATATAAAAACAGATAGCAAGAGTTTCTACAGTTATATAAAAAGAAAAAGGGTGGCTAAAGTGAATGTTGGTCCCTTAGAGGACGAGACCGGGAAATTAGTGGTGGGGAACATGGAGATGGCAAAAACACTGAACAAATATTTTGTATCAGTCTTTACAGTAGAGGACACTAAAAATATCCCAACACTGGACAAACAGGGGCCTATAGGGGGGAGGAGCTAAACACGATTAAAATCACTAAGGAGGTGGTACTCGGTAAGATAATGGGACTAAAGGCGGATAAATCCCCTGGACCTGATGGCTTACATCCTAGGGTCTTGAGAGAAGTAGCGGTAGGGATTGTGGATGCATTGGTGGTAATTTTCCAAAACTCCCTTGATTCAGGAAAGGTCCCAGCAGATTGGAAAACTGCTAAAGTAACGCCCTTATTTAAAAAGGGAGGCAGACAAAAGGCTGGAAACTATAGACCAGTTAGCCTAACATCTGTGGTTGGTAAAATGTTGGAGTCCATTATTAAGGAAGCAGTAACAGGACATTTGGATAAGCATAATTTAATCGGACAGAGTCAGCATGGTTTTACGAAGGGGAAGTATGTTTGACAAATTTGCTCGAATTCTTTGAGGACGTAACAAACAGGGTGGATAAAGGGGAACCAGTGGATGTGGTGTATTTGGACTTCCAAAAGGCATTTGACAAGGTGCCACACAAAAGATTACTGCACAAGATAAAAAATCATGGGATTAGGGGCAATATACTGGCATGGGTGGAAGATTGGCTATCTAACAGAAAACAAAGAGTTGGGATAAATGGTTCATTCTCGGATTGGCAATCAGTAACTAGTGGTGTTCCGCAGGGGTCAGTGCTGGGACCCCAACTCTTTACAATCTATATTAACGATTTGGAGGAAGGGACCGAGTGCAACGTATCCAAGTTTGCCGACGATACAAAGATGGGAGGGAAAGCAGTGAGTGAGGAGGACATAAAAAACCTGCAAAAGGACATAGACAGGCTAAGTGAGTGGGCAAAAATTTGGCAGATGGAATATAATGTTGGAAAGTGTGAGGTTATGCACTTTGGCAGAAAAAATCAAAGAGCAAGTTATTATCTAAATGGAGAGAAACTGCAAAGTGCTACAATACAAAGGGATCTGGGGATCCTGGTGCATGAAACACAGAAGGTTAGTATGCAGGTACAGCAGGTGATCAGGAAGGCCAATGGAATCTTGGCTTTTATTACAAGGGGGATGGAGTATAAAAGCAGGGAAGTCTTGCTGCAGTTATACAGGGTACTGGTGAGGCCACACCTGGAATACTGCGTACAGTTTTGGTTTCCATATTTAAGAAAAGATATACTTGCTCTCGAGGCAGTTCAGAGAAGGTTCACTCGGTTGATTCCGGAGATGAGGGGGTTGACTTATGAGGAAAGGTTGAGTAGGTTGGGCCTCTACTCATTGGAATTCAGAAGAATGAGAGGCGATCTTATCGAAACATATAAGATTGTGAGGGGGCTTGATCGGGTGGATGCGGTGAGGATGTTTCCACTGATGGGTGAGACTAGAACTAGGGGGCATAATCTTAGAATAAGGAGCTGCCCTTTCAAAACTGAGATGAGGAGAAACTTCTTCACTCAGAGGGTAGTGAATCTATGGAATTTGCTACCTCAGAGAGCTGTGGAAGCTGCGACATTAAATAAATTTAAAACGGAGATAGACAGTTTCCTAGCTGATAAGGGAATAAGGGGTTACGGGGAGAGGGCAGGGAAGTGGACGTGAGTCTAAGTTCGGATCAGCCATGATCCTATTGAATGGCGGAGCAGGCCCGAGGGGCCGTATGGCCTACTCCTGCTCCTGCTTCTTATGTTCTTATGTTTACATTTCCCAGCAACGTTAATCTGCTGCTACGTTAATCCCACAATATTTTCATCTTTCCTCCTTAAGGTGCTGCTGCAGGAACACATCATTCTATGCTCCACTGGAGGAAGACCTCTGGTCTATGCTGAGTTACCTGACCTCAGTCATGGCACTGGTGGGAACACTAAAACTCATTTCAGCTTCACTATGTTAGCGAATGAAAATATCAGCTCTAAGTCCTAATGACTCTATTGGAAGTGCATATATGGGTCGGTCAGGCGAGGATTGAAATAGGCTCAACCATAATGCCCTCCATGATCTAATGGCCTGCTGATACTCATCGTCTATGTTCACAAGTGAAGATAAGACACTTAGACATGGTACCAGATGGTTGGCAGTACCCATGGCATTGCACCTCAGCACAAGTATGTTCAGGAGAGGAAGGGGAAAATGAGAAAGTAAAGAAGTTTGTTTCTACATGATTGAAGATCCACTAATACATACCCTTTGCTTCTCTGGATCAACGTATCTAATGCCAAAGTAATCCTTCTCCAACAAGCTGAAATGGTTGCAGACGTGATCAATGAGGAATTGACCTTTGGTGTCTCTCTGCAAAAACAAAAAAAGAATAACGTCCCACTCAAACAAATATTAGTGTGGTGTTATCATGGTCAACATATTATTAATTTATCAAATTTACATTTTAAGATGGTATCCTGTAGACCGTGAAATTATTTCCTGTCAATGCAAGATTACAGAAATTATTTAATACAACTAACATACTGCTAACACATTAAATAATAGGGCTGCAATTCTGTTCAAAATTATTTTTCAGTCACTCAATGACTGAATAAGTAGCACCAGGCTATTCCCACCTGTGTTAAAATTAAATAATTTGAATATGAACTGAGGATGAGAATGAAGAGCACAATTTAATGAATGCTCATATGACCAAAGTTTAAGTTACCATTCAACTTTTTAATAAATTTATAATTGTTTTTACATCATCTCTTTAGTGACTGAGGGGTGATATAAGGAGGCATGCTTCTGAATAACTGTATGTAGTTTCTGTTTGACATTGATACAGTGAGTGTTACCACACTTAGACATCACAGAAAAAGTAAAAAGCAGTTATAAACACAAGTCAACTTTAGACAGAAAAAACAAGAGTATCAATTACATTTGAAAAAAAATTATAATTATATAATTGCTTTAAAATATCTTTGATCCACCCATCAATCCAGCCATGACTCCGTCCCTAACAATCCATTTGAATCATATGTTAGTGTGGTCAGTCCTCTTAAAGGTTTATGAAAGGTGCCTTTCAATTAGTAATGGAGCTAACTGAGTGGTGTGTCATTGCATTCTGATTTAAAATGTATTTTATTGCATAAACTAAAATAGAATGTTAGCAAAGCTAAATAAAAAAACACCAAGTTTTTGCAATGTACTATGGCAGAATAAATATGCACATGCTGGAGTATTGTGTCCAATTCTGGGCACCGCACTTTAAGAAGGACGTGAAGATTGTGGAGAGGGTATAGAAGAGATTTACTAGAATGGTTCCAGGGATGTGGGATTACAGTTACATGGATAAACTAGAGAAACATAGAAACATAGAAACATAGAAGATAGGAGCAGGAGTAGGCCATTTGGCCCTTCGAGCCTGCTCCGCCATTCAACGAGATCATGGCTGATCATCCAAACCCTAGCACCCGGTCCCTACACCGATAGCCATCCCACCCAAGCCCTATCCCCGTAACCCTGTAACCCCACGTATTTAATCCCCCCTAACACTAAGGGTCAATTTTTATCATGGCCAATCAAGCTGAGGTTGTTTTCCTTAGAGCAGAGAAGGCTGAGAGGAGATTTGATAGAGGTGTTTAAAATCATGAAGGGTTTAGATAGAGTAAATAAAGAGAAACTTTTTCCAATGGCTGAAGGGTCAATAACCAGAGGGCACAGGTTTAAGGTGATTGGCAAAAGAACCAGAGGTGACACGAGGGAAAACTTTTTTACACAATGAGTGGTTAGGATTTGGAATGCATTACCTGATAGGGTGGTGGAAAGAGATTCAATATAGCTTTCAAAAGCGAATTGGATAAATACTTGAAGGAGAAAAAATTGCAAGGATATGGAGAAAGAACGGGGGAGTGGGACTAACTGGAATGCTCTTCGAAAGAGCTGGTGCAGACTCGATGGACCGAATGGCCTGGTTCTGTGCTGTACTATTCTATGATTCTATGAGAAGTAACCAGAGAATCAAGCTAAGGGAATTATTGGCTTGTAGGAATT
The DNA here is from genome assembly GCF_052327205.1 of Somniosus microcephalus. Classification (NCBI taxonomy): domain Eukaryota; kingdom Metazoa; phylum Chordata; class Chondrichthyes; order Squaliformes; family Somniosidae; genus Somniosus; species Somniosus microcephalus. Next base: position 126,090,449 of record NC_140987.1, on the reverse strand, counting down.
GATGAATTCCTAACTAATAACTGAGGTCGACTCAGGAGATCAATCAAACAGGTCTTTAATGTAAGACTAAACGAGTTCAAACAGTTTGTTGAGATCGATACAGGAGAACCACGAAAACAGGTCTTAACAAGATGGAGATTCCACGAGGACTCCTTGGGCAGTCACGTGGTTTGCGACATGACGTCATCGCGTTTACCCGCGTTTTCCCGCGCTCTTAAAGGGGCCACGCCCGGTACATACAAAACAAAGTAATGTCTAACACCATGGTACAGGCTTAGGCTGGTGTTAGAACATCGTTAAAGGGAATTATATACAGTTGCCCAGAGTCATTCAGTGGCTCTGCCACATGCGCCCCCCCAGAATTCGCTTTAACAGACAAAGTCAAACAGTGAGGGGGTCTGATGAGCCTGTCGGAACGACTCCTGTACTCCTGAGGTGGAGGCTGTTGGGCGGCTGGCGGTCTGGCGGGCGGTTGCGCTTGGTCTGCCATAACGGCGATGGGTGACCAACCTCGTCTCGGCGGTTGTACTGTCTCGACGGGGCGGTAGAGGTCCAGATGTGCTGACTTTAAGCGACCGACCGAAATGTGGTCTGGTTTACCACCGACATCTACCGTGAAGGTTTTGTCCCTGGCCTCCAACACGCGGAAGGGACCAGTGTATGGGGCCTTGAGTGGATCCCTATGTGCATCATGGCGAATAAAGACGTATTACGCCTTGTGAATGTCCGTGGGAACGTGCAAACACTGCAGCCCATGGTGCGAAGTGGGCACCGGCGCGAAACATCTGGCCGCCTCCTGGTGACTAGTAAGCTAGTCAGACGGGGACCAAGGCTTCGTCGATGCTGGTAGGAAATCCCCTGGGACTCGCAGCGGTTGACCGTACACCAGCTCCGCTGATGAAGAGTGAAGGTCTTCTTTGGGGGCCGTGCGAAGGCCCAACAGGACCCACGGTAACTTGTCTGCCCATCCAGCGTCCTGGAGGCTGGCCCTCAGGGCGGCTTTCAGTGACCGGTGGAAACGTTCACAGAGACCATTCGCCTGTGGGTGGTAGGCTGTGGTGCGGTGTAATTTGACACCGAGTCCTTGGGCCACTGCATTCCAGAGTTCGGAGGAAAACTGCGGTCCCCTGTCTGAACAAATATCTGCGGGCACTCCAAAACGGGCAACCCAGGTGGAAATGAACGCCCTGGCCACGTCTGCCGAAGTAGTGGATGATAGGGGAACCGCCTCCGGCCATCTGGTGGTGCGGTCAACCATGGTCAGGATGTGTGAAAAACCATGGGAGGGTGGGAGTGGACCTACCAGGTCCACATTGACATGGCCAAAACGTCGTTCCGGAACTGTGAAGGTGGCCAACGGAGCTTTGATGTGGCGCTGTACTTTGGCCTTTTGGCAGACCACGCAGGTGTTGGTCCAGTCGCGGACATCCTTGTGCATGCCGTGCCATACGAATTTCGCTGACATCAGCTTCTGAGAGGCCTTCATTCCTGGGTGTGACAACCCATGTATGGCGTCGAACACTTTGCGGCGCCAGACGACCGGTACGACAGGGCGAGGGTCCCGTATGGAGACGTCACACAAGAGCGTGGTACCTGCCGAATGGAACTTGACGTCGGCCAACTGGAGGCCAGTGACGGTCATTCTGTAGGCTTGGACTTCTGGGTCGGAGGCTTGATCCGCTGCCATGAGGGCGTAATCGATGCTTAAATGAACCGTATTGACGGTCGCGTGGGAGAGGCAGTCGGCCACCAGGTTGTCCTTACCGGCCACGTGCTGTATATCTGTGGTGAATTCGGATATGTAGGTCAGTTGACGTTGCTGTCGGGATGACCAGGGTTCGGCGGTCTTGGCCAGGGCGAAGGTGAGCGGCTTATGGTCCACAAAAGCGGTGAAGGGACGTCCTTCCAGGAGGAAGCGAAAATGGCGGATGGCCAGAAAAAGGGCGAGCAACTCCCGGTCGAACGTGCCGTATGCTCTCTCGTTCTGCCGTATTTGACGGCTGAAGAATGCCAACGGCTGCCACGTCCCGTTCACCCACTGCTCTTGCACGGCGCCGATTGCATAGTCTGACGCGTCGGTGGTGAGGGCGATGGTGGCTCCTGGCAGCGGGTGCGCCAGCATAGTCGCGTTGGCCAAGGCGCTTTTGGTGTCGGCGAACGCCTGGGCCATATCATCCGTCCAGTCTACCGTATTCTTGCCAGTCTTACCCTTGAGGGCCTCGTACAGGGGCTGCATGAGTAGTGCTGCCTTAGGCACGAAACGGTGGTAGAAGTTTACCATGCCTAGGAATTCCTGCAGGGCCTTAATGTTTTGCGGGCGTGGAAAGGATGTCACCGCCTCTACCTTCACTTGTAAAGGAACCGCTCCCTCTGAAGTGATGCGATGCCCCAGGAAATCAATTTGGTGCAGGCCAAACTGACACTTGGCCGGGTTGATAATCAGGCCGTGTTGGCTGAGACGTCGATAAAGGATGCGTAGGTGACAGATATGTTCTTCTTTAGTGGGACTGGCAATGATAATATCATCAAGGTAGACAAAGAGGAACTTGAGGTCCCGCAGCACGGAGTCCATCAGACGTTGGAAAGCCTGGGCGGCGTTCTTCAACCCAAACGGCATTCGTAAAAACTCGAAAAGGCCGAATGGGGTGATGACTGCGGTCTTCTGGACGTCTTGGGGATGAACTGGGACCTGGTGGTAGCCCTGGACAAAGTCGACTTTCGAGAAGACAGTGTTCCCTGCCAAATGGGTGGAGAAATCCTGGATGTGGGGGATCGGGTACCGTTTAGGTGTCGATAGTCGCCGCATGGCCGCCATCCGCCGCCAGGTTTCGGGACGATGTGGAGGGGTGAAGACCAGGGACTATTCGACCGGTGAATAATCCCTAACCATTCCATGGTCACAAACTCCGCTTTTGCGACCGCCAGCTTGCCAGGTTCCAGGCGCCGGGCCCGCACGTAGACCGGGGGGCCGTTGGTGGTGATGTGGTGTTCCACACCATGTTTCGTGGCCGTGGAGGAGAACATGGGTCTTGTCAGGGTGGGGACTTCGCCGAACAGGCGAGCGAACTCATCCGGAGTCGGAAAAGCACAGGCGACGGTGCGTGCCGTAGTGTTACTGCGGTAACAAGGGATAGAATGAAAAGTTGCCGCGTTGACCAACCGCCGGTTCCGCACGTCGACCAGGAGGCTGTTGGCGCACAGGAAATCCGCGCCGAGAATGGGTTGCGAAACCTTAGCCGTAATAAACTCCCAGTGAAAACGTTGGCCCCCGAAACACACCTGCAGTCGCCATCTGCCGAAGGTCCGAATTGCTCCGCCATTGGCCGCTTCAAGGGTGAGGCCGTGAATCCCGGTCTGCACATCGAGGGCGGACGCGGGTAAAATGCTGCACTGCGCTCCGGTGTCGCACAGAAAACGACGACCGGACAGAGTGTCGGTGATAAACAGCAACTTACCCGCATTGCTGATCGCCATCGCGGCCGCGGGGCACCCGTTAGACCCGTTCCTCGGTGGTCGTAGTTGTCGTTTTTTTGGGGGGAAAGCTGCAGGGAGGGCGGCAACGTTTCGCTTTCGCGCCGAACTGCGCGTGGTAGAAACACAGCCCAGCAGGCTGACGAGCTGGGGCGGCATCTGTGGGGGATGGGCACCTCGTGGCGGCGCAGTTCTGCTGAGTAACCGCGAAAATTTTGTCCGCCTCTGCCGCGAGTGCTGCGCAGTCCTCAACTTCGGATCTGGCCAGGGCAGCTTGCACCTGTTCCGGCAGCTGGCTGAGGAATAGTTCATGGAATAGGAAGCATTCTGGTTCTGAGCCAAGGAGTGTGAGCATTTGCTCATTAACTCCAAAGGCTTGGAGTCCCCGAGCCCGGGCATAGTGAGCAATCGACGGGCGCGCTCCGATTTAGTGAGCCCGAAAACTTGCAGCAACCGCGCCTTGAGGGTCTCATACTTGCGCTCCGTTGGAGGGTTCTCGAGGAGGCTGACGATCCGCGAGGCGGTAGAGCTGTCGAGTGCGGAGACCACATAGAGATATTTGGTCTGATCCGCAACAATGTCCCTCAGGGCGAACTGGGCCTCGACCTGAATGAACCACAAAGTCGCTTGCTGCTCCCAGAACTGCAGTAGCTTCAGCGAAATGGCGTTGGCCTCCATGTTGTGTCCTTTTTGCGAAAAACGTTCACAAAAAAACGGGGTCACCAATGTAGGAATTGACGAATTCCTAACTAATAACTGAGGTCGACGCAGGAGATCAATCAAACAGCTCTTTAATGTAAGACTAAACGAGTTCAAACAGTTTGTTGAGATCGATACAGGAGAACCACGAAAACAGGTCTTAACAAGATGGAGATTCCACGAGGACTCCTTGGGCAGTCATGTGGTTTGCGACGTGACGTCATCGCGTTTACCCGCATTTTCCCACGCTCTTAAAGGGGCCACACCCCGTATATACAAAACACTATATACAAAACAAAGTAATGTCTAACACCATGGTACAGGCTTAGGCTGGTGTTAGAACATCGTAAAAGGGAATTATATACAGTTGCCCAGAGTCATTCAGTGGCTCCGCCACAGGCTTACCAATTACTATATTTAGGCTGGGTCAGCTTCAGCAGCTTTTAAACATTGTGCTTTAATCTCTGTTTGATTTCACAAGGAGAATCACTGGCTGTTCTAGAAAGTTACAGCAGTGTTACCAGACATTTTAGGGTAGATTTTCACCAGTTGAAAATCTACCCCTTTGACATTGTAAAGAACATGAACTCCCATTAGGTTCGAATACCACGTACTGTGATATATGGAACTCTATCTGGGATAGATTTTGAAATACTTAAAATGGGTGGAAGTCACACTGCAAAATTTGTAATGATCATCTTAACACTATTGTATGAAAATAAATGGGTTAATGCTTTCAATAAAATAGTGGACAAATGGATTTCATAACAGTGCTTTAATGTGATTGTCACTTAATCTCGCACAGCACAATTTCAAGCTCAATATATTCCTGCAGTTTAGCACAAACCTAGGTTAAAAGTAATAGTCCACAACTCTGAAAGTGTCACTAAACTATCCTGTAGCAGCCAGTCAATTGTTCTCAGGAAGTAGGTGATGCTAGCAACATCACATTTATTTCCTATCCCTAGCTGCCTTCAGAATGTGAAGATGGGCTTCTCCTGTTACCACTACAGTCCTTGTGGTGATGGTGGTCCCATAATGATATTATATAGGGTATTCCAGGAAATCGACCATGTGACGATGAAGGAATGGTGTTATATGTCCAAGTCCGGATGGGGTGTGACTTGAGAGTGATGATTGTTTCCAACATTATTGGTCTTGTCCTTTTTGGTGGTAGAATTACATAGGATATATGGCAAGAAACAGGCCATTTGGCCCAACCAGTCCAGCGTTTATGCTCCACTCGAGCCTCCTCCTGTCTTTCCTCATCTAACTCTATCAGCATAATCCTCTAATCCCTTCTCCCTCATATGCTTATCCAGCCTCCCCTTAAATGCATTTATACTATTCGCTTCAACCACTCCCTGTGGTAGCGAGTTGCACATTTTCACCACTCTCTAGATAAAGAAGTTTCTTCTGAATTCCCTATTTGATTTCTAGTTATGCTCTTCCCCACAAGTGGAAACATTCTCTCTGTATCTACTCTATCAAAACCTTTCATCATTTTAAAGACCTTTATCAGGTCACCCCTCAGCTTTTTTTCAAGCAAAAAGAGACCCAGCTTGTTCATCCTTTCCTGATATGCATACCCTCGCATTTCTGGTATCATCCTTCTAAATCTTCTCTGCACCCTCTCCAGTGCCTCTATATTCTTTTTATAATATGGCGAACAGAATTGTACAAACACCAAGTGTGGTCTAACCAAGGTTTGATACAAGTTTAGCATAACTTCACTACTTTTCAATTCTAGCCCTCTAGAAATAAACCCTAGTGCCTGGCTTGCTTTTTTATGGCCTTCTTAACCTGTGTAGCTACTTTTAATGATTTGTGTATTTGTACTCCGAGATCCCTTTGCTCCTCTACCCCACCCAGACTTGCACCCTCCAAGTAATAAGTGACCTCCCTATTCTTCCTATCAAAATGTAAAACCTCACATTTATCTGTGTGGAATTTCATTTGCCAATTATATGCCCATTCTGCAAGTTTATTAATATCTTCCTGTGATTTGTTGCCATCCTCCTTAGTATTGACTATCCCCCCAATTTGGTGTCATCCGCAAATTTAGAAATTGTGTTTATGATTCCAAAGTCTAAATCGCTAATATACATTATGAACAACAGTGGTCCCAGCACTGATGCTTGTGGATCACCACTACTCACCTTCTGCCACTGCTACCCATTACTCCTACTCTTTGCTTCCTGTCTTGAAGCCAGCTAGCTATCCATTCTGCTACTTGTCTCCTGACTCCGCATTCTCTGGCCTTATTCATCAGTCTATTATGTGGTACCTTATCAAAGGCCTTTTGAAAATCTAGATAAATTACATCTACTGCATTACCCTTGTCTATTATCTGTTATCTCTTTAAAAAAATTCAATGAGGTTGGTCAAGCAAGATTTTCCCTTTTGAAATTCATGCTGATTAGTCATTATTATATTTTTGGCTTCTAGATGTTCTTCTATTTTCTCCTTTAGTAGGGATTCCATTATTTTCCTACCATCGATGTTAAGCTGAATGGTCTATAGTTCCCTGGACATGTTCTATCTCCCTTCTTAAATATAGGTATTGTTAGCTATCCGCCAGTTCTCTGGCACTACACCTTTTTCTAATGAATTATTAAATATGTCTAGTAATGCCTCTGCTATCTCTTCCCTAGATTCTTTTAAAATGCACGGATGTAATCCATCCAGACATTTTTTTTCCTCTTTGAGCTGGATTAGTTTATTTAATATATCCCCTCTTTTTATTTTAAATGCAGTTATTTCATTACTAATCTCATGATCCAATGTCATGTCCACCTGTTCTAATTCCCTGGTAAATACTGAAGCAAAGTAATTATTTAATATTTCTGCCATCTCTCTATCACTACTGTGGTGTTATCCTGTCCATCCCTTATTGGCCCTATTCCCATCCCGACCTTCCTTTTTTTATTGATGTGTCTGTAAAATATTTTACTATTTTATGTTCCTTGATAATTTAATTTCATAGTTCCTCTTTGCCTTCCTAATTGTTTTTTTGACTTCTCTCCTAATCTCTTCATATTCTCCCTTATCATGCTCTCCCCTGCTGTCCATGTACTTAATGTATGCCTCTTTCCTTACCCTCAATTTTCCCTTATGGCTTTATTCATCCATGGAGTCTCATTAGTGTTTAGCTTGTTCATGATTTTTAGCGGAATATATTTCTCCTGGACTTTGCTGAACACCGTTTTAAATGTTTCCCATTGCTGTTCTATATCATTATTTGCCAATATTGTTGTCCATTTTATTTTCCCAAGTTCTTTTCTCAGCCCCTCAAAATCAGTTTTTCTCCAATCTATTACCCTGGTCTTCATCATACTTATGTCCTTCTCAATTATTATTTTAAAGCGTATTATATTATGGCCACTATTGCCTAGATGTTCCCCAAAGAGGGAAGTAACCTTGTTGAATTGCTGCAGTGCACCCTGTACATTATAGATACTGTAGCCACAGTATGCCATTGATGGAGTAGGGTAGAGATATAGGGGGAGAAATTGGGTATCGCCCATTTTGGGGCGCTAATATCGGCTGGGCGCAAAGTTTAGCGCCTGGTGCTAATTATTGCCTCCGACTGCAAAATTCGCCTCAATCGCCCCTGGAGGTGATTTGAGCAGTAAATCAAGTGCTACACACCTCTCTTAAGGCACTAACATCGGGGAACAAGGCGCTAGCTCAAAACGCTACCGGACATCAGCTGATGTCAATTAGCATGGAGCCCAGACACTGGCGCCGGCTGGTTCTTAAAGGGGAGGGTCCATCTTGCTAGCCAGCCACACCCTTCTCATTACAGCTTTGACTCTGGTGCTGGAAAGACCTACTACCATTGTGCTGAGTGGAGTGATGGATAGGCCCAGGGAGAGAGCTCGTCGCTTTAGTGACCAGGCCTTGGTGGCCCTGGTTGACGCTGTTGAGCGCAATGGGCAGTGCTGTACCCAGAGAGTGGCAGGAGGTCATTGCCCTGGGAGTACCGAAGAGTGTGGAGGGAGGTGGCTCAGCACGTCTCCTCAAGGAGCATGGTGCCGAGGAGTCACACTCAGTGTAGGAAGAAGTTCAACGACCTCACTCGGGTCGACAGGGTGAGTGACTGCTTTTCAATACCTCTACATCCCTCCATCTCAACTTCACTCTGCGCCCAGAGGATTTAAAAACTCAAATGCCCAGCACTCATCCAAGACCTATGGCCATCTCATAAAAGACACATGCACATTCCACACCTTGCACACATTAAGGTCTTTTCAACTATGGGAGGCGCTTCAGGCAAACACAAGGCTGCACATATGAAGGGCTGTTGAACTACGGGAGGCACATCAGGCAAACAAATGAATATACACATGAAGGGCTGTTCAACTATGGGAGGCAGATCAGGCAAACACATGGCTGCACAGTCACTCAGATGCTGTCCTTTTTCTTGCAGGCCAAGCTCTCTCATAACAGGTGGGAGCAGCAACGAATGGGAAGAGGACTGGCTGACCTACACCCACTGACCGATTTGGAGGCAAAAGTGCACAGGATCGTTGCCAGCCAGGTCATAGATGCCGTGGCCGCTGGAGAGGTCGACCCCCTTGGGGACAGCAATGGTATGTTCATCAGCTTTCTCTCCTCTCTCATATCACTTGCCCCTCAGAACTCCAGCCTTTTACACTTTCAATCAAACTGTCTCCAGTGCTTGCTCCCTTGCTGCGCCCCTGCCCTCACACTAAGGCCACTCTTGTACCTTCCTGCTTTCAGATAGTGAACCACCAGCTGACCAGCCTGTCCCCCAACCTGCCGGTGGCAGCAATGCCCCAGATGAGGAGGAAGAGGAGGCCGGAGCCTCACCGCCTCTGTCTCCCGAGGATGACAGTTCAGACACTGGGACCACGCCTTCCCTGGAGTTGAGCATCGGCATAGGGTCTGATGAGGGTGAAGCTCCTGGAGCCAGCGGGCTGCAGCAAAGCCATTGGGGTAGGGAAGCTCGGGGGCCATCTCCCCGGAGGGTGAGTAGTCGCGCGAGTTCTGCTGCACAGGACTCGGATGAGGACCTCAACATCGCATCCATGAATACCCAGGCCTTGAGCATGCACACTGAGCTCATGGGTGCAATGGCAAGGGTGCCCGAAAGCATGGATGGACTGGCTAGAAGTGTGGAGGAGTCCACCGCTAGCACAGCTGCCATCTGTGTGCAAACCCTTGAACCCATCCTTGCCTCGTTGCAGAGGATGGTGGAATTGCGGGGAGGCCATGGGGATCTAGAGCCCATGCCGCCTGTAATGGGTGAGGTGGCAGGATTCATTGCAGCACAGGCCGAGGCAACACAACGGCTTAGTGCTGCAATTAAGTCATTGGCTGGTGCAATCAAGTCTCAGACTGCGCTCATGCAGTCTCAGATTGATGTCACGCAAGCACTGACTGCTGCCATCCTCGCTGGGTCGCCCACAGTCCCTTGGGGATCTCACGGTACCACAGCAGGCCAGCAATCTATGCTTGAGCAGATTGCTCCAGATGTTGAGGTACTGCCCCATGGGAGTGGCAGTGTGTCGGTCGAGCAGGAAGGTGCTGTCCTCTCTCAGGATGACAGCATTCCTGCTGCCACCACTACCACTTCCCCATTGCACTTGGCACGGCCTGTAACCCAGTCAGCCCAGACTGCTGCTGCCCATGCAGAGTTGGTGGAAGTCTGCAGCCGGGCAGTCCAGGCCCAGAGCTGGTCGAGGACATCCTTCAAGGCCATCTGCAGTCTCTGGATCCAACATTCAGCAGCCTTCCACCAGCCTTGCTGCAGCCACTAGGGCCACATTACGGAGGGGCAGTAGGGTGCGAAGGGGGGAAGTGCGCAGGGGATGGAGGTCACCCTCGAAACCCCAACAGTGGGATGTGTAAATAAATGGGGGGAATGTTTGTGGGAAAGTTCGAGGTTCTTGTCATTATCTTTGTTTAGTGTTTTGTCATTTATCTCCATGTTGTGAGAACGAGTTTTGTTAGTTCATGAATTGTTGGGGTTGTTTCTAATTGTTTGTCCTGAATAAATGACACAGAGTTTGTAAAGTAAATATATTTTTTTATTCTAACTTTACATATTTGGTCATTTGACTCATTGCAGCTTTGCCCGGTCAATCATCACAGCCCCAGGACATCGCTGCAGGAGTTCCTCAGGGCAGTGTCCTAGGCCCAACCATCTTCAGCTGCTTCATCAATGACCTTCCCTCCAACATAACATCAGAAATGGGATGTTCGCTGATGACTGCACAGTGTTCAGCGCCATTCACAACTCCTCAGATAATGAAGCAGTCCATGCCCGCATGCGACAAGACCTGGACGATGTTCAGGCTTGGGCTGATAAGTGGCAGGTAACATTCGCGCCACAGAAGTGCCAGGCAATGACTATCTCCAACAAGCGAGAGTCTAAACACCGCCCCTTGACATTCAGTGGCATTACCATCACCGAATCCCCCACCATCATTATCCTGGGGGGTCACCATTGACCAGAAACGTAACAGGACCAGCCACATAAATACTGTGGCAACAAGAGCAGGTCAGAGGCTAGGTATTCTGCGGCGAGTGTCTCACCTCCTGACTCCCCAAAGCCTTTCTACCATCTACAAGGCACAAGTAAGGAGTGTGATGGAATACTCTACACTTACCTGGATGAGTGCAGCTCCAACAACACTCAAGAAGCTCGACCCCATCCAGGACAAAGCAGCCCGCTTGATTAGCACCCCCTCTACCACTTTAAACATCCACTCCCTCCACCACCGGCATACCATGGCTGCAGTGTGTACCATCTACAAGATGCATTGCAGCAAATCGCCAAGGCTTCTTCGGCAGCACCTTCCAAACACGCGACCTCTTCCACCGAGAAGAACAAGGGCAGCAGACACATGGTAACACCACCACCTCCAAGTTCCCCTCCAAATCACATATCATCCTGACTTAGAAGTATATCACCGATCCTTCATCGTCGCTGGGTCAAAATCCTGGAACTCCCTACCTAACAGCACTGTGGGAGTACCTTCATCACACGGTCTGCAGTGGTTCAAGAAGGCGGCTCACCACCGCCTTCTCAAGGGCAATTAGGGATGGGCAATAAATGCTGGCTTTGCCAGCGACGTCCACAACCCATAAAAACAAATTTTTTAAAAAAGGGGGTGCGAGTTGCTTTCCATGATGTGCTTCTTCATCCCAGAAGCCATCTTCTCAGTAAGGGCTTACAATTGGTGTATTATGAGTCGTTCACGGACGGCCCTTGCAGTGGCAACATTGTGCGCCTCCCTCCCAAGTTGGTGCTGCTGATCCTCCTCTTCATCCTCCTCTTCATCCTCCTCCTCCTTCTCTCCCTCTTCCTCCTCCTCCTCAGGTGGCAATGGCTGGGTCCTCATAATCGCAATGTTATGCAGCATGCAGCACACAACAATGAAAAGGGAGACTCGCTCGGGAAAGTACTGCAGGGCTCCTCCTGAGTGGTCCAGACACTGGAACCGTTGCTTCAAGACACCGATCGTCTGCTCAAAGAGGTTCCTGGTGGCACTATGGCTCATATTACTGTATACTGCAGCTCAGCAGGGGTGTTGGGGTTTCGGAGCAGTATCATCAGCCAGGTGCAGAGTGGACAACCCTTGTCCCCGAGGAGCCATCCACTTGGGTGATGCGGTGTCTGGAAAAGGTCTGCCATACCAGTCTGGCGCAGGATAAAAGCATTGTGGCTGCTGCCAGGATAGCGGGCATTGACAGCGAGTATGAGCTGTCTGTGGTCACAGACCAACTGCACATTTAAGGAGTGGAAGCCCTTGCGGTTTCAGAAGATCTCTGCATTTTCATGCAGCGCCTGCAATGCCACATGCGTGCAGTCAATGGTGCCCTGCACCATGGGGAAGCCCGCTATCCTAGCAAAGCCATAGGCGGGTTCGCGTTGTTTGTCCCGGGTCATGGGGAAAGAGATGTACTGGCATCTCCTCTTATACAGAGCATTTGTGACCTTCCAAATGCAACAGTGCACAGCGAACTGTGAGATATTTGCTATGTCCCCAGTAGAAGCCTGGAAGGAGCCGCTGGCATAAAAATTCAGAGCCACCGTCACCTTCACTGCCACTGACAGAGGCATCCTGGTCCTGAGCTGAGGCGGCAGATCTGGTTGCAGGAGGTGACACAGCTCAGTTACCACCTCCTTGCTGAAGCGCAGCCTTCAGAAACACTGCTCCTCAGACAAATGAATGTCTGAGAATTGCTCCCGGAATACCCTGGGAGGGTAAGGTCTCCTGTGCAGAGGCCTGTCGGCCCTCCTCCCTCTGGCCACGTTTGTCACTCTCTCTCTGCTGCCTCCGATTGTGCAGATGGATGACGACACCCCGAGTTGGTGCAGCCCCCATAGAAGCTTTTAAATGTCGATAGAAGGTGAAATAAAAATTAACCTCCAAAGTGGTTCTCAGGACCCAAAACTCCTTCGGACGGCGTCGAATCTCTGCAGACGTCTCTCTCCCTCTCAACCTGTGTGTTCCAAAAATTTCGTTGACAAGGAAAGGCAGGAAGTGGCCGCCTTTAAATAGGTGTCCCCCAGCCCCTTCCTGACTTGAAAACGTTCCCCTCTACCTGTCGTTCCTAGCGGCAGGTGGAAAGGCAAGGGGCGCAACTCAATATCCGGTCCGGGGCGCCACCGGGGTGTTGCACGCTCGACTGACGTCACGATCTGCAGGAGATCGTAGCGGTAGTGTTTAGCACCACCGCAAAACAACTGGTCAATTTCGCAAGCGCCACTAAAGTCGCCATGCTCAGGCGCTAAGTTCCTAGCGCACTGTTAGTGCCCTCTGGAGGCGCTAACAGGAGGCGCTAACCAACCAAATTTTTCCCCCATTGAGTATAGTGGCACCGATCAAGCAAACTGCTCTGTCCTGGTTGATGTTGAGCTTCTTGAGTGTTGTTGGGGCTGCCCCCATCCAGGCAAGTGGTCAATATTACATCACACTCCTGACTTGCGCCTTGTAGATGGTGGATAGGCTTTGAGGGGTCAGGAGGTGAGCCACTCAATGCACATTACCCAGCCTCTGTCTTGCTGTTGTAGCCATGGTGTTGCTATAGCTCGTACAGTTCAGCTTCTGGTTATGGTGACCCCCAAGAAGTTGATGATGGCGGACTCAGCAATGATAATGTCACTGAAGATCAAGGGGGGATGGAATGGGTTTCTCTTGTTTTACCTGGCTCTTATGTAGCGCAAATATTACCTGCCACTTGTCAGCCCAAGCCTGGATGTTATTCAGGTCCAACTGTAAGCTGGGATGGGCTGCTGCATTATCAGAGGAGTGATGAATGGAGCTGAGCACTGCTGAATCATCAGTGAACAGCGCCACACACACACAGATCACTGATGTTAATGGTTGAATTGAGGAGCCCTCTTTGAGGAACACCTGCAGTGATGTCCTGGGGCTGTGATGATTGATCTCCAACAATCATATCCCTCTTCATTTGCATCAGATATGACTCCAGCCACTGGAGGGTTTTCTTTTTACTTCAGTTTTGCTAGGGCTCCTTGGTGCCATACTCAGCTGAATGCTGCCTTGGTGTTGAGGGCAACTACTCTCACCTCTCCTCTGGCATTTAGCTCATGTTCATGTCTGGATCAAGGATGTGATGAGGTCTGGAGCTAAGTGGTTCTGGTAAACCCGACCTGAACACCAATGAACAGGTTATTAGTGAATAATTGTTGCTAATGACATTATTGATGATTCCTTTCATCACCTTACTGATGATTGGGACATGGCTGATGTTTAGCCAGGTTAGATTTATCCTGTTTTTTGTAGACAAGACATACCTGGGCAATCTTTCACATTATCAGGTAGATGTATGTAGTGTTATAGCTGGACTGGAACTGCTTGGTTAGGAGAGCACAGGTATTCAGTCTTGCAGCCAGGATGTTGTCAGGGTTCATAGCCTTTGCAGTGTCCTGTGCACTTAACCACTTCTTAATGTCACATAGAATGAACCAAATTGGCTGGACACTGGTATTTACGATGGTGGGAAGTTTGAGAAGAGGCCAAGTAAGATAATTCATTCAGCATTTTTGGCTGAAGACACACAAACATGTCAGCCTGGTCCCTTAAACTCATGTGCTGGGCTCCTACCATGGTTGAGGATGGAGATGTTCATGGAGCCTCCCCTTCCTGTTAGCTGCCTAGTTGTCCACCACCATTCTTGACCAAATATGGTAGGGCTACAGAGCGTTGCTCTTATCCATTGCTTGTCGAACCACTAGGCTCTATCTATATTGCTTGCTGCTTTTGGTGTTTACCGTGCAAGGAGTCCCATATAGTAGTATCACTAGGTTCATACCTCATTCTAAGATATGCCTGGTGCTGCTCCTGGCATACCCGTCTACAGTCCACATTGAACCAAGGTTGGTCTCCTGGCTTGTTGGTGATAAGGAGTGAGGGATGGGTTACAGATTGTGGTGGTATATAATTCTGCTGCAGCTAACCGCCTCATGGATTCCCAGTTTTGGGTTGCTACATCTGTCTTCAGTTTGTCCCACTTAGCATGGTGGCAGTGGCACACTGCATGATGGAGGATGTCCTCACTGTGGAAATGTGATTTTGTCTACACAAGGAGTATGTGGTGGTCACTTCTACCAATGCTATCATATAATCAACTGCAGATTATCATTCAATAATTATCCAGTGATTGAGTGTCAATCATTAATCTGTCACCGATTTCATTCATCAGCTGCATGGAGCACCCTGGTTGTGGATTTCTGCCATATCTATTAATGCTCATGCAATGCAGACAAAAAATTATCCTCATCACTCCTTTAAGAAATTTACCTGAGAGAAGTTTCCCCTCATTTTAATTTCATGTGGCTGTTAATTTGTTATGGAAGCACCGATACATCTTAAGAATCTATATTAAGAATTCATTTGTAACACATGACAGAACCACTTAGAAAAATAACCTCCTATATAAATATTCTTTAACAGGAAATTATAATGAGAATATCTAAATGATTTCAAAATTGTTCTAATTCTATCACCTTGCACGATAGATAGCATTGCTAACAAGACAGAACTGTATAAGAATGGACAGGTCAAGGAAGATTCGAGCAAGAGCTCATGAAGGTATGGTGTACATATAATTTTAATTGTGTTGCCTGGCATTGAAATAGTTAAAACTAAAATGCTGAAATAACCTAAGCTTAGCTTAGCTACTGTAGTCCTAGATAATGTCTTTAAAATAATTTAATAAGAATGCTTAGTTGAGATAAGCTGCTCATGGTAAACTAGCCTCATCTTAGTCTCTTAAAGAATTTAGCCTGTTGAGATAATCTGCTCATGGCTGATCGGCCTTGTCCCCCTCCAGTCTAATCTCATCAAGCTGACAATAATCAATCAATCTTATCTTCCCTGACCTTATGTTGGAAAAGCAACTTCACATTTCGAGGCTCCAGGTGCAAGGGTCGAGCTGGTACCGATTACAAGGCCAGTATAGACAGGTGATTGTAAGTGGTCAGTAGTGCAAGTAAAGTTACAGAGGAGAAAGGAATACCAGTTGGGACACATCTCTACTCAAGAAGAGAATGGGGTAAAATCATTCTATTCTTATAACTATCGCTCGAACTGTGTAATTGTCTTAATTTGTGTTTGTTTTGATCACCTTAATAAAGAATCTCATCACCACCCATAAGGCGTCAGGTTCAGATTTATTACAACTGTAATAGCCTTTCTAAGAAATAGTAACTTCTGCAGGTTGTATCCAGGTAGTTAAGTTCGCAGTTTTCTTTAGTACAGCTTAGTCTGTAGTACCATCTGAGATGGAAAGCAACTTCCTGTTGCAAATTATTCATAATCACAACAATTGCATTGGTAATTTATACACATGGCACTCAGGATTACATGCACATAATCCTAAAATTAGTGATTCTCACAGTACTAACATTCACAGTGGTTTTTCTCAATTATTCCCTTATTTGGTTGTCTGTGGGTATATATATTTGATACGAAACAATAATTGTCAAAATGCAAAATATGTGGGTTGATATAGTCTGTTTCTTCACTTAACAGAGTCATGATACACGTTGTTTCTATTTTTACCGTCTCAGTATTCAAATCCCTGTCAGTGAATTGAACTGAGCTGCTCTGCTTACGCTACTGTCCTTATGGTAGTCGAAATGTTCTTGGAAGGAAGAAGCTGTCGATAGGCATTCAGATTACATATGTATGTATATCTGACAATGCACATAGGTAAACACATTTGCTTACACTCAATCTTTACACATTTTTGCCCATACCTATGGCCACCGCATCCTCCAATTTTTCATCCCTCCTGAAGATAGTTGACTCGTAAGAATATAAGAATTAGGAGCAGGAGTAGGCCATATGGCCCTTCGAGCCTGCTCCGCCATTCAATAAGATCATGGCTGGTCTTCGACCTCAACTTCACTTTCCGCCCGATCCCCATATCCTTTGATTCCATGAGATTCCAAAAATCGATCTCAGCCTTGAATAGGCTCAACGGCTCAGCATGCACAGCCCTTTGAGGTAGAGAATTCCAAAGATTCACATCCCTCTGATTGAAGAAATTCCTCCTCATCTCTGTCTTAAATGACTGACCCAAGCTAGGGTTGGTTCCACTATCTGGTTCATCACCAAACAAGCTATTCTTTGGCCGGAATTTTCCGGGATCCGTGCGGGCACGATCGGAGGCGGGTCAGGTTGGAAAGTTGACATTTCTTGCAGCGGGTCTGGAACCCACTGTCATCCCGCCGACACGCATCTTTCCCTCAGGCGCGTCTGTCAGCGCGGCAGCAACCCAACCAGCAGAGGTGGGTGCCCCAATTTAAAGGATTATTAGCTTGTTGTCAGACCCTTAAGAGTCTTTTTAACCTTACCTTTCCAATTTCACTGGATGCCCATGGGAATCACGCTGCTCGGGGACCACATCTGTCAACCTGAGGCGCAAGTCGAGTGGGTATTGACCCAGCTGATTAGTTGACAGCATCAAATGTACTATAAAAGCTCCCGCCTGACAGCTGATCACTTTCCTCAGGCAGCTGTTGCTCACTCATTGCCAGCACAGATTGAGCTTTCTGCAGGCTGCAAGTCTTTCCAGCAAAGTCTCCATCCAGTGTCACCTCATTGGAAGAACTTATCACACCATTAGCAAATTGCTTCTCTCATCTCTACTTCACCTGCAATCTATTCCATCAGCATGGGTACCGTTTATACTGCCTCACCTTGGTCCTCAGAATCTGACCACGATAACCCCCCAACACCAGCAGCACCAGGCACACCAGCAGCACCAACAACAACGTCAACCTTCTCCTCAATGCCCTGATGCTGTACAGGACAGAGGGCACCAGCGCAGGGCTGCACCGCACCGGAGGCGATACCCGCAACATAGGCAGGGGATGAGCTCCCTCAACATGGCTGAGCAGCAGTGCCAAAGGAGGCTCGAGGAAGACCTGCATCCCAGAGGAGCGGGTGGACTCGCCTTACCAGTGGCTGTCAAAGTCACCAGCGCCCTCAACTTTTTCACCTCGGCTCCTTCTAGGGATCTGCAGCAGACATTTGTAGAATCTCGCAGTCGGCCATCCACAAATGCATCACACAGGTCGCCGTTGCCCTCTTTGACAAGTCAGCCAATTATATCAACTTTGCCACTGACAAAGCCAGTGTTACTGAGTGGGCACTTGGCTGGCTTCCCACGGGTGCAGGGCGTCATCGACTGCACACATGTGGCCGTCAGGGCACCCCATTATAACCCAGGTGTCTTTGTCAAGCACAAGGGCTTCCACTCCCTCAATGTGCAGCTGGTCTGCAACAATATTCAACAGCATTACCATCGCTGAATCCCCCACCATCAACAACCTGGGGGTCACCATTGACCAGGAACTTAACTGGACCAACCACATAAATACTGTGGCAACAAGAGCAGGTCAGAGGCTAGGTATTCTGCAGCGAGTGTCTCACCTCCTGACTCCCCAAAACCTTTCCACCATCTACAAGGCAGTAAGGAGTGTGATGGAATACTCTCCACTTGCCTGGATGAGTGCAGCTCCAACAACATTCAAGAAGCTCGACACCATCCAGGACAATGCAGCCCGTTTGATTGGCACCCCATCCACCACCTTAAACATTCACTCCCTCCCCCACCGGCGTACCGTGGCTGCAGTGGGTACCATCTACAAGTTGCACTGCGGCAACTCGCCAAGGCGTCTTTGGCAGCAGCTCCCAAACCCGCGACCTCTTCCACCTAGAAGGACAAGGGCAGCAGGCGCATGGGAACACCACCACCTCCAAGCTCCCCTCCAAGTCACAATCTATCCTGACTTAGAAGTATATCGCCGATCCTTCATCATCATTGGGTCAAAATCCTGGAACTCCCTACCTAACAGCACTGTGGGAGTACCTTCACCACATGGATTGCAGCGGTTCAAGAACGCGGCTTACCACCACCTTCTCAAGGGCAACTAGGGATGGGCAATAAATGCTGACCTTGCCAGCGACACCCACATCCCATATGTGAATTTTTTAAAAAGGATGATCTTCATGCATGTGTGACAAATTCCCTGGCAGCAGCCATGACTTTTTTGTCCTTCGCCAGTCATAAGAACATAAGTCATAAGACGTAGGAGCAGGAGCAGGTCATTTGGCCTCTCGAGCCTGCTCCGCCATTCAATACGATCATGGCTAATCTGGTCTTGGCCTCAACTCCCCTTCCCTGCCTGCTCCCCATAACCCTTGACTCCCTTACCATTCAAAAATCTGTCTATCTCCACCTTAAGTATATTCAATGACCCAGCCTCCACTGTTCTCTGGGGAAGAGAATTCCAAAGATTCACAACCCTCTGAGAGAAGAAATTCCTCTTTATTTCCGTTTTAAATGGGTGTCCCCTTATTCTGAAATTATGCCCCCTTCCAGCCCCCTTCAGCTCTTTGCACCTCCAAACAGACTTTCCGGCTGGCTGCTTAGAGAAAACGGCTATCCACTGAAGACATGGCTCATGACACCATTGAGGAGGCCAAGTACTGAGGCTGAGGAGAAATATAATGAAAACCACATTTCCACCAAATGTGTCATAGAGCAGACAATAGGCATGCTCAAAATGTGATTCAGATGCCTTGACAGATCTGCATGAGCTCTTCTATATGCACCAGCCAGAGTCTCCAGAGTTGTCGTGATCTGCTGCGCCATGCACAACATAGCACAGTAGCAAGGATTAACACTGCATGAGGAGTAAGGCACAGAGTGCACAGCCTCTTCAGAGGTGGAGGAGCAGGAGGAGGAGGAAGAGCATCAGCTGGAAGACGAGGAGGAGCAGGAGCTGGAGGAAGCTGCGGTGCAGATCCCACCAGCACTCAAGTACATGGCCAGATTTACTTAACTTTACGCAGTACACCCATATGGCTGCCACATGTTTCGCCAGGTTGGCAACACCCCATATCCACACCAATGACCAATGCATTCCTTTCACAGTCACCACCATTGCTCTGACCCTTCACTCCGCCTAACTGAGCCACTTCCAAAGGTGTACACAAATTTGTCCAAGACCGGAAACTTTTGAAAATAAATAAATTTATGGTGTACATGACATTAACTGAAACTTCACATTAACATTGAATAAAACAAATGTGTCATCTTTCTCTTACGGGTGCTTTAACGAGGTGCTACCCCTGTGGCTTCAGCAGAGGTAGGGGCAGCCTGCTCACTTCCCTGCTGCGACTGCTTAGACACTTTTGGCGGTCATCCTCTGGGTTTTAGAGCTTGTGATGGCCTCGCCAAATGCTGCTCCTTCTGCAACTGTGCAGGGGCAGACTTGACCATCAGGATCCGAGGAGCCATCTGGGGCTCTGAATGAGGGGGTGGCAACGGGGAAAAAGTGTGAGTGCTTTGAGAGGAGCCCCACTTCCACGTCGCCTCTCACCATCATCTCTCTCATGGGCCACCTGCACTTCCCTGCTAGCAAGGAGCTGGAGAGCATCTTGCTGCACATCAGTGGGGCCATGAGGACCCACGTCTACACTGACATTCTTCCTAGAGTGGACGTCAATGAGCCTCTGCCATCTATCCTCCATAGATAGCCATCTATTGTCCATATATAGCCATCTATCCTCCATAGATAGCCATCTATTGTCCATATATAGCCATCTATCCTCCATACATACCCATCTATCCTCCATAGATAGCCATCTATTCTCCATAGAGACCATGCGCTCCTCTGAGTGGCACATTAGCTGCTCCAGGTAGGTGGCCATCCTATCCATGGAGGAGCCTACAGTCGCCATCGCCTGCGACACAGTGGTGCTCTTGTTGGAGATGGACTCCTCCATTCTCTGAACATTTGAACACATCGCGGTCGCAAAACCTGTCAGAGCCCCCTGCTCTTGTTCCTGCACCATCAGGATCACCCTCTTTCTGGATGGCCCCCAAGGCTCAGTGTCTACATGCAGCTGAGCAGAGCTGGGAGAGTCCTGCACCCTCAGACGAGGAGTCTCCACTGCTGTCCCTGTCTCCACCATCTGCTCTTTCCTCGGTTGTGATTTGTGAAACACCAGGTGACAATACTATTCTATCTCATGTGGGACCCACCGAGGTGTGCATATCTGCACTGGTGCTGGGTGCCTTTGGGTCTGCTGACGGTGCACCCTCAGAGGCTGGAGGCTCCTCTGAGGAGTCATCTTCCTCTTGCTCCTGGACAGTGGGCGGAGGGGGGGGGGCAGTGGGGCGGCGGCTCCTGACGGACCTGTGGGAGAGTAAAGAGATGAGTTAGATATGTCATATGTAGATTGGGTACAGATACCATTATGTACATAATGGCCATTCACTGGCTGCTGATATCAGTCCCCATATGAGTGACTGCTGTATGCCGTGTAGCTGTATGATATGTAATTCTGTCACCAAGTTGCTGAGAGGTCCCCCTCTCTCGGTCTCCCACCTCCAGGTGCCCGGCCACTCCCGATACTTCTAATGCAGCCTCCTCTGCTGTTGTCAGGGTTGCCAGTGATGGCGTTCCACGCCAGTTCTCTCCCTCGCCCTCTTATTGTGGGCTCTCTTCTCCTGCAAGGAGGGAAAGAAGAGAAGGTTGAGTTAGAGTGTTGGAATGAGTGTAAGGAATGGATGGGTTACATCTGTAGAGGGTGACTATAATGAAGTGGGATGGCAATTCCAAGTGGCTTCCTTGTGTGTTGTTAGTTGGTATGACTGCATCAGGATGAGGGTGAGTGTGAGGGGTGGTTAGTCATATGGGGATGTGATAACGTAGATAGAGAGGGATGGGTGGAGGTACAAGGAATGTTGGTGTGAGTAACAAATGCAGGAGTAGCGTTGGGAAGGCAGAGTGATGGGGATGTGATGAGAGGCACAGCAGGATGAAGATAAGTGTGGCTTTGTACTCACCTTTCCTGATCTAACAAGATCATTGAAACATTTGCGGCACTGCACCCAGGTCCTCCTGACCACATCCCTGCTGTTGACCTCCTCAGCAATCTCCAACCAAGCTGTCTTGGTCTGCTGGGAAGGTCTCTTCCGCCCATCAGCAGGGAAGAGGACCTCCCTGCGTGCTATGACTCCCTTCAGAAGCAGATGGATAGACTCATCAGAGAACCTGGGTGTAGCCCTCTGCCTCTGTGCAGTCATCTTTATTGGTCTGGGCAATAGTGGGATTGTGCTGTGCAGTGCAGTGCCTGAACTATCCTAGATGAACCTTCAAATGCAATGTGGCCATGGCTCCTTCAAATATCCTGGCTGAAGACGCGTTATTGATGATGTCCACAGACCCGCACCATTTAACACGTCCGGGGAATGCGCAGTGCGGGCTTGATAGGCCCTATTGATGTAAAGTAATTTTGTGCAGCGGGATAGAGCCAGCAATGGGGCCGCAATCCACCATGGTCACTGCCCATACTGGACCCGCCCAGGTAGGGAAAATGCCAGCCTTTATGTCTGAGCATAAGTAAGTGTTGGATAGCTATTCAACTGTGGAGGGTATCATCTCTAAGTCCAACAATATCCTCACCTGACATTCACACACAAATAATCCAGCAGGACTCTTTGGATAGCAATCAGGGGTGGGAAATCTGGCTGAATTTCTCCTTTGCCAAGTCAGGGATACAGAACCGAACGATCGCACATCACTGCTGCCCAAATTGCGAACAGCTAATTCAACAATCAAGCCTGGGAACTCCTTATTCTGTATGGCTTGGTATCACAACACACAGTGTATATACCCACTAAGCTTTCATCAGGGAGTCTGTACTTAATAGTTTAAACAACAACCCTTTTAAAAAAACGTTCTGAAGAGAAGTAAATATTCCAAGTGAAGCTGCATCAACAAATACTCCCTGGAATTTTTGCTAATTTAGATTGTAACCTGTGTGCATCTTTGGTCTATCTGTCAATGAAGTGGAAAACCAAAGAACAATCCTTCAATATTACAGGATTTTCTGTATTCCATGCGCAGATCTGAGTAATAGCCAATCATCCCAACTTGTAAACAATACGCACACAAATAGTTTCCGCTGTGCAAAGCCCCAAATTTTATATAGCTGTATTTTGGTGCCTACTATTTTGTGTGCACATCTTGTTTGCAGATTGGAATCACTTTGGCTGTTACTCAAATCTGAAGAAGATTATAACCCCAAATAGACATCTGCATCTCTTGGCTTGTTTGTTCATAATGATGCTATCAACAGGATGTGTAATTTCTGAATTCACAGTTACTTCCTAAAACAAAAACAAACGTTTGAAGTTTTGCTCGTCTAAGCATATAATACAATAACAACAACTTGCATCTATATAACATAGAGAAACATCCCAAGGTGCTTCACAGAGGTGTAATCAGACAAAAATGGATGGCAAGCCAAAGAAAGCTATATTAGGAGGCGTGTGATGTGATGAGCCAAAGAGGGTTAGGAGGTAATTCCAGGATGTACGATCTATACAGCTGAAGGCACAGCAGCCAATTGTGTGCCAAGCAGGGGGATAAAATAAAAATAAGACTTGCATTTATATAGCGCCTTTCACGACCACCGGATGTCTCAAAGCGCTTTACAGCCAATGAAGTACTTTTGAAGTGGAGTCACTATTGAAATGTGGGGAACGCGGCAGCCAATCTGCGCACAGCAAGGTCCCACAAACAGCAATGTGATAATGACCAGGTAATCTGTTTTTGTTATGTTGGTTGAGGGATAAATATTGGCCAGGACACCGGGATGTCAGATGAATGGACAATTCTGGGGCGGGAGAGTGGGTTAGAGATAGGGAGGGTCAAGGCTATGATGGAATTTAAACATGAGGATGAGAATTTAATATTGGAGGCTTTGGAGTTTGGGTGCCAATGTAGGTCAGCAAGAATAGGAGTGATGGATGAGCAGGACTTGGTGCGGTATAAAATACGGGCAGTAGGGTTTTGGATGAGCTGATGTTTACAGAGGTTCTTTGGGGACAGATACTAAATAAAAACACCTGTAGCTGCAACTCTGAAGAACCCATCAGCTCATCTTAAAACATTTCTGCCTTAAACTTGTGCGCAACCAACAATGGGAATAAAATGGTTCTAATAGCTTTCAGTTCTGCACTCCAACTGACCTGATTGGCTCTGATAGCCTCCGGTTGTGCTTTCAGATTGATCTGATCGATGGTTAACATTAATGTACAGATAACTGTAGCTGTCATAAAGACAGCGGGGTTTGATTGACATCTGGTTGATGGCTGACGTCATATCCGGGGGCGGGATCCGACGCCATCTTGGCCATGCTTGAGGTACTGGACTAGGAGACACACAGACAGGACTGAATAAATGGCACTCCACTACAACTGCTTGGGAGACTCGTAATTACGTTATTAAGATAACATTACATGGTACCAGGATTTATAGAACTCACGATAAGGACATACTACAACAATGGAAAGAATAAAACCTCCGGCTAGCCTGCAACTAGAAGGAAATGTGGATGAAAATTGGCGTGTCTTCAAGCAACGCTTTCTTCTCTACCTCACAGCGATTGACACTTCGACTAGCTCTGGAACACGTAAAGTAGCTTTGTTGCTAACAGTGGCTGGCTCGCAGGCAATCGAGCTGTTTAATACATTTACGTTTGCAGCCAAAGATGATAAAAATGATCTGGACAAAGTGATAGAACGGTTCGACGAATAATGCACTCCAAAAAAGAATGAAACGTATGAGAGATTCTTGTTTCGCTCCCGCGTGCAAAAGCAAGGAGAATCCTTTGATTTTTTTTGACGGACTTGAAAATAAAAGCACAAACATGCAACTTTAGGGATCTGAAGGAATCGATGATACACGATCAAGTCGTTTTTGGAATACTCGACAAGAAGGTGAGGGAGAGAATGCTTAGAGACAATGACCTAAATTTGGATGCAGCAGTGAAAATATGTCATGCTAGTGAACTCAGCCATGCACACGAAAACTTTCGAAGGGAGCAGCACATCAGCGGACAGGAGCGCCCTAGGGCTGAAAAACCTGCCGGTGGATGTGATACACAAAAGGGACACAAGAGGGCCCACGGAGTTCAAGACAATGATGCCTTACGAATACAGATGGTGCGGTAATAAACACGTAGCCAGACAGTGTCCTGCTTATGGGAAGAACTGTGCAAAATGTAAAGGCAGGAATCACTTTGCCAAGATGTGTTTTTGGGAAGAGAAAACTAAAGGTAAAAAGACAGTGCATGCTATTGAGACTGAAGAGACAGGAGCAGAGACTTTGTTTGTTGGAATGGTGCAAAATGAGTCAAAACAGGGCAAAAATGCTAATGAAGTGCACTCTGTAGGACCAAAGACTGAAGTTTGGATAACTCCCTTGCTGGTAAATGGCACCATTGTTCCTGTTAAGCTAGATACAGGTGCTAAGGCAAACCTCATAAGTTGGAGTGATGCACGGAATCTCAAAGTGCGACCTAAAATATTGAACAAGACAGTGTCTTTGAAGGCATACAATGGACAAAGCATTGAAACAAAAGGAACGTGTAGGCTGAATGTTAAGGTAAAAAATCACATTCACCCTTTGACCTTTGTTATAGTGCCTGAAAGACATGAGTCACTGTAGGGGGATAAGGCCTGTGTGGATTTGGGCTTGCTAAAACGAGTCTCTACTATCAATGAACTGAACTGTGTGCAGAGTGCCCCCCAAGATAGTACAAATCTGACTCATGAGACTATAGCACACAAATATGCAGATGTCTTTCAGGGTTTCGGAGCACTGCCCTTTACATACTCCATCAAACTGAGAGAGGATGCACAACCTGTGATTCATGCACCCAGGAGAGTTCCAGCGGCTCTCCGTGAAAAACTGAGGAAAGAGCTAGACCGCACGGAGGGACTAGCTATCATAAAGAAGATTGAGGAACCGACTGACTGGGTAAATTCCATGGTCTGCATCAATTCAAAGAAAACTGATAAATTGCATGTCTGCATGGATCCCAAGGACCTTAACGCCAATATCAAAAGAGAGCACTACCAAATTCCAAAGAGAGAGGAAATAGTCAGCGAAATGACAGAAGCGAAAGTCTTCTCCAAGATGGACGCCTCGCATGGTTTCTGGCAGTTGAAACTTGATGAAGAAAGTGCTAAGCTGTGCACTTTTAACACCCCGTTTGGTCGATACTCCTACCAGCGTCTGCCCTTTGGTATAGCTCCGCCCCATAAATCTTTCACAGAGCAATGGAGCAAATTATCGAGGGCCTGGAGGGAGTGCGGGTGTACGTGGATGATCTGGTAGTATGGGGCTCCACTCAGGGGGAGCACGACACCAGACTGGAGAAAACACTTCAGAGAATACAGCAGTATGGACTCAAACTAAATAAAGGCAAATGTCAGTTCAGTGTCAATGAAATCACATTCCTTGGAGACAAGATCTCTAGAGAGGGGATTCAGCCAGACAAGTCAAAGGTAAAGGCTATACATGACATGGAGAAACCAAAGGACAAGAAAGGGGTTCAGCGGGCCCTTGGCATGGTTAACTACCTAGGAAAATTCATTCCAAATCTAGCAGTGAAAACTGTTCATCTGAGAAAACTGCTGCACCAAGAGACAGAGTTCCAATGGGGACATGAACATGAGAGAGAATGGAAGGGGCTGCTACACATTCTAGCAAGTGAACCCCTACTGAAGTTCTTCTGCCCTAAAAAGAGGACAAAAGTGTCCACAGATGCCTCTAAGAATGGATATGGGGCTGTCCTTCTACAGGAAGATGAAAGAGAATGGCGACCAGTGGCGTATGCGTCACGCTCCATGACGGCTACAGAGTGCCGGTATGCACAAATCGAGAAGGAGTGCTTGGCATTTGGGTGTGAAAAATTTCATACCTACACCTATGGTCTTCCCAAGGTTATCCTAGAAACGGACCATAAGCCACTGCTAGGGATCGCAAAGAAGAATCTGTGTGACATGTCACCACAGATACAACGCCTAATGATGAGACTTCAACGTTACGATTTTGAGCTAACATATGTGCCAGGTGTTATGTATTGTGTGTTCTCCTCCCACCTGTGGTGGCGCTGTCACAGCAGATAAATGGTTGGGTGTTCTCTTGGTTAAGTTTAGCTCTCTTTGTTCGGAACTCTCCAGAACTTTCCTTTCCTTTCAAATAAAGCACTTCATGTTTGAATCTCTGGGTTCTGAGTTCTAATTGTGTCTAGGTAGAAAGGTACCGACACAACAAAGTGGCGACGAGGATCGGATGAATCTGCGTTGTGGGAACTTTCTTGTTTTCGACTAAACACTCGGAACAGAGATTGCAGCATCACATTAACGTTACGGGTGCAGTGAGTAAACAGAAATTTAAATTTGAAATGTGAGATGGCTACTATATTAGGAAACATCGGTGATTTTGACGAAAATGTGGAGCAATGGAGCGCTTATACGGAACGCTTTGACTATTTTGTCTTGGCGAATGCGGTGGCAAACGAAAAGGTCGTGCCTACATTTTTGAGTGTAATGGGGCCGAAGACATTCAATTTACTTCGCAGCCTTGTGCAGCCAGATCAGCCAGGAACTAAAACATATAAGCAACTAGTGGAAATTCTTGGAGCACATTTTTCACCAAAACCTCTGGTTATTGCTGAGAGATTTAGATTTCACAAACGGAATCAAGAGGAGGGGGAATCAGTGATGATGTTTATTGCTGCTTTAAAAAGGTTGTCAGAACACTGCGAGTTCAAGGAGGTGCTGAATGACACCATTAGAGACAGACTTGTGTGTGGTCTGCAAAGTGCAGCCACACAGAAGCGCCTTCTTACTGAGGACAACCTTACTCTTGAAAAGGCCATTGAAGTTAGTGTCTCCATGGAGATGGCGGAAAAGGAGGCTCACCAGTTGAGTTCAACAGGGAGAGTTCACAAGGTGTCGTCTGAGCCTAAAGGTGCGCGGAACGGCACATGTTACCATTGTGGGAAAACGGGCCATCACGCTAATGACTGCTGGTGTACGGAGCTGGAATGCCGAAATTGTGGCAAAAAAGGTCACATTGAACACGCCTGTAGAGGTAAAAAAAGAACAGAGCTGGCAAGCATGAAAGCAAAATGTCTGTATTTGGACAAGAGAGGAAAAAGAGTGTTCATTCAGTGCAGTATGATGGAACAAGCAAAACAGAGGGGAGCGACACCTCTGAGGAGGAAGAGGTGCACATACTGATGGTTGCAGGTGGTTCAAATGGCTACTGGGTGTCACCACTGGTGGAGGGACAATCAGTGCAGATGGAGGTGGACACAGGCGCGGCTGTGTCCCTTGTTTCAGACACTGTCTACAACAAAATGCTAAAGCATCTTACCCTTCAGCCAACAAACATTGTGCTAAAGACGTATACCGGCGAACCTGTGGCCATGAGAGGCGCCATTGAGGTGACAGTTAAATTAAACGGACAGACTGCGAAACTGCCACTATATGTGGTAAAGGGAAATTACCCATCACTACTGGGACGTGCGTGGCTAGAGAAAATCACGCTGGACTGGCCTACAGTCTGCATGATGTCAAAAGGGGAGTCAGGTCTGATTGCAGTGTTAAACAAACATGCAGAACTCTTCAATGGGGAACTTGGGAGCATGAAAAAGATCAGCGCGAGACTGGACATTAAACCTGACAGCAAGCCGAAGTTTCACAAAGCCCGACCTGTACCCTATGCAATTAGGCCAAAAGTTGAGGCTAACTTGGAGGCCTTAGTCGAGAATGGAGTCCTGGAGCCTGTGAGCGTGAGCAAATGGGCCACACCCATTGTTCCTGTCCTGAAAAAGGATGGATCTGTTCGAATCTGTGGGGATTTTAAAGTGACTATTAACCCGGTGCTGTCTGCGGAACAGTACCCTCTTCCCCTCATTGATGATCTTTTTATGGGCCTGGCCGGAGGGCAAAAGTTCAGCAAAATAGACTTATGCCAGGCTTATCTACAAATGCATGTCGATGACAAATCAAAGGAGCTGCTGACAATTGTGACACACAAGGGGCTAAACAGGTACTGCCGCCTTCCGTTTGGAATTACGTCGGCCCCTGCTCTATTCCAAAGGGCAATGGATCAGATTTTGAGTGGACTGCCAGGAGTCCAGTACTACCTGGATGACATCCTTGTCACTGGGACAAATGAGGAGGATCATCTTCTGAACTTGGATGCGACACTACAACGACTGAAAGAGTACGGACTCAGAGTTCGTAAAGACAAATGTGAATTCTTTCAGTCTTCAGTTGAGTACCTGGGGCATGTGATTGACGCTACTGGCCTGCATAAGGCGCCGTCAAAGGTCAAGGCGATCGTGGAGGCCCCAGCACCCCAGAATGTGAGCCAGTTACGTTCATTTTTGGGGCTACTTAACTACTTTGGGAAGTTTATTCCAGACTTAGCAACATTGCTGAAGCTGTTACATCAGTTGCTATGTCAAGGCAAAACATGGAAATGGACTGAACTGTGCAACGAAGCTTTCGCCCAAGCAAAGAAAGCATTGCTGAAGTCGGAGGTCCTGACACACTTCGACCCAAAGCTACCCGTGCAGCTAGCATGTGATGCATCACCATATGGTGTGGGAGCAGTCATATCCCACATCATGCCTTCTGGTGAAGAGAAACCTATCGCCTTCGCATCACGCACCTTGAACAAGGCTGAGAGTAACTATGCACAGATTGAGCGCGAGGCCTTGGGAATCATTTTTGGAATTCGAAAATTTCATCAGTACCTGTTTAGGAGAAGGTTCACACTCCTGACGGACCACCGTCCATTGACTTCAATCTTCGGGCCCCACACAGGAATTCTGTCTCTTGCTGCAAGCAGGATGCAAAGGTGGGCTTTACTGTTGTCAGGACACACATACGACATCAAATATCGCAAATCAGACTTGCACGGCAACGCAGACGGTCTCCCGAGGCTGCCCTTGCCTGTTACTCCCCAAGAGCCTCGTCAGATAGACATCTTCTACTTTAGACAAGTGGAGGGAGCACCTGTCACGGCAGTTCAGGTGCGAAGGCACACCCGCAACGATCCAGTCCTGTCTGAGCTAATGGGCGATGTCATTCGAGGGAGAGCTATAGGAGATTCTCCTAGTTTGAAACCTTACGTTTCAAAAAGAAATGAGCTCTCTGTCCAGGCAGGTTGTCTTCTTTGGGGACACCGTGTCATCATTCTGCCACCTCTGAGGGAACCTATACTGCAACAACTTCATACAGGCCACAGTGGGATGGTTCGGATGAAGGAAATGGCAAGAAGCTACTTCTGGTGGCCAGGTCTCGATGGAAATATTGAGGAGAAAGCCAAAACATGTGCCCCATGTCAAAGGGTCCAGAATGTTCCACAGCTGGCAACCCTACACCCCTGGGATTGGCCTGCAGAAGTGTGGCAGCGAGTACATGTGGACTTCGCCGGTCCTTTCCAAGAGAAGATGTTTATGGTGGTTGTGGACGCTCGTAGCAAGTGGCCGGAGGTCACTGTGATGAGGTCTACCACGGCAGAGAAAACAATTGAGAAACTTGGTGAGATGTTCAGCCGTTATGGCTCACCGGAACAACTCGTAAGTGACAATGGTCCACAATTTGTATCACAGGAGTTTGCAACCTTCCTGCATGTGAATGGTGTCCAACACATCAGGTCTGCGCCCTATCATCCCTCTACTAACGGCCAGGCGTGCTACAAAGTTTTCATGAACCTTTAAGGCATTGCAAGGTCAGGGCTCAATCCACCAACGTCTGAACAGCTTCCTATTGTCCTATAGGAACGAGCCGCATCCCACAACCGAAACTTCCCCCGCTTCGCTCATGATGAAGAGGCAGTTGCGGACAAATTTTGACTTACTCAAACCTCCAAGGGCAGAACAGGTTGTCCATTGTCAACAACAAGCTCAAGTTGAAAAGAGAGAGAAAAGAGCCAAGGAGAGACAGTTTCACCCTGGCGAGCACGTCCTAGCTCGAAACTACAACACTGGACCGAAATGGGTTCCTGCTACAGTGATCGTGCAGACGGTTGAGACTGCTGAGGACGTGGTCTGGAGAAGACACACAGATCAACTGTTGCTAGGAGCAGAGACAGCCACAGAGGCTCCAATGGCTGGTTGGCCTGAACTGTTTAAAGAAAAATACCGCAAACCAACATCCTTTGCCACAGTGCTCTTCTCCAACACAGGAAGTCATAGAGACTGTTCCACCTGTGCAAACTCCTGACTTTCGACTGACACAGGCACCTTCTCTATCTAGGCCTGTGTCAATGCCTACTGCTGTGGAAGCCAGCAATGACCGCCGGTATCCTGTCAGAGAGCGGTGGCCTCCAAGACGCTTGGATCTGTAGTCTTAGTGACATACCCACAAGACTGGGGCAGAATAAACCCCAGGGTAAAGTCAGGGTTTGAGGCAGTCTACCTCTACCCTTGGTTAGTTGAGTGCATTGAAAGTAACTTACCTGTTGAGGGATAATGTGGACCTTTCATTTAAGAGGGGAGGAATATGTTATGTATTGTGTGTTCTCCTCCCACCTGTGGTGGCGCTGTCACAGCAGATAAATGGTTGGGTGTTCTCTTGGTTAAGTTTAGCTCTCTTTGTTCGGAACTCACCAGAACTTTCCTTTCCTTTCGAATAAAGCACTTCATGTTTGAATCTCTGGGTTTTGAGTTCTAATTGTGTCTAGGTAGAAAGGTACCGACACAACACCAGGGACACAAATGTTCATTGCAGACACACTATCCAGGGCTGCGCCTTACGCCACACAAAACAGTGAATCAGAAGAGGATGTGGCTCTTCTTGTGGATATGGTCTACACAGCATTGCCCGCCACACAGGAACAACTATCAGTGATAGTCACAGAGACATCAAAAGACCCAGTCCTGAGTAAAGTAATGAGAAATCTTCAAGAGGGCTGGAAGAAAGGGTCATGTAAACAATATTATCACATTCAGTCTGAGCTCTCTGTGGTCAATGGACTACTGCTTAAGTGTGACAGGATAGTAGTGCCCACCTCTATGCGATGAGAAATGCTCAACAGGATACATGAAGGGCACCTGGGTACAGAAAAGTCAAAAAGGAGAGCACATGAGGCACTCTACTGGCCAAACATGAACTCTGATATTGACCAGTTGATCAGCGAGTGTGCTACATGTCAGGAGTATCACTACAAGCAAACAAAAGAGCCCCTCATTACCACAGAGCTCCCATCACAACCTTGGGAAAAGGTTGGAACTGATATATTTCACTATGAAGGAAAAGACTATTTGTTAGTTATTGATTATTATTCCAATTATCCGGAGATGCCTCTCTTGTCCAGTACCACATCAAGAGCTGTGATAACTCACCTGAAGTCAATCTTTGCCAGGCAGGGCATCCCTCTAACCCTGGTCTCTGATAATGGCCCTCCCTATGCCAGTCATGAGTTTCAGTCATTTGCTTCAGAGTATGAGTTTAATCATGTAACCTCCAGTCCGCTCTATCCTCAGGCTAATGGAAAAGCGGAGAAGGGGGTACAGATTGTGAAAAGACTATTAAAGAAAGCAGCACACAGCAACACTGACCCATATCTGGCCCTGATGTCGTACAGGGTGGGCCTGCTAGCAAGTGGCAAGTCTCCAGCTGAGCTCTTACTGGGTCGGAAAATCCATACACGACTTCCCAGTTATGTCACACCTGACCACAGAGATGAGGTGTGGGCAGACAAGGCTCGGAAACTACAACAGAAACAAAAAACACATGACCGCACAGCCACTACACTGGTGCCTCTACAGGAGAAGGATATAGTTCACATTGAAGGGCCTGAGTCATGGCTTAAAAGAGCCACCGTTCTACAACAGGTCGCCCCCAGGTTATACAGTGTCATGACAGAGAATGGCAATGTGTTTCGCAGAAACAGGAGGCACCTACTGAAAACCACAGAGACCTTTCAGCCTCAGGAGGACAGAGAGGATGACGAGATGAGGGAAATGCCACAAAGAGATGAGATGAGGGAAATGCCACAAAGTGACGAAAGACACAGTAGTGATAATGTGACAAGGGACCTGTGTGGTACAGACATGAACTTAAGGGATACAACTGGGGTGGTTCAGCAAACACCCGTTCAGTCACGCAGGTCACAGCGCACCAGAAAGCCTGTAGTTAAACTTGACCTGTAGACAGGGATTGATAAGACTGTAAACAGTTAATGGACTCCTGGGTGTGGGTAAGGTTTATACCTACCTGCAATTAGTTCAACGGTGTAGTTACACTGACTGTTTCTATATGATGTTAACAAGTGTTCTATGTGTTATGTTATGTTATGTTGTTACTGTGTTATGTCTTCATTGAAGGGGGAAGATGTACGGATAACCGTAGCTGTCGTAAAGACAGCGGGGTTTGATTGACAGCTGGTTGACGACTGACGTCATATCCGGGGGCGGGATCCGACGCCATCTTGGCCATGCTTGAGGTACTGGACTAGGAGACACAGAGTCAGGACTGAATAACTGGCACTCCACTACAACTGCTTGGGAGACTCATAATTATGTTATTAAGATAACATTACAATTAACAACCTCAAATCCCTGTTAAAAAAAGTTGCCTTTTATTCATATATGAAACGCTGATAAGCCAACGCACGGGTGAAAAGTTGACTGTCAGTTTAAATAGCTGACATTGACAATGTATACTCTCTGTAGAGAACCATTTGCACCTCATCACAATGGCAACCTTAAGACTGTAAAACTCGGCATATGAGGGATCGAGGGCGTGAAAGTCACAGAACACTGGCTATTCTCAGTCATAAAATGCTAGCATTGTTCTACAACACATCCACAGAATGTAGCTAAATACCAAACAATAAAAGCACTTAAAACTTCAGATCAGAGAATAAGCCTGTTCTTTGTCAACCCATAATAGAAGAACTGACAATGCATTCTGTGAATTAACCATGCGAGATGTCAGGAATCAGGTGATCTTAGCCAAGCATTCGACAAGCCATTAGATATGTACCACTAGCACACAGCTATGATCAGTGTAGCAGCAGATTAATATTACACAGCTCTTAGCAACAACCTTCTTTGACACTGGGCATAGTAACATGGAAGTCAGAACATAGCTAAAATTAACTCAGTAAACAAAACATGTCTTGTATTTTATTTTACAACTTTTCTACTGCTTTAGGCAGAACCATGATTTTTGGACGAATTTCTTTTAGATCATCTATCCACAGTAGTATTTTCATTAAAAGAAACAGAATATTCCTTAACTCATGCTTTTATTAAAATTTACAAGAATGAATAATGGATAACCATACATTTCTGGTCATGTCTTGAGTTATTGAATAGCCTGACAGAAGACAAGAAATAAAAAATTAATTCTGCAGGATTTTAGAGAATAGACTGACAGATGTGGATGTATCAAACTAGCTCTCACTCAAACTATAGTGAAAAGCAGCAATTAAAAATTAATTCAGCTAGCAACATACAATGGGCCAGAAATTCGGGTCCCCACGGATGAGTACGCGCTAGGTACTCACGCGTAGGCCCAACGAAAGTGCCGGTTTCGTGCATGCACTGCGCATGCGCGGGAAACCGGAACTTCCATTCCCTTAAAGGAAGGGGTTCACAGGTCGAACGCGTGCGCCGGAGAGGCAGCGCGTACGCCTGGAACTTCCGTTTTTTTTACAGGTTTCTCCGGGAGGGTAAGTCTCCAGCAGTTACGCTTTTAAAAAGCAGTCGCAAGGCCTGCTTTTAACAAGGTAAGCGGTGAATTAAGTAAAATTAAAACATTTTTTCCACAGGTTTATTATTTTTAAATACTTTAAAGAAAGGTAAGTTTATTTTTAGCCCCGTTAAAAACTGTAATTAATTTTTTCAAAAATTTAAATTATTGTTTAAAATAGTTATTTTATGTAATTTATAGTTATTTTAAAAATGTGATTTAAAAAAAAAATTATTTGAAGTTTTGGTTATGTTTTGGAGCCGAACTGTATTCCTAGATTTGACGGATCTTCCTATCAAATCTATGAATAGAGATTCCCTGCTACGATTGGCTCTCCATGGACCACGTGATCCCAGAGGACGCTTCGAACTAACTGCGCCCCTGGGATATGCAAGCACTGCGCACCGGCAGTTGGAGCAGGCCCAGGATCGGAATCCCACGCGGGTCCACAGCACAACGGCCGGCGCGCTAGGTAAGAGCAGGTCGGGGGCTTGCACCCACGGGAAGCCTCCGACCCAAATTTCTGGCCCAATGTATCATAGGAGCTTGTTAGAATATATTCATTCCATATGTATACTTTCCTATTTAAGATCTTCACTGTTAATTTACTGCTGTGTTTAAAAGGTTTCTGAAGTTAGTCAACATAGGCAGCACGGTGGCATAGTGGTTAGCACTGTTGCCTCACAGCGCCAGGGACCCGGGTTCGAATCCAGCCTCGGGTGACTGTCTGTGTGGAGTTTGCACATTCTCCCCGTGTTTGCGTGGGTTTCCTCCGGGTGCTCCGGTTTCCTCCCACAGTCCAAAGATGTGCGGGTTAGGTTGATTGGCTATGATAAATTGACCCTTAGTGTTAAGGGGATTAAATACGTGGGGTTACGGAGATAGGGTGGGATATGTGTTGGTGCAGGGGTTACGGGGATCGGGTGGGATATGTGTCGGTGCAGGCTCGATGGGCCGAAATGGCCTCTATCTGCACTGTGGCGTTTCTGTGATTCTGTGATAGCATCAAATACTTCTGATGCAATTTTAATGAACCAAACTACAGTACTACTAAAATTCTAACCTCTAGGCTTACTCAATAAATTTGTACTTGAGTCCTTTAGCTTATTTTCATCAGTTTAAGTATAAGCAGGAAGAAACAATCCATTATGCTTTATTAATTATTTAAAACAATGCTCTTTATAACCAGGTAATGCCATGAAGTAATGAAAAAAAACAAATGATAACAATACTGAGGAACACACACTGAAGTTTAATTAGCCTGAACACTGAAAAAACCCACAGAGGTTGGATTTCTTCAGCGTATAACCTGCTCCACCATCGTAACTTCAGCGGAAATTCTGTTTACGTTTCCACCTAAGTTACAAAGGCAGAACAGGAGAAGCCCTGTGGAAATTCACCCCCATGTGTTTTAAACAGCTTTAATAATGACACCATTAAGCACTCTGACTGTAAAATAAAAATAGCAATGAATGTGAGGAAACCCAGAAAATGAAATATCGCTCTTAGTATCCTTTACTAGAAGTTTGTTACTAAGAATTATCACCATTGGTAATCTTTGGTCTACTTTCTTATTTTTTGAAATAATATTTTTGTTACAAGGATGAGTTGTTGATTTACAGTACTTGGGGAGGGTTCTATCTTGCTTACCTCTTACATAGAAACATAGAAGATAGGAGCAGGAGTAGGCCATTCGGCCCCTCGAGCCGGCTCCGCCAATCAATGCGATCATGGCTGATCATTCAAGTTCAGTACCCGGTCCCTGCTTTCTCCCCATACCCCTTGATCCCTTTAGCCTTAAGAAATA
The DNA here is from genome assembly GCF_052327205.1 of Somniosus microcephalus. Lineage (NCBI taxonomy): Eukaryota > Metazoa > Chordata > Chondrichthyes > Squaliformes > Somniosidae > Somniosus > Somniosus microcephalus. The sequence continues at coordinate 126,054,370 of NC_140987.1, read as the reverse complement.
TATCCAACTCCTTCTTGAATATATTTAATTAATTGGCCTCTACTGCCTTCTGTGGTTGAGAATTCCACAGGTTCACCACTCTCTGGGTGAAGAAATTCCTCCTCATTTCTGTCCTAAAAGGCCTACCCCTTATCCTTAGACTGTGACCCCTGGTTCTGGATTCCCCGACCATCGGGAACATCCTCCTTGCATCTAGTCTGTCCAGTCCTGCCAGAATTTTATAAGTTTCAATGAGATCCCCTCTCATTCTTCTAAATTCCAGCGAGTACAAGCCCAATCGTCCCAATCTCTCCTCATACGTCATTCCTGCCATCCCAGGTAGCAGCCTGGTGAATCATCGCTGAACTCTTTCCATGGCAAGAATATCCTTTCTCAGATAAGGCGACCAAAACTGCACACAATACTCAAGATGTGGCCTCACCAAGGTCCTGTACAACTGCAGCAAGACATCCTTGTTCCTGTACTCAAACCCTCTCGCTATGAAGGCCAACATACCATTTGCCTTCTTAAACCACCTGCTGCACCTGCATGCTTACCTTCAGCGACTGGTGCACAAGGACACCCAGGTCTCATTGCACTTCCCCTTCTCCCAATCTACTGCCATTCAGATAATAATCTGCCTTCCTGTTTTTGCCACCAAAGTGGATAACCTCACATTTATCCACATTATATTGCATCTGCCATGCTTCTGCCCAATCACCCAACCTGTCCAAATCATCCTGTAGTTTCTTGGCATCCTCCTCACAGCACATTGTAGTTTAAGGCACGAATTGGGTGGTAAAGGAACTCCTACAGTGCTGTTAGGTAGAGTGTTCCAGGATTTTGATCCACCGACGATGAAGGAACAGCGATATACTTCCAAGTCAGGATAGTGTTGAGCTGAATGGTAAAGAAAAAATTCCAATTCATAGCGCTCACCGCGAGGTGCCCTGTTCCAGCAAATTCTGGGCCATTGGAACTATCCTGTCTATGGAACATTTCAACATTTATCACAGATTGCTTATTTTGACATTAAACGTACTTTTGCCATTGTTAACACTAAATTGTGCATGAACTAATCAATGGCAGTAAAGATTCTCGCCCAAGTAGTAAATCTTTGGGGCAGATTTTACAGTGGGTATGATGGCGTGCTCTGAGAGTGCGGCATCATACTGCCTTTGAAATATACTGCAAGTTCGGGATTTCCACGTGCGCTAAATCATGAACTTGCGATCTGCCAAGGTATGCCTTGACAGATGATCCGCACCGATGGGGAAATACTAATTGCTGGCGCAGAACTGCCCAGCAAATACGTCGGAAAATGTTACGGTTAGTTAAAGCAGGCGCAGGAGCCTGTTTTACATCTTAAAAGATCGATATGTATATTTTGTACGTTTTGGTGGAGGAAACTTTTTTTGTCGGTCGAGTTTCATTTCAATTACTTGAGAAGTTGAATAAGAAAAGTTAAATAAAGTGAACATCTCTCAGATTTCCACGTGCATTATTCTGTCCTTTCAACTAAAAAATGAGCAACATAACAAACATATAATGCATCTACAACAAGGAAAGTTAATTTTATCTATTACCAGTCTAAATGCGGTCTGAATATATTTTAATCCTAAAAATTAACATTGAATATACGGCTGGGAAACTCTTTCTGAAGTTCAACTACATTACTTGTAGGAGATATAAAACATTGTTAGACCTTTACTGAGTGTCAAAACAGGAGATTGTATACATAGGGACTAATAAATTGTGATTTTGGATGAAAAAAAAACAAAATGCTGATATATGAAATAAAACCAAGAAGTTTTGAGCAGTTTTTAAAATGTAACTTCAATGGAAGAGACTGAAAGAAGTTTTTGTGGGCGTGGCTTAGTTTTGACATCTTTTGTGGGCGTGTCTTCACTTACGCTGTGCTCCTGGCCTTCGTGATGTAATACACTGCGCACAACTCTACAGCACCGAAGAGCAAGGCCGGAAATTTCTGGGGTCTGTGTGGGCGTGATCGGAGGCAGGTCGGGTTGAAAAATTTAAATAAGTTGGAGCGTGTTGTGTCCGTGTGTTGATAGAGACACTGAAGGCAGGAGTTGGTTTCACAGGTGTTTACTGAACAAAGTCTGGAGGTGAACTAACTGATACAACACAATATACAGGCTTATATAGCCCGAGTGGCCATTACCGGCATTACAGTACACAGGGGGCTCTTAAAGGCACATACACTACAGAGCGGGTCAGGAACCCGCCGTCATCCCGCCCCCACGAGCCTTTCCCTCGGGCGCATTTGCTGGTGCAGCAGCGACCCGATGGGCAGAGGCAGGTGGCCTAATTCAAATCATTATCACCTTGTTGTCAGACCCGTAAGTGCCTTTTTTAGCCTACCTTTCAAATTTCCCTGGCTACCCACGGGATTCACGCAGCTTGGGAACCATGTCTGTCAGCCTGAGGCGGAAGTTGAATGGCCATTGGTCCAGCTGATTAGTTGACAGCATGAAATGTACTATAAAACCTCCCACATCACAGTTGATCACTTTCCCCAGGCAAAAGCTGTTGCTGACTGCATTCCCAGCACAGATTTAGCTTTCAACAGGCTGCAAGTGTTTGCAGCAAAGTCGCCATCCAGTCTCACCTCATTGGTACAACCTATCGCTCCACTGACAGATTGCTTCTCTCATCTCTACTTGATCTGCCATGTATTCCATCAGCATGGGTGTAGTTTATACTGTCTCACCTTGGTCCTCAGATGAGCCTCAACACCAGCAGCAGCAGGCACACCAGCAGCACCAACAACAACACCATCAACCTTCTCCTCAACCACCTGATGCTGCACAGGACAGAGGGCATCAGTGCAGGGCTGCATCGCGTCGGATTCGATACCCTCATCAGGGTATACAGGCAGGGGATGAGCTTCCTCAACATGGCTGAGCAGTAACGCCAAATGAGGCTCAGGCTATTGTGCCAGGTCATCGCAGAGGTTTGCACATTGCTGGAGCAAGACCTGCAGCCCACAGGAGCGGGTGGAACCAGCACCCTCAACTTCTTTGCCTCAGGCTCCTTCCAGGGATCTGCAGCAGACATTTGCAGCATCACGCAGTCAGCCGCCCACAGATGCATCACACAGGTCACTGATGCCCTCTTTGACAAGTCAGCCAATTATAGCAACTTTGCCACTGATGAAGCCAGTGTTACTGAGCGGGCGCTCGGCTTTGCCACTCTGGCTGGTTTCCCACAGGTGCAGGGCGTCATCGACTGTACACATGTGGCTATCAGGGCAACCCATCATAATCCAGGAGTCTTAATCAACCGCAAGGGCTTCTACTCCCTCAATGTGCAGCACGTCTGCAACCATAGGAAGATCATCATGCATGTGTGTGCCAAATTCGCTGGCAGCTGCCATGACTCTTTCGTCCTTCGCCAGTCCACCCTCCCTCAGCTAATCACTCCTCCAAACAGACTCTCTGGCTGGCTGCTTAGAGACAAGGGCTATCCACTGAAGACATGGCCTCCCTTGAGGAGGCCAAGTACTGAGGCCCACGAGAGATATAATGAAAGCCATATTTCCACTAAATGTGTCATAGAGCAAACAATAGGCATGCTGAAAATTCGCTTCAGATGTCTTGACAGATCTGGAGGAGCCCTTCAGTACGCATCAGCCAGGGTCTCCAGAATCATTGTGGTCTGCTGTGCCCTGCACAACATAGCGCAGCAGCACGGATTAGTCGGGAGCAAGGCACTGAGCGCACAGCCTCTTCAGAGGGGGAGGAGGAGCATCAGCTGGAAGACAAGGAGGAGCAGGAGCTGGAGGAACCTACTGTCCAGATTCCACCAGCACCCGAGCACATTGTTGCCTGGGAGGCCAGGGATGGCCTCATCATGGCCAGATTTACTTCACTTTACGCAGTACACCTATACGGCTGCCACATGCTGCGCCAAGTTGGCACCACCCCACAGCAGCACCATAAAGCATCCCTAAAATGACCAAGCCATTCCTTTCACACTGACCACCATTGCTGGAGGTAACGTTATGTGTCACCATTCACTCCAACTCACCAAGCCACTTCCAAAGGTGCACACAAATTTGTCCAAGACGGGAAAGTGGTTAAAATAAAGATTTTTATTGTTGACATCACATTAACGGAAACTTCACATTAACATTGAACAAAACAACCAAGTGGCTACCCTTGTGAATCTACTTGTGTGTCATCTTTCTCTTATGGGTGCTTCTACAAGGTGCTACCCCTGTGGCTTCAGCAGATGTAGAGGCAGCCTGCTCACTTCCCTGCTGCGGCTACTTAGACACTCTTGGCGGACGTCCTCTGGGTTTTGGTGCCTGTGATGGCCCCGCCAAAGTCTACTCCCCCTGCGACTGTGAAGGGGCAGACTCAGCCATCGTTTTCCAAGGAGGCATCTGGGGCTCTGAATGAGTGGGTGGCAATGGGGGAGAAGTGTAAGCGCTTTGAGAGGAGCCCATACTTCCATGTCCCCTCTCACCATCATGGGCCACCCGCACTTCCCAGCTAGCAAGGAGCTGGAGAGCACCTTGCTGCACATCAGTGGGGCCATTAGGACCCACGTCTACGCTGACATCCCTCTTAGACAGTAGGTCTATGAGCCTCTGCCATCTATTCTCCAAAGATAGCCATCTATTCTCTATAGAGACCATGTGCTCCTGTGAGTGGTGCATTAGCTGCTCAATACAGGGCCATCCTACCCATGGAAGAGCCTACTAGTTGTCAGCTGTGGCTCAGTGGGTAGTACACTTGCCTTTGAGTCAAGAAGGATTGTGGGTTCAAGTCCCACTCCAGGGACTTGAACACATAAAGCTAGGCTGGCACTCCAGTGTAGTGCTGAGGGAGTACTGCACTGTCGGAGGTGCTGTCTTTCGGATGAGACATTAAACCAAGGCCCTGTATGCTCTCTCAGGTAGACGTAAAAGATCCCATGGCACTATTTCGAAGAAGAGCAGGGGAGTTATCCCCGGTGTCCTGGCTAATATTTATCCCTCAATCAACATAACAAAAACAGATTATCTGGTCATTATCACATTGCTGTTTGTGGGAGCTTGCTGTGTACAAATTGGCTGCTGCGTTTCCCACATTACAACAGTGACTACACTCCAAAAAGTACTTAATTGGCTATAAAGCGCTTTGAGACATCCGGTGGTCGTGCAAAGCGCTATATAAATGCAAGTTTTTCTTTTCTTTTTCTTTTACAGTCGCCATCGCCTGAAACACGGTGGTGCTCATGTTGGAGATGGACTCCTCCATCCCTGCTGTTCACCTCCTCTGCTATTTGGAGCCAGGCTCTTTTTGTCTCCTGGGGAGGTCTCTTCCGCCCATTTGAAGGGAAGAGGACCTCCCTGTGTGTTCTGACTCCCTCCACAAGCATATGGAGGGAGTCATCGAAGAACCTGGGTGCTGCCCTCTGCCTCTGTGCAGTCACGTCGCCAAGTGTTTAGAGCAATAAAAGCCTCCAGTGCAGTGACTACACACTCCTAGATGAACCTTCAAATGCAATGTGGCCATGGCTCTTTTAGATATCCCGGCTGAAAACGCGTCATGGATGACGTCATCAGACCTGCACCATTTATTAGGGCCGGTTAATGCGTAGGGCGGGCTTAATAGGCCCCATTAGCGCAAAGTTGATTTCTGCAGCGGGATGGAAGCAAGAACGGGGTCGCGACCTGCCACGCCGACCGCCCGCAAATTCTGGCCCAAGTCTCTGTTCTGGACCTCACACAAGGTAAGTTCGTATTCTTTTCGTAGGTCAGCGGCGTATTCCATAGCTACGCCGCCGACCGCAATTTTTGGGCTATTAAGTAATATATGTAATTAATTAAGATAACCTCTTCAATAACTTTGTCTCACCTTCAATGTGCGAACCGAGGGACATTTAAAATAGAGTTTATTACTTCACCTCTGAAAGAGACAGATACCGCCATGTATTCTGACAAATATGATAGTGTTGTCATTTATGCCACTGACAATGCAGCCAGAAAAACTTCAAGAATTTGTGGGCAATTTATCTTTAAAAAGTTACATGATATTATAAAGAGAGAATTCACTGCCTGAAAAGGTGGTGGAAGCAGTTTCAGCAGTAACTTTCAAAAAGGAATTGGATAAATTCTTGAAAAGGAAAAATTTGCAGGGCTATGGGAAAAGAGCACAGGATAGCTCTTTCAAAGAGTTGGCACAGGCACGATGGACCAAATGGCCTCCTTTTGTGTTGCACGATTCTATGAGAGTAACAAAACTACATAAATGGAATTACTTTACACATTATATTATGCTGTATATTATAAACATGGAGAGTAACAACAATACATAAATAGAATTAACTTACATCCAACTATTTTAATGAATTATCTGGTACAGTAATTTTTAAGCAATATTCTGTACAACCAGGCTGTGCCATGTAGCAGTGAAAATCAAAATAAATGATAGCAATGCAGAAGAGCACACATCAATATTTGATTTGCTTGAATGAGTGAAAAAATGTATGTGCTTTAAACAACTTTTAATATTAAAACACCATCAAGACAGGCCATCTTCCATATTCCACATGACAGAAATTTGGATGAAAAAAACACATAGGTGTGGCTGTTTGTCAGAACAATTCAGAAAGTTAAATTGCAGAACAAAGGGTCACCTGCAGCATTGCTTCCACAATTTGTTTCTACAGTACTATAATTTTCAAATTATAATCTGAGTACAAGGATCAAGAGAAAAGAGTCCAAGCATAGACGTGATGAAAAATTACTTAACATCTTGGAAAATAAAATTATATTTGTAGACTGTAGAAAGGTTTATAGTTAATTTCACTATTGAATATCTTTATAGAAAAAAATTAAACTAGGTGATGTTAAATTTTGCGAGAAGAGAGAACTGCAAGAATCCGCGAAAACATCAGCCTCTGAAAAGAGTACTACATCAGTGAAGCTGTAATTCTAAACTCCCTGACAACCCTGCCAGGCTACCAGGAAGTGTGAGGTCATTCACTTTGGACCTAAGAAAGGTAGATCAGAGTATTTTCTAAGTGGTGAGAAGTGAGGAACTGTGGAAAAGCAGAGATTTAAGGGTCCAAGTACAGGAATCACTAAAAGCTAAATAGAAGTAATTTAAAAGGCTAATGGAATATTGGCCTTTATCTCAAAGGGCTGGAATACAAAGGACTGGAAGTTATAATATAGCTTTATAAAGCTCTGATTAGACCCTATTTAGAGTACTACGTTCAGTTCTGGGCACCACACCTCAGGAAGGATATATTGGCATTGCAAGGGGTGCAGCGTAGATTCACCAAAATTAAATCTGGGCTAAAAGGGTTAAATTATGATGACAGGTTGTATAGACTAGGCTTGAATTCCCTTGAGTATAGAAGATTAAGGGGTGATCTAATTGAGGTGTTTAAGATGATTAAAGGAGTTGATAGAGTAGATACAAAGAAACTATTTCCTCTGGTGGGGGAGTGCAGAACAAGGGGGCATAACCTCAAAATTAGAGGTAGGCCATTCAGGCGTGATGTCAGTAAGCACTTCTTCACACAAACGGTTGTGGAAATCCAGAACTCTCTCCCCCAAAATGCTGTCAAGGCTAGGTCAATTGAATACTTCAAAACTGAGACTGATAGATTTTTGTGGTAAGGGTATTAAGGATTACAGAACCAAGGCAGGTAGATTTTTTTCATTCATTCATGGGATGTAGGCGTCGCTGGCAAGGCCAGCATTTATTGCCCATCCCTAATTTCCCTTGAGAAGGTGGTGGTGAGCTGCCTTCTTCAACTGCTACAGTCCGTGTGGTGAAGGTACTCCCTCAGTGCTGTTAGGGAGGGAGTTCCAGGATTTTGACCCAGCGATGATGAAGGATATACTTCCAAGTCAGGATGGTGTGTGACTTGGAGAGGGTGGTGTTCCCATGCGCCTGCTGCCATTGTCCTTCTAGGTGGAAGAGGTCGCAGGTTTGGGAGGTGCTGCAGTGCACCTTGTAGATGACACACAGTGTATCCACGATGCACCTGTGGTAGTGTGAGTGAATGTTTAAGGTGGTGGATGGGGTGCCAATCAAGCGGGCTGCTTTGTCTTGAATAGTGTCGAGCTTCTTGAGTGTTGTTAGAGCTGCACTCATCCAGGCAAGTGGAGAGTATTCCATCACACTCCTCTAGATATAAAGGCCAGCATTCCATTAGCCTTTTTGATTATTTTAATGATCTATGTAACTGAACCCCCCAAGTCTCTTTGGGTGGTCCATCTGGTTTTATTCTTATTGTTTTTCGTAGCGTTCTTTTTACAAGGGAGTGGCTTGCTAGGCCATTTGAGAGGTAGGTAAGAGTCAACCATATTGCTGTGGGCCTGGAGTCACATATAGGCCAGACCAGGTAAAGATGGCAGATTTCCTTCCCTAAAGGACATTAGTGAACCAGATGGGTTTTATACAACAATCCGATACTAGCTTTTTATTCCAGATTTATTTAATTAACTGAATTTAAATTCCCCAGCTGCTGTGGTGGGATTTGAACTCACGTCTACAGATCATTACTCCAGGCCTCTGGATTATGAGTCCAGTAACATAACCACTATGCTACCGTTCCTGATAACTGTACTGGAACAGCTTGTCTAGAGGCGCGGCTAGTTCTGCAGCATAAAATAGTTGAGATAAAGATCAGCCATGATCTAATTGAGTGGCGGAATAGGCTCGAGGGGCTGAATGACCTACTCCTGTTCCTATGTTCCTAGAAAAGCTAAAAGAGATCTGACTAACGTTCCTATAATATATAAAAGAGGGTTGCAGTATGAAGAATAGTTTAATCGGCAGATTGACAGGTCAGTTAATGTGCTTGACTAAATGTGAATGACCAAATTGGGTAGTGTGATGTAAGAATGTCATATTTTTGTGCTGTTGGTGGAAATCAGTCCGTACAGGAAGAAAAAATATTTTCTGAGTCCCGAGACCTGCAAGCACAGTTTTCGTCTCCTGGTGACTTATGGTGTAAACTGGAGGTGGTTGAAGGGACAACCACCTCCAGTTTACACCATAAGTCACCAGGAGACGCTGTGGCTGATTGTTGTAAAGTCCGCGCCTCAATAATACACGGACTTTGGGAGAACAGTTTAACAGGTACTTTACTGAACTAGAGGCAGCTTGAAACTGAAACTACAGAAGCCTGCTAGGGCCTTTTATACAGGGGTGGTCACTGCCAGTACTGCAGTCTAAGACCAGTTATTCCCTTAAAGGGACATACACAACAATTCCTCCCCTTTTAGATAAACAGTACATAACATTCATTTAACAACTAAATAATAACTAATTACAATTACAATTTTCTCAGTAATATATACATCAACTGGAATAGTCATTTATAAGTTCAGTCTTTGAGGAGGCTTCCTGATCCGGACTGGATAGCGCCTTTCTCGGGTATCCTGTTCTGGCGGTGGAGTCAATTCTGGCTCATTGTCATTGGTTGGTTCGTCAGCTTCCAATACCCCTGCTTCTGAGGTAGACGCAATCTGTACTTCGGGCTCATTACCAGGTGCACATGCTTGTGGTACAGGTTTGGCTTGTTCCTGTGACTCTAGAATCTGGTCAGCATGGCATCTCACGATGCTCTCTCCAACGTCCACTGTGTACATTAGTGGTCCCTGCTGTGTGCATATCGTGCCTGGCTGCCATTTTTCTGTTCAGTAGTCGCGGGCCAAGACTGGTTGCCCTATCTTGAAGCTCCTGGTTGGCTTCTCATTTATGTGCTGGAACTGCTTATCCTCAACATCTCGTCTTATGTTTGGTTTGAGCAAATCCAAGCGACATCTTAGTCTCCAGTTGAAAAACAGTACGGCTGGAGTTTGGTTGGTTACTGCATGTGTCGCATTCCGGTAAGCAAACAGGAAGTTATCCATCTTTTGTTGCAGTGGTATGTCGTCATTATACATTGCCTTTATGGCCTTTTTAAAGGTCTGAACTAACCTCTCAGCCAATCCATTTGTGGCTGGATGATATGGGGCAGATGTGTAATGTTTCACCCCATTATTCTTCAGGAACCTCCGGAAATCCTCAGACACAAACTGTGGGCCATTGTCGGAACAGATCTGTTCTGGCAACCCATTCCTGGCGAAGATGGTCCTTAGGATTGCAATAGTTTTCTCTGTGGTGGTGGAGGACATTTTAATGACCTCTGGCCATTTCGAATGGGCGTCCACAGCGATTAGAAACATTGAGTCCATAAATGGACCAGCGAAATCAATGTGTACCCGTTGCCATGGAGATGAGGGCCACTCCCATGGATGTAGCGGGGCCTGTGGTGGAGCGTTTTGGACCTTCTGGCATCCTGTGCATCTCTTGGTCATATCCTCGATTTCTTTATCGATTCCCGGCCACCACACAACGCCCTGGCTAGGCTCTTCATTTTTACCCCTTCCCAGATGACCCTCGTGAAGCTCATTGAGTACTCTATCTCTCAACTTGGGTGGAATTACCACTCGGGATCCACACATCAAGGTCCCCCAGCACACTGACAGCTGTTCCCTCCTTGGCAAGAATGCTGGCAACAGTGAGTTGCCATATGCTGGCCATCCCTTCACCATCAAATCATAGACCCGAGAGAGTGTCGGGTCATTTCGGGTTTCCTTCTCAATACTTGCGTTTGTAACAGGCAAACATTCGACTATGGTCGCATGGAATATCTCCACCGGGTCCACTGCAGGTGCTTCTTCCGCCGTAGGCAACGGTAGGCGCGACAGCCCATCAGCGTTTCCATGTTGTTTCGTACCTTTGTACTCTATGTCATACTGATGTGCCCCTAGAAAAAGTGACCATCTTTGCAGCCGTTACGCCGTCATCACCGGAACGCCCTTCTTTGGGTTAAAAATTGAGACCAGGGGTTGATGATCAGTCAGTAGGGTGAATTTCTGCCCGTGCAGATAGTGATTGAACTTCTTCACCCCCACACCAGGCTGAGGGCCTCCCTGTCAATCTGGGCATAGTTACGTTCGGCTGAGGTTAGCGAGCGCGATGCAAAGGCTATTGGCCTCTCTGAACCGTCACGGAATTTGTGTGAAAGCACCGCTCCAATGCCGTAAGGTAACGCATCACATGCCAACCGAATCGGTAGTGTTGGGTTGTAGTGGGCCAATACTTCTTTTGAAGTGATTTGGCATTTACATTCCTGAAAGGCACGCTTACACTCATCACTCCATTTCCATGTTACACCAGTTTGAAGGAGGGCGTTCAGTGGGTGCAGAATTGTAGATAAATTCGGCAAGAACTTATGGTAGTAGTTCACCAACCCGAGGAACAACCTCAGCTGCGACACATTTTCTGGTGCTGGAGCCTTGACTACAGCCTCAATCTTGTCCGGCGACTTATGCAACCCTTCCTCATCAATCATGTGGCCACAATACGAGATTTGTCTCCTGAAGAACTCGCATTTGGGATGGTTGGCTCGTAGCCCATATTCCTGCAATCTCGTGAGCACCTGTTCCAGGTTGGCAAGGTGTTCATTGTCATTTTCGCCCGTAACCAGGATGTCATCCAAATAACACTGGGTCCCCGGGATCCCTTGCAGGACTTGTTCCATTGCCCTCTGCCACATAGCCGGGGCCAATGCTACCCCAAATACCAGTCGATTGTACTGGTAAAGGCCTTTGTGAGTGTTTATCGTGAGGTATTTCCTAGATGCTTCTTCCACCTCCATTTGTAGATACGCTTGAGCCAGGTCAATCTTTGTAAAACGTTTCCCTCCAGATAGTGAGGCGAAAATATCTTCTATCTGCGGAAGCGGATACTGTACTGTGTGCAGGACTGGATTCACAGTCACCTTGAAGTCCCCACAGATACGAACCTTACTTGGCTCCCCAGGCGTGCTGCTCAATGCTTTCTTCATTACAGGAACGATGGGTGTGGCCCACTCGCTCCAGTCCACCTTAGACAGCACCCCCGAACGCTCCAGACTCTCCAGTTCAGCTTCCACAGCTGGGCGTATCGCGTATGGCACCGGTCTGGCCTTGAAAAATTTTGGGGTTGCGTTATCCTCAATCTTTATGGTTGCCTTTACTCCTTTTAGAGTCCCAAGTCCTTGTTGGAACACCTCTTCCGCGTCAGATAGAATTTGTGACAGACGTCCAGGTGCGACGTCATCATCTTTTTTGTCAGTCACAGTTAGTGCCAGAATGGAATGCCAATCCAATTGTAGTCTTCGGATCCATTCACGTCCCAATAATGGTGGTCCTCCATCTCGTAGTATATACATGTATAGTTTCTGTGTTTCCTTTCCGTTATATTCAACTGGCACCCTTATTTTCCCTCTGGGGTAGACCTTTTGCCCCGTGTATGTCTTCAATACAATGGACGTGTCCTTTAAGGGTATGTGTGAGAATAGCCGCTCATAGTCTCGTCGATTCATGACAGTTAGGGCTGATCCTGTGTCCAATTCCATCTTCACTGGGGACCCTGCTATCATGAGGGTGACCCAAATGGTTCAGTGATCTTCTTTTGCGATCACGTTGTGTAACTTTAAACAACTTAGTCGCCTGCTCCCGGAGTCCTTATCACTCTCCTGATCTTCTGAACTACTATCTGTCAGTTTCTTTACTTTCCTGTACTGTTCCTTAGTACTTCTTGTCATGTTGGTCTTCCTTCCCGACCTGCAGACTCTTGCTATATGTCCCATTTTCCGCATTGCCTGCATATTTTGTCTTTAAACCAGCGGTCCTTCTGCTCATGGGTTGTTCTGCCGCAGCGATAGCACTTTTCGGCTCCATACGCCATTTTGTTAGCGCTGTATTCTTGTGGTTTCTGTTGTATTTCCGCAGTTCCTCGTGCTGCTGCTTCGTAGGATACTGCCACGCTGAAAGCCTGTTCTAGCGTCAGCTCCTTTTTTGAAAGTAATCGTTTCTGGGTTCCTTCACTCTGGAGCCCGCAGACAAACTTATCCCGTAAGGTGTCTGCCAGTCCTGCTCCGAACTGGCAGTGCTTCGATAACTTGCGTAGTTCCGTAAGATAGTCAGCATTGCTCTCATCTTTGTGCTGGTTTCTTTTATGGAACCTGAATCTTTCTGCTATCAGCAGTGGTGTAGGGCTTAGATGTTCCTGTAAGATATGAACAATCTCCTCAAAACTTTTCTCCATTGGTTTAGCTGGGGTAATTAAATTCCGCAATAGGCCGTACGTACTCGCACCCATCAAATTTAATACCGACGCCCTCTTTCCATCAGCCACCTTATTTGCCTTGCAGTACACTTCAATTCTTTCCACATATGTGGTCCAGTCTTCTACCTCATTGTCGAAAGCAGTGATACTGCCACTTTTCGGCATCTTGGGCGATTTAAAATGGCGCCTCCCGCGCTTTTGCTTCTTCCCCAATGGAATAAAATGGCGCCTCCCGCGCTTTTCCTTCTTCCCCAACGGGATAAAATGGTGCCTCCCACGCTTTTGCTTCTTCCCCTTACTGCCACGCTGCTCCTAGCGTTCTACGGGGTAATGGCGGCGACCCGCAGCTTCGGCGCGTCTCGCTTTCCTTCCCCCCCGTTTAGTTTCTCTCCGCTGTCCTGTTCTCGAGCACCGACCGCGCCCTGTGCGCTCCACCCTCTCTCTCTTGTTTTCTTTTCCCGGCGACGCTGCGCGGCCCGATTTGTAGAGCCGCTCAATCGAGCTTGAGCCCGCCGCAGTCCGGAAGGGTCAGCGCGCTACCTGCTACCAGCACGATTCACTGGAACCACAGTCTCTCCCGCAATTCTCCAAACACCGATGGATTCTTTGAGCGGTTGCCCTCGGTCGACGCCCGTTGCTCAGACTACGACCTTCCTTTCAGGCGTGATCCCCGTGAGATGATGCCACACTGCAGGTGAGTTCGAACTTACTCGTCGCCACTGTAAAGTCCGCGCCTCAATAATACATGGACTTCAGGAGAACAGTTTAACAGGTACTTTACTGAACAAGAGGCAGCTTGAACCTGAAACTACAGAAGCCTGCTAGGGCCTTTTATACAGGGGTGGTCACTGCCGGTACTGCAGTCTAAGACCAGTTATTCCCTTAAAGGGACATACACAACAATTGTGTCTTGAAGATCCATCTTAATTCAAGTCCACTGCTTCCCCAAAGTCTGAGCACTCAAACATCTTGCAGAAGCAGCTCAGCAAACAACTGGCAAAACCTATCTCACCAGAGCAAGTGAGCTCAAACAACATCCAAATCTGAGATTCAATTTGTTAGGGTTCTGTCCCCTACCATTAGAAATATAGACCATCTGGAGTCTTTCACATGGCTAGTATCCTGTAGCTTTCTGCTATTACTTTTCTTTACTCTTGCTCAACAAGCTCAAGTTAGTTGCAAGCACTTGGGAACAAACCTCAGCATGGCAACAACATGGTGAAATCAACTGGCAGTACTGAGCGACTAATGCACAATGTAGCATCAAAAAATATCCCTGTTTTGTGCTCTATAATTTTCCAGTTTATTTATATTTAGAAATAAAAAATAAAATTAATGTATTTAGTTGATAGATAAATCTAGTATGCAAGATAATGCAGCCACAAAATGGCTCACTTCCCAACTAAAAGATCAGGTGCTATTTGTACTTTACAATGTTGGGAAGTGAATTTGGATATAGGCAATCTCGAGATAAAGCATGACAGGGCTACGCAATGTTATCTATTATTAGGGGATAGAACAAGACTGTCAGGGACCAGGGAGGATGTGTAACCTTAATAGATAAAGGAGCTAGAGAATTAAATAGGGCTATGCTTTCAAGTGAATAGTAAGGAGATTATAGCCACATCTATGGCTGGAAACAAAAGCCGGTGGGGAAATAACAAACAAGCAACTGAGGGCAGTAGAGACAAGGGGATGATGAAGTTACAGGATGGACAAATGAGACCTGTGTAGTTACAAGCTCCATGGCAATTCTTACATACATGGCCACAGGAAAGGAAAACAAGTATACAAAATTTATTAGAAGAAGCAATAGATAAGCAGTGGCAAACATTTAACAAAATATTCCAAAATTCTCAACAAATATACGTTCCATTGTGAAATAAAAACTCCACAGAAAAAGTGATCCATCCGTGGCTAACTAAAAAAGTTAAGGATAGTATTAGATTAAAAGAAGAGGCTTATAATGTTGCGAAGAATAGTAGTAAGCCTGAGGATTGGGAGAGCTTTAGAAACCAGCAAAGGATGACCAAAAAATTGATAAAAAGAGAGAAAATAGAAAGTAAACTTGCAAGAAGTATAAAAACAGATTGTAAGAGCTTCTACAAGTATGTAAAAAGGAAGAGAGCAGCAAAAGTAAGCTTTGGTCCCTTAGAGGCTGAGACAGGAGAAATTATGATGGGAATAAGACAGAGGCTTTAAACAAATATTTTGTAATCTGTAGAAAACAACAAAAAATACCAAAAATAGTGGGGAACCAAGGGGCTAATAAGAGTGAGGAACTTAAAGTAATTAATACCAATAGAGAAAAAGTACTTGAGAAATTAATTGGACTAAAAGCCGACAAATCCCCTGGACCTGATGGCCTACATCCTTGGGTTCTAAAAGAGGTGGCTGCAGAGATAGTGGATGTACTGGTTGTGATCCAAAATTCCCTAGATTCTAGAACAGTCCCAGCGGATTGGAAGGTAGCAAATGTAACCCTGTTATTCAAGAAAAGAGGGAGAGAGAAAACAGGGAACTACAGGCCAATTAGCCTGACATCAGTCGTCGGGAAAATGCTGGAATCCATTATTAAGGAAGTGGTAACAGGGCACTTAGAAAATCATAATATGATTAGGCAGCGTCAACATGGTTTTGTGAAAGGGAAATCGTGTTTAACAAGAGGGTGGAGTACAAGAATGAGGAAGTCTTGCTACAATTGTACAGGGCTTTCGTGAGACCACACCTGGAGTACTGTGCACAGTTTTGGTCTCCTTATCTGAGAATGGATATACGTCCCTTAGAGGCGATGCAACAAAGGTTCACTAGATAGATTTCTGGGATAAGAGGTTGTCCGATGAGGAGAGATTGAGTAGATTGGGCCTATACTCTCTGGAGTTTAGAAGAATGAGAGGTGATCTCGTTGAAATATACAAGATTCTGAGGGGGATTAACAGGGTAGATGCTGAGAAGTTTTTTTCTCTGGCTGGAGAGTCTACAACTAGGGAGCATAGTCTCAGGATAAGGATCCGGCCATTTAAGACTGAGATGAGAAGGAATTTCTTCACTCAGGGTTATGAATCTTTGGAATTCTCTACCACAAAGGACTGTGGATGCCAAAACATTGAGTATGTTCAACGCTGAGATATATAGATTTTTGAACTCTATGGGAATCAAGGGCTATGGAGATTGAGCAGGAAAGTGGAGTTGAAGTCGAATATCAGCCATGATCTTATTGAATGCGGAGCAGGCTCGGGGGGCTGTATGGCCTACTCCTGCTCCTAATTCTTATGTTTTTATGTTGTTATCTATTCAGACTGAGTTATCCACCACTGTTTATCCACCATAAGACAATTTGCTTTTAAAACAAACATGCCTTTGTTGATGTGGATCGCGTGATACACGGCAGATGCAGGCCCTCCAAACTCGGTAACAGAATGTCTATTGTGGCATATGGAAAAGAGCTATATGTATTTACAAAGGACCATTCTGTGCAGTACCATTTATTTTGAAGTAGTTGGCAAACCCAATATCCAAGTGTTCAAATTGAGCCAAATTCAGGAGTTCAGCTGAATTAACCGGAGCTGGCTTACTTCAGGTACATTCCTGCACAAAATAAATAGACAACTTCTTAGAAGGTCAGCCCAACGTTCCGGAAGATGTAGCTGATCTTACTGGGCTTAAAATGCATCTCAATGTAATAACAAGAGGAGGTCAGAGGCTAGGTATTCTGCGGCGAGTGTCTCACCTCCTGACTCCCCAAAGCCTTTCCACCATCTACAAGGCACAAGTCAGGAGTGTGATGGAATACTCCCCACTTGCCTGGATGAGTGCAGCTCCAACAACACTCAAGATGCTCGACACCATCCAGGACAAAGCAGCCCGCTTGATTGGCACCCCATCTACCACCTTAAACATTCACTCCCTCCACCACCGGCGTACAGTGGCTGCAGTGTGTACCATCTACAAGATGCACTGCAGCAACTCACCAAGGCTTCTTCGGCAGCACCTCCCAAACCCGCGACCTCTTCCACCTAGAAGGACAAGGGCAGCAGGCGCGTGGGAACACCACCACCTCCAAGTTCCCGTCCAAGTCACACACCATCCTTCATTGTCGCTGGGTCAAAATCCTGGAACTCTCTCCCTAACAGCACTGTGGGAGCAACCTTTACCACACGGACTGCAGCAGTTCAAGAAGGCGACTCACCACCACCTTCTCAAGGGCAATTAGGGATGGGCAATAAATGCTTGCCTTGCCAGCGACGCCCACATCCCATAAACGAATTTAAAAAAAATTGAGATAATAATTACTTTATAAGGGTCAGCTTGGATCAGTTAGTACTCTTGCCTTCGAGTCAGCTGGTTCGGGATTCAAAACCCGCTCCAGGGCCGCGATTTTGCCGGTGCACAGAGGGCGGGTTTGTGGGCAGATCAAGTGTTAAATTCAAAATGATTGACGGCAGGTCGGGAGCCCACCGTGAACCCGCCTCGACACCAGTTTCCAAAGTGTCGGGTCTGTGACTTCAGAACAGACCTGACACCAAGCGACAGGAAAGGCACTTAAGGTAACTGCTATTTTGCCAAGCTTTTTCCATTTTCACACATTTTCAATGTGTTTCACATCGTTCGGCAAACACGCCAGCTGAGTGTGTCTGGTGTTCCAATGAGCTGAATAGTTCACAGCTGCAACTACTGCATAAAACCTAACCTCTCACATCAGTTCACTTTCAAATGCCAGAAGTTGCTGATTTCATGATTTGGAAGACACATTTGAGCTGTATTGAGGTTGTAAGTGTGTGTTATGAACTCCATATGCACTGTCACCTCCTTGGAATAAGCTCTTTTCCCATTGACTTACTGCTGATAACATCTCATCCTCAACTGCCATATATAACACCAGAATGGGAACCATTTATACCCTCTCATCCTGGCGCCGCAGGAGATACCCCCAACACAGGGTTTACAGGCAGAGGATGAGCTTCCTCAACATGACTGAGCAGCAGTGCCAAAGGAGGCTGAGACGTTCGCGAGAGGTATTCACAGACATCTGCACAATGCTGGACCAAGACCTGCAGCCCAGAGGAGCGGGTGGACATGCCTTACCAGTGGCTGTCAACGTCACCACCGCCCTCAACTTCTTTGCGTCAGGCTCCTTCCCAGGATCAGCAGCAGACATCAGCGGCATGTCCCTACAGTACACACCAGCCAGGGTCTCGAGAATCATCATGGTCTGCTGTGCCCTGCTCAACATTGCACTGCAGCGGGGATTAGCGCTGCCTGAGGAACAAGTCGCAAGCGCATACCCTCTTCAGAGGAGGAGGAGGAGGATGAAGAGTTGAATGAGGCTGCAGATGAGGAACAACTGGAGGAGGCGGCTGACCCAGTGCGACCAGCACGCGAGCACATTGCTGCCCGTCAGGCAAGGGATGACCTAATGCATGGCAGATTCACCTAACTTTAGGCAGCACAGATATGTGGCTGCCACATGCACATAAAGGTTGGCATGACCCCACTTCCACACCATAGAGCATCCCCACAGTGAAATGTGCATTCCTAGCACTTTCACCACCATTGCTACAGATGAAAGGCACCCTTACCACTCACTGTGCCACCTCCAATTGTGAGCACACATAGGGGCAACACCTTGAAACATTCACATGACATTACTTTAATACAATAAAATAAGAGGCCCTCAGCCTCCTTCACTGTTCCAATGAAGCTCAACATAAGCTCGAGGAACAGCACCTCATCTTTCAATTTGGCACTTCACAGTCTGTCGGACTCAACATTTGGGTTCAACAATTTCAGAACAAAACCTCTGCCCCCATTTTTTGTTTCTTTACTTGTCCCACTACCACCCCCTTTTGCCTTGCACCATCATCCCTTTTGTCGTTTAGGGGGAAAAATTTGGTTGCTTTGTGCCTCCCGTTAGCGCCCTCTGAGGGCGCTAACGGGGCGCAAAGCAACTAGCGCCCGGGCACAGCGCCGCCTACGCCTCCCGTGAAATTCAGCAGGAGGTTAGCGGCGGCGGTAACCGTTAGCACCCCACGGCGCTGCGCCACCGGTGATAGTGTCATCGCCATGCGCAGCGCCCCGCTCGCGTCCCGGCCGCGATCTTCGGGAGCGCCCCCTGACTTACCGCCGGACGCTATGTCTGACAGGGTCAGGGGGGCCTACCTGCGGCCGGGAAGACGCTATTTAAAGGCGAGGTGTGGGGCGGCCATTTTTGTTGCTGGCTGCCTGCCAGCACCTGCCTCCGCTCCTGTCCCCGGCCTCCTTACCCGCCCCCCCACTGTGGAGTGCCAGCTGCGCACAATGAGCCCGGTACTTCTCTTGAGTGCGGGGCTCTTTTGCCAGCAGTCCAAATCCCCACGGGCCCAGTTAGGCCCCGGGTCGTACTGCGCAAGGCCCCTCCCCTTTAAGGGGAGGAAGGCCTGCAATACCGCAGCATGTAGCATGCGATATTCCCTCGCAGCGCCCCAAGAGGGAGGCGGGGCGCTTCCAGTAGTGCCCCGCTTCCCTCTTGGGGCGCTACCACTCAATTTCCGTCATGGGGCGCTAAGTTTTCCGGGGCGCTACTCAATTTTTAGCCCTTAGTCTCTACTGCCTTCCACCCTATCACTGACCTTCCCTTTTGTTCTTTCCTCCCATCCCCCCTTTCCTTGCCTCTGTATTGCTTAAAACCTGTCAAATCTGTAACATTTTCCAGTTCTAATGAAAGGTCATTGACCTGAAATGTTAACTTTGTTTCTTTCTCCACAGATCTGCCTGACCTGCTGAGTATTTCCAGCATTTTCTGTTTTTATTAAATGATGTATGGTGTGGGGAAATTGGGGCCTAATGTGTCTTCTAATCTAGATAAAAAAGATGTAAGCAAAGCATGGCTAGATGTCAGGCAGCAGTAAAAGATGATTTTCCATGTTTAGCGCTCAGTGACCATTCCTATGTCTCAAAGAAAGGGGAAAAAATACTAGCAAAGAGAGAGAATAAAGTAACACCAAAAAGAGTAGTAAGCCTGAGGATTGGTGGATTTTAGAATTCAGCAAAGGATGACCAAGAAATTGATAGAGAGAAAATAGAATGAGAGTAAACTAGTGAGTGACACAAAAACAGAGTGTAGAAGCTTCTATAGGTATGTAAAAAGGAAAAGATTAGCGAAAGTAAATGTGGGCCCCTTACAGGCTGAGACAGGAGGAATTATAATGGGGAATAAGGAAATGGTAGAGAAATTAAGCAAATACCTTGGCCGTGATTTTATCATCGGTGTCGGGATGGTGGCGGGAGAGCTGGTTTCAGGGTTCCAGTCATGATTGTGGCTGCAGCCGCTCTGACAAAGGGATTTTCCCTTGATTAGCCTTGTTAAGCCCGCTCTGCGGGCTTCCCGGCCAATTAACAGGAAGCGGGTCTGATGATGTTATTTGATGATGCGTCATCAGCTGGTTTCCTTAAAGGGACCACGGCCACATTGAGTTTGACAGTTCTGTCAGTGTTTGACAGCATTGAGGTGCTACAAACACTGACAAGCGCTGCACAAAGGTGGACGCTTGCACCCAGGCTCTCAAATAACTCCCTCCATATACTTGTGGAGGGAGTCACAGAACACAGGGAGGTTCTCTTCCCTTCCAAGGGGGGAAGAGTCCTGCCCCGGACACCAAAGCAGTCTGGTTGCACATTGCACAGGAGAGCAAAAGCAGGGATGCCATCAGGGGTCCCAGGCCACAGTGGCGCCAACCTTTCAGTGATCTCAGTGGATCACGAAACGTTACTGCAAAGCCACACTCAAACTTACACTGCTGTGCCACTCATCACATTCCCATCACTCTGCCTTCCATACTATTATGTCCGTGAATGATTGAGACACGGACAGCAGGATTGAACAAAACAAGTCTTTACTGATTGAAGTCAATCGGGAAACTGAAACTACAGAGGCTCACTAGCGCCTTTTATACAGGGGTGGTCACTGCCGGTACTGCAGTCTGAGACCAGTTATTCTCTTAAAGGTACATACACAACAATTCCTCCCCTTTAATATAAACAGTACATAACATTCATTTAACAACTAAATGATAACTAATTACAATCACAATTACGGTTGCTAGATACATTGGTTAAGTTTAAGCAATTATAAGTTCAGTCTTTGAGGAGGCTTCCTGATTCTGTCTGGATAACACCTCTTTGGGGAATCAGGTTCTTCTGGCAAGGTTGAGTTGGGATCAATGTCGTTGTTTGGTTCATCTGCTTCCAATATCACCAATTCTGCGGTAGCTGCAATTGGTACGTCGATTTCATTGCCAGGTGTATCAGATCGTGGTGTGGAGTTGACGTTTTCCAGTGACTCTAGAATCTGGTCAGCATGGCGTCTTACAATGCTCTCTCCAACGTCCACGGTATACATGAGAGGTCCTTGCCGTGTGCAAATCGTTCCTGGCTGCCATTTCTCAGTGCGGTAGTCCCGGGCCAAAACTGGTTGACCTATCTTAAAACTCCTGGTCGGCCTTTCATTCATATTCTGAAACTGCCTGTTCTCCACATCTCTTCGGACGTTTGGCTTAACCAAATCCAAGCGGCGTCGTAGTCTTCGATTGAAGAACACCATGGCTGGAGTTTGGTTGGTAACTGCATGTGTCGCATTCCGGTAGGCAAACAAGAAGTTGTCCACCTTGTGTTGTAGGGGTATATCTTCATTACACATTGCCTTGATAGCCTTCTTGAATGTTTGAACAAACCTCTCAGCCAATCCATTAGTGGCTGGATGATATGGGGCAGATGTGTAATGCTTAACACCATTGTTCTTTAAGAACCTCCGGAACTCTTCAGACACAAACTGTGGTCCATTGTCAGAGCAAACCTGTTCAGGCAGCCCATTCCTGGTGAATATGGTTCGTAAAACTGTGATAGTTTTTCCCGTGGTGGTTGAGGACATTTTTATTACCTCTGGCCACTTTGAATGTGCATCCACCGCAATTAAAAACATCGAGTCCATGAAGGGACCAGCAAAATTAATGTGCACCCTTTGCCATGGAGATGAGGGCCACTCCCATGGATGCAGAGGAGCTTGTGGTGGGGCGTTTTGGACCTTCTGGCATCCTGCACAGCTCTTGGTCATCTCTTCGATTTCTCTATCGATTCCCGGCCACCACACAAACGCTCTGGCTAAGTTCTTCATTTTTACCCCACCCAGATGACCCTCATAAAGCTCATTGAGCACTCTATCCGTCAACTTAGGTGGAATTACTACTCTGGATCCACACATCAAGGTTCCTCTGCACACTGACAGCTGTTCTCTTCCCGGCGAGAATGCTGGCAGCAGTGGTTCGCCATGTGCTGGCCATCCCTTCACCGTTAAATCATAGGCCCGTGATAGTGTCGGGTCATTCCGTGTTTCCTTTTCTATGTTTGCATTCGTCACAGGGAGACATTCGACTATGGTCAAGTGGAATAACTCCATTGGATCCACTGCAAGGTCTTCTTCTTCCACCGTCGGCAACGGTAGGCGTGACAATCCATCAGCATTCCCATGCTGTTTAGTTCCTTTGTACTCGATGTCATATTGGTGTGCCCCTAGGAAAAGGGACCACCTCTGCAGCCGTTGTGCTGTCATTATCGGTACGCCCTTCTGAGGGTTGAAAATGGAGACAAGAGGTTGATGATCGGTTAGTAGAGTAAATTTTTGACCGTGCAGGTAGTGATTGAACTTCTTCACCCCCCACACTAGGCTGAGGGCCTCTCTGTCAATCTGGGCGTAGTTACGCTCGGCAGAAGTTAACGAGCGTGACGCAAAAGCTATCGGCCTCTCTAAACCATCAAGGAATTTATGTGACAGTACCGCCCTAATGCCGTAGGGAGACGCATCACACGCCAGTCTGATCGGCAGTGCTGGGTTGTAGTGAGCCAATACTTCTCTTGAAGTGATTAAGTCCTTACTCTTCTGAAAGGCCCGCTTACAGTCATTGCTCCATTTCCATGCTACTCCCGTTCGTAGCAGGGCGTTCAGTGGGTGCAGAATTGTCGACAAATTCGGCAAAAACTTATGGTAGTAATTCACCAATCCGAGGAATGACCTCAGTTGCGACACATTTTCAGGCGCTGGGGCCTTAACAACCGCTTCAATTTTGTCAGGGGACTTATGTAACCCCTCTTCATCAATCACGTGGCCACAATACGATATCTGTTTCTTGAAAAACTCGCACTTGGGGCGGTTGGCTCGTAGCCCATGTTACCGTAGTCTAGTGAGCACCTGTTCTAGGTTGTTAAGGTGTTCACTGTCATCTTCACCTGTCACAAGGATGTCGTCCAAGTAACACTGAGTCCCCGGAATCCCTTGCAGGACTTGTTCCATCGCTCTTTGCCATGTCGCCGGAGCCGATGCTACTCCGAATACCAATCGATGATACTGGTAAAGACCTTTGTGAGTGTTTATTGTGAGATACTTCCTAGAGGATTCTTCAACCTCCATCTGCAAATATGCTTGTGCTAGGTCAATTTTTGTAAAACGCTTCCCTCCAGACAGTGAGGCGAAGATGTCTTCTATCCTTGGAAGAGGATATTGTACTGTGTGAAGGACTGGGTTCACCGTCACCTTGAAATCCCCACAGATGCGAACCTTCCTTGGCTCCTCAGACTTACTGCTTAACGTTTTCTTCATGACAGGAACGATGGGTGTCGCCCACTCGCTCCAGTCGACCTTAGACAACACGCCTGCCTTCTCCAGATTCTCCAGCTCTGCCTCGACGGCTGGGCGAATTGCATATGGTACTGGTCTTGCTTTGAAAAACTTGAGAATTGCATTCTCTTCTATTTTTATCGAGCGGTTACGCCTTTAAGAGTGCCCAGTTCTTGTTGAAATACCTCTTTGGCGTTAGCTAAGATTGTTGACAATCGTCCAGGAGTGACGTCGTCATCTTTTTTACCGTCCACCGTCATTGCATGAATGGAGTGCCAATCTAAGCTTATCTTCCTGATCCATTCACGTCCCAATAACGGTGGTCCACCATTTTGCAGTATGTAGAGATACAATTTCCGTATTTTCTTGCCGTTGTATTCGACAGGCACCCTTATTTTTCCTATGGGGTATACTTTTTGCCCCGTATACGTCGTCAAGACGATGGATGTCTCTCTCAAGGGTATGTGTGAGAATAGCCGCTCGTAGTCTCGTCGATTCATGACGGTTAGCGCTGATCCTGTATCCAATTCCATTTTAACTTGGGACCCTGCTATCGTGAGGGTGACCCAAATGGTTCGGTGATCCTCTTTTGCGATTACATTGTGAAGTTTGAGACAGCTTAGTCTCCTGTTCCCGGATTCACTATCGCTCATCTGGTCTTCGGAACTACTGTCCGTCATCTTTTGTACTTTCTTGTACGGTTCCTTAGTAGCCTTTTTGTTGTAGCTGGTCTTCTTCCCAGACCTGCAAACTCGTGCAATGTGTCCCATCTTTCCGCATTGCCTGCTTATTTTGTCTTTGGACCAGCAGTCCTTCTGGTCATGGTTAGTTCTGCCGCAGCAATAACATTTTGCAAATCCCCGTGTCATTTCGTGGGTGCCGTATTCCTGTGGCTTTTGTTTAATTTCCGCAGCTCCCCTGGCTGCTGCTTCGTACGATACTGCCACGCTGAAAGCCTTATCTAGCGTCAGCTCTTTCTCTGAGAGTAACTTCTTCTGTGTTCCTTCACTCAGGAGTCCACAGACAAATTTGTCCCGTAGGGTATCTGCCAGTCCTGCTCCGAACTGGCAGTGCTTTGATAGCTTGCGTAGTTCCGTAAGGTACTCAGCATTGCTCTCATCTTTATGCTGAGTTCTCCTGTGGAATTTAAATCTTTCTGCTATCAACAGCGGTGCAGGGTTTAGGTGTTCCTGTAGGACAGCAACAATTTCGTTAAAACTCTTCGCCTTCGGTTTGGCTGGAGTAATCAGGTCCCGCAATAGGCCGTACGTTCTAGTGCCCATTAAGTTTAGCAATACCGATGCCTTTTTCTCATCGGCTATTTCGTTTGCCTCGCAATATACCTCGACTCTTTCCACATACGTGGTCCAGTCCTCTATTGTATTATCAAAGGCAGTGATACAGCCAGTCTTCGGCATCTTGCAAATCTAAAATGGCGCCTCCCGCGCTTTGCCTTCTTCCCCGATTTAACAAAATGGCACCTCCCGCGCTTTGCCTTCTTGCCCGCTGATTAAGATGGCGCCTCCCGTGCTTTGCCTTCTTCCCCGCTGTTGCTAGCGCTGCTTTCCGCGGTTCCCATTGCAACCTGCAGCTCCTCGCGGTTTCTTGCGAGTTTAATATTTCTTTTTTTATTATTTTCCCGTCGTGGAACAACCCTGTGGGACTCTTGCCTCCCTCTTCTCGGGTCTATACGCAGCCCGGCTTCGTAGCACCGGCCGCGCCCTGTGTGCTCCACCCTCTCTCTCTCCTCTTCCCGACAACGCTGCTCGGCCCCGTTGCAAGCCACCCACTCGAGTTCGCGAACGCCGCAGCCCAGGAAGGATCAGTGTACTACCTGCCACCAGCCCGATTAGCTGAAGCACCGTCGACAGGAACCAGGCCCCGCTTTCGACAGCTTCTCCAGCAATCTTCAACTCCGCTAACACAGGGGCGGATGCCCACGGTCGACGCCCGTTTCTACTGCTTCTTTCTTCCTTCTGGCCTCGACCTCTGCTCACTTCGCTGCAGGAATGGATCCCAGGAGGTGGTGCAGACTGTAGGTAAGTTCGTATCTGCTCGTCACCAGTATTATGTCCGTGAATGATTGAGACACGGACAGCAGGAGTTGAACAAAACAAGTCTTTACTGATTGAAGTCAATCGGGAAACTGAAACTACAGAGGCTCACTAGCGCCTTTTATACAGGGGTGGTCACTGCCGGTACTGCAGTCTGAGACCAGTTATTCTCTTAAAGGTACATACACAACACATACCCTTCTCCTGCACATCCTTACTCACGCCAATTTACCTTGCACCTCCACCGAACCCTCTCCATCCACTTTATCACTTCCCCATCTCACTAGGCACCCCTCACACTCACTCTCATCCTACTGCAAGCATACCAACTAACAACACACAGGGGTAGGCACTTGAGAGGTTTAGCTAATGTCCATATGAAGTTTCTGGTAATGTGTTGTCATACAGTGAAATCTATTTTTCCAACACTGCCCCTTATTGGACAGATGTGAGCGCACGTTGAGAAGTGTCTTACTGAGTTCCAGTGAATGTTCAAACATAACTTCTCCCCGCCC
This sequence comes from Somniosus microcephalus, assembly GCF_052327205.1. NCBI lineage: Eukaryota > Metazoa > Chordata > Chondrichthyes > Squaliformes > Somniosidae > Somniosus > Somniosus microcephalus. The sequence continues at coordinate 126,028,044 of NC_140987.1, read as the reverse complement.
CCCCCACCCCAGCTATAGTGATGAGTGCGCATGGAATAGCTTGGACATTAAAGGGATGCTTCATGGTGCTGGTGTGGGATGGTGTCAACCTGGCGCATCATGTGGCAGCCAAGGTTAACAGCGTCAAGTGAAGAAAATCTGGCCATGGTGATGCCATCGGTGGTCTCCCAGGCAGCAATGTTGTCAAGGGCTGATGCCCTGTGTCCAGTGCAGCATCAGGTGATGGCGGAGAAGGTTGGTGATGTTGTTGGTAATGTTGGTGTGCCTGGTGATGTTGGTGTTGGCGCTGATCGTGGAAGGGTTCAGAGGACCAAGGTCTGATTTTTTCAAGGGCACCGATGTTGCTGCTATAGATGGCAGCTGCAGGTGAGATGACAGAAGCGATCTGTCACTGGTGAGAGAGGTTGTTCCAATGAGGTGGCACAGGAAATACAGTTGCCTCTAAACACTTGCAAGCTAAAGAAATCTCTATATGTATTACAACTGAAGTAACCAACAGTTTCTGCGATCTGAAACTCACCATCTGCAACATGGCATCCTTTACACCACTTCTGCAGCTGTCAGCTTACCAGAAACATCACAGCAGGCTCAAATCACGATAGGGAGAAGCTGGCTGGCTGTCGGGCAGGTAGGCTTGCGGCACTAGGCTGCAGAGAGGAGGGAGGGAGGGCTCGGTGAGGGTGGGGGGAAGTGGTTGGAGGCTGGAGTGGGAACAGGGCCAGAGGATCGAGGCCAGAGGAGGATTGGGGCTGGAGGATCAGGGCCGGAGGAGGATTGGGGCCGGAGGGAGGAGGCCAGGTAGGTGATCAGGGACCGGAGGGGGAGGTCAGAAGGCCGGGAAGGCGATCAGGGGCTGGAGGGCGGAGGTCGGAGGCCGGAGTGGGGCTTGGGGGCCGGAGGGGGGGTGTTGGGGGATGTTTGCCAAGGATCAAAGGCCAGAGAGTGGCTAAGGGGCCAGAGGGGGGAATTGGAGGCCTTGGGAGGAGATCGAAGGCCTCGTGAGGGGAGTTTGGAGGCCTCGGGGTAGGAGGCCAAGGGGAGATCGGAAGGGTTGGGGGAGGTGTCCAATTGGGGGGGTGGTGGGTGAGGCAGAGTGGAAAACCACTTACCTCCTGAATCCAGCAGTCCTTGCCTCTCTTTAGCTACTTTTAGCACCCCCGCACCCGAAATTCACTGGTAGCGCCCCAAGACGAAGGCAGGGCGCTACTGGAAGTGCTCCCCCTCCCTCTTGGGGCACTACCAGGAAGCTATGTGCTGCAGCGCTGCGCTACTGCCAGCCTTCCTCCCCTTACTAAAGAGATGGGGTCTTGCGCAGCATGACCCGGGGCCCAGCTGGGCCACCAGGGATCGAGGTGCCGGCAAAAGAGCCTGGCACTCAAGAGGAGTGCCGGGCTGATGGAGCGTGGCCGGCACCCGGGGACGGCAAAGGGGGCAGGTGCTGGCAGGCGGCCAGCAACAAAAATGGCCGCCCGGCATCTCCCCTTTAATTATCGCTGCCCCTGCCGCACATACGCCCCCCTGAACCTGTCGGACATAGCGTCCGGCAGTAAGTCAGGGGGCACTACCAAAATTCGTGGCCGTGGTGCGAGCGGGGCGCTGCGCACGGTGATGACGTCATCGCTGGAGGCGCGGGGCGCTACCGGTTAACGCCACCGCTAACCTCCAGCTGAATTTCGCGGGAGGCGTTAGCAGCGCCGCACCCAGGCGTTAATTGCGTTGCGCCCCATTAGCTGAATATAATATCTTGAAAATTCAACAAACAAGATCCAAGAATGCAATACAAAAAGTTTATGGTGTGAGTGTGACATGTTTTTTCAAAGTTAAATCGTTTGTTCCTATGTAAGTACATGAGAATTAAAGCATACGTGGAACATAGCTGGATTACAGAGGCAGAAATTAAATAAACATCACAGGATTCTGCAACACAGCTCCACATCCATAGTTGCTATGGGAATATAGCTAATATGTAATACATAGGAAGGGAAGGAGAAAAACGGGAAGAAAGTGACCCAACCAAAATTACTTAGAAGAAGCTATAAAAAATACAAACAAAACACTGGGGTTCATTTTTAGAGGCAGAGAATTGAAAAGCAGCGAAGTTATGTTCAATTTATATAGAATCTTGGTTAGACCACACCTGGAGAGTACTGAAAACAGTTCTGGTCTCCAGATTACAAAAAGGATATAGAGGCATTGGAGAAGATGCTAAAAAGATTTACAAGGATGATACCAGAACTGAGAGGTTGTTCCCATCAGGAAAGCATGAACAAGCTGGGGCTCTTTTCTTTAGAAAAGAGAAGGCTGAGGGATGACCTAACAGAGGTCTTTAAAATTATGAAGAGGTTTGATAGGGTAGACGTAGAAAAGATGTTTCCACTTGTGGGGGCGTCCAAACCTAGGCGCCATAAATATAAGATAGTCACTAATAAATCCAATAAGGAATTCAGGAGAAACTCCTTTACCCAGAGAGTGGTTAGAATATAGAACTTGCTACCACATGGAATAGTTGAGGCGAATAGCATAGATGTATTTAAGGGGAAGCTAGATAAATACATGAGGGAGAACAAAATATAAGGATATGCTAACAGGGTTAGATGAAGTAGAGTGGGAGGAGGCCCATGTGGAGCATAAACACTAGCAAAGACCAGTTGAGTCCAATGGCCTGTTTCTGTGCTGTATATTCTATTTAGAGTCTGGCAAGAACAAATGACATCAAACCTTGTAATTTGAGAAGCTTCCATGATGCAATGGGGGAAAAATTTGGTTGCTTTGCGCCTCCCGTTAGTAATGGGACACAAAGCAACTAGCGCCCGGGCGCGGCAATGTTTGCGCCTTTCGCAAAATTGACCAGACATTTTGCGGCAGCGCTAAACACTACCGCCACGATCTCCTGCACTCGCAGATCATGATGTCAGTCGAGCGTGCAACATCCCGGTAGCACCCCGGACCGGATATTGAGTGGCGCCCCCTGCCTTTCCACCTGCCACTAGCAATGACAGGTTGAGGGGAGCGTTTTGCAGTCAGGAAGGGACTGCAAAACGTGCTATTTAAAAGCGGCCACTTCCTGACTTTTTTTGTCGGTGACATTTTTGCATCACGCATTCTGAGAGAGACCTCTGGAGAGATTCAACACTGTGTGAAGGAGTTTTGGGTACTGAGCAGCACATTGCAGGTTCATTTTGATTTGACCTTCCTTGCACCAATTTAGAAGAGACTATGGGGGCTGCACTCTGAGTTCTTTCCCTGGGTCTCTCCATTGTTCTTTCCAGCAGATTTGATGTACAGGTCTCTCCAGGCCGAGATTCAAGGCTGCAATGAGCAGGGTGTGGATGGAGAGCAAGATCGACCCTCCCCTTTAAGAACTGGCTGGCGCCAGTGTGTCTGTGTTCCATTGCTGACTGACATCACATGAGCTTCGCCAGCGTTCTGAGGTAGTGCCTCGCTCCTCGGCATTAGTGCCTTAAGAGAAGTGTGTAGTGCCTGATTTAGCGCTCCAATCACCTCCAGGGGCGATAGAAGCCAAGTTTGCAGACGGAGGCGATAATTAGCGGCAGGCGTTAAACTTTGCGCCCGGCCGATAATTACGCCCCAAACGGGGCGATACCAAATTTCTCCCCCAATGTGTTTTAATAGCTTTGTTCATTTATTTTAAATCTTTTTTCCACAGAAAGAATTTGGAGGGGAAAAAATGCATTTAAGGATTGTGTTTTAAAGCAAAGTGCGTTCACACAAGTTAAAAAAGACACAGAGAAAAAAGTGGTTAGAATGGTAATGAACTGGGCTTTAATGTTGTTTCCCCAAAGACTAAATGATGTGCAAATTGTTAACCTGTTTCAGCAATCAATAAAGAGTTCACACCTATTGGCCATGAAATTCAGCACCTGAACACCGGCTGATGAGGCTAGTTTCGGAGAAAAAATGGCAGCCACCTCGCTTCCGCCCACTTTTGGCGTGGAACATGGCAGTTGCCATTTTGGGCAGGTCAGCAGCGCTGTCGTTGTCTGCACTCACTGCAAAAATGGTAATTAGTCAGATCGTGACGTCAATCAGCGTGCAACGCTGAATTGAAGCACGACCTGCTATTTTGGATGTCACCACTCCATTCAATGCCCTCTCCAAACCACGCACAGCTCAACGTGCGTTCAGCTACACGACAGACCCCCCCATCAGTACTTCTTAAAGGGACACAGGCAACTTTGAGGTAAGTTTAGATTTTTGCTTTTGTACTGGTTTCTTTACATTTTATTTGAGTAGTGGCTTGGTGTAAGACATTTAAAAAGTTGTTAAAGTGTGCAGGGAATGCTGCTGGATGTTTGCAAGGATTTGACTCTTAAAGTAAAGCCTCTGAGAACACCACTTGCTCCCAGTCCTGGGGGCTCTAGTTGCAGTCCCCCTTGGGCTGCAGTATGACATGGAGATGGAACAGAGGCAGCAAAGGGGACAAGCTGCTTGCAGAGGGAAGAGGAGGAAGCAGAAGAGGAGGAAACAGAAGAGGAAGAAGCGGAAAGAAGGAGGCAACTCAGACAGCCCCTTTCTGGCTGGGATATCCAGGATCGAATCATCCGCCTGCGGTACCAGTGAACACAACCCCAATGCCCCTTTCAACATTTGTCCCACACTTTACCTTCCCAAGTGTCAGCTGTGGCTCAGTGGGTAGCACTCTCTAGGTGGGAGGGGCTAGGAGTGAGCAGGTGCTGCTGGTTGCCTGATTACTGCAGGGAGTTGGAGTGAGCTTGTAAAAAGTTGGTGGTGGATTTTTGTTTTTTTTTCAGGTTTTTGGGCCTTTGTAGGGCCGGAGAGACGGGTCCCTCAGAGGACAATGTTCCCAAGATGAATTTCATCAGGGGAGAAACTTGTTGGAAAGAAGAGAAAAAGGCCCAAAGATTTGGGCCAGGACCCTAGGAGGTTTAGAAAAGAAAACACGGTGGTGGTTCAGTGCGGGGATAAGGAGAGACGAGCTTGGGATATTATCCAAATGGTACATGAGGACTGTGGCGAGGGAAGCTGCTTTGCCTGCCGACCAAAGCCAAATGTCAGTGGCCGAGAGGAGGTGGAAAGACTTTTACTCAGTTTGAAGGTTGGTGATAAGTTCTTGGCGGTATCTCTGCTATATTCGGAAGAGGTGGTGATCTCATTCTTAAAATTGCCGATTTATATTGAGGATGAGGTGCTAATCAAAAAGTTGGAGTCGTGGGACATTAAAATTTGCTCGGCAATAAAGAGGAGGTACTGTCCAGGAACACGGGTAGCAGATGGAACCCGTTACATAAAGGTGCGGTTCCCAGAGGGGGTGAAGTCATTACCGTACAGCATGAAATTTGAGACAATGGAAAGAGTGCAGTACTTCCGAGTACTGCATGATAACCAAGTGAAGCCTTGTTATTATTGTCTTGGACACGACCATCTTGTAAGAAACTGTCTGGACTTGTACTGTTATAATTGCGTCAAGTCTGGACACATCGCTCAGAGCTGCAAGGCTGTGAGTGTGAGGCAGAAGGAAGCTCCATGAGTGATGAGGAGATGGGAGAAGGAGCAGGAGGTGTGAGTGGAACGGCCGGAGGAGCGGAGCAGGCGGAGGACATAGCTGGTGAATTGAAGGAGAAAAGAGCACTGGAAGAGGCAGAAAATTGCGGAGCAGAGAACAGGATAGAGATGGTGGAAAACACACCAAGTAGAGTGGAAAAGGACAAAGACAGCAGAGAGCAGCATGGGTCAAGGGCAGGGTCGAGCCATAATACGGTTCAGCTCTCCCTAAAGAATCTGGGGTCCGCTGGGGGAGAGGATGGGGAGCGGAGTGCATGGTAAATGTAAGTACTCCAAAGAAAGACGAGGAGTCGGACATCTCGGTGAGCAGGAGGGGGCAAGACAAGCAGAGGGTGCAAGAGGCAGGAGCCATAAAGGGGCAGCAGGACGGGAGCGGTGAGACAAAGAGGTCAGAAGGGAGTAATATTGGTGTGCCACTGTCCCAGGGAGAGAAGGATCAGGGAGCAGGGAGCAAGGGATGATGAGGCCGAAGGGAGCGGCACTGTTGGAGAAACCGCGATAGCAGGAAGACTCTCTATGGGAGATGATGTATCTGACGGGGAGCAGGATTGTTTATCTGATGGGGAGCAGGAACAGAAGAGCTCGAGTGAGGAATCAGAGGGGGACAGAGACATGGAAGTAAGGGGTGGGGTGGCATCGTGTGGAAAGGGAAAAGTTAGAGAGGGGCACAAGGAGGGAAAAGGGGCAGCTCCTCGGCCCAAACCTAATGCAAGGAAGAGGCTGAAACAGTAGGGAAGTTTCAAACAGGAGGTGAAAAAGAACCGAAGGCTGCAGGAAAAAGCAACAGCTGCCCGAAAAGCTGAGAAGGAGCATGAGAGGAGGGAAGGGCCAGAGATTAAATGATGGGGAGATTATCGGGCATACTTCCCTTATTCGGAGCCATTTAGGGTGATGGAAGTTTTGGAAGTTCTGGGGGTGCAAGAAAGACAGGGATGAAGTGGATCGATTAAATTGGGAACCAAAGGTTATGAAATTTAAAAAGATTTTGGGAAGATGGGAAAGAAGGTGGTTGAAAGTGCAAGGAAGAGCGACAGTGGTGTGTGCTCTCCTGCTATCTAAGCTATGGTACTTATTGACGGTGGAGGATATTCCTGAGTGGGCAGAAAAGTCCATCCGAGAGGCTTGTGTGAGGTTTTTATGGGAAGGGAAACTAACCTTGGTTGCTTACAATACCATCATTGGACAGAGAAATCAGAGAGGACTCAGTTTCCCAGATGTTGATTTGAAGAAAAAATCCTTTAGAATCAAATAGGTGAAAAGATTTCTTCAGAAGTCAAATACAAGTTTTTGGAAGAGTTGTTTTGAGCATTTTTTAAAACGAAGTGGGATAGGAGGGCAGGGGATATTGTATATGGAATACAATAATATGTTTTTGAACTCGATTAAACTTCTCCCTAGGTTTTATAAGGGGGGTTGTAGAGACTTGGACCCAATTTTTAAAAAGTATGCAGTTTATGCCTAAGGGTGCTGAGGGATTTTTAGAACAGCCCTTATTTTTGAACAGGTGGGTCAACATTGAAGGAGAGGTATTATTTAATCAAACTTTTATAAAACTGCAGTTTTTGGAAGAGTTGTTTTGAGCATTTTTTAAAACGAAGTGGGATAGGAGGGCAGGGGATATTGTATATGGAATACAATAATATGTTTTTGAAATCGATTAAACTTCTCCCTAGGTTTTATAAGGGGGGTTGTAGAGACTTGGACCCAATTTTTAAAAAGTATGCAGTTTATGCCTAAGGGTGCTGAGGAATTTTTAGAACAGCCCTTATTTTTGAACAGGTGGGTCAACATTGAAGGAGCGGTATTATTTAATCAAACTTTTATAAAAGCTGGTATTATATGAGGTAATTTCAGGTTGGTTGCCGGAAGCGATAGTGAGGGACATGGTGTGGGAGGAGGATCTGGAGGTAGAGGAAAAAGCAATTATGATCATGTATGAGAAGATTGTGAGGGCAATGCCATAGGATTGGATGGAAACATAGAAACATAGAAGATAGGAGCAGGAGTAGGCCATTCGGCCCCTCGAGCCTGTTCCGCCATTTAATGAGATCATGGCTGATCATCCAAATTCAGTACCCTGTCCCTGCTTTCTCTCCCTATCCCTTGATCCCTTTAGCCTTAAGAAATATATCCAACTCCTTCTTGAATATATTTAATAAGTTGGCCTCAACTGCCTTCTGTGGTAGAGACTTCCACAGGTTCACCACTCTCTGGGTGAAGAAATTCCTCCTCATCTCAGTCCTAAATGGCTTACCCCTTATCCTTCGACTGTGACCCCTGGTTCTGGACTCCCCCCGCCATCGGGAACATCCTTCCTGCATCTAGTCTGTCTAGTCCTGTTAGAATTTTATAAGTTTCAATGAGATCCCCTCTCATTCTTCTAAACTCTAGCGAATATAAGCCTAATCGACCCAATCTCTCTTCATACGTCATTCCTGCCATCCCAGGTATCAGCCTGGTGAATCTTCGCTGCACTCCCTCCATGGCAAGAACATCCTTCCTCAGATAAGGCAACCAAAACTGCACACAATACTCAAGGTGTGGTCTCACCAAGGCCCTGTACAACTGCAGCAAGACATCCTTGCTCCTGTACTCGAATCCTCTTGCTATGAAGGCCAACATACCATTTGCCTTCTTAACTGCCTGCTGCATCTGCATGCTTACCTTCAGCGACTGGTGCACAAGGACACCCAGGTCTCATTGCACTTCCCCTTTTCCCAATTTATTGCCGTTCAGATAATAATCTGTCTTCCTGTTTTTGCCACCAAAGTGGATAACCTCACATTTATCCACATTATACTGCATCTGCCATGCATCTGCCCAATCACCCAACCTGTCCAAATCATACTGGAAGAAATAAATGCAGAAATCTCCAAAGGAAGTAAAATGCGTCCCATTTTTCCAAGCTTTCTGCTGGGGAAAGGGGGAAGAGTTGGTCCAATTTGACAACTGTAATACTCGAGATTTCTGAGGTATTTAGAGAATGGAGATTCAAGACACCTGCTGGTCAGGAGTTTTGGCAGAGTATATACCCACAGCTGGACTTCAACAGGATTTGGAAGGGAGTGTGGGCGAATTTTAAATGTCCAGAGTGGATGGAACTGGATTTCAAATTGGCTCATAACCGGATTTTTACCATGACAGTCTTGTGTAAGATTGGGCGAGTGGAGGCGGCAACTTGCCCAGTGTGTGGGACACGGGACGAGACTCTGTCCCATTTACTGGTGTTATGTCCGCAGTTAAATGACTTTAAGTACTATGTTAGATAGTTGTGTGAGGTTTTTTTGCTGGGTGGGGACCAAAGAGCGAGAATGGGAATCCCGTGGGACTCAATTTTGAGATGGGGATTGCAGGAGAGTCTGCCCAAGTCTAGCGGAGCGGCAATTAATTTAATATTGTTTGGCTAGATTCGTGATTGTGCAAAGAAGGAATGCCCTGGTTTTTAAAGGGAGGAGAATCAATCTGACAGAGTATTTTAAACATAAGCTAAAAGATCATTATAAGGCTCTGTGGATGTTTTATTCAGAAAGGAATTTAAAGATAGTATTTTATGATCAATTTTTAAAGTACAATCGATTAGTATATATTACGGGAGACAAATTAAATTTCAGGTTTTGATGTTAATATGCGGTGGAGGAATGGCTGTGCAGAGCGGCGGAATGGATTTGAAAGATACAATGGAATGATAACGATGTTGTAAATGTTCTTAATGTTCAATAAATGATGTAATAAAAAAAAATTGGATAGCACACTCGCCTCTGAGTCTGAAAGTTGTGGGTTCAAGTCCCACTCTAGGGACTTGAGCATATAAATCTAGGCTGACACTCCAGTGGAGTGTTGCACTGTCTGAGGTGCTGTCTTTCGCATGAGACGTTAAACTGCTCTCTCGGGTGGATGTAAAAAATCCTATGGCACTATTTCGAAGAAGAGCAGGGGAGTCCTGTCCAATATTTATCCCTCAATCAACAGGACAAAAAACAGATTATCTGGTCATTTTCACATTGCTGCTGCATTTAAGAACATAAGAACATAAGAACATAAGAAATAGGAGCAGGAGTAGGCCAATCGGCCCCTCGAGCCTGCTCCACCATTCAATAAGATCATGGCTGATCTGATCCTAACCTCAAATCTTCTATCACTCTGCATCCACCCGAACCCATGTGATCTCCCGGGAGAGGCGAAAAACCAGATAAAGACCCAATGGCCAATTTGGGAGAAAAAAATCTGGGAAATTCCTCTCCGACCCATCTAGGCGATCGAAATTCTTCCAGGAGATCACTCTGTCCCTATATTTTCTACAGTACTTACCTTCTGTAAAGGCGATCTCCACCCCAGCCAGGAACAGGAATAAAACCATCTCCTGAAATCTAACACAGAATTAGAACACAGTAGGAGCAGAACCAGGCTACACGGCCCCTGGGCCCACTCCACTACCCACAGGGCCATGACCATTCCGAACCTAGACTCATGTCCAATTTCCTGCCCGCTCCCCGTAACCCTTAATTCCCTTTACTTCTAGGAAACTATCTATTTCTGTTTTAAATGTATTTAATGATGTAGTTTCCACAGCTTTCTGGGGCAGCAAATTCCACAAACCTACCACTCTCTGAGTGAAGAAGTTTCTCCTCATCTCAGTTTTGAAAGAGCAGGTGGAGCCCTACAGTGCTCATCAGCCAGTGTCTCCAAAATCGTCGTGATATGCTGTGTGCTTCACAACATGGCACAGCGTCGTGGCTTGCCGATTCCGCAGAACCAAGAGGCTCCTCACAGAGCCGCCTTGGATGAGGATGATGCTGAGGAGGAGGAGGAGGAGGAGGAGGACGGAAACGAGCATCCTGCAGAGGCCCGCCAACCAGCGGCACCAGTGCGTGAAAACATTGCTGGGCGGAATGCAAGGAACGCACTCATCCTGGGCAGATTTGCATAGCCTGGTACATCAAACACTGCAGCCTCACTGCTTCTTAACTGACCATGGACAGTGGCCCATGCCTACACTTTCCTACCTATTTGACCAGCTTGCTGACATCTGCAAGTTATCCTAAGGCCTCTATGTGATATTCCCATTCGCCAAATGACAGATGCCATAACTGCAGCAGCTGCCACCAGATTTTTTAAGTACAGGAAAATGATGGCATTAAAACTATTTACAAGACTGGATGGTGGAATAGTTATGTGAATGTGAGCATAGAGAGATACGGAATGGGTAAGGGTGCATGGATGTGACTGTGAAGTGGGATGTGGAGGAAAAGATTGCTGAAGCTGGGTGCTGTTGGGGAAAGGCAATGGGGATCAGGTTGAGGGTGATGGAAACTTTGTACTTGCTTTCCCTGTGCGGTGAAGGTCATGGAAGCGCTTCCTGCACTGCATCCAGGTGCGACGGGTGACTCCCAGAGAGTTTACTTCTGCTGCCACCTCCATCCAGGCAGCCATGGACTCTTTGGGAGGCCTCTTCCTCCCTGAGCGAGGGTAGAGGACCTCCCTGTGGGCCCTTACCCCATCCATCAAGGTCTGCAGTGACGTCTCGTTGAATTTGGCCGCAGCTCGGCCTCTGCCGCTGGCAGCAGCTGGTGCAGGCTCCTCTGCCATTGTGCAAGAGTGGTTGAGAAGCCTGCAGAGGTGGAGAAGCTTGCTGGACACTTTAAAAGCACCACGAATGATGACATCATACTGTGGGGCTTTCTGACTGGAAATGGACACTTAGCAAGGCTGCCCACATGCTGGAACTTAATTGGCCACTTGAGGGAAAATTGCGTCCAGCTGGCTGACCCATTTTTTTTCAGGTCGGAACCCCACATTTGGGGAACTCGAACATTTCCCGCACGATCCAGAAAATCAGGCCCCATGAAACTATTGGATTGTCGTAAAAACCCATCTGGTTCACTAATGTCCTTTAGGGAAAGAAATCTGCTGTCCTTACCTGGTCTGGCCTATATGTGACTCCAGACCCACAGCAATGTGGTTGACTCTTAACTGCCCTCTGAAATGGCCGAGCAAGCCACTCAGTTGTAACAAACTGCTACAAAACACAATAATAAGAATGAAACCGGACAGACCACTCGGCACTGGCTATGGACATGGCAAAGGCACAGTTGACTCCGCAAAGTCCACCTCACCAACATCTGGGGACTTGTGCCAAAATTGGGAGAGCTGTCCCACAGACTAGTCAAGCAACAGCCTGACAGTCATACTCACAGCATCATACCTTTCAGCCAATGTCCCAAACTCATCAATTGCCATGCCTGGGTACGTCCTGTCCCACCGGCAGGACAGACCCACCAGGGGTGGTGGCACAGCGGTATACAGTCGGAAAGGAGTGGCCCTAGGAGTCCTCAGCATTAACTCTGGCCCCCATGAAGTTTCAGGTCAAGCGTGGGCAAGGAAACCTCCTGCTGATTACCTCCCATAGCTGATGAATCAGTACTCCTCCATGTAAAACACCATTTGGAAGAAACATTGAGAGTAGCAAGGGCACAGAATGTACTCAACATCCTGTGTTGGAGCTTCTCCAGGTTGGCACCTCATTTTTAGGTACTGCTCCAATGTCAATGGACTTCAATGTCTTTCACCAAGAGTGGCTCGGTAGCCCCAGTGATGCTACCCAGTCCTGAAGGACATTGCTGCCAGTCTGGGCCTCTGACAGATGGTGAGAGAACCAACACGTGGGGAAAAACATACTTGGCCTCGTCCTCACCAATCTACCTGTCGCAGATGCATCTGTCCATGATAGTATTGGTAGCAGTGACCACAGCACAGTCATTGTGAAGACGAAGTCCCGTCTTCACACTGAGGACACCCTCCATCGTGTTGTGTGGCACTACCACCGTGCTAAATGGGATAGATTCAGAACAGAGATAGCAGCTCAAAACTGGGCATCCATGAGGCACTGTGGCCATCAGCAGCAGCAGAATTGTATTCCACCACAATCTGTAACCTCATGGCCCGGCATATCCCTCATTCAACCATTACCATCAAGCCAGGGGACCAACCCTGTTCAATAAGAAGTGTAGAAGAGCAGGCCAGGAGCAGCGCCAGTACCTAAAAATGAGGTGCCAACCGGGGGAAGCTCCAACGCAGGACTATATGCATGCTAAAAAACGGAAGCAGCATACTTTGGACAGGGCTCAGCGATTCCACAATCAACGGATCAGATCAAAGCTCTGCAGCCCTGCCACATCCAGTCATGAATGGTGGTGGCCCATTAAACGGTTAACAGGAGGAGAAGGCTACATGAATATCCCCAACCTCAATGATGGTGGAGCCCAGCACGTAAGTGCAAAAGACAAGGCTGATCTTCAGCCAGAAGTGCTGAGTGGATGATCCACATCGGCCTACTCCTGAGGTCCCCACCAGCACAGAAGCCAGTCGTCAGCCAATTCGATTCACACCACGTGATATCAAGAAACGGCTGAGCATACTGGATACAGCAAAGGCTATGGGCCCCGACAACATCCCGGCTATCGTGCTAAAGACTTGTACACCAGAACGAGCCGCACCTCCAGCCAAGCTGTTCCAGTACAGCTACAACACTGGTATCTATCCGACAATTTGGAAAACTGCCGAGGTATGTCTGTCCACAAAAAGGACAAATCCAATCCGGCCAATTACTGCCCCATCAGTCTAGAAACATAGAAACATAGAAAAATAGGAGCACGAGTAAGCCATTCGGCCCTTCGAGCCTGCTCCACCATTCAATATGGTCATGGCTGATCCTCTATCTCAATACCATATACCCGCTCTCTCCCCATACACCTTGATACCTTTTGTGTCTACTCTCAATCATCAGCAAAGTGATGGAAGGTGTCATCGAAAGTGCTATCAAGCGGTACTTACTCACCAATAGCCTGCTTACTGATGCCCAGTTTGGGTTCTGCCAAGACCACTCGGCTCCCGACCTCATTACAGCCTTGGTTCAAGCATGGACAAAGGAGCTGAATTACAGAGGTGAGGTGAGAGTGACTGCCCTTGATATCAAGGCAGCATTTGACCGGGGGTGGCATCAAGGAGCCCTAATAAAACTGAAGTCAATGGGAATCGGGGGGAAAACGTTCAACTGGCTGGAGTCATACTTAGCACAAAGGAAGATGGTTGTGGTGGTTGAAGGTCAATCATCACAACCCCATGACATCACTGCAGGAGTTCCTCAGGGCAGTGTCCAAGGCCCAACCATCTTCAGCTGCTTCATCAACGACCTTCCCTTCAACATAACGTCAGAAATGGGGATATTCACTGATGACTGTTCAGCGCCATTCACAACTCCTCAGATAATGAAGCAGTCTATGTCCGCATGCAACAAGACCTGGACGATGTTCAGGCTTGGGCTGATAAGTGGCAGGTAACATTCGTGCCACAGAAGTGCCAGGCAATGACTACCTCCAACAAGCGAGTGTCGAACCACAACCCCTTGACATTCAACAGCATTACCATCGCCAAATCCCTCAACATCAACATCCTGGGGATTGCCATGGACCAGAAACTTAACTGGACCAGCCACATAAATACTGTGGCAACAAGAGCAGGTCAGGTATTCTGCAGCGAGTGTCTCACCTCCTGACTCCCCAAAGCCTTTCCACCATCTACAAGGCACAAGTAAGGAGTGTGAAGGAATACTCTCCACTTGTTTGGATGAGTGCAGCTCCAACAATACTCAAGAAGCTCGACACCATCCAGGGCAAAACAGCCCGCTTGATTGGCACCCCATCCACCACCTTAAACATTCACTCCCTCCACCACCGGCACACTGTGGCTTCAGTGTGTACCATCTACAAGATGCAATGCAGCAACTCGCCAAGGCTTTTTCAGCAGCACCTCCCAAATCAACGACCTCTTCCACCTAGAAGGACAAGGGCGGCAGGCGCATGGGAACACCACCACCTCCAAGTTCCCCTCCAAGTCACACACCATCCTGACTTAGAAATATATCACCGATCCTTCATCGTCGCTGGGTCAAAATCCTGGAACTCCCTACCTTACAGTACTGTGGGAGTACCTTCAACACACGGGATGCAGCGGTTCAAGAAGGCAGCTCACCACCACCTTCTCAAGGGCAATTAGGGATGGGCAATAAATGCTGGCCTTGCCAGCGACGCCCACATCCCATGAACAAATGCTGCCTTGATGTCAAGGGCAGTCACTCTTACCTCACCTCTGGAATTCAGCTTCTTTGTCCATGTTTGTACCAATGCTGTAATGAGGTCGGGAGCCGAGTGGTCTTGGCGGAAATCAAACTGGGCATCAGTGAGCAGGTTATTGGTGAGTAAGTGCCGCTTGATAGCACTTTCGATGACACCTTCCATCACTTTGCTGATGATTGAGAGTAGACTGATGGTGCGGTAATTGTTTGGGTTGGATTTGTCTTGCTTTTTGTGGAGAGGACATACCTGGGCAGTTTTCAACATTGTTGGATAGGTGCCAGTGTTGTAGCTGTACTGGAACAGCTTGGCTAGAGGCGCGGCTAGGTCTGGAGCAGAAATCTTCAGCATACTAGCCAGGATGTCATCGAGGTCCATAGCCTTTGCTGTATCCAGTGCGCTCAGCCGTTTCTTGATACCACGTGGTGTGAATCGAATTGGCTGAGACTGGTTTCTGTGATGGTGGAGACCTCAGGAGTAGGCCGATATGGATCACGCACTCGGCACTTCTGGCTGAAGATGGTTGCAAACGCTTCAGCCTTGTCTTTTGCCTTTTCAGTAGTGGTGCTACCGAGCCACTCTTGGTGATGGACATTGAAGTCCCCCACCCAAAGTACATTCTGTGCCCTTGCTACTCTCAGTGCTTTATCCAAGTGGTGTTCAACATGGAGGAGTACTGATTCATTAGCTGAGGGAGGGCGGTAGGTGGTAATCAGCAGGAGATTTCCTTGCCCATGCTTGACCTGAAGCTATGAGACTTCATGTGGTCCGGAGTCAATGTTGAGGATTCCCAGGGCCACTCCTTCCCGACTGTATACCACTCTGCCGCCGCCCCTGGTGGGTCTGTCCTACTGGTGGGAGAGGACATGCCCAGGAATGGTGATGGAGGAGTCTGGGACATTGGCTGAAAGGTATGATTCTGTGAGTATGACTACGTCAGGCTGTTGCCTGACTAGTCTGTGAGACAACTCTCCCAATTTTGGCACAAGTCCCCAGATGTTGGTGAGGAGGACTTTGCAGGATCGACTGGGATGGGTGTGCCATTGCCGTGTCCATAGCTGGTGCTGAGGTCGATGCCGGGTGGTCCGTCCGGTTTCATTCTTTTTATTGTTTTTCGTAGCGCTTTGTTACAACTGAGTGGCTTGCTAGGCCATTTCAGAGGACAGTTAAGAGTCAACCACATTGCTGTGGGTCTGGAGTCACATATAGGCCAGACCAGGTAAGGACGGCAGCTATCCTTCCCTAAAGGACATTAGTGAACCAAATGGGTTTTTACGACAATCCGATAGTTTCATGGGGGGTGATTTTGCCAATGGAGACGCGTTGGAGGCGGGACTGCTGCTTGTCGGGTTTTAGTCCCACCTCCATCGACTTCTGGCCATCCCATGCTATTTTCCCTTGATTGATCTTGTTAAGCCCGCCCAGTGGGCTTAGCAGGCCAATTAAGGGAAAGCCGGTGACAGAGAACATCAGCGTATGTCGTTTCATCTGTCAAAAATTTTTGACAGATGAATTGTCCTCGTTTGACAGCTTTGAGAAGCTGTCAAACACTGACATTCTCGACAAAAAGAAAATACTGCAGATGCTGGAAACCTGAAATAAAAACAGAAAATGCTGGAGATACTCAGCAGGTCAGGCAGCATCTGTGAAGAGAGAAACAGAGTTAACGTTTCAGGTCGATGACCTTTAATCAGAACTCGAAAAAAGCAGGAAATGGAACAGATTTTTAAGCAAGTGGAGAGGCTGAGAAAGGGATGAAAGAACAAAAGGGAAGGTCTGTGATAGGATAGAAGGCAGAAGAGGTTAAGAGACATTAAGAGATATTCAAGGCAAAAGGAGATGGTAATGGGACAGGTTAAGAAACAAAGGATGGCTCTAGATGAAGTGTAAATTGCGCTGGCAGAATGGAGGACAGCTGCCATGTGGGAAAGAAGAAAAGAAGACACAAACAAATGGTATGGATAAAAAATATATATATGATAGGGGCCGAGGTTATGATCTGAAATTGTTGAACTCTATGTTGAGTCCAGAAGGCTGTAAAGTGCCTAATCGAAAGATGAGGTGCTCTTCCTCGAGCTTACGCTGAGCTTCAGTGGAACAATGCAAGAGCCCGAGGGCGGTGAGGTCTGAGTGGGAATGGAGCGGTGAATTAAAATGACAGGCGACCGGAAGCTCGGGGTCCCCCTTACAGACTGAACGGAGGTGTTCCGCAAAGTGGTCACCCAATCTGCGTTTGGTCTCCCCAATGTAGAGGAGACCGCATCGTGAGCAGCGAATACAGTATACTAAATTGCAAAAAGTACAAGTAAATCGCTGACATTCTCTGTTGTTTGGTGAGTTCTTGTACTCAAGGCTCACCAAACCTATTTTCTGAGCAGAAAGCAGATGGCTGTTGCATAGGAGAATGCAGCAGCCATTCTGTCATCTCTGCCGTGGAGATGCTGGAGCCTCGGGATCCCCAACGATTGAAGCCTGCAGGAAGAAACAAAGGTAAGGAAACTCTTTCTAACACTTTTCACTCACCTCACATACTTACATCTCCACACTTGCACCCGTCACTCACCACCACAGCACACTTTTGGACCCCTCTCACCCCCGCAGACCTACTGCTCGCCTCACTGTACCTGGCAGGGTTTCCCGACGTCGGGAATCATTAGTCCAGGCCTCTGGATTACTAGCCCAGTGACATTACCACTACTCTATCTTTCTGGAACTGCTACAGTCCGTGTGGTAAGCAGTGCAGATGGAAACATAAAATTACAAAGAGCTATTAATAGATTAAGTGAATGGGCAAAACTGTGACAAATGGATTTCAATATAGGCAAGTGTGAGGTCATCCGCTTTGCACCTAAAAACGATATATCAGAGTACTTTCTAAATGGTAAAAAGCTAGAAACAGTGGAGGTTCAAAGAGACTTGGGGTCCATGTACATAGATCAATAATGGCCCAGAAATTCGGGTCGGGGGCTTCCCGCGGGTGTAAGCCCCCGACCTGCACTTGCCTTGCGCGCCGGCAGTTGAGCTGTAGGGCCCCGTGGAATTCCGCTCCGGGGCCTGGCCCAGCTGCCGGCGCGCTGTGCTTGCGTGTCCCAGGGGCGTAGTTAGTGCGATGCGTCCCCTGGGATCACGTGAGCCATGGGCAGCCAATCGGAGGAGGGAAAAGCCCATTCATAAGGTTGACAGGTAGACCTGTCAAAACTTATAAATACTACGGGCCCAAAATAGCAGTAAACCTTCAAATAATTTTTTTTTTAAATCACACTTTTTAAATAAACTATAAATTACATTAAATAACTATTTTAAACAATAATTTAAATTTTTGAAAAAAATAATTTTATATTATAACGGGGCTAAAAATAAACTTACCTTGCTTTAAAGTATTTAAAAATAATAAACCTGTGGAAAAAATGTTTTAATTTTAATTAATTGACCACTTACCTTGCAAAAAGCAGGCCTTACGCCTGCTTTTTAAATGTGTAAATCATACAGGCTTAACCTCCCGGGAAAACCTGTAAAAAAAAACTAAGTTCAAAGCGCACGCTCAGCCTCCCCTGCGTGCGCGTTTGACCTCTGAACCCCTTCGTTCAGAGGATCGGAAGTGCCAGTTTCCCGCACATGCGCAGTGCATGCAGGAAACCGGCAATTCCATTCGGCCTATGGGTGAGTACCCCATGCGTACTCACCCAGGGAGAGCCGAATTTCTGGGCCAATATGTCATGGACAAGTACAGAAAACAATCAAAATGGCTAATGGAATGCTGGCCTTTATATCTAGAGGACTAGAATACAAGGGGGTAGAAGTCATGCTACAGCTATACAAAGCCCTGGTTAGACCACACCTGGAGTACTGTGTTCATTTCTGGGCACCACACCTTAGGAAGGATATATTGGCCTTGGAGGAGTGCAGTGTAGATTAACCAGAATGATACCTGGACGCCAAGGGTTAAATTACAAGGAGAGATTATACAAACTAGGGTTGTTGTATTCCCTGGAATTTTGAAGGTTAAGGGGTGATTTGATCGACGTTTTCAAGATATTAAGGGGAACTGATAGGGTATATGAAGAGAAGTTATTGCCGCTGGTTGGGGTGTCTAAGACTGGGAGACATAGCCTAAAAGTTTGAACCAGGCCTTTCAGGAGTGAAATACAGAAACACTTCTACATGTGAAGGGTGGTAGAAGTTTGGAACTCTCTTCCGCAAATGACAGCTCACGCTAGGTCAATTCTTAATTTTAAATCTGAGATTGATAGATTTTTGTTAACAAAAGGAATTAAGGGATATGGGGCAAAGGCAGATTTTTTTTTTATTCGTTTATGGGATGTGGGCATCGCTGGCAAGGCCAGCATTTATTGCCCATCCCTAATTGCCCTTGAGAAGGTGGTGGTAAGCAGCCTTCTTGAACCGCTGCAGTCCATGTGGTGAAGGTGCTTCCACAGTGCTGTTAGGGAGGGAGTTCCAGGATTTTGACCCAGCGACGATGAAGGATCAGCGATATACTTCTAAGTTAGGATGGTGTGTGACTTGGAGGGGAACTTGGAGGTGGTGGTGGTGTTCCCATGCGCCTGCTGCCCTTGTCCGTCTAGGTGGAAGAGGTCGCGGGTTTGGGAGGTGCTACCGAAGAAACCTTGGCGAGTTGCTGCAGTGCATCTTGTAGATATGGTGTTAGGTCATAGATCAGTCATGATCTGATTGAATGGCAGAACAGGCTCAAGGGGTTAAATGTGCTGTGGCATTGAGTGCTGCTAGAGTTTGGTAAGTGGGAGAGTTCGGGCAAGTGGGAGGTGAGGGTGTGTTTTTTGCTCTGTTTTGTTCCCCACTCCCAGGCTTAGACAGCACTGCAGAAGCGGAGCAGCGAGATGAGTCAACCAAACAGGCCCCACAAACAGTATTCAAGGAGGAGGTTGGTGATCAGCTGGTTGGTTGGTTTTCTTCCTTCTCTTTTATACCTTTAAGTTGGTAAGTCCTATTGAATAGTGGTGTAATATTATCATCTATATCGGGGCAGAGGGTCTTCATAACTAATAATAAGAAATGTAATTAATTACATAGATATGGGTGAACAGGTGATGTGTCACTGTTGCAAAATGTGGGAGCTGGTGGACCCCATTGAGGCTCACGGTGATTACATTTGCGATAAGTGTTTGCTGCTAGAGCAACTCAAGCTCCATGTTAAAGAGCTTGAGACCGAGCTTCAGACACTGCGACACATCAGGGAGGGGGAGAAGTTCCTGGACTCTATGTTTCAGGAGGTGGTCACACCTATGAAATTAATTAATGCAGATGTAGTCCGTGGTCAGGGACAGGACGGTGTGACTACGACTGAGGCAGGTACAGGGATCCAAGAGGTAGTGTTGAAGGAGCCGCAGCCCTTGCTCTTGTCAAGCAGGATCGAGGTTCTTACTCCCTGTGAGGGCAGGAACGGGGACTGCAGGGAGGATGAGCAACCTGGCCACAGCACCGTTGTACAGGGGGCCATTCAAGTGGAGGGAGTAAAAAGAAATGTTGTAGTCGTAGGGGATAGTGTCATTAGGGGGATAGATAGGGTTCTCTGCAGTCAACAGCGGGAGTCCCGAAGGCTGTGTTGCCTGCCCGGTGCCTGGGTTAAGGACATCTCTTCTGGGCTGGAAAGAAACTTGGAGTGGGAGGGGGAGGATCCAGTTGTCGTGGTCCATGTTGGTACAAACGACGTAGATAGGACAAGGAAGACGGTTCTGTTAAAGGAGTATGAGCAGCTAGGGATCAAATTAAAAAGCAAAACCTCAAGGGTAATAATCTCTGTGTTATTACCTGAGCCACAAGCGAATTTGGCTAGAATAAAATTAAAGAGTTAAATGCGTGGCTCAAAGACTGGTGTGGGAGAAATGGGTTTTGCTTCTTGGGACACTGGCACCAGTACTGGGACAGGAGGGAGCTGTTCTGTTGGGACGGACTCCACTTGGCCAGTGCTGGGACTAGAGTCCTGGTGAATCATATAACTAGGGCTGTAGAGAGGGCTTTAAACTAATTAGTGGGGGGGGGGAGGTTTCTAGAGAGCAAATAATAGAAATGACAACGGAGAAGGTCATGGACTTAGGTAGCAGTGGGGGAATTAAAAAACAGAACATGTCAGGAAGGGACAGAAGGTATGGAGGAAAAGGTAAAGTATTAAAAGGGGAAAAAACAGGAACTAAGTGTCACAAAACATATTTGAAAGTTCTTTATCTGAATGCACGTAGCATTCGTAACAAAATGAATGAGTTAACGGCACAAATAACTACATATGGGTATGATCTTGTGGCCATTACAGAAACATGGCTGCAGGGTGACCATGACTGGGAATTAAACATACCAGGTTATTTAACAATCAGGAAGGACAGGCAGGAAGGGAGGGGAGTTGGGGTGGCTATGTTAATAAAGGAAGGAATCACTATAATACAGAGAAATGATATTGGGTCAAAGGAGCAGGATAGTGAAACAGTTTGGGTGGAGATAAGGAATAATAAGGGGAAAAAAACACTAGTGGGCGTAGTCTATAGGCCTCCGAACAGTTGCAACTCTGTTGGACGGAGTATTAATCAGGAAATAGTTGAGGCTTATAATAAGGGAACAGCTATAATTATGGGGGATTTTAACTATCATATTAACTGGACATATCAAATTGGGCAGAGCAGCCTTGAGGATGAGTTCATTGAGTGTATTAGGGATGGGTTTCTTGAGCAGTATGTAACTGAACCGACCAGGGGGCAAGCAACCTTAGATTTGGTCCTGTGTAATGAGACAGGATTAATTAAAAATGTCCTAGTAAAGGATCCCCTTGGAATGAGTGACCATAACATGGTTGAATTCCATATTCAATTAGAGGGTGAGAAGGTTGGATCTCAAACAAGTGTGCTGAGCTTGAATAAAGGAGACTATGAAGGTATGAGAGCGGAATTGATTAGAGTGGACTGGGAAAATGGATTAAAGGGTAAGACGGTACGTGATCAGTGGTGTACATTTAAGGAGTTATTTTACAACTTCCAAAAAATATATATTCCACTGAGGAAAAAAGGGTGTAAAAGAAAAGATAGCCATCCGTGGCTAAGTAAAGTAATTAAGGATAGTATCCGACTAAAAACAAGGGCATATAAGGTAGCCAAATCTAGTGGGAGGATAGAAGATTGGGAAGTCTTTAAAAGACAGCAACAAGTAACTAAAAGATTGATTAAGAAAGGGAAGATAGATTATGAAAGTAAATTCGCAAAAAATATAAAAACAGATAGCAAAAGTTTCTATAGTTATATGAAAAGAAAAAGGGTGGCTAAAGTAAATGTTGGTCCCTTAGAGGATGGGACCGGGAAATTAATGGTGGGAAACATGGAGATGGCAAAAACGCTGAACAAATATTTTGTATCAGTCTTTACGGTAGAGGACACTAAGAATATCCCAACACTGGACAAACAGGGGGCTCTAGGGGGGGAGGAGCTAAATACAATTAAAATCACTAAGGAAGTGGTACTCGGTAAAATAATGGGACTCAAGGCGGATAAATCCCCTGGACCTGATGGCTTACATCCTAGGGTCTTGAGGGAAGTGGCGTTAGGGATTGTGGATGCATTGGTAATAATTTTCCAAAACTCCCTGGACTCAGCAAAGGTCCCGGCAGATTGGAAAACTGCTAACGTAACGCCCTTATTTAAAAAGGGTAGTAGGCAGAAGGCTGGAAACTATAGACCTGTTAGCCTAACATCTGTGGTTGGTAAAATGTTAGAGTCCATTATTAAGGAGACAGTAACGGGACATTTGGATAAACATAATTTAATAGGACAAACTCAGCATGGTTTCATGAAGGGGAAGTCATGTTTGACAAATTTGCTTGAGTTCTTTGAGGAAGTAACATACAGGGTGAATAAAGGGGAACCAGTGGACGTAGTGTATTTAGACTTCCAAAAGGCATTTGACAAGGTGCCACACAAAAGATTATTGCTCAAGATAAAAAATCACGGGATTGGGGGTAATATTCTGGCGTGGGTGGAGGTTTGGCTCTCTAACAGAAAGCAGAGAGTTGGGATAAATGGTTCGTTCTCAGACTGGCAATCAGTAACTAGTGGTGTTCCGCAGGGGTCAGTGCTGGGTCCCCAACTCTTTACAATCTATATTAACGATTTGGAGGAGGGGACCGAGTGTAACATATCAAGGTTTGCAGATGATACAAAGATGGGAGGGAAAGTAGTGAGTGAGGAGGACATAAAAAACCTGCAAAGGGACATAGACAGGCTAAGTAAGTGGGCAGAGATTTGGCAGATGGAATACAATGCTGGAAAGTGTGAGGTTATGCACTTTGGCAGGAAAAATCATAGAGCAAGTTATTATCTTAATGGCAAGAAACTGGAAAGTACTGTAGTACAAAGGGATCTGGGGGTCCTGGTGCACGAAACTCAAAAAGTTAGTATGCAGGTGCAGCAAGTGATCAAGAAGGCCAATGGAATGTTGGCTTTTATTGCTAGGGGGATAGAATATAAAAACAGGGAGGTATTTCTGCAGTTGTACAAGGTATTGGTGAGACCGCACCTGGAATACTGCATACAGTTTTGGTGTCCATACTTAAGAAAAGACATACTTGCTCTCGAGTCAGTACAAAGAAGGTTCACTCGGTTAATCCCGGGGATGAGGGGGTGGTCATATGAGGAGAGGTTGAGTAGATTGGGACTCTACTCATTGAAGTTCAGAAGAATGAGAGGCGATCTTATTGAAACATATAAGATTGTGAAGGGGCTTGATCGGGTGGATGCGGTGAGGATGTTCCCAATGATGGGTGAAACTAGAACTAGGGGGCATAATCTTAGAATAAGGGGCTGCTCTTTCAAAACTGAGATGAGGAGAAACTTCTTCACTCAGAGAGTGGTAGGTTTGTGGAATTTGCTGCCCCAGAAAGCTGTGGAAGCTACACCATTAAATAAATTTAAAACAGAAATAGATAGTTTCCGAGAAGTAAAGGGAATTAAGGGTTACAGGGTGCGGGCAGGAAATTGGACATGAGTCTAGGTTCGGAATGGTCATGGCCCTGTGGGTAGTGGAGCGGGCCCAGGGGCCGTGTAGCCTGGTTCTGCTCCTACTTCTTGTGTTCTAAATCTGTGTTAGATTTCAGGAGATGGTTTTATTCCTGTTCCTGGCTGGGGTGGAGATCGCCTTTACAGAAGGTAAGTACTGTAGAAAATATAGGGACAGAGTGATCTCCTGGACGAGTTTCGATCGCCTAGATGGGTCGGAGAGGAATTTCCCAGATTTTTTCTCCCAAATTGGCCATTGGGTTTTTATCTGGTTTTTCGCCTCTCCCGGGAGATCACATGGGTTCAGGTCGATGGAGAGTGATAGAAGATTTGAGGTTAGGATCAGATCAGCCATGATCTTATTGAATGGTGGAGCAGGCTCGAGGGGCCAACTGGCCTACTCCTGCTCCTATTTCTTATGTTCTTATGTTCTCCTGTTACTATGATCTAAGTACCAGCAAAAATCAATTTTAAAATGTTTTAGCTGGCAATAAATATTTCAACTTACAGCAATTAGTTTTCATTCCCATGGAAACTTATCATTTTGGATTCTGCCTCATGCCAGATAACCATTGAACTTGACATTATTTGTGGATATGTCACAGAATGGCTCCTTGAGGAAACCTGGAAATCAGCACACAGGGCCAGCTTGAAAGCTGACTAGGAGGTACAGAATCTGGAAAAGCCAGCACCAGCCGAGTATCACGATTTCTATATTATTAAAAAATCTTGTCTTTCTTGGACTTATACTATTTGAAGCACTGGCATTTTTCATTCTAATCCTGGTCTGGAGAGTAAACCTTGATAGATGCACAGGTACAAAAAGTAGTGGCACAGATACAAAAAGGCTAATGGAATGTTGGCCTTTATCTGAAGAGGGCTGCAATACAAAGGAAAGGAAGTGATAATTCAGTTATGCAGAGCCTTGGTCAGACCACATCTAGAGTATTACATTCGATTCTGGCCACCGCACCTCAGGAAGGGCATATCGGCCTTGGAGGGAATACAGCGCTGATACTGGGACCTAAAGTGTTAAATTATGAGGACAGGCTGCATAGAAACATAGAAACATAGAAGATAGGAGCAGGAGTAGGCCATTCGGCCCCTCGAGCCTGCTCCGCCATTCAATGCGATCATGGCTGATCATCCAAATTCAGTACCTGGTCCCTGCTTTCTCCCCATACCCCTTGATCCCTTTAGCCTTAAGAAATATATCCAACTCCTTCTTGAATATATTTAATGAATTGGCCTCTACTGCCTTCTGTGGTAGAGAATTCCACAGGTTCATCGCTCTCTGGGTGAAGAAATTCCTCCTCATTTCTGTCGTAAATGGCCTACCCCTTATCCTTAGACTGTGACCCCTGGTTCTGGACTCCCCGGCCATCGGGAACATCCTTCCTGCATCTAGTCTGTCCAGTCCTGTCAGAATTTTATAAGTTTCAATGAGATCTCCTCTCATTCTTCTAAACTCCAGCGAGTACAAGCCCAATCGACCCAATCTCTCCTCATATGTCATTCCTGCCATCCCAGGTATCAGCCTGATGAATCTTCGCTGAACACCCTCCATGGCAAGAACATCCTTCCTCAGATAAGGCGACCAAAACTACACACAATACTCAAGATGTGGTCTCACCAAGACCCTGTACAACTGCAGCAAGACATCCTTGTTCCTGTACTCAAACCCTCTCGCTACGAAGGCCAACATACCATTTGCCTTCTTAAACGCCTGCTGCACCTGCATGCTTACCTTCAGCGACTGGTGCACAAGGACACCCAGGTCTCGTTGCACTTCCCCTTCCCCCAATCTATTGCCATTCAGATAATAATCTGCCTTCCTGTTTTTGCCACGAAAGTGGATAACCTCACATTTATCCACGTTATATTGCATCTGCCATGCTTCTGCCCAATCACCCAACCTGTCCAAATCATACTGGAGTTACTCGGCATCCTCCTCACAGCACACACGCCCACCCAGCTTTGTGTCGTCTGCAAATTTGGAGATATTACATCTAGTTCCCTTGTCTAGATCATTAATATATATTGTGAATAGCTAGGGTCCAAGGACCGATCCCTGTGGTACCCCACTAGTCACTGCCTGCCACTCGGAAAAAGAGCCGTTTATTCCAACTCTTTGCTTTCTGTCTGCCAACCAGTTCTCTATCCAAGTCAATACCTTTCCCCCAATCCCATGTGCCTTAACTTTACATGCTAATCTCTTATGCGGGACCTTATCAAAAGCCTTCTGAAAGTCCAAATACACCACATCCACTGGTTCTCCTTTATCTATTTTACCAGTTACATCCTCAAAAAATTCCAGTAGATTAGTCAAGCATGATTTACCTTTTGTAAATCCATGCTGACTGTCCGATCCTGTCACTGTTTTCCAAGTGCTCTGCTATTACATCTTTTATAATGGACTCTAGCATTTTCCCCACTACCGATGCCAGGCTTACCGGCCTGTAATTCCCCGTTTTCTCTCTACTACCTTTTTTGAATAGTGGGGTAACATTAGCTACCCTCCAATCCATGGGTACTGTTGCAGATTCCATCGAATGTTGGAAGATGATCAGCAATGCATCTACTATTTCTAGGGCCACTTCCTTAAGTACCCTAGGATGTAGATTATCAGACCCTGGGGATTTATCGGCCTTCAATCCCATCAATTTCCCTAACACCATTTCCCTACAAATACTGATTTGTTTCAATTCCTCCCTTTCATCAGACCCTATGTTCCCCGACATCTCTGGGAGGTTATTTGTATCCTCCCTTGTGAAGACAGAACCAAAATATGTATTTAATTGGTCTGCCATTTCTTTGTTCCCCATTATAAATTCCCCTGATTCTGACTGCAAGGGACCTACGCTTGACTTCACCAATCTTTTTCTCTTCACATATCTATAAAAACTTTTACAGTCAGTTTTTATGTTCCCTGCAAGCTTATTCTCATATTCTATTTTCCCCTTCTTAATTAATCCCTTTGTCCTCCTTTGTTGAATCCTAAACTGCTCCCAATCCTCAGGTTTACTGCTTTTTCTGGCCAATTTATATGTCCTCTCCTTGGATCTTATGCTATCCCTAATTTCCCTTGTTAGCCACGGTTGAGTCACCTTTTTTGTTTTATTTTTATGCCAAACTGGGATGAACAAATTCTGTAGTTCATCCATGCGGTCTTTGACTATTTGCCATTGCCTATCCACGGTCAACCCTTTGAGTGACATTCCCCAATCAATGCTACCCAACTCGCGCCTCAGACCTTCATAGTTTCCTTTATTTAAATTCAGGACCCTAGTCTCTGAGTCAACTACTTCATTCTCCATCTTAATGAAGAATTCGATCATATTATGATCGCTCCGACCCAAGGGGCCTCGTACAACAAGATTGCTAATTAATCTTTTCGCATTACATAATACCCAGTCTAAGATGGCCTGATCTCTGGTTGGTTCCTCAACATATTGGTCCAGGAAACCATCCCGTAAACACTCCAGGAATTCCTCCTCCACAGTATTGTTACTAATTTGGTTAGCCCAATCTATATGTAGATTAAAGTCACCCATGATGACTGCTGTGCCCTTATTGCACGCTTCTCTAATTTCCCTTTTAATGCCATCCCCAACCTCCACATTACTGTTTGGAGGTCTATATACCACTCCCACTAACGTTTCTTGCCGCTTGGTATTTCTCAGTTCTACCCATACAGATTCCACATCATCAGAGCTAATATCCTTCCTTACAATTGTGTTAATCCCTTCTTTAACCAGCAATGCTACCCCACCTCCCTTTCCTTTTTGCCTATCTTTCCTGAATATTGAATACCCCTGGATGTTGAGTTCCCAGCCTTGGCCACCCTGGAGCCATGTTTCCGTAATCCCAATCAAATCATATTCGTTTACCTCTATTTGCACAGCTAATTAATCCACCTTATTACGAATGCTCCTCGCATTAAGACACAAAGCCTTCAGGCTTGTTTTTTTAACGCTCTTAGACCTATTAGAATTATTAACTTAGAAGCATAAACTTCAGTTGTATTCAATTGAGTTTAGAAAGTTGAAAGTTGATCTAATTGAGGTCATTAAAATGATAAAAGGATTAACATTTTCAAGACTGAGATCCAATAGATTTTTAGTAGGTAAGGGTATCAAGGGATATGGATCAAAGGTGGCTAAATGGAGTTGAGGTACAGATCACCAATGATCTAACTGAACGGCAGAACAGACTCGAGGGGATGAATGGCCTACTCCTGTTCCTTTGTTCCTATGTTCCCTAAGCCCAGAGCTCCCACTCCTGCTCCATTCATGACTCGGTGTTTGTGTGGCAGCCAGTACGATGACTGAGTGAAGACATACCAGTCTCCATAAGAGCGTATTTGGGCCCCACCGATGCGATCAAAAGTTTAGTATCAAAAAGGACTAGTAAATAGTTTAATTAAAAAATACATAAATTACAGCCATAGTATTTTTTGGCTACTAATCAGACTTATGCTTATTATTTTATAATATAAGGGCAAATCTCCCAGTAGTTATGCTTCCATATTAGCAGGTCAGCTGCCCGACTACTTTCCAAATAACCTTCTAATTTAAGTAAAACATCTTCGACCTTAAATACAGGAAAGCTACTGCAATTGAGCATCACTTCTGATAAATGGATTAATCATCATAGCAAATAAATGCACTGTTGTCAGACACTTTAAAAAAGATGATTTAGCTAGGAAAGACATACCGCAAAGTTATGGATACCAAAATAATTTTGCACAACTTTATTGATTATTTTGTTATTTACCACAAGACCAAAGAAAATAAGCCACTAATGTTTGTCTTTTATTGAGCTAGACAAAAGTACCAGAAATCAAATTAATCAAATTAGCTTTTATTTATATTAACATTAATGTTACTGGTCATAGAATCATAGAATGGTTACAGTACAGTAGGGGACCATTTGGCCCGTCGAGCCCGTGCCAACTCTCTGCCAGAGCACCTCAGCTAGTCCCACTCCTCTACACTTTCCCCGTAGCCCTGCAATTTATTTTCTTTCAGGTACTTATCTAATTCCCTTTTGAAATCCGCAATTGAATCTGCCTCCACCACCCTTTCAGGCAGTGCATTCCAGATCCTAACAACCCGCTGCTTAAAAAAGTTTTTCCTCATGTCACCTTTGGTTCTATTGCCAATCACCTTAAATCTGTGTCCTCTGGTTCTCGACCCTTCCGCCAATGGGAACAGTTTCTCTCTATCTACTCTGTCTAGACCCCTCATGATTTTGAACGCCTCTCAATCTTCTCTGCCCTAAGAAGAACAACCCCAGTTTCTATCCACGTAACTGAAATCCCTCATCCCTGGAACCATTCTCGTAAATCTTCTCTGCACCCTTTCTAAGATCTTCACATCCTTCCTAAATTACAGTGCCCAGAATTGGACACAATACTGTTGTGGCAGTAGTGGTCACAAGACCAAAGAAAATAAATCCCTTTTGTTTTTCATTGAACTGGACAGACATATCTAAGAAAAGTCAGCTATCACCACAGTTATTTATTAAATTGAAATTATTTTGGATTTTGTGTGCACTAGATGTGGGGATTGGGAGGCTGGGGGAAAGTAGCTAAATAATTATGCAAATATGAATACTAAATTCATTTCACACTTTCTCCTTACAATTTGTGGCACAAATAATTTTTTAATATTGGATGGAGAATTGAACAGAAAGTAATAATTCATTACACTCTCAACTGTGCAAGCAATTTTAACTTTTTTAAAGGCTTGTATGGAATTTACATCAAGAAATTTTGTTTTAAGGTGCATACGAAAAAGCACTATTTACAAGAATTGAATTTTACTGCAACAATACACAGGAGTATGCACATCATTTACACGGATTAGACTCAAGCTGCTGGTGAATGATAAAGTACTGAATGTGGCAGATCTTGCAGAGAATGAACAATATTATGATAGATCTATGCAGGATAACAGAAAGCTGGCAACATTATAAACTAAGAGAGCAAAGCCCATGCAGTTGATAAATTTCAGCAGAACTCAAGATTGAATTGATGGCATTAATACTTATGGTAAAAATAAAAAGGGTGTAATGTGAGGATAGAGGATAGATTGCGTGAGAGAATTATTGATGACATCACCCTGACATGACTGGCACTTACCAGAGTGAGGAATAGAAGGGTATTAATGTGAGGATTTAATTTGAGAAGAATTTATGCCACTAGTTTCTCAAAAACGAATGCACAGTAAATTAATTTATAGTGGCTTAATATAGTATGGAATGGTATGATTAAAATATATTTCTTATTGGTTTGATTGTTCCATACTCGTAGGTGGATGTTTTATACATATTAATTAGTGGGGAATAATGGTGACACAGGAGTGATTGTAAGGCAGTAACTTCATCAGGGGGTTTAGGGGTTTCATAGAGGTTCAGCAGTTTGTAACCATAATAAGGAATTGGCTGAAGGAAAGAAAGCAGCAGGTACTGTGAGGGTAAGTGATGTCAGAGCAGGGGAAGTACTGAGTGTTGCACCCTGACATTACTACCCTAACAAGTACGTAAGTGGTGGGGACCCTATTGTTCATGATCTACATTAATGATTTGGATTCAAAAACCCAAACTTGTTAACTTGCAGATGATGCTAAACAAGAGAGGGGACAGTCAGTTGGAGGAAGCAGCAAAGGACCTAACAAGGAGTTAGATAATATCTGCAAATGGGCAGATCAGTAGCAATTTAAATTCAGTGCAGATAAGTGCAAAGTACTGCATATTCAAAGGAAAAATAGATGTCGCAAGCATAATATGGATGGAGCAGAAATAGCTAAAGGTGAATTGGAAGGGGATATGGAGGTGGTAGCAGAGTCAGCACTTAACATGTCATAGAAACATAGAAAGATAGAAGATAGGAGCAGGAGTAGGCCATTCGGCCCTTCGAGCCTGCTCCACCATTCATTGAGATCTGGCTGATCATCCAAATTCAGTACCCTGTCCCTGCCATCTCCCCATATCCCTTGATCCCTTTAGCCTTAAGAAATATATCCAACTCTTTCTTGAATATATTTAATGAACTGGCCTCCACCGCCCTCTGTGGCAGAGAATTCCACAGGTTCACCACTCTCTGGGTGAAGACATTCCTCCTCATTTCAGTCCTAAATGGCTTACCCCTTATCCTTAGACTATGACCCCTGGTTCTGGACTCCCCGGCCATCAGAAACATCCTTCCTGCATCTAGTCTGTCCAGGCCTGACAGAATTTTATAGGTTTCGATGAGATCCCCTCAATCTTCTAAACTCCAGTGAGTATAAGCCCAATCGACACAATCACTCCTCATACGTCATTCCTGCCATCCCAGGTATCAGCCTGGTGAATCTTCGCTGCACTCCTTCCATGGCAAGAACATCCTTCCTCAGATAAGGCGACCAAAACTGCACACAATACTCAAGGTGCGGTCTCACCAAGGCCCTGTACAACTGCAGCAAGACATCCTTGTTCTTGTACTCGAACCCTCTTGCTACGAAGGCCAACATACCATTTGCCTTCTTAACCGCCTGCTGCACCTGCATGCTTACCTTCAGCGACTGGTGCACAAAAACACCCAGGTCTCTTTGCACTTCCCCTTCTCCCAATCTACTGCCATTCAAAAAATAATCTCCCTTCATGTTTTTGCCTCCAAAGTGGATAACCTCACATTTATCCACATTATAGTGCATTTGCCGTGTTTCTGCCCAATCACCCAACCTGTCCAAATCGTACTGGAGTTTCACGACATCCTCCTCACAGCATACCCTCCCACCCAGCTTTGTGTCATCTGCAAATTTGGAGATATTACATCCAAATCCCTCGTCCAGATCATTAATATATATTGTGAACAGCTGGGGTCCTAGGACCGATCCTTGCGGTACCCCACTAGTCACTGCCTGCCACTCGGAAAACGACCCGTTTATTCCAACTCTTTGCTTTCTGTCTGCCAACCAGTTCTCTATCCAAGTCAATACCTTGCCCCCAATCCCATGTGCCTTAACTTTGCACGCTAATCACTTATGCGGGACCTTATCGAAAGCCTTCTGAAAGTCCAAATACACCACATCCACTGGTTCTCCCTTATCTATTTTACCAGTTACATCCTCAAAAAATTCCATTAGATTAGTCAAGCATGATTTACCTTTGTAAATCCATGTTGACTTTGTCCAATCCTGTCACTGCTTTCCAAGTGCTCTGCTATTACATCTTTTATAATGGACTCTAGCATTTTCCCCACTACCGATGTCAGGCTTACCGGTCTATAATTCCCCGCTTTTTCTCTACCACCTTTTTTGAATAGTGGGGTAACATTAGCTACCCTCCAATCCATGGGTACTGTTCCAGAGTCTATCGAGTTCTGGAAGATGACCAGCAACACATCTACTATTTCTAGGACCACTTCCTTAAGTACCCTAGGATGTAGATTATCAGGCCCTGGGGATTTATCGGCCATCAGTCCCATCAATTTTCCTAACACCATTTCCCTACAAATACTGATTGCTTTCAGTTCCACCCTTTCATCAGACCCTATGTTCCCCAGCATCTCTGGGAGGTTATTTGTGTCCTCCTTTGTGAAGACAGAACCAAAATATGTATTTAGTTGGTCTGCCATTTCTTTGTTCCCCATTATAAATTCCCCTGATTCTGACTGCAAGAGACCTACGCTTGACTTCACCAATCTTTTTCTCTTCACATATCTATAAAAGCTTTTACAGTCAGTTTTTATGTTCCCTGAAAGCTTACTCTCATATTCTATTTTCCCTTTCTTAATTAATCCCTTTGTCCTCCTTTGTTGAATCCTAAACTGCTCTCAATCCTCAGGATTATTGCTTTTTCTGGCCAATTTATATGTCCTCTCCTTGGATCTTATGCTATCCCTAATTTCCCTTGTTAGCCATGGTTGAGTCACCTTTTTTGTTTTATTTTTATGCCAAACTGGGATGAACAATTTCTGTAGTTCATCCATTCCGTCTTTGAATGTTTGCAATTACCTATCCACCATCAACCCTTTGAGTGACATTCCCCAATCAATCCTACCCAACTCGCTCCTCAGACCATCGTAGTTTCCTTTATTTAAATTGAGGACCCTAGTCTCTGAGTCAACTACTTCATTCTCCATCTTAATGAAGAATTCGATCATATTATGATCGCTCTGACCCAAGGGGCCTCGTACAACAAGATTGCTATCCTTTCTCGTTACATAATACCCAGTCTAAGATGGCCTGATCTCTGGTTGGTTCCTCGACATATTGGTCCAGGAAACCATCCCGTAAACACTCCAGGAATTCCTCCTCCACAGTATTGTTACTAATTTGGTTAGCCCAATCTATATGTAGATTAAAGTCACCCATGATGACTGCTGTGCCCTTATTGCACGCTTCTTTAATTTCCCTTTTAATGCCATCCCCAACCTCCGCCTTACTGTTTGGAGGTCTATATACCACTCCCACTAATGTTTTCTTCCCCTTAGTATTTCTCAATTCTACCCATACAGATTCCACATCATCAGAGCTAATCTACTTCATTACAATTGTGTTAATCCCTTCTTTAACCAGTGATGCTACCCCACCTCCCTTTCCTTTTTGCCTATCTTTCCTGAATATCGAATACCCCTGGATGTTGAGTTCCCAGCCTTGGCCATCCTTGAGCCACGTTTCCGTAATCCCAACCAAATCATATTCGTTTACCTCTATTTGCGCAGCCAATTCATCCACCTTATTACGAATGCTCCTCGCATTAAGACACAAAGCCTGCAGGCTTGTTTTTTTAACGCTCTTAGACCTATTAGAATTATTATTATTATTTACTGTGGCCACTTTTGATTTAAACCGTTGATTTCTCTGACTGCCACTTTTGTTTTTCTCCTTCCTATCTTTTGCTTTTATCCTTGTTTCCCTTTCCTCTGTCTCCCTGCTCAGGTTCCCAAAGCACTGTGGGGCAGCAATGAACAAAGAAAATAGAATGCTTAATGATATTGCTAGGTTAGATGCGTATTAATCAGAATATGTCATGCTGAAACTTTACAGCCTCCTCGCTGGCCTCCCATCCTCCACACTACATAAACTTCAGCTCATCCAAACTGTGCTGCCCCTATCCTATCCTGCACCAAATCCTGCTCATCCATCAGCCCTATGCTTACTAACCTACACTGGCTCCTGGTGGCACAATGCCTCAAATTTAAGATTCTAGTCTTCAAACTGTTCAAATCTTTTCATGAACTCGTCTTTCTCTATCTCTGTAATCTCATCCAACCCTAGAACCTTTCGGCACCTATAACATGTGTAGGACAAGGGTACCCAAGGAGATGACATATTCCTGGCCCTTTCACCTTAAGTTTCCTCTATCTGTGATAGTGGTGTCCATTTTGAAGGATGTCCAAGGAAGCTGATGTTAGGCCATGCACCTCAGCCACTTCAAATTGTATGGTCTGAGGGGGTTGGGCAGAAAAGCAATGGAGGCTTGAGAAGGTAAGTGGTAAGTTCTCTAACAGCAGACAGATGGCCCATTGCCAGCAACCAGTGTAGTCCAGAGAGACCTACAACTGCAACTGTGCTCCTCCACTAGTTGCAACTGAAAGGCCCTGCAAATGGAGCAACAGGGCTATGCAGATGATGTGGCCTACACAATTCAGATGTTTTAAGACCTGGACAGGCAAAGAGAGAGTATGAGAATAGATTGGCAGCTAACATAAAAGGGAATTCAAAAGTCTTCTATAGGCATATAAATAATAAACGGGTAGTAATAGGAGGGGTGGGGCTGATTAGGGACCAAAAAGGAGGCCTACATATGGGGGCAGAGGGCATGGCTGAGGTACTAAATGAGTACTTTGCATCTGTCTTCACCAAGGAAGAAGATGCTGCCAAAGTCATAGTGAAAGAGGAGGAAGTGGAGATACTGGATAAGATAAAAATTGATAAAGAGGAGGTACTTGAAAGGCTGTCTGTACCTAAAGTTGATAAGTCACCAGGACCAGATGGGATGCATCCTAGGATGCTGAGGGAAGTTAAGGAAGAAAGTGCAAAGGTACAGGCCATAATCTTCCAATCCTCCTTAGATCTGGGGATGGTGCCAGAGGACTGGAGACTTGCAAATGTTACACCCTTGTTCAAAAAAGGGTGTAAGGATAAATCCAACAACGACAGGCCAGTCAGTTTAACCTCGGTAGTGGGGAAGCTTTTAGAAACGATAATCCGGGACAAAGTTAACAGTCGCGTGGACAAGTTTGGATTAATTAAGGAAAGCCAGCCCGGATTTGTTAAAGGCAAATCGTGTTTAACTAACTTAATTGAGTTTTTTGATGAGGCAACAG
The DNA here is from genome assembly GCF_052327205.1 of Somniosus microcephalus. Lineage (NCBI taxonomy): Eukaryota > Metazoa > Chordata > Chondrichthyes > Squaliformes > Somniosidae > Somniosus > Somniosus microcephalus. Next base: position 125,993,047 of record NC_140987.1, on the reverse strand, counting down.
AGAGGGTTGATGAGGGCAATGCAGTTGATGTGGTATACATGGACTTCTAAAAGGTGCTTGATAAAGTGCCTCATAATAGGCTTGCCAGCAAAGTTGAAGCCCATGGAATAAAAGGGATACTGGCAGCATGGATATGAAATTGGCTAAGTGACAGGAAACAGAGGGTAGTGGTGGACAGTTGTTTTCGGACTGGAGGAAGGTATACAGTGGTGTTCCCCAGGGGTCAGTACTAGGGCCACTGCTTTTCTTGATATATATTAATGACTTGGACTTGGGTGTATAGGGCACAATTTCAAAATTTGCAGATGACACAAAACTTGGTAGTAAATAGTGAAAAGGATAGTGATAGACTTCCAGAGGACATAGGCTGGTGGAATTGGCGGACACGTGGTAGATGAAATTTAACACAGAAAAGTGCGAAGTGATACATTTTGGTAGGAAGAACAAGGAGAGGCAATATAAACTAAAGGGTACAATCCTAAAGGGAGTGCATGAACAGAGAGATCTGGATGTATATGTGCACAATGCATTGAAGGTGGCAGGGCCGGTTGAGAAAGCGGTTAAAAAAGCATACGGGATCCTGGGCTTCATAAATAGAGGTGTAGAGTACAAAAGCAAGGGAGCTATGGTGAACCTTTATAAAACACTGGTTTGGCCTCAACTGGAGTATTGTGTCCAATTCTGGGCACTGCACTTTACGAAGGATGTGAAGGCCTTAGAGAGGGTGCAGAAAAGATTTATGAGAATGATTCCAGGGATGAGGGACTTCAGTTACGTGGATAGACAGGAGAAGCTGGGGTTGTTCTCTGTGGTGTATGTAACCTGTTCCACCTTAAGAGAACTTAAGCCTGTTCCACCTTAAAAGATGTACTACTTTCTCTGGCTGCTGTATACATAATACCGGTGGTGACCACACCGGTATATAAGCACTGTGTAGTAATATTGTATTCAGTATAGTCCCTACCTCCAACCTGTTGAATTTACTCTTGTAGTCTGTAGTAATTATCACTATAACACACAGACTTAACAGTGGCGACGAGTCCGATTCTTACCCTGCGGCAGTTATTTCCACGGCGGCTTCGTCCACAGACAGGACGTCGAAGAGAGGTTTCCACCCTCATCACCCTACTGGAAGACACGTCGAGCGGCAGCCATCGAGAAACCGGAGTGCAGAAGACATCCTGACCTCGAAGCCTCCATCAGCGACTGTCAGCTTCTTCTTTCTACCTCGGTGGTGGGTAAGCCGGGCAGCGACGCGACAGAAAGTCAACCGCGTTGGCTGTACAGACGGGGCTGGGAAGACGGAGGAATAAGGGCGGTGAGATCGATCGCGACCGGAGATAAGGGCCGGGCCGCTTTCGAGCGAGAGGCGCAGCGCGGGGACATCAATCGCGACCGGAGATAAGGGCCGCATTCGGGCTAAAAAGGCGCAGCGTCTGGGGAAACTGAAGGCGCGAGAGCCGCGGTGAAGCGGAGGCAGCGTCGGGGGACGGTTGAAGACCGCCAAGCGCGGGAAAACCGCCATTTTGTGGGCGGAGGACGACGACAAGAGCGGGAAGCCGCCATCTTGGATAACATAAAAATACAATAAATTGCAACGATGCCTAAACATGGGAACATTAATACCTTTGATAGTGACATCAAAGATTGGGCCGTGTATGTAGAACGCATACAAAATTATTGTAAGGCAAATAAAATTCCTGATGCAGATAAAGCACTAACATTATTAAATTTAATGGGTGCGAAGACATACGGGCAATTGAAACACCTGTTATCACCAGATGAACCGGCGGATAAGACGTTCGAGGAGATTGTTACTGTCCTGAAAAATCATCTAAACCCCACGCCGCTGATGCTAGCGGAACGATTTAAATTTTACAACAGAAGGCAGCTGCAGAATGAAAGCAATGCTGAATATTTGATGGAATTACGTAAGCTAGCAAAATATTGTCAGTTTGGAACGGGACTGACAGAGGCACTACGAGATAAATTTGTGTGTGGTTTATTTAAACAGGATACACAAAAGCGACTGCTCGAGGAGAATGAGCTGACGCTTGAGAAGGCGGTCACTATGGCAGCAGCACACGAAGCCGCAGCGAGAGGCACGGCAGTAATGCAGCTACGGTCACCGGAACTCGGTACAAACAAATTGGGTTTGAGTTCTGTCAAATGTTATCGTTGTGGAAAGACAACGCACGATCAGAACCAGTGTTGGTTTAAAAACCAAGAATGCAGAATGTGTGGCAGGCTTGGCCACATAGCTAAAGTATGCCGGTCAGGAAAGAAGACCAGCAACAAAAAGTCACCGCAAGGAAAATACGCAAAGGTACACAAGGTGACAAAGAACAGTTTGACCGAACAGAAGTCAGATTCAGACACTAGCAGTAATGAACTGGATAGCTTAAGAGTACACAACGTTGGTAAGGATGCAGATCTCCAGACAATTTGGGTCACTCTTCAGATAGCAGGAGTCCAAGTAAAAATGGAATTGGACACTGGATCGGCATTGACGGTCATGAATAAGAAAGATTACAGAAGGTTATTCCAACATATTCCCCTACAGGATACGGAGATTATATTGAAAACATACACGGGGCAAAGAGTGTACCCATCGGAAAAATAGAGGTAGAAGTGGTCCACAAGGGCGAAGAAAGCCAAGTAATGGACTTATATGTGCTACCTGAAGGAGGTCCACCACTACTGGGACGGGAGTGGATTAGGAAAATGAATATGGACTGGCACTCCTTGAAGGCACTAACGGTAGATTCCGGGGAAACAGATGTCAAACCTAAACGATTGTCCAGAATATTGGATGATGCTAAAGAGGTGTTCCAGCAGGGACTGGGAACACTGAGAGGAATTACGGCAAACATCAAGATTGATGAACATGCACAACCAAAATTTTTTAAAGCCAGACCGGTACCCTATGCAATACGACCTACTGTTGAAGCGGAACTGGAAGCACTAGAACGTTCAGGTGTACTGTCTAAGGTAGATTGGAGTGAGTGGGCTACGCCCATTGTTCCCGTTATGAAACGTCCTGCGAGCAACAAGCCAGGAGATCCAGGGAAGGTTCGCATCTGTGGAGATTTCAAAATCACCGTTAATCCGGTGCTTCACACGGTGCAGTATCCGCTTCCACGGATTGAGGATATTTTCGCTTCATTGTCTGGCGGGAAACACTTCACCAAGATAAACCTGGCGCAGGCGTACTTGCAGATGGAGGTTGAGGAAGAGTCACGCCAATACCTCACGATCAACACGCATCGAGGGTTGTACCGGTACAATAGGCTGGTTTTTGGAGTGGCATCGGCTCCAGCAATTTGGCAGAGGGCCATGGAGCAGGTATTACAGGGAATTCCAGGCACACAATGTTACCTGGACGATATTCTGATCACAGGTGATGGTGATGAACAACATCTCGCAAACTTGGAACTGGTGCTCAACAGACTGAACGAGTATGGACTTAGAGTAAATCGGCAGAAATGTGAGTTCTTCCAGAAGCAGATCTCGTACTGTGGCCATGTCATTGACCGGGAGGGGCTTCATAAGTCTCCTGACAAGATTGAGGCAGTTGTAAAGGCTCCCGCTCCGGAGAATGTCTCTCAGTTGAGGTCGTTTCTAGGATTAATTAACTATTACCATAAATTTCTGCCAAATCTATCCACGGTACTGCACCCGTTAAACGCTCTTTTACAGAAAGGGGTACCATGGGAATGGGGCGAAAACTGTAAGAAGGCATTTCGCAAAAGCAAAGAATTGATCACCTCAGAGGAAGTGTTGGCTCACTTCAACCCGACACTGCCTATTCGGTTGGCTTGTGATGCTTCTCCATATGGTATTGGGGCAGTACTCTCACACAAGTTGCCAAATGGCACGGAAAGGCCAGTCGCGTTTGCATCCAGATCATTGACCTCCGCTGAGCGCAACTATGCGCAGATCGATAGGGAGGCTCTTAGCCTTGTATGGGGAGTGAAGTTTAATCATTACCTGCAGGGCCAAAAATTCACACTTCTGACAGACCATCAACCGTTGGTATCCATTTTTAACCCTAAGAAGGGTGTTTCGGTGATGACAGCGCAGCGTCCCCAGAGATGGTCTCTTTTCCTAGGGGCACATCAATATCAAATAGAATTCAAAGGTACGAAACAGCATGGCAATGCTGATGGGCTGTCGCGCCTGTCACTACCTGAAGAAGAAGACACGACGCAAGTTGACCCTGTTGAGTTATTTCATTCGACCATCATCGAGTGTTTACCAGTCACCAATGCAAGTATTGAAAGAGAAACCAGGAACAACCCGACACTGTCCAGAGTCTACGAGGTGACAGTGAAAGGATGGCCAACACAGGGTGACCCTCTGTTACCGGCATTTTCGGCAAGGCAAGACCAGCTGTCCATCTGCCATGGTACCTTGATGTACGGGACAAGAGTGATTATTCCTCCCAAGTTAAGGGAAAGAGTTTTAAACGAATTGCATGAAGGTCATCTGGGGGGAGTTAAAATGAAAAGTCTTGCTAGGGCTTATGTATGGTGGCCGGGTATTGACCAACAGATTGAGGAGTTAACGAAAAGCTGCGCTGGGTGCCAAAAAGTGCAAAATGCACCTCCGATAGCACCGCTACACCCATGGGAATGGCCTTCAGCCCCATGGCAACGCATACACATTGACTTTGCTGGTCCATTCATGGACTCCATGTTCCTAATCGCGGTGGACGCACATTCCAAATGGCCAGAAGTCATCAAGATGAATACCACTACTTCAGAAAAGACAATTGCGGTGTTAAGAACAATATTCGCAAGGAACGGATTGCCAGAACAGATCTGTTCGGACAACGGACCACAGTTTGTATCGGAAGAATTCCGACAATTCTTAAAGAAGAATGGAGTAAAACATTATACCTCTGCCCCATATCATCCGGCGACAAACGGGTTGGCTGAAAGATTTGTCCAGACATTCAAAAAGGCAATTAAGGCCATGAACGATGATCAGATTCCGCTGCAACACAAGGTCGACAAGTTCCTGATGTCATATCGAAACGCCGATCATGCAGTGACTAACCAAAGTCCTGCCATGATGTTTTATAACAGGAGGTTGCGGTCCAAGTTGGACTTGTTAAAACCAAATGTGCGGAGGGAAGTGGAAAACAAACAGTTTCGGCATATTAACAACAAGACCACTCGAACTTTCGATGTAGGACAACCAGTGTTGGCAAGGGGCTATGGAAATGAAAAATGGCAGTCTGGAACAATTCGGGCCAGACAAGGACCTCTGATGTACACAGTAGATATTGGTCATAATGTGATAAGGCGTCATGCGGATCAACTGGTAGAGTCGAGAGCAAGGGTCGAACCCATGGTTGTGACAGAGACAACTGTGGAAGACGTTAATGAACCTGAAGCATCTACCTCGGCAGGGAATGTACTTGATGATGATGACACCCAATACATTGGAAACCAAATAGAGGAGGCACCTCAACAACAAGAATCAGAGACTGCTGAGAGGCGTTATCCAAGCCGCATCAGAAAGCCTCCTGAGAGACTGAACCTTTGAACTGTTATACCTGAAGTTATATATGTATATATGTTATTATGTTATGTTAAATGGGGATATGACTGTTAAGCTAAAAAGGGAGGATTGTGGTGTATGTAACCTGTTCCACCTTAAGAGAACTTAAGCCTGTTCCACCTTAAGAGATGTACTACTTTCTCTGGCTGCTGTATACGTAATACCGGTGGTGACCACACCGGTATATAAGCACTGTGTAGTAATATTGTATTCAGTATCGTCCCTACCTCCAACCAGTAAAGACCTGTTGAATTTACTCTTGTAGTCTGTGTAGTAATTATCACTATAACACACAGACTTAACAGTTCTCCTTAGAGCAGAGAATGTTGAGAGGAGATTTGATAGAGGTGTTCAAAATCATGAGGGATCTAGACAGAGTAGATAGAGAGAAACTGTTCTCATTGGCCGAAGGGTCGAGAACCAGAGGACACAGATTTAAGGTGATTGGCAATAGAACCAAAGGCGACATGAGGAACAACTTTTTTTACTTAGCGAGTGGTTAGGATCTGGAATTCACTGCCTGAAAGGGTGGTGGAGGCAGATTCAATCATGACTTTCAAAAGGGAATTGGTTAAGTACCTGAAGGAAAAAAAATTACAGGGCTACGGGGAAAGGGCGGGGGAGTGTGACTAGCTGACGTGCTCTTGCAGAGAGCTGGCATGGGCTCGACGGACCAAATGGCCTCCTTCCATGCTGTAACTATTCTATGATTCTATGGGGGGGAATTTTTCAGGGGGTCAGCGGGTGCGTTCAGTGGCGGGTCAGGTGGGAAAATGTTTTTTTTTTGACAGCGGGTCAGGACCCCGCTGTCAACCTGCTGTCACACGCCTTTCCCAGATGTCGGGTCTGTCAGTGCTGAACAGACCCAACACGCAGCGGCGGGGGAGGCAGTTCAGGTTATTATGACCTTGTTAACAGCCCATTAAGAAGTATTTTGAGTTCTGTGGTAAACCACTGTCATACCTGTCTGTGTCTGTATGTGTATTCCACTAGGTACAGGTCTGGACATGCCTCGGCTGACTCCTCCCACTATTCCAGGTATATAAGTGACTACCTCCCAGTCCCTTAGTATTCTGGACGGGTCGACCACTCGAGACAAGACCTTCATTCTTTAGTTAATAAAAGCCTGATTGTTACTCGCTCAACTTCAGTCTTTTGAGTAATTGATGGCGCATCAAGTTCACCTTTACATTTTACGAGGTCGCCCACGGGGCCCACGCTACTCGGGGATCACATCAGGTAAGAAGGTCGGGAGTTGTATGACCATGCAATCATCTCATTATGTGACAGCTGCAAATGTGCTATAAAAGCTCCCATCTCACATTTGTTCACTTTCCAAGCTCAGAAGCTGTTGCTTACTGCATTTGGAAGATAGATTGAGCTTTATACAGGTTGCAAGTGTTTGGAGTAAACTCTGTATCCAGTGTCACCTCATTGGAACAACCTCTCTCACCATTGATACAGGGCATCAGCACCCGACCACATTGCTGCCCAGGATGCCAGGGATAGTCTCACCATAGCCAGATCTACTTCACTTGACACTGTACACCCTGGCTGCCACATGATGTGCCAGATTGGCACCACCCTACATCAACACCATAAAGCATCCCCTACAATGCCCAAGCCATTCCCTTCACACTCATCATCATTGTGGGGGTTACCTTTATGTCTCACCATTCACTGCAACTCACCAAGGCATTTCCAAAGGTTCACACAAATCTGTCCAAGAACGCAAAGTGTTGAAAATAAAGATTTCAATGTTTGACAGCACATGAACAGAAACTTCACATGAACATTGGCTAAAACACAAAAGTGCCTACCCTTGTGTGTTGTTAGTTGGTATGATTGGACTAGGATGAGGGTGAGTGTGAGGGGTGGTTAGTGAGATGGGGAAGTGATAATGTAGGTAGAGAGGGATGGCTGGAGGTGCAAGGTATGTTGGTGTGAGTAAGGATGTGCAGGAGTAGGGTAGGGAAGGCAGAGTGATGGGGATTGTAAAGTCCGCGCCTCAATAATACACGGACTTCGGGAGAACAGTTTAACAGGTACTTTACTGAACAAGAGGCAGCTTGAAACTGAAACTACAGAAGCCTGCTAGGGCCTTTTATACAGGGGTGGTCACTGCCGGTACTGCAGTCTAAGACCAGTTATTCCCTTAAAGGGACATACACAACAATTCCTCCCCTTTTAGATAAACAGTACATAACATTCATTTAACAACTAAATAATAACTAATTACAATTACAATTACAATTTTCTCAGTAATATATACATCAACTGAAATAGTCATTTATAAGTTCAGTCTTTGAGGAGGCTTCCTGATCCGGACTGGATAGCGCCTTTCTCGAGTATCCTGTTCTGGCGGTGGAGTCAATTCTGGCTCATTGTCATTGGTTGGTTCGTCAGCTTCCAATACCCCTGCTTCTGAGGTAGACGCAATCTGTACTTCGGGCTCATTACCAGGTGCACATGCTTGTGGTACAGGTTTGGCTTGTTCCTGGGACTCTAGAATCTGGTCAGCATGGCGTCTCACGATGCTCTCTCCAACGTCCACTGTGTACATTAGTGGTCCCTGCTGTGTGCATATCGTACCTGGCTGCCATTTTTCTGTTCGGTAGTCACGGGCCAAGACTGGTTGCCCTATCTTGAAGCTCCTGGTTGGCTTCTCATTTATGTGCTGGAACTGCTTATCCTCAACATCTCGTCTTATGTTTGGTTTGAGCAAATCCAAGCGACATCTTAGTCTCCGGTTGAAAAACAGTATGGCTGGAGTTTGGCTGGTTACTGCATGTGTCGCATTCCAGTAAGCAAACAGGAAGTTATCCACCTTGTGTTGCAGTGGTATGTCGTCATTATACATTGCCTTTATGGCCTTTTTAAAGGTCTGAACAAACCTCTCAGCCAATCCATTTGTGGCTGGATGATAGGGGGCAGATGTGTAATGTTTCACCCCATTATTCTTCAGGAACCTCCGGAAATCCTCAGACACAAACTGTGGGCCATTGTTGGAACAGATCTGTTCTGGTAACCCATTCCTGGCGAAGATGGTCCTTAGGACTGCAACAGTTTTCTCCGTGGTGGTGGAGGACATTTTAATGACCTCTGGCCATTTCGAATGGGCGTCCACAGCGATTAGAAACATTGAGTCCATAAATGGACCAGCGAAATCAATGTGTACCCGTTGCCATGGAGATGAGGGCCACTCCCATGGATATAGCGGGGCCTGTGGTGGAGCGTTTTGGACCTTCTGGCATCCTGTGCATCTCTTGGTCATATCCTCGATTTCTTTATCGATTCCCGGCCACCACACAAACGCCCTGGCTAGGCTCTTCATTTTTACCCCTCCCAGATGACCCTCGTGAAGCTCATTGAGTACTCTATCTCTCAACTTGGGTGGAATTACCACTCGGCCACCTCATTTGCCTTGCAGTACACTTCGATTCTTTCTACATACGTGGTCCAGTCTTCTACCTCGTTGTCGAAAGCAGTGATACTGCCACTTTTCGGCATCTTGGGCGATTTAAAATGGCGCCTCCCGCACTTTTGCTTCTTCCCCAATGGAATAAAATGGCACCTCCCGCGCTTTTGCTTCTTCCCCAACGGGATAAAATGGCGCCTCCCGCGCTTTTGCTTCTTCCCCTTACTGCCACGCTGCTCCTAGCGTTCTACAGGGTAATGGCGGTGACCCGCAGCTTCGGCGTGTCTCGCTTTCCTTCCACCCCCGTTTGGTTTCTCTCCGCTGTCCTGTTCTCGAGTACCGACCGCGCCCTGTGCGCTCCACCCTCTCTCTCTTGTTTTCTTTTCCCGGCGACGCTGCGCGGCCCGATTTGTAGAGCCGCTCGATCGAGCTTGAGCCCGCCGCAGTCCGGAAAGGTCAGCACGCTACCTGCTACCAGCACGATTCGCTGGAACCACAGTCTCTCCCGCAATTCTCCAAACACCGATGGATTCTTTGGGCGGTTGCCCTCGGTCGACGCCCATTGCTCAGACTACAACCTTCCAGGACCTTCCTTTCAGGCGAGATCCCCGTGAGATGATGCCACACTGCAGGTGAGTTCAAACTTACTCATCGCCACTGTCAAGTCCGCGCCTCAATAATACACGGACTTCAGGAGAACAGTTTAACAGGTACTTTACTGAACAAGAGGCAGCTTGAAACTGAAACTACAGAAGCCTGCTAGGACCTTTTATACAGGGGTGGTCACTGCCGGTACTGCAGTCTAAGACCAGTTATTCCCTTAAAGGTACATACACAACAGGGATGTGATGAATGGCACAGCAGGATGAGGTTGAGTGTGGCTTTGTACTAATGTTTCGTGATCTACTGAGATCATTGAAAGGTTTGCGCCACTGCAGCCTAGTCCTCTTTACGATATCCCTGCTTGTGTCCTCCTGTGCAATGTACAACCAGGCTGTGTTGGTGTCCTGGGAAGGTCTCTTCTGCCCATTGGAAGGGAGGCAAACCTCCCTGCATGCTGTGACTCCCCTCAGAAGCGTATGGAGGGAGTCATGGGAGAGCCTAGGTGCAGCCGTGCACCTCTGTGCAGTGCCTGTCAGTGTTTGCAGCACCTCAATGCTGTAGAACACTGACAACACAACTGTCAAAGTAAATTTGCGCATGGTCCCTTTAAGGAAACCGGCTGATGACGCGTCATCAAATGATGTCATCAGACCTGCTTCCTTCAATTGGCCGGCAAACGCGCTGGGAGGGCTTAACAAGCCCAATCAGGGGAAACTCATTTTGGACAGCGGGCTGGAGACAGCAGCGGGGTTGGGACCCACCACCGACATCGCCCACCACAGACCCGCCGAGGTTGTTAAAATCCAGCCCATAATATGATTCTATGACAGGCACACTGCTCACCTGAGGGGGCGGGGGGAAGAGAAAAATTGTAGCTTATATCACCCTGCTGATTAGTTCATACTGACTACATGGTATTAACATATTTAGCAGTGACTAAATCGCAAAACCAAAAACAGAAATTGACCATGAACATTTCCACTCAACTTTACCTTCAGCCCTTACAACCTAACCGGGAAACATAGATTTTAATAAACAGGCAAGTGCCCTAAAGCGGCATTCCCCATAAGTTAGGATGGCAAACCCCACCCACCACCACCATCCAGTGTCCCATCTACTCTATTCATAACTCAGCCTGCCTTCTGCCCACAGACCTCATAGTATTTTAAAAGAGTGATGAAAGTGCTTCAAGGATATAGTGTATTCATGGGTTTAAATTATACTGATTAAAGACAAGAATGAATCTGTGCAATGAGATGTTCTGCACTCTCTCTCACTCCAGCCTTCATGTTGTCCCACATATAATCAATTGGCACCTTTTTCCTGGCCCTGGTTCTGGTGCCGTAACATTTTCAGATGACATCATCCCTGGAACATATGGAAATATGAAGTGAGAATGAAACTAGAACTGTCCATTGTGTAAAGGGACTGGAAATCAATAAACCAATGAAAACTTCCATTATTACACCACTTAACTGAAATGAATGGCAAGAAAAGACGTGCTGAAAACAAGCAATTGACTGAAAGGAAGCAGAATGTAGTCTAAGTGGATTCTTGCAAGTACCTGTACAATTCATCTGAATGTTGTTTGAGTTGTAAATGAAGGTATTCAACAACAACAACAACAACTTGTATTTATATAGCACCTTTAACGTAGTAAAATGTCCAAAGGCGCTTCACAGGAGTATTAAAAGACAAAAAATTTGACACCGAGCCACATAAGGAGAAATTAGGGCAGATGAGCAAAAGCTTGGTCAAAGAGGTAGGTTTTAAGGCGGAGAGGTTTAGGGAGGGAATTCGAGAGCTTAGGGCCTAGGCAACAGAAGGCACGGCCACCAATGGTTGAGCGATTATTGATGTGCCTTCAATAACTCAAAGACAAGGAATTTAAAGGATTCAACTAAAGGCTTTTAATCACTAAGAACATAGCAGCATAGCAGGTCTTCCCACATCGAGTTCATCTGGTAGTGAGTGACTCATACAGCTCCTGAGACCTTTATATGGCAAAAGACAGGGGCGTAGCCAATTCACACAATAGGAACAAAAGGGTGTGGTTCACACAATACAAGGAGGTAAAATACAAGCAGGTCTGATGAAGGCAAATTTCATCACATTCTCCCCTTCTACAGATTTAGTCTGTCCGGGGGTGTGATAGTCCTTCCTGAACGTCGCAACAGTACCTCGGGTTCCGACCGGGAGTCCGTGGTGCCCTCCTGGGCATACCCATGTGCCGGGGGTGTTGCAGGTACTTCTGGGGGTGGTGAGGATACCTCTGGGGATGGTGGAGGTTCTTCTGGGGGTGGTGGTGATGGGTCGTCGTCGTCGCTTCCTGCCGAGGCGAGGTCCTTTATGCACACGGTGTCTTCACGCCCGTCGGCGTGCTTGACGTACGCGTACTGTGGGTTTGCGTGGAGTAGGTGTACTGCCTCCACGAGGGGATCCGTTTTGTGGCCCCTCACATGCTTCCGTAACAGGACTGTCCCTGGGGTGGAGAGCCACGAGGGTAGGGATACTCCTGAGGTTGATTTGCGGGGAAAAACAAACATCTTCTCGTGAGGAGTGGCGTTAGTAGCAGTACACAGTAGCGACCTTATCGAGTGGAGTACGTCTGGGAGGACCTCCTGCCAGCGGGAGGTGGGGAGGCCTTTAGACCTTAGTGCTAAGGTGACCGCCTTCCACACTGTCGCGTTCTCCCTCTCCACTTGCCCATTACCCCGGGGTTTATAACTAGTGGTCCGACTCGTGGCTATCCCCTTCGACAGCAGGTATTGGCGCAGTTCATCGCTCATGAACGACGCCCCCCTGTCAGTGTGGATGTAGTTAGGCATGCCAAACGTGCAAAACAGGTTGCCGAGGCACTTGATGACCGTGGCACTGGTCATATCTGGGCAGGGGTAGGCGAATGGGAAGCGGGAGTACTCATCCACAATGTTGAGAAAGTACACATTGCGGTCGGTGGAGGGGAGTGGTCCCTTGAAATCTAAGCTCAGGTGCTCGAATGGCCGTGTAGCTTTGATCAGGTGGGCTCGGTCGGGTCTGAAAAAACGGGGCTTGCATTCCGCACAGATGCGGCAGTCCCTGGTCCTCGATGGAATAGGGTAGGTTACGGGATTTTATAAAGTGGAATAGCCGGGTGACCCCCGGGTGGCAGAGGCCATTGTGGAGGCCCTGTAGCCTGTCCCCCTGGATGCTGGCACACATCCCTCGTGATAGGGCGTCGGGGGATTCGTTGAGGGCCCCCGGCCTATATATTATGTCGTACTCAAACGTGGAGAGTTCGATCCGCCACCTGAGAATTTTGTCGTTCTTGATCTTCCCCCTCTGTTTGTTGTTAAACATGAAGGCTACCGACCGCTGGTCGGTAAGCAGGGTGAAGCGTTTGCCGGCTAGGTAGTGCCTCCAGTGCCGCACTGCCTCCACTATGGCCTGGGCCTCCTTCTCTACCGAGGAGTGTCTGATCTCGGGCCCTTGGAGGGTTCTTGAGAAAAAGGCTATGGGCCGCCCATCCTGGTTGAGGGTGGCTGCTAAAGCGAAGTCGGACGCATCGCTTTCGACCTGGAAAGGGATGTTTTCGTCCACTGCCCGCAGCGCGGCCTTCTCAATGTCGTGTTTAATGCTGTTGAAGGCGGCGTGGGCCTCGGCTGTGAGCGGGAAGGACATTGATTTCAGGAGGGGATGGGCCTTGTCGGAATAATTGGGGACCCATTGGGCGTAATAGAAGAACCCCAGGCACCTTTTCAGGGCCTTGGGAGTGTTTGGTAGGGGTAGCTCCCGTAGGGGGCGCAATCGGTCGGGTTCCGGACCGATTTCCCCGTTTTCCACCACGCAGCCCAGGATACAGAGGCGCGTGGTGCTAAAGACACACTTATCCTCGTTGTAGGTGAGATTGAGTCTGAGGGCGGTTTTCAGAAATCTCGCGAGGTTCGAGTCGTGGTCTTGCTGGTCGTGGCCGCAGATGGTGACGTTGTCTAGATATGGGTAGGTGGCTGTTAACTGGTTCTCATCGACCATGCGGTCCATCTCCCGCTGGAAGACCAAGACCCCGTTCGTTACCCCAAAGGGGACTCTGAGGAAGTGGTAGAGATGTCCATTCGCCTCGAAGGCGGTGTATGGACGGTCCTCCGGCCTAATGGGGAGCTGGTGGTATGCCGATTTTAGGTCGATGGTGGAAAACACCCGGTATTGCGCGATTTGGTTAACCATATCCGCTATGCGGGGCAGAGGGTAGGCGTCAAGCTGGGTGTATAGATTAACCGTCTGGCTATAATCTATCACCATCCGCTTTTTTTCGCTACCCTTAACTACTACTACCTGGGCGCGCCACGGGCTGGTACTGCATTCGATGATACCCTCCCGCTTGAGTCTTTCTACTTCCGACGCAATGAACCGTCTATCCTCCCAGCTGTACCGCCTACTCTTGGTCGCTATGGGTCGGCAGTTGGGTGCGAGGTTGACGAACAGAGAGGGCGGCTTGACCTTCAGGGTAGCCAGACCGCACACTGTGAGTGGCGGCTGGGACCCACCGTAGGTAAGCGTGATACTTTGGTGGTGGCACTGGAAGTCCAGACCCAAGATCACGCTCACACAGAGATCTGGCATTATCAATAGTTTAAAATCTCTGTAATCATTGCCTTTTACCGACAACATAACCACGCAGAAACCTATAATTTTTGAGGTATGAGTCTTATTGGCCATGGCGATTTTGCCCTGTGTGGGGACTATCGTTAGAGAAAGTCGTTTTACCAGGCTAGGATGAATAAAGCTTTCGGTGCTCCCGCAGTCAATCAAGCATTTAACCTTGTTCCCGTTTACCTCTATGTCCATCATCGATTTAGACAACGGATGTGGCCTGGATTGATCCACTGTGATCGAGGCCACCAGTGGGTCCTGGAGGTCCGTGTAGTCGGGGCAAGATGGTGGACTCCATGAGGGTGGACAAGATGGCTTCCAAGATGGCCGCTCCCACGGCGCGCACGCGGCAGTGGTGGAGTTGGAGGCGGGGTTCCCTCTGCAGACTTTGCTGAAGTGTCCTTTCTTCCCGCATTTAAAACAGGTGGTGCCCTTCGCTGGGCACAGATGCCTGGAGTGTTTGTCCTGACCGCAGAAGTAGCATTTCGGGCCCCGATGCATCGCGGCAGTAGTGGGGCTCCTGGGTGGAGGCTGGGGCTCCGATGGTGCTGGGCTGGCCTGAGACCTGGGAGGTGAAGATGGCTTCCAAGATGGCGGCCCCCACGGCGCGCACGAGGCGGAGTGGGCCGCGTGGCCTGGGGAACAGGATTCAGAGTTCCTCTGGGCCATATCCAGCGATCGCGCTATATCTATAGCCTGTTTTAAGTCCAGTCCCTCCTTTTCAAACAGTCTCTGCCGAATATAATTTGAACTGAGGCCCGCAATAAGGGAGTCTCAAATCAGCTCCTCCGTGTACACGATGGCAGACACGGCCTTACAGTTACAGTCTCTGCCCAGTACTTTTAGGTTTAGTATAAAGTCCTCTAGTGACTCACCATGCCGCTGCGTGCGAGTAGTCAGAAGATGCCTGGCGTACACCACGTTTATTGGCCGCGCGTAGTGGGCCTTCAGGATGGTGCAGGCCTCCAAAGATGTGCAGGTTAGGTTGATTGGCTATGATAAATTGACCCTTAGTGTTAGGAGGATTAAATACGTGGGGTTACTGGGATATGTGTTGGTGTGTTGGTGTAGGGGTTATGGGGATCGGGTGGGATATGTGTCGGTGCAGGCTCGATGGGCCGAAATGGCCTCTATCTGCACTGTGGGGTTTCTGTGATTTCTGTGATTTCCCCGTAGCTGGTGGCATCTTGGATGAGAGGGGAGACCCGATGGCTCACCCAGTTTCGCAGGATTCCCAGTTTCATGTCTCCGGTAGCGGTTTCGGCTGCGGCTATGGCAGTGGATGAGTTTGCAATGAAAAATTCGAAGCATTGGAACCAGTGTCCGAACTGCGTGGCTGCGTCTGAGGCATGGGGGTCCAGATCCAAGCGCTCTGGTTTCAGGAGTCGATCCATCTTGGTGTTTTAGTGATTAAAATTGATGTGCCTTCAATAACTCAAAGACAAGGAATTTAAAGGATTCAACTAAAGGCTTTTAATCACTAAGAACATAGCAGCATAGCAGGTCTTCCCACATCGAGTTCATCTGGTAGTGAGTGACTCATACAGCTCCTGAGACCTTTATATGGCAATAGACAGGGGCGTAGCCAATACACACAATAGGAACAAAAGGGTGTGGTTCACACAATACAAGCAGGTAAAATACAAGCAGGTCTGATGAAGGCATATTTCATCACAATTATAATCAGGGGTGCTCAAGAGGGCAGAATTAGAGGAGTGCAGACATCTCGGGGAGTTGTGGGGCTAAAGGAGATTACAGAGATAGGGAGGGGCGAGGCCATGGAGGGGTTTGAAAACAAGGATAAGAATTTTGAAATTGAGGCATTGTTTAACCGGGAGCCAATGTAGGGCAGCGAACACAGGGGTGATGGGTGAACAGGACTTGGTACGAGTTAGGACACGGGGGCAGCCGAGTTTTGGATCACCTCAAGCTTACGTATATACATATATACATGCATAAAATTCAGTGCTGTGCATTTAGGATTACTGATGCTAATTCAGGCAGAAAAGATGCATACGACATTAATTCAACAGGCAGACCCAGCTGAATTATACAAGGTACAAACCTGAATAATCTGCCTTAAGTAGGAACTGGTTGCTGTACAATAGGTACTACATCCAGAGAGCACCTAGCATTGTTTATATTATGTGTTAAGTTGCTAGAAAACACTGCTTACATGTATACAAATAAATGTCGGACCTCCCAGCAGATTGATGTGATGATGTGCCTAGCAACATCAAAGGGTTGTCAAGGCATTGACTGTTCTCCAGGGTTTAATTTACCGCAGTGCACAGTTGATAAAGGAATAATGCTAAAATGCGAATCTAGCGTGTGTGTACAGAGGAAATGTAGTGCAGTAAAATTGCACATCATAAATGTTCTCGCTTGCTCAACAGTGCAGCATAGCACTGTAGCATGCAGAAAACAACAAAGCCCCAATTTTAACCTGGGGCGGGAGTGTGGGGTGCGAGGTATGTGGCCGGAGCAACATGGAACCACCCAAGGTGGCGCCAGTGTGAGGCCCAGGCAATTGTTACTCCAGGCCTCATTTAGCAACATCAGAGTGTCGTCAAGGCATTGACTGTTCTCCAGGGTTTAATTTACGCTGACTTCCACCCAAAGCCGCCGTAAGATCGCATGACTGCAGCCGGCACCAGGGTCCCAAGGAAACAGTCCGCACTGAGGTTGGTACTGGAGGAGGTTTGTGACGATCGAAGGTGGGGGAGGTGGAGAAGCCGGGGCTGAAGGGGCCCAAGGATTCCTTGTGGGGCTAAGAGGAGCACTCCAGGCCCACAAGGAAGCCTTAAAAAGATGAATAAAGTGAACTTACCTGGGCCTCTTCTGTCCCCGATCTTGCTTGATGCCAGCTTTCGCTGGTGGCTCTGGGACTTTGCATGATTCGTACATTTCACTGTTCAATTCATCTTGGGACCAAATTATGTCATCGACATTTAAATAGCTGTGATGCCTCTGCCTGCCTGTGGCGGGCGGTCTCAACGCTCCTGAAAACCCAGGAGTGTAAATGGCGAGGGGCGCGAACGCTGCAGAAACTCAGCAGGAAGCGCCCGGCTGCCATTTTAAGCCCCCGCCTGCACTGTTTGCCTGCTGGTCAGGTTAAAATCGGAGCTCAAGATTTAAGAAATGAAGGAGACAAAAGTAGTAATAACAAGGTAAGCTCTTATGAAAAGTTCTTCCATATTTTCTTTCTCAAAAGTATGAAGACCCTCCCTTCACTCCCCAATCATCCTGGGTCTCCCCGAACAGCAAACCATCTTTAATCAAAAAAGATAGGTGTACAAATTTCTTACAGGCCTCAGCCAATGTTACTATTGGTTAATGGCTTCAAGTGCATGAGAGCAAACCAATTTCACCTCTCCTCCGTAGGTAGGCCTCTGGGTTCTGTTTAGTACATTGCTAGACAAGTAAATGAGTTGGGGAACTCAGAAAAATGGCGGATCAAAACTGCACCCCACCACATAAATAAAGATCTTAAAACTGGTGAACCTAGGCTACTGGTAATAATCTACGAGGAACACATCAAGAGGCACATTTTTGTAAACATAAGCCTTCAGTCACCTGTTGGGATGTTAAAACTACAACATATATAACTCCATCAGTTGCTCAGTGATTGCACTGGCTAGTGCGGAATTTAACTATACAAATCAGGACCGTGCCAGGTTTAATTCCCAGTCTGTGCTGAGGTAGCTGATCTCAGCCAGGGTAGCAGCAGAGGTTATAATTGGCCTTGGCATCCTTGGACTGTGAAGAGGTAAAAGTTAGCTAAGATTCGCTCTCTCAATCACTCCTGCCTCTCAGTACCACAGATTTTTATGGGAGACTTTTACTATATTCAAGGAAAAGTGTAATATTTTCCTATAGGGTGTAATCCCATCGCTACTTTAGCAGGATGGGTCTTCCATGACTCCATGCTTGCAACATTAATATGACTGATTTCCCAGGGTCAGCCTTACTTACAGACCTTCAGTGGGATTATTCTGGGCTGGATTTTGTCAATGGGGGGGCGTTGGGGGCGGGACTGCTGGTTTTCGGGTTTCAGTCCCGCCCCCAACGACATCTGGCCAACCCAAGTTATTTTCCCTTGATTTACCTTGTTAAGCCCGCCCTGCGGGCTTAGCCGGCCAATTAAGGGAAAGCCAGTGACAGAGGACGTCAGCATATGATGTTTCATCTGTCGAAAAAATTTTGACAGAGGAATTGTCAGTGTTGGACAGCTTTGAGAAGCTGTCAAACAGTGATAATCTCTGTTCTAAGGTGAGCCTGAAGGCCTCTCCTCAGCAGAAAGCGCATGGCTGCTGCATCTGAGAATGCAGCAGTCATTCTGTCATCTCTGCCGTGGAGATGAGGCACCTCCGGATCTCCAAGGGTTGAAGCCTGCAGGAAGAAGCAAAGATAAGTAAACTTTTTCCAACACTTTACACTCACCTCTCATACTTACCTCTCCACACTTGCACCCATCACTCACCTCTACAGCGGACCTTTCGATCCCGCTCACCCCCGCAGACCCACTGCTCACCTCGCTGGCCCTGGCAAGGTTCGCAGCCGTCGGGAAGCCCGCACTTGCAGGAGTAAAATGGAGATAAGCCTCAAAACTGTCTGTTAACTACCTGTTAACAGGCAGTTAATTGGCTCTAATCCCCTTCCTGCCTCGAGGAGATGGGTCCCTGCGAAGATGGCATGGAGATGGGTTGGGAGCCTCCATACCCGCCTCCCCAGGGCTGGGAAAGTTCCCCCAGAGAGTCTGCCTTTGAGGCCGGGTCAGTTGAAGAAAAACGTGGCTTTTTACATTTTTTAATTTTCAAGCGGAGGGAGTGTAATCAATTACAGTTCCCTGGGAGGGGAGAGGCGAATTAATTTTAAATCCCCCTCCGCCAGCCATAGCAATACCGCACAGTAGGGACACAATGCTCAATGTTGCTATGGTGTTAATGACAGGAAAAACGTTGTATTACATTCGCCCATCTTTAATGTATCATTTGAATACACCTGTCCATATTTAGGTGGGTATAGTCAATGTCCACCCACTGTCAAGTCTGGTGGAAAATCCTGGAAATGGCAGTGGGCCTCAAGGAGTCTGCAGAATGGCTCCCTTGCAATCAGTTCTGCTGGGCACAGATCCAGTAAAACCTCATCTATCAAGTTCTCTTAATTTCCCTAAAAAAATTTTCATCCTGCAGCAGAGTGGGTGAGGTGAGTAATTTTCTCTCAGGCGTCTCTACTGCACTTAGCAACATTCATAATTAACACAGCCTCGGATCAGTAATTTGCTTGTTATAAATTACAGACATAAAAGCATGCTGCAGCATAATGGTCCACCACAGAATACACCGCGCTGGTACATGAACCAATATGATGTACCAATGAGCTGACACCATAATTAACAGTTTCATCAACCTGATAAATAAAAGAAACCTGAAGAGACCTGAAATATTAACTCTGTTTCTCTCTCCACAGATCCTGCCTGACCTGCTGAGTGTTTTCCAGCATTTTCTGTTTTTATTTCAGATTTCCAGCAACCCGCAGTATTTTGCTTATGTTTTAAAGAAATCTGAAGGATTGATCTAAATAGACTACATGACAGCACTGGATGTAGGCATATCCCACTAAATTAGTTATGCTGTTGTTTCTTGTGATTTTCAAACCTTAGGTTTTAAATAACAATGATGCTGACATTATGGCCGCGATTCTGTCATCGGTGTCGGGTTGGGTGCGGGACAGCTGGTTTCTGGCTTCCAGTCCCACCCCCAGCAGCTTCCGCTCCACAGGCGTGATTTTACCTCGATTGATCTTGTTAAGCCCGCCCTGTGGGCTTGCCGGCCAATTAACAGGAAGCGGGTCTGATGATGTCATTTGATGACGCATCATCTGCCGGTTTCTTTAAAGGGACCATGCACAATTTTATTTTGACAGTTGATTTCTCAGTGTTTGACAGCATTGACAATCACTGCACAAAGGTGACTTCTTGCACCCAGGCTCTCCAATGAATTCCTCCATAGGATGGAATAGATGACAGCTGCAGGTGAGGTGACAGAAGCGATTGGAAAACCAAGCCAGAAGCGGCAAAATCCAAAAACAGGCTGAAAATTACTGGCAAGTATCTGTTAATAGGCAGGTAATTGCCTTTAATCCGCTTCCCGCCACTAGGTGTCGGGTCCATTCGCAAATCGGGGACCTGACACTTGGGAAAGATGTTTGGAGGCGGGTTGGTGGCGGGATTGGAATCCGCCGTCAATCAAATCAAATTTAACCGCTGAGCTGCCTCCAAACCCGCCCTCTGAGCACCGGCAAAATCACGGCCTTTGTCATTCACAGAATCACAGAATCACAGAATCCCCACAGTGCAGATAGAGGCCATATCACAATGTATCATTAAGCACATTCAACAAAATTTAAAAGCAAAAATTAACCGGAAGACTACTTTCCCATACAGATCAGTTTATTTTTGTGTCTGTTATATATAGAATCATAGAATGATACAGCACAGAACGAGGCAATTCAGCCTATCAGGCCTGTGCCGGCTCTTTGGAAGAGCTATTAAATTAGTCCCACACCCCTGCTCTTTCCCCATAGTCCTGCAATTTTTTTCCCTTCAAGTATTTATCTAATTCCCTTTTGAAAGTTATTATTAAATCTGCTTCCACCACCCTTTCAGGCAATTCATTCCAAGTCTAACAACTTGCTGCATAATTTTTTTTTCCTCATGTCGCCTCTGGTTCTTTTGCCTATTACCTTAAATCCATGTCCTCTGGTTACCAACCTTTCTGCCATTGGAAACAGTTTCTGCTTATTTACTCTATCAAAACCCTTCATGATTTTGAACACCTTTACCAATCTCCCCTGAACCTTCTCTGTTTTAAGGAAAACAACCCCAGCTTCTCCAGTCTCTCCAAATAACTGAACTCCCTCATCCCTTGTACCATTCTAGTCAATCCCTTCTGCATCCTTTCTAAGGCCTTTACATCCTTCCTAAAGTGCGGTGCCCAGAATTGGACACAATACTCCAGCTGGGACCTAACCAGTGTTTTATAAAGGTTTAGCATAACTTCCATGCTTTTGTACTCTATGGGGGGAATTTTAACCTTAGAAAAACGGGTGGGTTTCGAACGTGGGGGGTAGGTAAATTGTTAAAAATGGGATTCACGACCTGAACCCGCCCACTTCTGGTTTTAACGGAGGCGGGACGGGGGTGGGTGACCAACCTGCTCCCAGGGGGTGGAATGTCAATTTAAATATTATCATGAGGCTGGAAGCCTCTTTTTTAACCTCCATTTTGTTTTTAACTGCATGTGCACGGGTTTCACACAATTCGTGTGACGCAAGAAAACTACTAGGCACTTGGTCAGAGTATTAAACAAGGCTTTAATCGACTGTTTCACAACATGGAAGTCTGGTTATCCTTCACTAGTTCCTGTTTACAAAATGTCCCTGAGCAAGCTGGACCCGTGCCCGAGTATTTATACTTTCCCTGGACAGTGCCACCAGCAGGCCGCCCAGTATATTTCATAAGTCCTTTCTACATAAATGGCACGATTTATGTCATCTTCCCGCCTGAAAGATTGGAAGTCCGGCGGCTTCTTTCTACCGAACTAGTCGGACTAAGAATAGACGCTGCCATTTGGATCTCCATCGGTGGCCGGAAGGCACGTCTCCTCGGACCGTGTTTTGGTCCCTGGGTCGCTTAGTTCGTACCAGCGGGCTGGCAGAGTCTGTGTCGCCTTGATCGACCTGAGGGGGACCGGGGAGGTCGTGGCTCCGGGTGCAGGCCCCCACAGGCGCAGAGCTGGCTTCACCCTGCCCAGTAGTCGGTGACTGACTGGCATCCTGGCTTCGGGTGGCCATCCCGCGGGGAGCGCTCTGATTCCCGGGTTGATCCGACGGAATAGCTGGCAAAACCCTTGACGTCCCGGGTAGGGCGTCATCCTCAGAGGAGCGCAGGGCATCGGCACCATTGATACGGGTCCCACCATCAATTGGGTCCGTGTGACAAGTTGGGCAGGGAGCCAGATCCCAGAGTGACACTGCGGATTCCCGGCCATCAGGGTACCGCACGTATGCGTACGTGGGATTGACATCCATCAGTTCCACTTCGTTGATGAGGGGATCATTCTTAGAGGATCAGATGAATCTTCGGAGCAGCACAGGGCCAGGAGCTGCCAACCATGATGGTAGGGACGTCCCATGAGTGGAGCGACGCTGGAACCCGAAGAATCGTTCGTGAGGAGTAGCTTTGGTGGATGTAGAAAGAAGAGACCTGATGGAATGCAATGCGTCAGGGAGCATAGTTTCCCACTGCTGGTCTGATAGGTTGTGTGACCTCAGTGCAAGACGAACAGCGTTCCAAATGATAGCGTTGTATCTCTCAACCTGTCCGTTTCCAATAGGATGATACGGTGTCGTTCTACTTGTGGTGATTCCCTGTTGGGAAAGAAAACTTTTGAGTTCACTTGACATGAAGGAGGGGCCCCGATCAGAGTGGATGAAATTGGCCGTACCACAAAGGGAAAAGACCTGATCAAGGCATTTGATCACTGTGGAAGTAAGCATATTGGGACAGGGGAAATTAAAGGGAAAGCGTGAATATTTGTCCACCATAGTAAGCAAGTACGTGTTTCGCGTTCAGGAAGGCAGTGGTCCTTTAAAGTCAATGCTGAGTCGCTGCATAGGCTGTGTAGCGTGTATGAGCGAGCCATCCGACGGATGGAAGAATTGCAGTTTTAATTCCATGCAAATTCTACAAGTGGAGCATGTTTTTCTCACGTCTTCCATAGAAAATGGGAGATTTTTAGATCGCACAAAGTGTAACATACGGGTAACACCAGGATGGCATAAGTCAGTATGAAGATCCGCAAGAGTCGAAGTTGACATGGAAGAGCAGAATGCACGCGTGAGGATATCCGGGGCCACATTCTCTCTGCCGGGTCGATAATGTATGGTGTAGCCAAAGGCGGCCAATTCCATCCTCCAGAGCTGTATGTTGTTATTCTTGATCTTAGTGCGTTTCTGGTTATCCAGCATAAAGGCCACAGAGCGCTGATCGGTTATAAGCGTGAAATGGCGACGAGCGAGAAAATGACTCCATTTACGTACTGCTTCAATGATAGCCGTAGCCTCCTTCTCGACAGGAGGATAATGGAGCTCGCTACCCTGCAAAGTTCTGGACAGAAATGCAACGGGTTGACCACCTTGATTCAAGGTAGCCGAGTTCGCCACATCCAATGCATCGCACTCGACCACGAAAGGGGGATTTTCATCGATGGAACGAAGTGTGGCTTTTCCAGATGTTGCTTGAGGAGGTCAAAAGCTGAAATAGCCTTCAACGGAAATGACTTCGCGTGAAGCAGGGACTGGATCTTGTCGGAAAAGTGGGGTATCCACTTCGCATAATAGGCGAACATGCCGAGGGCCCGACGAAGAGAGCCGAGATTCGTAGGAGGAGGGAGCTCCTGAAGCGGACGAAGTCGCTCCGGATCCGGTTTGATGACACCATTGCCCACCCAGTAGCCAAGGATGTTGACTGATGGTACTGATTTCACAGATTTGGACTCATTTAAGGTTAAGTTGCGACAACGGAGAATGTCAAGAAATTTCTGGAGGTTGGCATCGTGTTCCTTCTGGTCATGACCAGCAATGGTGATATTATCTAGATATGGAAAAGTGTCCATTAAATTCTCCTGTTTGACTAGGCTATCCATTGCCCGTTGGAAGACGGCCACCCCATTGGTGACCCCAAATGGAAGGCGACGAAACTGGTAAAGTCGACCATTGGCCTCAAAGGCCATATACTTTTTGTCAGAGTTCTTTAACAGTACTTGATGGCATGCGCTCTTTAAGTCAAAAGTTGAAAATACCTTGTAGTTGGCAAGGTTATTGACCATGTCATCGATGCGTGGTAGTGGGTAGGCATCCAGATCGGTATACTGGTTAACAGTTTGCGAGTAATCGATGCAAAGATGTTTCTTGTGTTGCTTCAGAGGATTTTTAACAACGACGACTTGAGCCCACCAGGAAGATGAACATGGCTCAATGATACCGTCAGCTAGAAGGCGAGAGATCTCTGCTTCGATAAAGGATAGATCATCTTGGCTGAAACGTCGTGACTTAGTGACTATGGGCTTAAATCGGGGGGAAAGATTGGCAAACAAGGAGGGCTCGTCGAGTGAAGCCGCTGAAAGCGCACAAAACGGCACTTTGGAAATAGTGAGCTCCAGTTTTGACCCTCCAAACTCAAAAGTGAGTCTTTTGTGTTGTTTCTGGAAATCCTGTCCCAGGAGCACATCACTGCATAGGTTTTTGAGCACCCCGAGCCAGGTGGAGGAATAAGTGCAGCCATTGAGAATAAGGTCGACAAGGCAAAAGCCGGAAGAGTTGGTGGTCAGTGTCGTCAGAGCCATTGCAATTTCCCTAACTGAGGGGTAAATACGCAGTTTTAACTTACTGACAGCCTGCTCACTGATGAAGCTGTCAGAGCTGCATGAGTCAATTAGTGCACTCAAAATGTGTCCATTTACTGAAACCTTCGTGGCCGCATGGGACAGGCTTTGGAGAAAAACAGCTGTGATGGGAGGAGAAGCAGTTTTACCCTTGACAGTTGTAACCTTAGTAGTGACTCTTGGGGGAGGAGAAGTTTTATAGATAGCAGCTGTAACCTTAGTAGTGGCTCTTGGGGGAGGAGCAGTTTTATAGATAGCAGCTGCAAAACTAACAGGGGCTCTTGACCGGTACACCTTAGAAAAGTGACCTTTCTTACTGCAATGACTGTAGGTTGCGTTACGAACAGGGCAAAATTTCCTATAGTGGAATGCACCTCCACAGAAGAAACACTTCCTTCCAGATTGCCAAGATGCCGCTAGGGCAGGGTCGCCATCAGTGAGGGCTTCTAGGGTAGGGTCCTCATTGGCTAGGATAGAGTAGTCATCAGTGAGGGCTTCTGCCCGAGGTCCATTGGACGAGTCACCAAAAGTGTTAGCAGCAGTCCGTGCACATGGTAAAAGATAGGCATCTGCATTTTTTTTGCTAAGTCCAGAGAACATGCCTGGTCATAGGCAGCTGCATTTTTTTTGCTAAGTCCAGAGAACATGCCTGGTCATAGGCAGCTTGTAACTTGAGGGTTTTATTCTTCAACAGATGCTGGCGTATGAAAGGAGACGCAATTCCATTAATAAAGGAATCACAAATTAACTCCTCCTGGTACTGCTCAGCTGAGACAGCTTTGAGATTACAATCCTTGCTGAGCCTGCGAAGCTTTTGAAGGAATTCATCAAGTGATACCCCGGGTTGTTGTCGAGTTGTGGCCAGTAGATACTGAGCAAAAATTTAGTTTGGGGCCTTAACATATAGTTGCTGTAGTATTTGGATAGCGGAGTCATAGTCTACACAGTCTTCGATATAATCAAACACATGAGGGGATACATAATTGGCAAGTATCTCTAACTTATCAAGAACATTCTCACCACACACCCCGAGGAAGTTGCTGAAGGTACGATACCAGTGTTTCCATACCTTAGCCGTTGTAGGTGAATTCGGGTCCAGGTGAAGACAGGCGGGTCAGAGTAGTTTCTCCATGATGGATTGATTACTACCTCTGGTTCCCTTTTACCATTTGAGTTGTAGCCGTCTGTTCCCAAAAGCACTCAGCGTGGAGAAGCAAACAGTCGATTAAATTGACGTAAGAAAACTACTAGGCACTTGGTCAGAGTATTAAACAAGGCTTTAATCGACTGTTTCACAACATGGAAGTCTAGTTATCCTTCACTAGTTCCTGTTTACAAAATGTCCCTGAGCAAGCTGGACCCGTGCCCGAGTATTTATACTCTCCCTGGACACCGCCACCAGCAGGCCGCCCAGTATATTTCATAAGTCCTTTCTACATGAATGGCACGATTTATGTCATCGTGAAAGTCAGCAGTTACAGCAACGCAGGGACTGCTGGATCCAGGAAGTAAGTGCCTTTATACCTACCTCCTTGATCCAGGGTCTATACCTAACCCATCCTCTGTGATCGGAGACCCCCGCCCCCCCCCCCCACAAGGCATCCGACCACCCCCCTCAGGCATTCCCCTCCCCCCCCCACCCCCCAGCGATGGTGCTGAGGCCGGCCACAATCCTCCAGTGGCCGGCCACGACCTTCTCTCCCCAAGACCGATCCTCCCTTCACCAGCCCCCCACCCCCTGCCATCATCCAGCCCCAATCCCCGATCCTCTCTCCCCCCCACCCCCCGATACTCTGCCCGATGCCGCCCCACCCCCTCCCCCTGCCACCCCAATCCATGGCTCTATTAATAAAGCCAAGGATCCCGTATGCTTTTTTAACAGACTTCTCAACTTGTCCTGCCACCTTCAAAGACTTTTGTACATACACCCCAGGTGTCTCTGTTCCTGCATCCCCTTTAGAATTGCACCGTTTAGTTTATATTGCCTCTCCTCATTCTTCCTGCCAAAATGTATCAATTCACACTTTTCTGTGTTCAATTTCATCTGCCACGTGTCTGCTCATTTCACCAGACTGTTTATGTCCTCCTGAAGTCTGCTACTATCCTCCTCACTGTTTACTATATTTTTGAGTTTTGTATCATCTACAAACTGTGAAATTATGCTCTATATACCAAATCCAGGCCATTAATATATATCAAAAATAGCCTGTAATTTTTTTTTTGGCGTCATTCAAAATACCGTGCATGCGCAGTTTTTGCATTTAAAAGCGCGCAAGCTGACTGCGCGGTTCCCTGGAGCGCTGTGCGGCCACGCAGCTTAAAGGGAACATTGGTCCCAACACCGACCCCTGGGGGACACCACTCCACACTTCCCTCCAGTCTGAAAAACAATGGTTCACTGCTACTCTCTGCTTTCTGTCCCTTAGCAAATTTTGTATTCACACAGCCACTGTCCCTTTAATCCCATGTGCTTCAATTTTGCAAACAAGTCTATTATACGGTACTTTATCAAACACCTTTTGAAAGTTCAATATTGGATGGACAGTTATATTGTTTGTCATCTGGAAACTGACAGCATTGAAGTCGATGGAGAGTAATATTGGGCGGGATGTAAAATTGCCATTCCACCTAATCCCTTGAGTTTCCCGCCTAGCGAGTTAGGTTAACTGATGCACTTGTGGACATAACTAAGATTCATTTCCTTCAGTAAAAGCTGCCTTGACTGTTTAGGTGTCAAAACCAAATCTTCGGTTTAATCCTCTGATGTAGAGGTTTTCAGATGATCGTAACTTCATACATATATGCAATTAACAAAACATACACAGAGGTCATAAAAGCAGGGTTGCATAGTCCATATAAATAAATATATAAATGCAAGTTCTTTCTTTTTTTCTTTTTAATAGCTAGTACCACTTTTCATGCCTGTATCAATCATGCCAAATCTCTACAATGGAACTAAACCAGTTCTTTCACATCAAAAGAACACTAGTAATTAAGGGCACACAGCACTCTGATTTTAAGTAAATGAAGCCAGTTATATTTACCTGGCCAACATGAGCCACAGGCCTAGGACCTCCAACCCTTTCCTGACAGTTTTCTGGCAGTTTTGGTTTGATGGGGCCAGAAAAGTGCTTAGAAAGGTGCTCAGCCATGGCTCCACCTTTCCCCCGTTTTCCCGAGGGGCGGGCCCAGCAGCGCCCAATGCACCTCCCCATATGTCGGGTGGCGTATGTAAATCGGATTAAAATTAGGGAAACCTTGGTGTTTTCCATCATTTCCACTATTTGAATGCTGGACGCCAGAGCCGCCCTTTGGCGCCCCGATTCTCGACTGCCAAATTTAAATGTGGCCACAGCCTCAAAACTGAGGGACCCTCTGCCAGTCACCCAAAAGTCAAAATTGACCTCACTGTGTATATAAAATGCCAATTCAAAAAAATATTAATTTAATATTAATATTGTGAACATTTGTTATTTCCTTTTTGTGAAGTAAAATAATATAATTTCTACTGGAAATATGTGTTACTCTTACTTATTTGCTTACAGAAGCCAAAAGATTTAGAGCCAGAAGGATAGAAAAGACCCAAAAACAGAATAGATACTTTGCAAATGTGACAGATGCTTTGCATCTGCATCAGGTGCTTTTTCATGCTCTATGGCTGTGTGTTGAAAACTTTCAATTATATAGATAGATTGTTAGAGCGTATACCTGATGCAGATTAAATTGTAGACCTTAATTAAATTTAAATAAAATTCTGGGTGAAAGAAATAATTGGGACTTAATATAAACAATCCATAGAACACGTTACCTTGAGCGGAAAAATCTATTTTTAATCTATTTTATTTTTGCTTCTTCTTTAGGTCTCGGTCTCTTTGCACCGTGTCATTACCACCTGAGAGAGCGGAGAACAGCTTGCTGCTTGCCTCTTCCATTGTTGTGCTTTAGCCATTCCCTTGGAGATGCTAAAAAGTGGCCTGGAGTATTTAGATTAAGGTCTTAGATTAAGGCGTAAGCATATTGGCCCGGAATCTTGTGGTCAGCAGCGAACGAACGCCACTCACCATTCATCACGCCTACAACTGCCCACAGACTTTTTTAGTGGCAACTTACGATAACCGGGAGTCTAATCTAGCATGGCGCCCTCTACAGGGGATCTGGGACCTATGTGAACAGGGAAAGCAACAGAGTGTCTCTTCAACCAATCAGATTGAAGAATCTTCACTGAGTCCCGCACAGTCTAAACAAGGAAATGTCAGTTAGAATATTTAATTTAACGTAAAATCATGTACAGAAAGCAAAATAAAGAGAGGCAAAGAAAGATTGGATTAAGAGAGATAAAAATGAAAGAAAAAGTAAAAAAACAAATTAATTTTTAATATTTTTTAAATCTTTAACAATAATTAAAATCTGAAGGAATAAAACTCCACTAATGTTACCTTTAACTAGCTGCACAGTGCTCGAGGGATCCTGCACAGCCGGTGAGCCAGCTTTTACATTGAAAAAACGCGCATGCGCAGGCTTTTGAATAGGCTGTGCAGCCCATTAAAGGGGCCGCGTGACCCAAAAAAATTTACAGCGAACATTGGACTCCACAATTGTAAAAGTAAATTTTCAGTGCCAGAGAGGTGGTTTGTTAGTAGTTAAGACTTAACACGCAGTTAAAATTTTACTTACATTTGAATGGGCAAGCCCTACCTTTCTCTGGCATGTTTACTGGTAAGTACCGTGCCTTCACGCCCTTCATGTGTTTGAATACCGAATCTCTCGGTGAGGTATAAGAACATAAGAACATAAGAAATAGGAGCAGGAGTAGGCCAACCGGCCCCTCGAGCCTGCTCCGCCATTCAATAAGATCATGGCTGATCTGATCCTAACCGCCAATCTACTATCACAGAACCATCTCCTGAATCTAACAGAATTAGACACACGAAATAGGAGCAGGATCAGGTTACACGGCCCTGGGTCCGCTCCGCTACCCACAGGGCCATGACCAATCCGAACCTAGATTCATGTCCAAATTCCTGCCCGCTCCCCGTAACCCTTTATTCCCTTTACTTCTAGGAAACTGTCTATTTCTGTTTTAAATTTATGTAATGATGTAGCTTCTACAGCTTTTTGGGGCAGCATATTCCATGGACCTACCACCCTCTGAGTGAAGTAGTTCCTCCTCATCTCAGTTTTGAAAGAGCAGCCCCTTATTCTAAGACTATGCCCCCTAGTTCTAGTTTCACCCATCATCGGGAACATCCTCCCCGCATCCACCCGATCCAAACCCTTCACAATCTTATATGTTTCAATAAGATCGCCTCTCATTCTTCTGAACTCCAATGAGTAGAGTCCCAATCTACTCAACCTCTCCTCATATGTCCATCCCCTCATCCCCGGGATTAACCGAGTGAACCTTCTTTGTACTGACTCGAGAGCAAGTATGTCTTTTCTTAAGTATGGACACCAAAACTGTATGCAGTATTCCAGGTGCGGTCTCACCAATACCTTGTACAACTGAAGCAATACCTCCCTACTTTTATATTCTATCCCCCTAGCAATGAAAGCCACCATTCCATTGGCCTTCTTAATCACTTGCTGCACCTGCATACAACCCTTTTGAGTTTCGTGCACCAGGACCCCCAGATCCCTTTGTACTTTCCAGTTTCTTGCCATTAAGATAATAACTTGCTCTACGATTTTTCCTGCCAAAGTGCATAACCTCACACTTTCCAGTATTGTATTCCATCTGCCAAATCTCTGCCCACTTACTTAGCCTGTCTATGTCCCCTTGCAGGTTTTTTATGTCCTCCTCACTCACTACTTTCCCTCCCATCTTAGTACAAGATGCCAGAGCCAGTACAATAGCAATAATCAACTTACCTACAAGTTAGAGGTATCCCTTTAAATAGCGTTGATGGGGGGGTCCCTCCTGCAGCTGAATGCAGGTTCAGCTGTGCATGTTTAGGAGAGAGCATTGAATGGAGCGGCAACATCGAAAATGGCAGGTTGTGCGTCAAATTAGCGTTACACGCTAACTGACATCACTATCTGCCTACTCTGCATACTACCGGCGCACACATGTGCCACCCGTCCTATCGCCCTCACCAAGATGGCGGAAGTGAGGTGGACGATATATTTTTTTAAAAACCAGCAATAACTACCGGCGCTAAGGTGCTGAATTTCATGGCCATGAAGTAATCAAGAAATAGTGGTTAAGTGATACTAAACTAAAGGAAAATCCAAAATACTGGATATCTACTAATCTTCTGCTTTAACAGCTTGTAGCTGAAAGCCAATTTAAAAAAATCCTCTAAATTCATTTTTGATGTAAGGTCAAAAACTTCATAAATTATTTTGAACTAAAAGAGCTAATAATTATGGAAATATTACTCCATTTGACTAAGAATAATTCATCGTTTGAATTACAGAGGAGATTGCATAGACATTTAAATACTGTATGTACATCAGACTTCTACCGGTGGAAACAGTTGCCAAGATCAGATGTAAACAGTAATTAGAATCACTGTATATTATAACCTTTAACTAGTATTTTAGTAACACTATCAAGAATATGGACAATGCAGGGCTAACATTCTACAGTTCATTGAGCTGATAAGTTGCTTAAGAAAATTTAACTAGTCCCTCCTATTAATGGGGAAAAGGGTGTTTTACTGGTGCTATGACAGGACTCTTGTGCTTTGACAAAATAGCTGGAGGTCACTAAAAAAAATGTTGATTACAAATTAATATAGATAAATGTTATGTAATCAATCATACTTTGATTATGAACTTGTAAACATCCTAGAAATTGGATTGTGCCCAAATCAGGGCGCGATCCCGGTGCAGCACATGCTATACGCACCTAATGAAGCCGGCAGCAGGACCGTGCAAATTGATCCACCAGCCTTGTTAGGATAGTATTGGCGAGCTGTGGGTGTCATTTGCGGCACCAAA
This sequence comes from Somniosus microcephalus, assembly GCF_052327205.1. NCBI lineage: Eukaryota > Metazoa > Chordata > Chondrichthyes > Squaliformes > Somniosidae > Somniosus > Somniosus microcephalus. Next base: position 125,961,439 of record NC_140987.1, on the reverse strand, counting down.
GGTATCTCACAGTCAACCCTGCAAAGTCCTCCTCGCCAGCATCTGGGGACTGGTGCCAAATTTGAAAGAGTTGTTGCACAGACTAGTCAAGCAACAGCCTGACATAGTCATATTCACAACATCATACCTTTCAGCCAACATTCCAGACTCCTCCATCATCATCCATGGGTATGTCCTATCCCACTGGCAGGTCAGACCCACCAGAGGTGGGGGCTCAGTGATATAAAGTGGGGTGGAGTGGCCCTGGGAGTACTCAACATTTACTCTGGACCAATGTTCCCACTAATTTTTTTTGGGTGCACGGTCCCTTTAACGAGCTGCGCGGCCCATTCAAATTTCCGCACATGCGCAGTTTTTCCATTTAAAAGCCGCTGAGCAGCCTGCACGGGACATCCAGACCGCTGCACTGCCACGCGGCTGCACACCTTAACGGGAACATTGCTCTGGATCCCATGAAGTCTCAATGCTTTAGGTCAAACATGGGCAAGGAAACTTCCTGCTGATTGCCACCTACCGCCCTCCCTCAGCCTACAATGCCCGGCACCAAGACTGGCTCAGTAGTACCACCACTGACCACACTGGCCGAGTCATAAAGGACATAGCTGCCAGACTGGGCTTGCGGCAAATTGTGAGAGAACCAACACGAAGGAATAACCTACTCGATGTCATCCTCACTAATCTACCTGTTACAGATGCATCTGTCCATGAAGTACTGTATTGGTAGGAGTGACCACCGCACAGTCCTTGTGGAGACTAAGTCCCACCTTCACATTGAGTGCACCCTCCACTGTGTCATGTGACACTACCAACTTTCGGGGTTGTAGTCCCGCCTCCATCAAGATGCAGCCAATCCACGCGATTTTAACTTGATTGACCTTGTTGAGCCCGCCCAGCGGGCTCAGCAGGCCAATTAAGGGCCACCCGGCAACAGGTGACGTCACAGACTGAAATTTCATCTGTCAAGAGCTTTTGACAGATGAAATATCAGTGTTTCACAGCTGTTTGAAGCTGTCAAACACTGACAGTCTTACTTCTAACATGAGTCCTTCTCCATAGACTCAGTTAGAAATCTCTCCTGCACAGTAAGCTGCAGGCTGTCACTTTTGACAGTTCGCAGCCATTCTGCTTTCTGTGCCGGTAAGATGAGGGACTCCTGAAACCTAAAGGAAAGAAGGCTGAAAAGGTAAGAAAAGGTATGTAAAACTTATTTAATCACTTTAGACACACCAAACACACTTACCTTTGCACTCATGCACACATCACTCACCTGAACACCGACATCTCGACCCCTCCAAGTCCTTCAACCCAACGGCCCACCTCCTCTAACTTGGCGTGGTTTGGAGCCGTCGGGAATCCCACACTTCAACATCAAAAATAGGGATAAGGCTAAAAACTTAACAGGCAGTTAATTGGCACTAATCCCTTCCCGCCTCGGGTAGGCGGGTCCCAGTGCAGGGCAGGTACCCACCTCCTTTGAAACTGGCATGGAGGTGGGTTTGGGTGCGGGAAGGGGTCGGGACCCCTGATTTCGGGATTTTAACCCCCCCACATGCCTCCAATCCCGACTCCATGGCACAATGAAAATCCTGCCCTGGGTGTTTTGCAGCGAGTAGCTCACCTCCTGATTCCAAAGACTCTCCACCGCATACTGGCACAAGTCAGGAGTGTGATGGAATACTCTCCACTTCACTGGATGGGTTCTGCAGCAACACTCAGGAAGCTCAACACATCCATGCCCTCCACCACCAGTGCACCGTGGCTCCAGTGTGTACGATCCATAGGAGGCACTACAGCAACTCTAGCATAAAGGAAGATGGTCGTGGTGGTTGAAGGTCAATCATCACAGCCCCAGGACATCGCTGCAGGAGTTCCTCAGGGCAGTGTCCTAGACTCAACCATCTTCAGCTGCTTCATCAATGGCCTTCCCTCCAACATAAGGTCAGAAATGGGGATGTTTGCTGATGACTGCACTGTGTTCAGTGCCATTCACAACTCCTCAGATAATGAAGCAGTCCATGCCCGCATGCAGCAAGATCTGGGTGACGTTCAGGCTTGGGCTGATAAGTGGCAGGTAACATTCGCACCACAGAAGTGCCAGGCAATGACTATATCCAACAAGTGAGAGTCTAACCATCGCCCCTTGACATTCAACGGCATTATCATCGCCGAATCCCCCACCATCAACATCCTGGGGGTCACCATTGACCAGAAACTTAACTGGAACAGCCACATAAATACTGTGGCAACAAGAGCAGATCAGAGGCTAGGTATTCTGCTGCGAGTGTCTCACCTCCTGACTCCCCAAAGCCTTTCCACCATCTACAAGGCACAAATAAGGAGTATGATGGAATACTTTCCACTTGCCTGGATGAGTGTAGCTCCAACAACACTCAAGAAGCTCGACATCATCCAGGACAAAGCAGCCCGCTTGATTGGCACCTCATCCACCACCTTAAACATTCACTCCCTCCACCACCGGCGCACCTTGGCTGCAGTGTGTACCATCTACAACATGCACTGGCAACTCACCAAGGTTTCTTCGGCAGCACCTTCCAAACCCGCGACTGTGACCACCTAGAAGGACAAAGGCAGCAAGTGTATGGGAACACCACCACTTCCAAGTTCCCCTTCAAGTCACACACCATCCTGACTTTGAAGTATATCGCCGATCCTTCATCGTCGCTGGGTCAAAATCCTGGAACTCTCTCCCTAACAGCACTGTGGGAGTACCTTCACCGCACAGACTGCAGTGGTTCAAGAAGGCGGCTCACCACCACCTTCTCAAGGGCAATTAGGGATGGGCAATAAATGCTGGCCTTGCCAGCGATGCCCACATTACATAAACAAATTTTTAAAAACTCGCCAAGGCTTCTTCGACAGCACCTCCCAAACCCATGACTCCCACGACCTAGAAGGACAAGGGCAGCAGTTGCATGGGAACACCATGACCTACAAGTTCCCCATCTAATTCCCCTCCAAGTCACACGCCATCCGAACTTGGATACATATCGTCATTCCTTTATCGTCGATGGGTCAAAATCTTGGCACTCTCAACCTAACAACATTGTGGGAGTACCTTCACCACATGGACTGCAGTGGTTCAAGTTGAAAGCTCACCACCACCTTTTCAAGGGCAAATAAGAATGGGCCTTGGTAGCGACACCCATAACGCAATAATGAATACAAAAACCTTGCTACTATACTATAGGTCACCATTTTCAAAAGCGAACAGACTGGCAGGCATTTTGTGGTAGGATACCAGATTTAATAGGTGTGGATGGCTTTCTTTGTACTTATCAAAGTTGCTAGCTTTCGCAATCCAGGCACCTACTGTCAGCATCAAACCTTCCGGGGTCCAGAATAACACGGTGAACTGCAGAGCGAAGTGCTCTCTATTCCAATTCTAAGTGCGTCTTAACACGAATTTCAAAAGAGCATTCCTTTGTGTATCTGTGCAACATAGTCTGTTTCCCACTCCAAATAGTCTCATTGCGGCTGGGCTCTGTAAGTGAGATTGACAAATTATGGGGAAATTTACCACTCTAGGTGAGGGAATTTTAACTCTCGCCGCCCAGTGAAAATGGAGCAGTAGTGTCCTGAAAATGGCGTTGGGTCACTTCCCGCCTGATTTATGCTGGTACTCCGGCCACTCGGCTCATGGTTCTGAGAAGGGCGGCCAGAACGCCTGCCTGTTTCAGGTGGGAAGCCGCTTGTAATATACAAATTGTGGTCCTATGACATATATAGAACTCCGATTAGAATTTTGAGGTACAAATTAATAGAGCTTGTGCTACTGACAGTCGGCCCAATTGTACTACCATTTGTCTGGAGACTGCTCAAAAAAATGGCAAAAAGTGTTTCTCCCGGCCCCACAAAAAATATTACCTCATGCGCGGCTCCTCCGGAATAATTTCCTGTAGACGTCACTAGTCGGCTACCTCTGCCTCGGCTTCAAAATGGCTCGGGTTTCACGGTGGCTGCAACGGGCAGGCAGCAAGCAGACGGGCGGCAAACGGGCAGGCAGCAGGCACACTTCACATGCCGACTGCCTGTTGTGCACCTAAACTTTAATTTGATCTCTAGTGCTCATTGCATGTGCTAGGAACAGCAAAGCAGAACAATTCCCCATCAATGACCTATTAGAGACAAATTTGTGCAGTGAGTCACATCAAACAAGAAAATTGGATTGAGATTGCCCAAGCTCGTAGGTTATTTACATCTAGGAGAGGGAAGAGATTTTATCTAATTGATTTTGGGTAGTTTTGAACCCAGTCCTAGTGATGTATGGGCAGTGTGCTAACTCACTGGGGGAAAAATTCAGTATCACCCCGTTTGGGGCGCCATTATCGGCCGTGCGCAAAGTTTAGCGCCTGGCGCTAATTATCGCCTCCGACAGCAAACTTGGCTTTTATCACCCCTGGAGGTGATTGGAGCGCTAAATCAGGCGCTTCACATCTGTCTGAAGGCGCAAAGGCCAAGGAGCGAGGCGCTAACTCACAGCGTTGGCGAAGCTCATGTGATGTCAGTCAGCAATGGAACACAGACACACTGGCACCATCCAATTCTTAAAGGGGAGTTCTGATGAATGGTCATCGACCTGAAACGTTAACTCTGTTTCTCTCTTCACAGATGCTGCTTGACCTGCTGAGTTTCTCCAGCATTTTCTGTTTTTATCTTAAAGGGGAGGGTTGATCTTGCTCTCCATCCACATCCTGTTCATTGCAGCCTTGAATCTCGGCCTGGAGAGACCTGTACATCAAATCTGCTGGAAAGAACAATGGAGAGACCCAGGGAAAGAGCTCAGAGTGCAGCCCCCACAGTCTCTTCTAAATCGATACAAGGAAGGGCAAATCAAAATGAACCTGCAAAGTGCTGCTCAGTACCCAAAACTCCTTCACACAGCGTTGAATCTCTCCAGAAGTCTCTCTCTCTCTCTCTCTCTCTCTCAGAATGCGTGGTGCAAAAATGTCACCAACAAAAAAAGGCAGGAAGCAGTCGCCTTTAAATAGTGCTCCCCCAGTCCCTTCCTGACTGCAAAATGCTCCCCTCAACCTGTCGTTGCTAGCGGCAGGCGGTAAGGCAGGGGGCGCCACTCAATATCCGGTCCGGGGCGCTACCGGGGCGTTGCGCACTCGACTGACGTCACGATCTGCCAGCACAGGAGATCGTGGCAGTAGTGTTTAGCGCCGCCGCAAAATGTCTAGTTAATTTTGTGAGCGGCGCAAACATTGCCGCGCCCAGGCGCTAGTTGGTTTGCGCCCCACTTAGCGCCCTCTTAAGGCGCTAACGGGTGGCGCTACCAACTGAATTTTTCCCCCACTGTGTTACTGAGTCTCCTAGATATATTTTAAAGAATGGCATTGAATGGCAAGTTCATTGAAGCATAATTCATCCACTTTTACTCTACTCAGAGGCATAATATTATGAATCATGATAGTCACAGAAGATTCCCCACATATAACTTAATAGAATGCCTATGTCACACCCGCACACTGCCTCTAACCTCCGTAGTGGTGCAGCAAAGAGTTGATATTCTGCAGTAATTTGGCAGAGAATGTGAAACAATGCACACATGAAATGTAGAGCAAACCTTTTTTGAACAAAATAGATGCCAAACAAATTGAAATCTGCTTACTATTTGTAAATTGTGTAAAGAGTATTGAATAGGATGCACCACTTTCATATTCTAATTTATTTGCATTCAAAAGATTTACAAGATTTACAAGATTATATCAGACTGAGAGCGTACAGCTATCAGGAAAGACTGAACAGGTGACCTGATAGCGGTCTTTAAAATTATGAAAGGGTTCGATACGGTCGATATAGAGATGTTTCACGTTGTGAAGAGTCCAAAACTAGATGCCATAAATATAATAGCCACTAATAAATCCAAGGAGAATCTTCTTTACTCAGAGAGTAGAGAGAATGTGGAATTTGCTACTACAATGAGTAGTTGAGGTAAATAGTATAGATGCACTTAAGGGGATGATAGATAAGTATATGAGGAAGGAATAGAAGGATATGGTAATAGGGTGTGATGAAGTAAGGTGGGAGGTGGCTCGTGTGGAGCATAAACACCAGCATAGACCTGTTGGCTTGTTGCTGTGCTGTAAATTCTATGCCATTCTATGTAATACACTCTCCTAAGAACTGAACACCTTTACAAAAGTAGCACTTCCAAATTCAGCAGTTGCTGTTTTTCAGTAATGTTTGTTACAGTAAAGAGAATTGTTAGTTAGTGTTTCTGTTAATAGGATTGTCTAGGTTAATTAGGCATCTGATTTGCCAGGCACTAGGGGGGAAAAATTCGGTAGCTTAGCGCCTCCTGCAGATGGCGGTAATGGGGCGCTGATGCAGTAGCGCCGGGGCAAGGCGAATCCAGCACCACACGGCAAATCCGACCACCCCGTTGCGCCGCCGGTATGAGGTACCGCCGGGGACTTCAACGTCAGGCAGATCATGACATCAGTGAATATTCACTGGGTGCCCGATCTGGAAAATCCATTGTCGCCAATTACCTTAGCGCCTCGACCAGACAGCGACAGGGAGAGCTGGCGTGCAGCTGCAGGAAGCCAGCTCCAGCGACGTTATTTAAAGGCATCAGCATTAATCACTCACAGTTGTCAGGGCAGGTTAGTTTCAGTGGTTTCTTGTCAGTTTCAGCCAGTGGAACAGTTTGTATGAGTAATTTCAAGCTTCTTTTGTATCAGCAGTCATCTGGCAAGTTCAAAGTAAATACAATTATTGTTCAAAGATTCAAACTGCTATAATTGGCAACATTAATGGAGGCTGTACTGGCATGCCACCTCACCCTCCAGGATCTATGGCAGAGGGAGTGTAGGCAGCGAGGAATATGGGAACATGTGCGCAGAGGGATGAGGAGGGACATCAGGACTCTCACCAGGAGGCCTTACCCTCCGAGCGTATTCCGACAGCACCTCTCCTACCTTCAATTAAGCGAAGGAGCAGTGTATTAGATGGTTCTGCATCACCAAGGTGGTAGCCACAGAACTCTGCCACCTCCCCCAAACAGACCTCCAGCCTCACACCGGGACTTAAACCCCAGATCACTTTTGCTCACCACATGCCCAACATACCAGCCCGGTGTCATGCCATATCACAGCGTCCTCCTGAGTGCAAAGGTGAAATGAGAGAGACCACAAAATATTGCAAACTCCATTAATAAATGTATGCATAAACATATCACACATACCACATTCATTCGAGTAACTAATGACCCTTGTGCCTGTCATATTTGAAAAGCTGTCATTGTGTGCAAGCTGTGAGATGTGGGTGTGAGTGTTGGTAGGTAGAGATTGTTGGTGGGTGCGCGCTGGGGGTGTGGTGCTTTGGGCAGTGTGTGAAGCTTGTGGTACAGATGGTGGTATGTAGCATTTGTTGAAGCATTCAATCACCCTGACCTACCGACTGAGGTGGATCTGCCATGAGCACACCTGCTTCAGTTCTCCGGCTCCTTCTCCTTGTTGTGCTTCTCCTTCTCCTTGTTGTGCTTCTCCTTGCTGAGGCAGCTGCACAGCCAGCAATGCTGAGAATGAGGTGCTGCAGTATCAATGAACCTCCCCTTTAAGTACTGGTAAAAGCCGTGGCAATGATGAGTTGCGGTTAGACTGCACCCGATATTGGTCCACCCTTTCAGTGTAACACCACTGAGCTAGGCCTTTAAGACTTGATTTAGTGCTCCTATCATTTCTTTGAGCAGTGAGAATGAATTTTGCTTGCAGTCTAAAGCATTAGCGCCTGGCACTAATTCTCAAACTTTTCTAAAGATACCGCCCATTCCTGGGCTATAATGAATTTCTAGCCCTAGGAAATATATTCCTACAAGAACAAAGGCTTAGGCCGGAATTTTGCTGGCGCTCAGGGGGCGAGTTTGGAGGCAGGACATCTGGTAAAATTGCAAAGATTGACAGCAGGGTCCCGAACCCGCTGTCAACCCGCCTCCAATCAATCTTCCCAAATGTTGGGTCCCCGATTTGCGCATGGACCCGACACCTAGCAGCGGGAAGAGGATTACAGCCATTTAACTGCTTGTTAACAGGCTGTTAACAGGCAGTTAACGGGCTTTTTCCAATTTTGACACTTCTACTGCGGGCTTCCCGACGTCCGGACACCACGCCAGGTAAGTGTGGCATGTTGTGAGTCTGCTGTAATGTTTCTTCATTGATGACAGCTGCAGAAGTGGTGTGAAGGATCCAATGGTGCACTGGTGAGTTTCAGAGGTAAGATAAATGTTGGGAAATTCATTTTTAATGCATTTAGACTTTTCTGTAGGTAACAAGTTTTGAATTGTATGTGTCGTCCCACCTCATTGGGAGAACCTCTCTCACCAGTGACAGATCGCTTCTGTAACCTCACCTGCAGCTGCCATCTGTTCTAGTCTAAGGAGAGAGTCACTGGAGAGTCTGGGTGCAATAGCTCACCTTTATACAGTGATTGTCAGTGTTAGTAGTACCTCAATGCTGTCAAACACTGAAAAAATCATGTCAAAAAGAAATGGTGGTGGCCCCTTTAAGAAAACTGGCAGATGACGCGTCATCAACTGATGTCATCTGACACCGGCTCCCTCTTAATTGGCCGGCAAGCCCACAGGGCGGGCTTAACAAGGCCAATTGACGTAAAATTATGCCTGTGGGCCGGATGTAGTTGGGGGCGGGACTAGAACCCGGAAGGTAGCTGACCTGCTCTCAAGCTGCCTCGAAGCATAAAATTGCGGCCTTAGTGTGAGTTGAAACTAGTTAGTATTAGTCCATAAGCATGACCCCGAGCTTCCGGTCGCTTGTCACTTTAATTCTCCGTTCCACTCCCATTCTGACTTCTCCATCCTCGGCCTCTTACATTGTGCCAACAAAGCTCAATGTAAGCTCGAGGAACAGCACCTCATCTTTCAATTAGGCACTTTACAGCCTTCTGGACTCAACATCGAGTTCAACAATTTCAGACTATAACCTCTGCCCCTATTGTTTCATATGGCAGGGTTGATGATTCTGCCATTCCCATTTACACCTCTTCTAGACTCATCTTTTGGGGGCGGTCCCAATTGCGGAGGATGGGGGTCCTGGGACGGCAGCGGCCCAGATTATTTTTGCAGGTCCTGGAGGAGCCAATATTTTAGCCATTTACAGAGGATCATGGTACAATATTACAGATCATGGTAAAATACTGCAGATCATGTGCTTCATGTCATAATTTTAATATTAACCACATCTTTCTCTGGCATTACTTCTGCAACATGAAGGGCTGTATTCCTATATACTTCAGTAAAGCTCAGTCTGCCGAGTCTGATTTTCACTGCTTGTTATGTTTTGATGATAATAATTCTATGACACAAAACAGTGACAGGGAAGCTGTATGCAATTCAGCTGAAGCTTAGTCCTATTATTATTTGCAGTTCAATAACGCTACATTTTGCTAAGCTATATTTTCAATAAAGTGGTTTCCAAAAATCACTGTAGACATCCAAATGAGGTTAACAGTGCAACAGAAAATGCTCTTAAAAGCTTCATTCTTCCAGCAACTCTGAGAAAGCACAGCAGGAGCTCGGTAACATTTCAGCAATACACTGTCACTGCCACCAGGAATAAAATTAAGCAAGCTTGTTGGACAACACCGCCACTAACAATCAACTACAACTGCTCCAGCAGTTGAGCTTTCAACCATTTGTAATATTTGTACATTGCAACCTAACAACAACCAACCATTGTTGGCCATTGACATTAAAAGATGTGGAACATGTTGCCTAAAATGAAACACCCATTTTGACCACATTGTACACCACAAGGTTTTTTAAACACTTGTTTGAAAAACTGCTAAAGGTCTTTGTGTTTCAATAGGATTCACACTCTATTAATATGAGTTTATTTGGTCACCCCAGTACAGAGACCGAGGGGCGTGCTTTCGGAGAGGTGAGGGGGGAGGGCAAGGGGGAGAGGAGATATGGACGGAAAACCCGGAAGTACGGGTTTCCCTGATCCCCCTGCAGTACAGGGTGTGTTTGATTTTTTTTTCCAAATTATATTATAGTCTGTGCCTTAATAGCTGCTGTGGTAAATAAAGCATTCCATGTCCCAGTAATCCCCTGTGTGAGACATTACATCTATCTTCTTCTTTCGTTCTTCTAACTTCCTCCTTCAGTCTGTGTCCCCTTATTACCGATTCACTAATGAGTGACAACAATCTTTTTACAATTTACCCTTTGAAAACCTTTCATAATTTTGAAAACCTGAATACATTTTCCCTTAACCTTCACATTTCCAAATTTTTGAGTCCTTTCCATGCCTCTAACCTCTCATTGCTGGTATCATTCTAGTGAATCTTTCATTTACCCTTTCCATGGCTCCAATCCTTCCTATTTATTTATAATGGCATGTCCAGAACTGCATGCAATACTCCAAATGTGGCCAAATGAAAATCTTAATCAAATTCTACATCAATAAATTGGTGTTGAAAATGTGTGGGCCAGCGATCTTGATATTTACTTGCCTGCCAGTGTTCTCCATCACAAACCAGCCGAAGAATGCAAAGTCAGGAGGAGGGCACCTCATTTTAATGGAGCCAGTATACATCACCTTCCACACTATTAGGGGAGCATTCTGAGCCCCAGGTAGACCTAGTCTGCCAGGATACCCACCCTCAGGCTACCCAGGACCAGGGAGGTGTCTCCCACCCGTCCACCAGAAACCTGACAATTGAGCCCAGAGCAACCCCGAGTCATTTCAGACCCATTATTAATGACAAACTGTAAATAGTGCATTTTAAATATCTTTGAAATGAATGGGGATCATAGTCTTTTCAGCTTCAGTGAAATAGTATTATAGTGATGTCACCAATATCCAACAGATATGCTTTTGATACTTCTGAGCATCTTCACAGTCAATGTAATAGCATTATTTTCTGTACTTTGAACCTAAACAATATAAAAGAGACACTGGTATAGCAACCCCCTCTGGCCGATTTTTTGGCAGACATGGGGAGGAAAGGAGCTCGGGGAGAGACTCCACACACTCCGTCTCCCCATACCTTCTCCTATTTCTTGGTGGCTGGGCCTGACAGTCGAAAGCAAAACAAATACCAACAAGGATAGGGCTTTAAACTAAATAGTGAGGGGGGGGCAGGGTTCAGGTGAAGGGGAATTTAGAAAGTCAAAGAGAAAGGAAAAGGCAATAGTGCAGGGTAGCGATAGGGGTAATGATAACCAGAGTGTGACAGGAGGAGGCAGAGTGTATGAACATAAGCGTGCACCAGCAAATAGTTTCGTTGTACATAAAAACTGGTGTAAAGAAAAAATTTAAAGCTCTTTATCTGAATGCACGCAGCATTCGTAACAAGATAGATGAGTTGACGGCACAAATAGAAATAAATGGCTATGATCTGATAGCCATTACACAGACGTGGTTGCAAGGTGACCAAGGCTGGGAACTGAATATTCAGAGATATTTGACATTTCGGAAGGATAGGCAGAAAGGTGGGGTAGCTCTGTTAATAAAGGATGAGATCAGTGCAGTGGTGAGAAATGATATTGGCTCAGAAGATCAAGATGTAGAATCAGTTTGGGTGGAGATAAGAAATAGTAAGGGAAAGAAGTTACTGGTGGGAGTCATCTATAGGCCCCCTAATAGTAGCTACACAGTAGGACAGAGTGTAAATCAAGAAATAATAGGGGCTTGTAAGAAAGGTACTGCAATAATCATGGGCGATTTTAATCTTCATATAGATTGGACAAATCAAATTGGCAAGGGTAGGCTCAGGGCGAGTTCATAGAATGTCTTCGGGATGGTTTCCTAGAACAATATGTTGTGGAACCAACCAGGGAGAAGGCTATTTTAGATCTGGTAATGTGTAATGAGACAGATTAATTAATGATCGCATAGTAAAGGATCCTCTAGGGAAGAGCAGGTAGAATTTCAAATTCAGTTTGAGGGTGAGAAACTTGGGTCTGAAACTAGCTCATAAGGGAATTAAGGGTTACGGGGAGCGGGCAGGGAAGTGGATGTGAGTCTAGGTTCGGATCAGCCATGATCCTATTGAATGGCGGAGCAGGCCCAAGGGGCCGTATGGCCTTACTCCTGCTCCTACTTCTTATGTTCTTATGTTCTTATGTGTCCTAAACTTAAATAAAGGCAAATACAAAGGTATGAAGACAGAGTTGGCTAAAGTAGACTGGGAAAATAGATTAAAGGGTAAGACGGTAGATAAGCAGTGGCAGACATTTAAGGAGATATTTCATAACTCTCAGCAAAGGTTTATTCCAGTGAGAAAGAAAGACTCTAGGAGTAGGATGAACCATCCGTGGCTAACTAAGGAAGTTAAGGATGGTATCAAATTGAAAGAAAAGGCATACAATGTTGCGAAGATTAGTGGTAGGCCAGAGGATTGGGAAATTTTTAGAAACCAGCAAAGGATGACTAAAAAAATAATGGCCCAGAAATTCAGGTCTCAACGGGTGAATACGCATGGGGTACTCACCCGTAAGCCCAATGGAAGTGCCGGTTTCGTGCATGCACTGCGCATGCGTGGGAAACCGGCACTTCCGTTCCCCTGAAAGAAGGGGTTCAAAGGTGGTACGCGTGCGCAAGAGAGGCTGCACATGCGCATCGAACTTGCGTTTTTTTTTGCAGGTTTTCCCGGGAGGGTAAGTCTCCAGGAGTTACACTTTTAAAAAGCAGGCGGAAGGCCTGCTTTTTACAAGGTAAGTGGTAAATTAATTAAAATTAAAACATTTTTTCCACAGGTTTATTATTTTTAAATACTTTAAAGAAAGGTAAGTTTATTTTTAGCCCCGTCAGAAAATAAAATTATTTTTTCAAAAATTTAAATTATTGTTTAAAATAGTTATTTCATGTAATTTATAGTTTATTTTAAAAATGTGATTTAAAAAAAAATTATTTGAAGATTTAGTGATGTTTTGGGGCTTATAGTATTTATAGGTTTGTCCTGTCAAACTTATGAATGAAGCATTCCCTGCTCCGATTGGCTCCCCATGGCCCACGTGATCCCAGGGGACGCATCGAACTAACTGCGTCCCTGGGATACGCAAGCACTGTGCGCCGGCAGTTGGAGGAGGCCCAGGATCGGAATCCCATGCGGGCCCACAGCTCAACGGCCGGCGCGCTAGGTAAGTGCAGGTCAGGGGCTTGCACCCGCGGGAAGCCCCCGACCTGAATTTCTGGGCCATTAAAGAGGGAGAAGATAGATTATGAAAGTAAACTAGCAAAACATATAAAACAGACAGTAATAGCTTCTACAGGTATATAAAAGGGAAGAGAGTAGCTAAAGTAAACACTGGTCCCTTAGAGGATGGGACAGGGGAATTAATAATGGGAAACAGGGAAATGGCAGAGACTGAACAAATATTTTGTATCAGTCATCACAGTAGAAGACACTAAAAGCATCCCATTAATAACTGATAATCAAGGGGCTATAGGGAGGGAGGAACTTAAAATAATGACTATCACTAGAGAAAAAGTATTAGGCAAACTAATGGGACTAAAGGCTGACAAGTCCCCTGGAATTGATGGCCTGTATCCTAGGGTCTTAAAAGAGGTGGCTGCAGAGATAGTGGGTGCGTTGGTTGTAATCTACCAAAATTCCCTGGATTCTGGAGATGTCCCAGCGGATTGGAAACCCGCAAATGTAATGCCCCTATTAAAGAAAGGAGGGAGGCAAAAAGCAGGAAACTATAGGCCAGTTAGCCTAACATCTGTAATTGGGAAAATGCTGGAATCCATTATTAAGGAACAGCAGGACATTTAGAAAATCATAATACAATCAAGCAGAGTCAACATGGTTTTATGAAAGTGAAATCATGTTTGATAAATTTACTAGAGTTCTTTGAGGATGTAACAAGCAGGGTAGATAAAGGGGAACCAGTAGATGTAGTGTATTTGGATTTCCAGAAGGCGTTCGATAAGGTGCCACATAAAAGGTTACTGCACACGATAAGAGCTCACGGGGTTGGGGGTAATATATTAGCATGGATAAAGGATTAACTAACTAACAGAAAACATAGAGTCGGGATAAATGGGTAATTTTCTGGTTGGCAAACTGAAACTAGTGGGGTGCCACAGGGATCAGTGCTGGGGCCTCAACTATTTACAATCTATATTAATGACTTGGATGAAGGGACCGTGTGTACTGTAGCGAAATTTGCTGATGATACAAAGATAGGTGGGAAGCAAGTTGTGAGGAGGACACAAAGAGTCTCCAAAGGGATATAGATAGGTTAAGTGAGTGGACAAAAGTTTGGCAGATGGAGTATAATGTGGGAAAATGTGAGGTTATCCACTTTGGTAGGGAAAATAAAAAAGCAAATTATTATTTAAATTGAGGGAGACTGCATAATGCTGCGGTACAGAGGGATCTGGGGGTCCTTGTACATGAAACACAAAAAGTTAGCATGCAGGTACAGCAAGTAATTAGGAAGGCAAATGGAATGTTGGCCTTTATTGCAAGGGGGGTGGAGTATAAAAGTAGGGAAGTCTTGCTACAACTGTACAGGGCATTGGTGAGACCACACCTGGAGTACTGCATGCAGTTTTGGACTCCTTATTTAAGGAGGGATATATTTGCATTGGAGGCAGTTCAGAGAAGGTTCACTAGGTCAATTCCTGAGATGAAAGGGTTGTCTTATGAAGAAAGGTTGAGCAGGTTGGGCCTATACTCATTGGAGTTTAGAAGAATGAGAGGTGATCTTATTGAAAGATGTAAGATTTTGAGGGGGCTTGACAGGGTAGATGCAGGAAGGAAGTTTCCCTTTGTGGGGGAATCTAGAACTAGGGGACACAGTTTCAGGATAAGGGGTCGCCAATTTAAAACGGAGATGAAGAGGAATTTCTTCTCTCAGAGGGTCATGAATCTTTGGAATTCTCTACCCCAGAGAGTTGTGGAGGCGGAGTCATTGAATATATTCAAGGCAGAGATAGACAGATAGGCAAAGGGGCACTTGTTAGGCTCAAGCATCCATCATTCGCTTGTCAGCAGAGGAGTGCCTGAGCATTGTCCTCACATCCAGGGCCTGTACAAGCACTCACATTGCACTCACAAAAAGGCAATTTGTTTTTTAAATCCCGTTTCACAGGCAGTACAGAGGCTGTCAGCGTCCCTACGCGGTGACTGGCCTCGGAGGTTAAACAGCGCCCCCCCCCCCCCGCTTTCTGCAATAGGGTAGCCAATGGCACCAATGATACCCTCTGTGACAATGACCATAGCATTTTATCCCTCCTTGATCTCTTTGTAGCATTCAACACAGTCAATCACACCATCCTCCTCCACCACCTTTCCTCTCTGGGATACCTAAATGGGGCTGCATGTGTATGGTACAACTCCTACCTGTCCCAACGCAGTGAATGCATTTCCAGCCATGGTTTCTCCCCTAAGTGTAAAGATCAATAACATGTCATTCTAGAGTGGTACACTAGATGGAGCCGTAGAGCTGTATAGAGCTGTATATTTAGTTGTATGTGTTTAAGACTACACTACCCACGATGCACTAGGCTACCCAGGACGCAGTAGTCAAGATGACTGCCTGCACACAGAAGTACACATGCTGAATCTCTACAGATGCTGTACCTAGAGAACGTGTACTGAATAAATGACTAGCTAGTAGCTAGCTGTTCATAATAAGAATGTCTAGTTATTAATGAACATAACATGGTACCAGGATTGGTGAAGATCTGCTCAAAATTGTGAAAAGCAACATGGAGAATTTGAGGCCACCGGACTTTTTGAAACTCACGGGAAATGTCGACTACAATTGGCGGACTTTCAAACAACAATTCGAACTCTACATTGCTGCCATCGGGTTCGGTATGAAGCCAGATGCAAGGAAGATAGCATTGCTGCTCACGGTTGCAGGCCCACAGGCGATAGAGGTATTTAATACATTTGTATTTAATCCAGAGGAGAACAGAGAAAAATTAGACGATGTGCTAAAGAAATTTGATACACATTGTTCTCCCAAAACAAACGAAACCTATGAGAGGTATGTTTTCTGTTCTCAGACACAGCAGCAAAATGAGGCTTTTGATAGCTTTTTGACTGATCTGAAACTGAAAGCACAGACATGTAATTTCTCTGAGCTGAAATCATCCATGATTCGTGACCAAATTGTGTTTGGTATTCAGGATAAAAAGGTCAGGAAACATCTGTTGAGAGAAACCGAACTGACATTGGAAAATGCTGTGAAAATATGCCAAGCCAGTGAGCTAGCTCAACAGCACGCAAAGACTTTCAGTGAAATCAATAATGATTCGATTGTAGTACGTGCTGCTGTCGGTGCTGTGTCCTACAAAGGGAAGAAACATGGGCAGAACAGAAATGAAAAGCAATCGGAGGAAGGAATTTTTAATTGTAAACGCTGTGGTTACAAACACCAGTTAAAACAATGCCCAGCATTTGGAAAAATGTGCACAAAATGTCATGGAAAGAATCACTTTGCCAAACAATGCTTTTCAAAAGTAAAAACTAAGAAAGGGCAACGAGTTAATGTGATTGAGGACACTGATTTAAGTGAGACATTTTTTGTAGGAATGGTGTCATGTGACAATATCAAAAAGGATACAGAAAATGTGCTGCCCTCAGGAATAAACAATGCTGAACATAAAGTTAATGCAGTAAAAGAGGACAAATGGATGATCCCACTGCATATAAATGGAGCATTAGTTACATTGAAACTGGACACTGGGGCAAAAGCAAACTTAATCAGTATGAGTGACATTAAAAACATGAAAGAAAAGCCCAAAATACAGAAAAAGTCAGTACTACTGAAGAACTATAATGGTCAGAAAATAGGTAGCTTAGGTGTATGCAGACTTAAAGTGACAGTCAAAGACAAAGTGCATCATCTCATGTTTTCTGTTGTGGCTGAAGGACTTGATTCACTACTAGGTGACAAAGCTTGTGAAGACTTAGAACTGGTCAAGAGAGTCTACCGTATAAACTGTGCCATAAGCAGACCAGATGACTCAGTGGATTCTGTAGTAAATAATTTCCAGGATGTGTTCAAAGGATTTGGAGTTCTACCATTCACATACAAGATCCAGCTAAAGGAGGATGCTCAGCCAGTGGTACATGCTCCACGAAGAGTTCCAGCACCCCTGCATGACCGGCTCAAGAATGAACTGGACAGAATGACCACACTAGGAGTCATCAGGAAAGTCGAAGAGCCAACAGACTGGGTTAACTCCATGGTATGTGTAAAGAAAAAGAACAATGATATAAGAATATGCATGGATCCAAAGGACTTAAATGCAAACATAAAACATGAACACTACCAGATTCCCAAGCGAGAAGAAATCACCAGTGAAATGTCAGGTGCCAGACACTTTACAAAGCTCGATGCCTCACAAGGATTTTGGCAACTAAAACTGGATGAAGAGAGTACCAAATACTGTACCTTCAACACACCATTTGGCAGGTATTGTTTCCTCAGAATGCCTTTCGGGATAATATCTGCATCTGAAATCTTTCATGGAGCGATGGAACACATAATTGAAGGTCTGGAAGGAGTTCAGGTCTATGTTGATGACATCATCATCTGGGGCTCCACACTGAAAGAACACAATGAGAGACTGACTAAAGTGCTACAGAGCATACGCCAGAATGGACTGAAGCTCAACAAAGCCAAGTGTCAGTTTGGCGTCCAGGAAGTCACTTTCCTAGGAGATATTCTATCTGGTAAAGGAATAGAGCCAGATATGGAAAAAGTAAACGCCATACTCAAAATGCACCGACCCACTGACAAAAAAGGAGTACTACGCATCATGGGGATGATAAATTTCATTGGAAAGTTCATTCCTAACTTGTCAGCCAAGACAACCTGTCTGCGAGACCTGCTACATAAAACAAATGAGTTTGCATGGACAGAAAGACATGAACAAGAGTGGATGAACCTCAAAACAGTGCTGACAACCACACCTGTACTCAATTTCTTTGACCCAACAAAGAGAATCAAAGTGTCAACGGATGCATCAAAAGATGGCCTAGGTGCGGTCTTGCTACAAGCAGAGGGTGAAAATTGGAAGCCTGTTGCCTATGCCTCCAGGTCTATGAGTGATTCTGAGTGTCGATACGTCCAGATTGAAAAGGAATGTCTAGGCTTGGTAGTTGGACGAGAAAAGTTTCATGGCTACATATATGGGCTTCCCACCTTCACAGTTGAGACAGACCACAGCCCACTGGTTGCCAGCATTAAAAAAAATCTGAATGAGATGTCTCCAAGGATTCAACGACTCATGATGAAGCTGCAAAGATATGACTTTGAACTGATCTACACACCAGGCAAATACATAGTGTTAGCAGATGCACTATCCCAAGCACCCACAATGAGTCATGTGAGCTCTACTGAAGAAGACGTGGATGTTCATGTGAGTATGGTCACTGCTGCGCTGCCTGTGTCAGACACAAAATCAAAGCAAATAGCAGAAGAAACAGTAGTGTTACAAACAGTAATAGAGAACATTCATCATGGTTGGCCAAAAGGTTCCTGTCCAAAATACTTTCACATAAGGTCAGAATTGAGTGTCGCAAGTGGACTATTACTAAAACAGAACAGAATAGTCATTCCACAGGCTCTACGTCAAGACATGCTTAAAAGGATTCATGAGGGACACCTCGGAATTGAAAAATGCAAAAGGAGAGCAAGAGACACTGTTTATTGGCCTGGCATAAATAAGGACATTGAGAACATGATAGGCAAATGTGAGACATGTCAGAAACACCAAAACAAACAAACAAAGGATCCAATGATAGTAGCTGACTTACCAACAGCACCATGGCAAAAGGTTGGTATGGACCTCTTTCATTTGAATGGTAAAGAATATCTAATAGTGATTGACTACTATTCTAACTATCCTGAGATGGCACTGCTCTCAAGCACCACAGCAAGCAGTGTCATAATGCATGTGAAATCCATCTTCGCCAGACATGGAATTCCCAGGATTGCCGTTAGCGACAATGGTCCGTGCTTCAACTGTAAGGAGTGGCAACAGTTTGCTGCACATTATGACTTTCAGCACAGCACATCCAGTCCTTTGTATGCTCAGTCAAATGATAAGGCAGAGAAAGGTGTTCAAGTTCTCAAGCAGCTACTGAAGAAAGCGACAGAAAGCAAGTCTGATCCTTATCTCGCCCTGCTGAGCTACCGAGCCTCACCTTTAGACTGTGGTTCTTCACCTGCTGAACTACTAATGGGTCACAAGTTGCGCACCACGCTACCCTGCTGTGCAAAAGAACAGAAAAGTAAGGAACTGAGACAGAGACTTCAACTGCTAAAGCTGAAACAGAAATCATACTATGACAAGTCATCCAAAACTCTAAAACCATTGACAAGGAATGATGTTGTCAGGATTGAGGATCCAGATGCATGGAACAGGAAAGCTACAGTTCTTGAGGAAGTAGGACCAAGGTCATACACTGTTCGAACTGAGGAAGGACAGATTCTCAGGAGGAACCGCCGTTCCCTCCTGAAAACACAAGAAACTATCCAAGAGCAGATTGATGACAATGCCGCAACTGAATCTTGTCGTTCACCACCAGAACAATCGCATGAAAACACATCAGACTTACCCGTGCTGAGAAGATCCACACGTGTAGTAAAAAAGCCTGATAGACTTAATCTTTGAGTACAAAGAAAAACTATACTGAAAATGTATTGACTGTTGTGAAAATGTTTATGTTTATAGAGCACTAACAAAAGTGTTACTGATATCAGCTTTATCGTTTTTCTTGAAAGTTGATTGATATTGATTTTGTTAACCTCAAAGAAAGGGGGATGTAATGATCAATAACATGTCATTCTAGAGTGGTACACTAGATGGAGCCGCAGAGCTGTATAGAGCTGTATATTTAGTTGTATGTGTTTAAGACTACACTATCCACGATGCACTAGGCTACCCAGAAGGCAGTAGTCAAGATGGCTGCCTGCACACAGAAGTACACATGCTGAATCTCTACAGATGCTGTACCTAGAGAACGTGTACTGAATAAATGACTAGCTAGAAGCTAGCTATTCATAATAAGAATGTCTAGTTATTAATGAACATAACACTAAGTACCACAGAGTTACCTCCTGAATTTCTCAAGGATCCATCCTTGACCCCTTCTCTCCCTTGCAAGAGGATTTGAGTACAGGAGCAAGGATGTCTTACTACAGTTATACAGGGCCTTGGTGAGGCCACACCTGGAGTACTGTGTGCAGTTTTGGTCTCCTTACCTAAGAAAGGATATACTTGCCATAGAGGGAGTGCAGTAAAAGTTCACCAGACTGATTCCTGGGATGGCAGGACTGTCGTATGAGGAGAGATTGGGTCGACTAGGCCTGTATTCACTAGAGTTTAGAAGAATGAGAGGGAGTCTCATTGAAACGTATAAAATTCTGACAGGACTAGACAAGACTGGATGCAGGGAGGTTGTTTCCCCTGGCTGTGGGGGTCTAGAACGAGGGGTCACAGTCTCAGGATACGGGATAGGACATTTAGGGCTGAGATGAGGAGAAATTTCTTCACTCAGGGGGTGGTGAACCTGTGGAATTCTCTACCACAGAAGGCTGTGGAGGCCAAGTCACTGAACATATTTAAAAAGGAGATAGACAGATTTCTAGACACAAAAGGCATCAAGGGGTATGGGGAGAGAGCGGGAATATGATGATGGCCCAGAAATTCAGGTCGGGGGCTTCCCGCGGGTGCAAGCCCCCGACCTGCACTTACCTTGCGCGCCGGCCATTGAGCTGTGGGCCCCCGTGGAATTCCGATCCGGGACCTGGTCCAGCTGCGGGCGTGCAGTGCTTGCGTATCCCAGGGGCGCAGTTAGTTCAATGCGTCCCCTGGGATCACGTGGGCCATGGAGAGCCAATCGGAGCAGGGAATGCTCCATTCATAAGTCTGACAGGAAGTGCTGTCAAACTTAGAAATACTACGGGCCCCAAAACATCACTAAATCTTCAAATAAATTTTTAAAAAACATCAGATTTTTAAAATAAACTATAAATTACATGAAATAACTATTTTAAACAATCATTTAAATTTTTGAAAAAAATAATTTTATTTTCTAACGGGGCTAAAAATAAACTTACCTTTCTTTAAAGTATTTAAAAATAATAAACCTGTGGAAAAAATGTTTTCATTTTTATTAATTCACCACTTACCTTGTAAAAAGCAGGCCTTATGCCTGCTTTTTACATGTCTAACTTCTGGAGACTTACCCTCCCGGGAAAACCTGTAAAAAAAAACGAAGTTCGATGTGCACGCGCAGCCTCTCCCGCGCACGCGTTCGACCTCTGAACCCCTGCTTTCAGGGGAACGGAAGTGCCGGTTTCCCATGCATGCGCAGTGCATGCAGGAAACCGGCACTTCCATTGGGCTTACGGGTGAGTACCCCGTGCGTACTCACCCGTGGAGACCCGAATTTCTGGGCCATTGAGATAGAAGATCAGCCATGATCATATTGCATGGCAGAGCAGGCTCGAAGGGCCGAATGGCCTACTCCTGCTCCTATTTTTCTATGTTTCTTATTTACATGCTGCTTCTTGGTGATATCATGCGTAGACAAGAGTCAATGAATAGTGGAATGTTACAGTACACAAACAGGCCAAATGACCCATCAAGTCTGATCCAGTGTTTTTCTCCACAAATCACCTTGCTTTATCCCACTCTCCTGCTCGCTACCCATACTCTTTAATACGCCTCTCATTCAAGCAACTACCTAACTTCTTGTTAAAGGAATTTATAAATTCTGCTTTAACAGCAATTTGTGGCAGAGAATTCCACATTCTAACCACATTGACTTTTTATGGCCTTATTATACAAGTATACTGTTGCCTTTCATGCCCTGTGTACCTGCACATCAAGGTCCTTTTGCCCCATTCAAGATTTATGATATATTTCATTTCCCTATTCTTATTTTCAAAATGTATCACTTCACATTTTGCAACACTGAACTACACTCGCCATTTATCTGCCCATCCTTCGTGAAGCACCTTAGGACATTTTCCCATAGTAAACGCATAACATTGTTGCTATTGTGTTAATAAACAAATAATGCCAACCCCACCCCCCCAACTCCACTCAAAATAAATTAAAATTACAGTGCAGTTGAACTCTGCACACTCCTAACTTACAGATAAATCTGACATATCAGATGGGAAGGCAATGCTTATACAAATACATTATGCCATTTCAAACGATTTTGTCACCTAATCTTTAAATAGCAATGCAGATCCAGCTGTCAGAGTTAGCAGAACTGTTACAATGCAAATTAAATGCAAATAAGATAAATAGAGGTGGCTCCTTGAAGTAATGTCCCAGCTGAAATTTCTATTAAAGATTAGTCAGTTCAGACACATATCTTTTGATACACGGAGCACATAAAATACTTATCATTGCTCCAAGATGGGAAACAATTTTCAGTTTCTATGTTGTGATGTCAGAACAAGTGGTGAATTTAACCAGCTGTGTTAATATGCATTCTATGTATTTATATAATTATTTTATACCTATTTCAGAGAAAGCATAAAACACTGAAGTAAGAGATCACTTACATATTTTAATTGCAATTAACAGATATTGGAAATCAACTGCTCGGGTGCACATTGCAGATATGCCAAGACACTCTGGGAGGAATTTTTCAGGGGGTCAGTGGGCACGTTCGGTGAAGGGTCGGGTGGGGAAAAAAATTTCTGACAGCGGGTCAAGAATCCGCTGTCAATCCGCCGCCACGCTAGTTTCTCAGATGTCGGGTCTGTCTGCACTGAACAGACCCGACACCAAGCGGCAAAAGAGGCAATTTAGGTCATGAAGACCTCGTTAACAGCCTGTTAAAGAGAATTTTGTGCTCACCTTTAAATTTTACGAGGTCACCCACAGTTCCATGCTGCTCGGGGATCATGTCAGGTAAGCAGGTCAGGAGTTGTGTTACCATGAAATTGACAGCTGCAAATGTGCTACAAAAGCTCCCATCTCATAGCTGTTCACTTCCCAAGCTCAGAAGCTGTTGCTTACTGAATTTAGAGGACAGATTGAGCTTTGTGCAGGTTGCAAGTGTTTGGAGTAAACTCTGTATCCAGTGTCACCTCACTGGAACAACCTCTCTCACCAATGACAGATTGCTTCTGTCATCTCAAGTTCACCTGCCATCTATTACATCAGCATCGGTGCCCTTGAAACTATCTGACCTTGGTTCTCAGAATCCCACCACGATTAGCCCCAATACCAGCAGCACCAGGCACACCAGCAGCACCAACAACAACACCAACCTTCTCCGCAATCAACTGATGCTGCACAGGACATAGGGCATCAGCACCCGACCACATTGCTGCCCAGGAGGTTTACACCCTGGCTGCCACATGATGCGCCAGATTGGCACCACCCCACACCAACACCATAAAGCATCCCTACAATGCCCAAGCCATTCCTTTCACACTCATCACCATTGAGGGGGGCACCGTTATGTCTCACCATTCACTGCAACTCACTAAGCCACTTCCAAAGGTGCATTGAGTGGTGCTGGAGTTTTGCTAAGTGGGAGAAAAATCCTTTAAGTGTATTTTGTGAATTTTAGTGTGTTAAGAAGTCAATTACTTGAAGTAAGTTTAATTTTTCAAGGGTTTTTTAAACTCTTCGGCAGTTTAAACCGGAAGTAGAATCCGGGTATAAAAGGGGAGGGGCTAGTGCAGTGCACGGAATGCCTTGTGCATTGAGTGGTGCTGGAGTTTTGCTAAGTGGGAGAAAAATCATTTAAGTGTATTTTGTGAATTTTAGTGTGTTAAGAAGTCAATTATTTGAAGTAAGTTTAATTTTTTAAGGGTTTTTTAAACTCTTGGGCAGTTTAAACTGGAAGTAGAATCCGGGTATAAAAGGGGAGGGGCTAGTGCAGTGCACGGAGTGTCTTGTGCATTGAGTAGTGCTGGAGTTTTGCTAAGTGGGAGAAAAATCATTTAAGTGTATTTTGTGAATTTTAGTCTGTTAAGAAGTCAATTATTTGAAGTAAGTTTAATTTTTTAAGGGTTTTTTAAACTCTTGAGCAGTTTAAACCGGAAGTGGGAGAGTTCGGATAAGTGGGAGGTGAGGGTGTGTTTTTTGCTCTGTTTTGTTCCCCACTCCCAGGCTTGGACAACACTGCGGAGGTGGAGCAGTGAGACGAGTCAACCAAACAGGCCCCACAGACAGTATTCAAGGAGGAGGTTGGTGATCAGCTGGTTGGTTGGTTTTCTTCCTTCTCTTCTCTTTTATACCTTTAAGTTGGTAAGTCCTTTGAATAGTGGTGTGACATTATCATCTATATCCGGGCAGGGTCTTCATAACTAATAATAAGAAATTTAATTAATTATATAGAATGGAGCAGGTGATGTGTTACTGTTGCGAGATGTGGGAGCCGGTGGTCCCCATTGAGGCTCATGGTGATTACATCTGCGACAAGTGTTTGCTGCTAGAGGAACTCAAGTTCCATGTTATGGAGCTTGAGACCGAGCTTCAGACACTGCGACACATCAGGGAGGGGGAGAAGTTCCTGGACACTATGTTTCAGGAGATGGTCACACCTATGAAGTTAATTACTGCAGATGTAGTCTGTGGTCAGGGACAGGACGGTGTGACTACGAGTGAGGAAGGTACAGGGATCCAGGATGTAGTGTTGAAGGAGACGCAGCCCTTGTTCTTGTCCAGCAGGATCGAGGTTCTTACTCCCTGTGAGGGCGGGAGCGGGGACTGCAGGGAGGATGAGCAACCTGGCCACAGCACCGTGGTACAGGGGGCCATTCAAGTGGAGGGAGTAAAAAGAAATGTTGTAGTGGTAGGGGATAGTATCATTAGGGGGATAGATAGGGTTCTCTGCAGTCAACAGCGGGAGTCCCGAAGGCTGTGTTGCCTGCCTGGTGCCAGGGTTAAGGACATCTCTTCTGGGCTGGAAAGAAACTTGGAGTGGGAGGGGGAGGATCCAGTTGTCGTGGTCCATGTTGGTACAAATGACGTAGATAGGACAAGGAAGACGGTTCTGTTAAAGGAGTATGAGCAGCTAGGGGTCAAATTAAAAAACAGAACCTCAAGGGTAATAATCTCTGGGTTATTACCTGAGCCACGAGCGAATATGGCTAGGATAAATAAAATTAAAGAGTTAAATGCGTGGCTCAAAGACTGGTGTGGGAGAAATGGGTTTTGCTTCTTGGGACACTGGCACCAATACTGGGACAGGAGGGAGCTGTTCCGTTGGGACGGACTCCACTTGGCCAGTGCTGGGACTGGAGTCCTGGCGAATCATATAACTAGGGCTGTAGAGAGGGCGTTAAACTAATTAGTGGGGGGGAGGTTTCTAGAGAGCAAATAATAGAAATGACAACAGAGAAGGTCATAGACTTAGGTAGCAGTGGGGGAATTAAAAAACAGAATGTGTCAGGAAGGGACAGGAGGTATGGAGCAAAAAGTAAAGTACTAAAAAGGGAAAAATCAGGAACTAAGTGTTACAAAACATATTTGAAAGTTCTTTATCTGAATGCACGTAGCATTCGTAACAAAATGAATGAGTTAACGGCACAAATAACGACATATGGGTATGATCTTGTGGCCATTACAGAAACATGGCTGCAGGGTGACCATGACTGGGAATTAAACATAACAGGTTATGTAACAATCAGGAAGGACAGGCAGGAAGGGAGAGGAGGTGGGGTGGCTATGTTAATAAAGGAAGGAATCACTATAATACAGAGAAATTATATTGGGTCAAAGGAGCAGGATAGTGAAACAGTTTGGGTGGAGATAAGGAATAATAAGGGGAAAAAAACACTAGTGGGTGTAGTCTATAGGCCTCCGAACAGTTGCAACTCTGTTGGACGGAGTATTAATCAGGAAATAGTTGAGGCTTGTAATAAGGGAACAGCTATAATTATGGGGGATTTTAATTATCATATTAACTGGACAAATCAAATTGGGCAGAGCAGCCTTGAGGATGAGTTAATTGAGTGTATTAGGGATGGGTTTCTTGAGCAGTATCTAACTGAACCGACCAGGGGGCAAGCAACCTTAGATTTGGTCCTGTGTAATGAGACAGGATTAATTAAAAATGTCCTAGTAAAGGATCCCTTGGAATGAGTGACCATAACATGGTTGAGTTCCATATTCAATTAGAGGGTGAGAAGGTTGGATCTCAAACAAGCGTGCTGAGCTTGAATAAAGGAGACTATGAAGGTATGAGAGTGGAATTGATTAGAGTGGACTGGGAAAATAGATTAAAGAGTAAGACGGTACATGATCAGTGGTGTACATTTAAGGAGTTATTTTACAACTTCCAAAAAATATATATTCCACTGAGGAAAAAAGGGTGTAAAAGAAAAGATAGCCATCCGTGGCTAAGTAAAGTAATTAAGAATAGTATCCGACTAAAAACAAGGGCATATAAGGTAGCCAAATCTAGTGGGAGGATGGAAGATTGGGAAGTCTTTAAAAGACAGCAAAAAATAACTAAAAGATTGATTAAGAAAGGGAAGATAGATTATGAAAGTAAATTAGCAAAAACTATAAAAACAGACAGTAAAAGTTTCTATAGTTATATAAAAAGAAAAAGGGTGGCTAAAGTAAATGTTGGTCCCTTAGAGGATGAGACCGGGAAATTAATGGTGGGAAACATGGAGATGGCAAAAACACTGAACAATTATTTTGTATCAGTCTTTACAGTAGAGGACACTAAGAATATCCCAACACTGGACAAACAGGGGGCTCTAGGGGGGGAGGAACTAAATACGATTAAAATCACTAAGGAAGTGGTACTTGGTAAAATAATGGGACTCAAGGCGGATAAATCCCCTGGGCCTGATGGTTTGCATCCTAGGGTCTTGAGGGAAGTAGCGGTAGGGATTGTGGATGCATTGGTAATAATTTTCCAAAACTCACTGGACTCAGCAAAGGTCCCGGCAGATTGGAAAACTGCTAATGTAACACCCTTATTTAAAAAGGGTAGTAGGCAGAAGGCTGGAAACTATAAACCAGTTAGCCTAACATCTGTGGTTGGTAAAATGTTAGAGTCCATTATTAAGGAGACAGTAACGGGACATTTGGATAAACATAATTTAATAGGACAAACTCAGCATGGTTTCATGAAGGGGATGTCATGTTTGACAAATTTGCTGGAGTTTTTTGAGGAAGTAACATACAGGGTGGATAAAGGGGAACCAGTGGACGTAGTGTATTTAGACTTCCAAAAGGCATTTGACAAGGTGCCACACAAAAGATTATTGCTCAAGATAAAAAATCACGGGATTGGGGGTAATATTCTGGTGTGGGTGGAGGATTGGCTATCTAACAGAAAGCAGAGTTGGGATAAATGGTTCGTTCTCAGATTGGCAATCAGTAACTAGTGGTGTTCCGCAGGGGTCAGTGCTGGGTCCCCAACTCTTTACAATCTATATTAACGATTTGGAGGAGGGGACCGAGTGTAACGTATCAAAGTTTGCAGATGATACAAAGATGGGACGGAAAGTAGTGAGTGAGGACATAAAAAACCTGCAAAGGGACATAGACAGGCTAAGTAAGTGGGCAGAGATTTGGCAGATGGAATACAATACTGGAAAGTGTGAGGTTATGCACTTTGGCAGGAAAAATCATAGAGCAAGTTATTATCTTAATGGCAAGAAACTGGAAAGTACTGTAGTACAAAGGGATCTGGGGGTCCTGGTGCACGAAACTCAAAAAGTTAGTGTGCAGGTGCAGCAAGTGATCAAGAAGGCCAATGGAATGTTGGCTTTTATTGCTAGGGGGATGGAATATAAAAACAGGGAGGTATTGCTGCAGTTGTACAAGGTATTGGTGAGACCGCACCTGGAATACTGCCTACAGTTTTGGCGTCCATACTTAAGAAAAGACATACTTGCTCTCGAGTCAGTACAAAGAAGGTTCACTCGGTTAATCCCGGGGATGAGGGGGTGGTCATATGAGGAGAGGTTGAGTAGATTGGGACTCTACTCATTGGAGTTCAGAAGAATGAGAGGCGATCTTATTGAAACATATTAGATTGTGAAGGGGCTTGATCGGGTGGATGCGGTGAGGATGTTCCCAATGATGGGTGAAACTAGAACTAGGGGGCATAATCTTAAAATAAGGGGCTGCTCTTTCAAAACTGAGATGAGGAGAAACTTCTTCACTCAGAGGGTGGTGGGCTTGTGGAATTTGCTGCCCCAGAAAGCTGTGGAAGCTACATCATTAAATAAATTTAAAACAGAAATAGATCGTTTCCTAGAAGTAAAGGGAATTAAGGGTTACGGGGAGCAGGCAGGAAATTGGACATGAGTCTAGGTTCGGAATGGTCATGGCCCTGTGGGTAGTGGAGTGGGCCCAGGGGCCGTGTAGCCTGGTTCTGCTCCTACTGTGTTCTAATTCTGTGTTAGATTTCAGGAGATGGTTTTATTCCTGTTCCTGGCTGGGGTGGAGATCGCCTTTACAGAAGGTAAGTACTGTAGAAAATATAGGGACAGAGTGATCTCCTGGAAGAATTTCGATTGCCTAGATGGGTCGAAGAGGAATTTCCCAGATTTTTTTCTCCCAAATTGGCCATTGGGTCTTTATCTGGTTTTTCGCCTCTCCCGGGAGATCACATGGGTTCGGGTGGATGCACAGTGATAGAAGATTTGAGGTTAGGATCAGATCAGCCATGATCTTATTGAATGGTGGAGCAGGCTCGAGGGGCCGATTGGCCTACTCCTGCTCCTATTTCTTATGTTCTTATGTTCTTATGTCCAAGAACGCAAAGTGTTGAAAATAAAGATTTCAATGTTTTAACAGCACATTAACAGCAACTTCACATGAACATTGGCTGAAACACACAAGTGCCTACCCTTGTGTATTGTTAGTTGGCATGATTGGACAAAGATGAGTGTGAGTATGTGGGGTGGCTAGTGAGATGGGGAAGTGATAATGTAGATAGAGAGGGATGGGTGGAGGTGCAAGGTAAGTTGGTGTGAGTAAGGATGTGCAGGAGTAGGGTAGGGAAGGCAGAGTGATGGGGATGTGATGAGTGGCACAGCAGGATGAGGTTGAGTGTGGCGTTGCAGCAACGTTTCATGATCTACTGAGATATTGAAAGGTTTGTGCCACTGCAGCCTGGTCCTCCTGACGACATCCCTGCTTGTGTCCTCCTGTGTATTGTGCAACCAGGCTGTGTTGATCTCCTGGGGAGGTCTCTTCCGTCCATGGGAGAGCGTGGGTGCAGCTGTGCACCTCTGTGCAGTGCCTGTCAATGCTGTAGAACACTGACAGCACAACTGTCAAAAGAAATTTGCGCATGGTCCCTTTAAGGAAACCGGCTGATGACACATCATCAAGTGACGTCATCAGACCCGCTTCCTTCAATTGGCTGGCAAACGCGCTGGGTGGGCTTAACAAGCCCAATCAACGTAAAATCACTTTGGACAGCGGGCTGGAGTCAGCAGTGAGGTGGGACCCGCCACCAACCCCGGTTGCACCTGACCCGCCAAGGTTCGGGAAATCGCGGCCTCTGGGTTTTGTTTCTCAGTGTATCTTCAGGCTATTATCATAATTTCCCAGAATAAAATTCCAAATTCTCACAGGATTTAAAAACCTAAAAATCTTTGCACTTGATGTGGTCTGTGTGATAACTTTGTATTTTCTAAGCTACTTTTTTAACTGCATAAAATGTACTGATTTAATTGCACAAATCACCCAAAGGTGCAAATAATTATGTAAAGTAGGAGGCCTTACATTTCCCTTTATCTTCTGGCACTAAACACCAAAATCTGGGCAGGCAAGGGTTGGAATAAAGGAAGGACCCTGTTACAATGAGTTCCTACCACTTTTCTGCCTATCTGAATTTCCAGCCAATGGTGGGAGCAGGTACATAGTATGGGCGAGCATATTATGATGCTATGCAAAGAAGGAAATGACATAATACAATGTAATTCCTGCCATTTGCACCCTAGCCATGCTGAACATGAGGGACACTTATGCATCCCCGGTGCCTGGTGTTGCTAATGTCGTCCAGGGGATTTAACATTTTAAAGGCAGAGGTTTCCTTCCTGCAAACGATTGCTGAGCAATTAACTACAGTACTGACAAAGGCCCAATAAAAAAAAGGAAAGAAAGACTTGCATTTATATAGCGCCTTTCACGACCACCGGACATCTCAAAGCACTTTACAGTCAATGAAGTACTTTTGGAGTGTAGTCACTGTTATAATGTGGGAAACGCGGCAGCCAATTTGATCACAGCAAGCTCCCACAAACAGCAATGTGATAATGACTAGATAAACTATTTTTGTTATGTTGATTGAGAGATAAATATTGGCCAGGACGCCGGGGATAACTCCCCTGCTCTTCTTTGAAATTGTGCCATGGGATCTTATATGTCCACCTCAGAGAGCAGATGGGGCCTCAGTTTAATGTCTCATCCGAAAGACAGCACCTCCAACTCCCTCAGCACTGCACTGGAGTGTCAGCCTAGATTTATGCGCTCAAGTTCCTGGAGTGGGACTTAAACCCACAACCTTCTGACTCAAAAACGAGTGTACTACCAACTGAGCCACAGCGGACAGTCAGGAGTGGGGGGGGCGGGGGAGAGGCACTTTTAAACATCTTTCAAGCTATTTGGGCAGTAGTGGGACCCACTCACATTGCAGCAAGGCCCACAACAAGTTGCCAACCCCCAACAGAGGCAAATGCCATAGCTGTGCCATAAATGAAATAAATGCCTACCGGAAATATTTAAATGGAGGGAACCTTGGGAACTGGTACGGAGTTATGTGACCAACTGGTAGAGTGTACTGAAGTCCCACCCCACTGGTGGCAGAAGTTATGGACTAGGATCTCACCACAGGGTTACATAAATTACTATTAAAATTAATGTCCTCTTGTTCTTTCTGTCCATATTTGCTACTTGTTTTGATTTGAAAGGGAAATGTCAATGACAGTGTTGAGGGACTGGTTTGTGGTGTTTACTGTGAAGAAGTGCAATTGTCATTACCAGCTAGTAGGTCCCAGAATGATTCAGCATCAGCAGTGTGTGTGCATTCAGCTCCCAAAAGCATAATAACTCTACCTGGCTTTTCCAGTTGTTTTGTCTTGTTTCTCAAACAACATTCACTGTACACTACTTAAAAAAACACGGATTACGAAGTAATTACCACACTGTGCTTTATTCGGAATCAATTCTTAATACTGTGGTAGAAATATGAATACCTATACTGATAGGAACATTTTATTAGTACTCTTCATTGGTAAACTGTACTTGCTCTTCAGAGAAGCGGTGTGTATATACTCCAACAGAACAAGAAAATGCCATTTGGCTCATCAAGCTCATTCCTTCCACAAACCATGTACAGCCAGCTCTATCATGGACTCTCAAAATTATTTAATCTGAGGGAAAGAGAGCAAGTTCACTGTGCACTGGATTTTGAAGGGTGCAGCAAGGTCCTGGAAGTAATACAGGAGGTAACAAAAAAAGTCATATTGTGCAATGTGAAACTTGGTGGCCATCTGTTCAAAGCTTGTTTTAGGCTAAATTCAGCAATGTCCTAATCATCCTAAGGTCTGAATTCACCTATAGTGAGTTGCTGTGGGAGACTGCAATTGTGTTATCTTGCAGAGAAGGTTCATTTATCCAGATGTATTACACAATGGCCCAGAAATTCGGGTCGAGGGCTTCCCGCGGGTGTAAGCCCCCGACCTGCACTTACCTTGCGCGCCGGCCATTGAGCTGTGGGCCCGCGTGGGATTCCAACTGCCGGCGCGCAGTGCTTGCGTATCCCAGGGGCGCAGTTAGTTCAATGCATCCCCTGGGATCACGTGGGCCATGGAGAGCCAATCGGAACAGGGAATGCTTCATTCCTAAGTTTGACAGGAAGGGCTGTCAAACTTATAAATACTACAAGCCCCAAAACATCACTAAATCTTCAAATAATTTTTTTTTTAAATCACAGTTTTAAAATAAACTATAAATTCCATGAAATAACTATTTTAAACAGTAATTTAAATTTTTGAAAAAAATAATTTTATTTTCTAATGGGGCTAAAAATAAACTTACCTTTCTTTAAAGTATTTAAAAATAATAAAGCTGTGGAAAAAATGTTTTAATTTTAATTAATTCACCACTTACCTTGTAAAAGGCAGGCCTTGCGACTGCTTTTTATATGTGTAACTTCTGGAGACTTACCCTCCCGGGAAAACCTGCAAAAAAAACGTAAGTTCGATGCACACACGCAGCCTCTCCTGCGCACGCGTTCGACCTCTGAACCCCTTCTTTCAGGGGAACGGAAGTGCCGGTTTCCCGCGCATGCGCAGTGCATGCAGAAAACCGGCACTTCCATTGGGCCTACAGGTGAGTACCACGTGCGTACTCACCCGTGGAGACCCGAATTTCTGGGCCAATGGATTTTAAAGTGGTGCATCTGCAGACGTAACTTGCTTTTGTAAGCATTTTAAGAAATTTTGATCCATTTTCTGCCTCTTTGTGAATTTTGGAAACAGTTGAAACTCAGCTGAAAGAAGCAAGGTTATGGTCAGTGCATTTTTGCCAAATTGCATCATAAAAATGCAAAATAAATCCATGGGATAAATGACCATTTGAAAATTATACCATTTTTGTATAGCCCAAATACAACGTTGTGTTATACAGTGCAATACAATATGGTGCATTTGTCACCCCAGTGCTGTAAAATAAACATCTTCACACTTCTTGCTGCCCTAATGTCAGCATCAAGTATTTGCTGATTAGGTATAACACTGTTTAAATATTAAGTGAAACAGCATCTACTCTGCCCCAACAACGTAGCTTAACCCCAACCTCAGAAGTGCAGGCCACTATGCCAGTCTCACATTTGCATTTCCAACATTAACCATCCTTATAACTTCTACAGGACTTCAAAACCAATTAATTCCAAGTTATAAAAACAGAAAATGCTGGAAATACTCAGCAGGTCAGGCAGCATCTGTGGAGAGAGAAACAGAGTTAACGTTTCAGGTCGATGACAAGTCCAGCATTTTCTGTTTTTATTTCAGATTTCCAGCATCTGCAGTATTTTGCTTTTGTATTAATGCCAAGTTATGGCTTGTTTGCTGCTGTAGACTTATGCCCATTAATAACTGCACTGCAGCACCCAAAATACATTTCATGTAGGCCCTTTACAGTAAGGGAACAGCAGATTTTCGTCCATCAGTCTGGGCTTGATTTATACCCAGGACTCTTAGTTAAAACAACACTGTTCTAGCACAAAGCACTGCTGCTAAAGCCCCAAATGCCTCAAGTGAAATCCGGAAAAAAATTACTCTATGCATATTTACCCTCTAATACTTCTTTGCTGTGATCCAAGGGCCATACCACTACCTGCGAAAGAGTGGGTGAGCCACTTCAACCCATGATTCCATCAAGAGAACTCGAACTAGCTGCTCAGGAGTGATTTCCCTAAAGCAATAGAATAATCTGAACATTTCACAATACTGAAGAGGTTCCTACATACTTCAGTTTCTAAAAGTAATTTTGAGTACCAAATCTCCATGCAACTATCAAAATACAGTACAAGCCACTTATAATAGACTTGTTTGTACACTGGTAATTTGTCCATTGTCTATTATATTCTCATGTGACCCAAATGGAGTTTCCAGTAGGTAAAGGTATTGAATTCCAAGTTTGCACACCAAGATCAGCTTTAGCATACCAGGAGAAATAGCTGTAGCGAAGTTCCAACAAGCAACCACATAATAATTGATCCTTCCAGTGCTGCCGGGACACTAACACCTGATCCTGATATGTAAATGGGGTTCTAAATAAAATCATGACTCCCAAACCAAAGTAACTGGACTCCAATAATAAATTAGTTGCTTACTAAATTCCCATACTATATAGTTAAAGGCCTAGAAATTCGATTAAGCCCGAAAATGGGCAGTGCCACGTGGACCAAGGTTAACAGCCGCCCGCAAAAAGAGCGCAAGCAGCACTGTTATTTTGGTGGTGCCTGTTTATTTAAATGAGCACAGCGCAGAACCTCCCGTGCAACACGCTCTTTCAGGCGGCAAGATCAGCAGGAGGCCAAAGGTCGGGTCTAATCTATCCGTGTGGAGTTATCAGGAAATCGCGATTTATTAAAGTGAAGTGCAATGTTTCCCATTATGTTTGTAGGTTGACAGAGAGGGTATGCAAGATAAATCAAAGCCTAAAATTCACTAATCTGTCCTATTTTAAAGAATGCAACTAATATTTCCAATTTTACTCCCTAGAATACAAGTAAAAGCAACCTATTCTTTTAATACATATACATAAGTATATAAGCTTTGTTATTAGAGGCTTTTCACTGTAAGTCATTTTAGGAGTATATCTCTCTAGAAAGTACCCAGATATGCATTTTGAAAGGGCAATGGTGTACTGGAATTGGGAGATTTGTTTGCAATACTGGATGTCAGAGCCAGCATAGGTGATCCACGATTCGCCCCTAAATAGGCCAAGAGATGTGAAAAGTTTTCTGGATACCCTGAACACCTGAATATCTAAATGCAGATGTATAAATTCCTTCAGAAACAGGAAAAAGTTTTTAGGTCTCCTTTAATTGAGAGGAACAGGATGCATATTCAATACGGACGTCTGTAACAATAACAGTAAACATTTACAAAGCCCAAATATCATTTCATTTCCAGTTTACTGACACAACTGCAAGGGTTAATTAGTAAGATTTGAAAATCTGGTGTACAAGTGTATATCTTGCATTACACAACTGACCGACAGTAATGGATCAGGCCTTTAGATATAGTGTAAGTACCCCAGACTATTTGTAATCATATGCTGTTCTGTACACGTTACATGCCAGAACTCACTGACCTGCTCCGGTGAATGCTGGCATGTAATGTCTATAGAACAGGTATTCAATCCGCTGATGTGCATCTGCAGCAATGACCCTGAGCCATCTCACTGGACTGGACATACTCTGCATAGTTATTGAAAACTTTCTCCCGGGTCTACGCGCTGGCAACAACTGCACGCACGGCGTGCTTTGGAGAGGGCAGTAAAAGGAGTGACGACGTCCAAAATCGCTCAGTGTGCATCAATTCGGCGTTGCATGCCAATTGACATCACGCTCTTGATCATTAAAATATTTGAGGCAAGCGCAGGCAACAGCAGTGCTGCCGAGCTGCCCAATATGACGGCAGTCGTGTTCCGCACTGTAAGTAGGTGGAAGCGAGGTGGCCGCCATTTTTTCTTCAAAACCAGCCTTAATGGCTGGCGCTAAAGGTTCCAATTTCTAGGCCAAAGTGTTTATTTTAAGTAACTAATAATTGACTATAAAACTTCACAGCTTTGGTTGGGATTTTTGATTTTGTTCAAAGTAACTGATTGTTCCTTACACCCAAGATCAGTATAAATATAGCTGACTTATATTTTTTCTCAATTTATTCCCTCTCCACCTCCTCTTCTGAAGGTACTGACTCCATACTGTGATATGGTTCCACAATTACCAAATTATCTAAAAGGCCATTTGTCAAGTGAGTGTTGACAGGCTATTTGTCCACAGGATCACCATAGCTGAACCCTCTCCTGTCTTCACCTGGCACAATGACATGTCCACTTTCAGAAGGATTCACTAGATAGCAATCATGATTGGAATCTTTGGATAGTCTTTTTCATTCCTCTTATAGCATCCCAAATGGGATCAACTAACGAAGCACAGACTGAGGACTGAACTTGAGACCTTCCTTGTCTGTATGGCTTAGTTACCCATTGCCTTAATCAGCTAACTTATTGAGGGACCCTCATAAAATATACTTTTTGATTATACAAAATCTACAAAATGGAACAGTGCAGTGCAATGAATTAAAGAACTGTACTAATGAATTGCAAAACAGTGACACACTTTTAGTGTCTTCTAGAGAAACATAAAAAATTACCTTTAGGTGTCAGCAATGACTCAATGGTAACACTCTCGCCTCTCAATCAGAAGTATCATGAGTTCCCAGCCCCACTTCAGAGACTTGAGTACATAATCTAGGCTACATCTTCAGTGCAGCACTGAGGGACTGCTGCACTGTAGGAGGTGCTGTTTTTCGGATGAGGCATTAAACCGAGGCAGCGTTTATTTGCAACACCATTGTGTTGGACCAGATTTCTGATTGGTCCCTTTGGAGGACAAGACACACCCAACTGTTTGTCTGGAATGTGTAATTTGATCCTGCCTGCTGTGGACAATCCTGCAATGTGTAAATTGATCCAGTCTTGACAGTCAGCCTACAGAAAGTGGAAGTATAGTTAGCTTTGTGACGATCCTCTATTGTCTAGTGTTCTGCAATTGTAATTATAGTTGTCCTTGACTGGTAAAATAAAAGACTTTATATTCTAATTAGTGGGTTAGTTACTTCTTTGGAGATTTTTTTCCCTTCTGGAAGTGATAATAATTCTTTAATTCAGAATGAAGGGAACTGTGTGTGTGGGGTCTGCATGTGTGGTGCGTGTGTGTGGGGTGCGTGTGTGTGGGATGCATAAGCTACGTGTGTGTACCCAATCTTCTGACAAACCAGCGAGTTCACACTGGGGAGAGGCAGTTCACCTGCTCCATGTGTGGAAGGGATTCACTCAGTCATCCGGGTGGAAGAACGTAATCCACAATGAACAGAGGGGGGAAGAACATGATTCGTCTTCCCATCTGGATCATGTTCTCACTCTCATCACCGCCCCCCCCCCCCTTTAGACCTGGATCATGCTCTTACCCCATCCCCACTGTTCTCGCCGTGCTCTAACCCTACCAACACACCCCGCCACCCCCGAGTTCCTGACCTTCTCCTCCATCCTCCCCCCCCCCCCCCCGAGTAACAGGCTGCCTATATAAACCTGTCACTGTTAGAGAAGCCATGCTATGTGAAATTGTTGATTCGGCAGAATACTGGGTGCAGTAATGTTGTACTTATGTTATTTGACAAGTACCCAGAGAATGTGAGTTCAAATCCCACAATGGCAGTTTAAAAATTTGAATTTGGTTTAAAAAAATCTGGAAATAAAAAGTTGGTATCAGTAAAAAGTGACTATGAAGCTGTCGAATTATCATAAAAACCCAACTGGTTCACTAATGTCCTTTTGGAATGGAAAACTGCCATCCTTACCTTTGTGGGTGGGGAAAGGGAAGCGATGGGTGGATGTTAGGCAAGGTTAGACAATATACCAGGTAATGGAAGTTCAGAACCAAATCAAGCTTTTGTAGCAGATTCAGTAATTAGATATCTGAGCAAGACCAGTCCACTGTACTCCAGAGCACTGTTGGTGGTTGACCGGCTAACCTGGCTCACTACTGGAACCTGGAGGGGTAGCCCTGTCACTGAGAGCTGCAAGTCTTCACAATCACCTCCAGATAACCCTGTAAGTCAATATCCTAATGAATAGGGTTATCCTGGCTAAACAAGCAGTGGTAAGTTTACCAGCATTCAGTACAGGTAGGCTGCATGCTGGTTATAGCTGGTCTAACACCAACAGTTCTCCTTTAAACATTTATGAGACCCCAAGTCTTGGCTATTGCCAACCTGCATCCAAGATTTCTCGATTTGGATAAGCTGGATCTTCTCCTGACAGGAAATTTTCCAGGGTGTCAGCGGACGTGACTGTGGCGGGTCGGGTGGGAAAGTGTTCTTTTTGACAGCGAGTCTTCCATTTCATCACTGGTCTTGTGAGATCTAAATTCACAAAACAATTGAGTAGGGACCTCGGCCATGCTATACCTACGCTCCGCAGCAACTAGCCCGTCTTCAGCCAACACCGTTGCCCCTTCCACATCTGTGATAAATGACTCATCCTGGGTTTTTTCTTCCAAATTATTAAAACTCTCCAAAGTGTGTGTGGTGCATACCTGCTCCACACTTACAGAAAAAGAATCAGAGACAGAAAGGTACAAAGACAACAAGGGTATGAAAGGATATGAGAGTCATACAGAGAGAGAAAAGACATTTGCAAAAACCAATGTCGGGTCTGTCAGCACTGAGCAGGCCTGATAGGCAGCCATGGGCGACCCAATTAAACTAGTTATAATGTACTTACTAGACCCCTAATAGGCTTTTTTACCTTACTTTTTAACATTAACTTCATGGCCATGGGAACCACGCTGTTCGGTAACCATGTCGGTCAACCTGAGGCGGGAGTTCAGAGGCCATTGCTCCAGCTGATTACTTGACAGCTTCAATAGTACAGTAAAAGCTCCCACCTGACAGAGATCACTTTCCTCAGCCACAAGCTGTTCCTCACTGCATTTCCACAACAGATTCAGCCTGCTGCAAGTCTTTCCACAAGTCTCCATCCAGTCTTACCTCATTACCTCTCTCACCATTAACAGATCACTTCTGTCATCCGTACTTCACCTGCCGTCAGCATGGGTGCCGTTTATACTGTCTCATCTTGATCCTCAGAATCGGACCACGATGAGCCCCAACACCAGCAGCACCAACAACAACACCAACCTTCTCCGCAATCACCTGATGCTGCACAGGACACAGGGCATCAGCACCTGACCACATTGCTGCCCGGGAGGCCAGGAATGGCCTCATCATAGCCAGATTTACTTAACTTTACGCTGTACACCCATATGGCTGCCACATCATGTGCCAGGTGGGCACCACCCCACACCAACACCATAAAACAACCCTACAATGACCAAGCCATTCCTTTCACACTCATCACCATTGTGGGGGTACCGTTATGTTTCACCATTCACTGCACCTCACTAAGCCACTTCCAAAGGTACACACAACTCTGTCCAAGAGCGCAAAGTGTTGAAAATAAGCATTTCAATGTTTGACAGCACATTAATAGAAACTTTACATAAACATTGGATAAAATACCCAAGTGGCTATCCTTGTGTGTTGTTAGTTGGTATGATTGCACTAGGATGAGGGTGAGTGTGAGGGGTGGCTAGTGAGATGGGGAAGTGATAATGTAAATAGAGAGGAATGGGTGGAGGTGCAAGGTAAGTTGGTGAGATTAAGGATGTGCAGGAGTAGGGTAGGGAAGGCAGAGTGATAGGGATGTGACGAGAGGCACAGAAGGATGAGGGTGAGTGTGGCTTTGTACTAACATTTCTTGATCTAATGAGATCATTGAAACGTTTGCGCCACTGCACCCAGTTCCTCCTGACCACATCCCTGCTTGTGCCTGCCTGTGTAATGTGCAACCATGCTGTTTTGGTCTCCTGGGGAGGTCGCTTCCGCCCAACCTCATCCTTCTGTCCCTGCGTGCTCTGACTCCCTCCACAAGCATATGGAGGGAGTCATGGAAGAACCTGGGTGCAGCCCTCTGCCTCTGTGCAGTCATTGTCAGTGTTTGCAACACTTCCATGCTGTAGAACACTGACAGTACAAATGTCAAAAGAAATGTAGCCATGCTCCCTTTAAGGAAACCGGCTGATGACGCGTCATTAATGACGTCACCAGACCCGCTTCCTCTAATTGGTCCGGGAAATGCGCTGAGCGGGCTTAACAAGCCCTATCAACGTAAATTCGTTTTCCAGAGCAGGATGGAGCTAGCAGCGGGGCCACGACATGCCACCGACATCGCCCGCCCCGGACCGGCCGAGGCAAGGAAAATCTCGGCCAAGGTGTGTGGATTTCTCAAAAATCACATTGAAACATGGGCCAGGAATTTTCTCACAGCTACTCCTGCTCCACCGACATAACTTTATCGGAGGAGTAAGAGCAGCTCTGAGGATATCCCCTGCACTCTCAGGAACCCAACTGACCAACAACAACAGCTTGTATTTATATAGCGCCTTTAACATAGTAAAACGTCCCAAGGCGCTTCACAGGAGTGTTATAAAACAAAAAATTGACACCGAGCCACATATGAAATTAGGGCAGATGACCAAAAGCTTGGTCAAAAAAGTAGGTTTTAAGGAGCATCTTAAATGAGGAAAGTGAGGTAGAGAGGCGGAGAGGTTTAGGCTGGGAATTCCAGAGCTTAGGGCCTAGGCAGCTGAAGGTACGGCCACCGTTGGTTGAGTGATTATAATCAGGGATGCTCAAGAGGGCAGAATTTGAGGAGCGCAGATATCTTGGGGGGTTGTGGGGCTGAAGGAGATTACAGATATAGGGAGGGGCAAGGCCATGGAGGGATTTGAAAACAAGGATGAGAATTCTGAAATCAAGGCGTTGCTTAACCGGGAGCCAGTGTAGGTCAGCGAGCACAGGGGTGATGGGTGAATGGGACTTAGGACATGGGTAGCCGAGTTTTGGATCACCTCAAGTTTGCATAGGGTAGAATGTGGGAGGCCAGCCAGGAGTGTGTTGGAATAGTCAAGTCTAGAGGTGACAAAGGCATGGATGAGGGTTTCAGTAGCAGATGAGCTGAGGCGGGGATGGACACAGGCAATGTTTCGGAGGTGGAAATAGGCGGTCTTAGTTGTGCCGCAGATATGTCATTTCAGGGTCAAATACGACACCAAGGTTGCGAACAGTGTGGTTCAGCCTCAGACAGATGCTAGGGGTGGAGTCAGTGGCTAGGGAACGGAGTTTGTGGCGGGGCCCGAAGAGAATGGTTTTGGTTTTCCCAATATTTAATTGGAGAAAATTTCTGCTCATCCAGTACTGGATGTCGGACGAGCAGTGTGTCAATTTAGAGACCGTGGAGGGGTCGAGAGAAGTGGTACTGAGGTAGAGCTGGGTGACCAAAAAGAAAATCCAACCCTCAATCAATGCAATTTATCATTTTTTTCAATAGGTTAGTTATGTCTCTGTGAAGCTATAATTTTCAATAGGTTAGCTATGTCTCTGTGAAGGCTGTAATTTTGAGAATCCTTTTGAATTTATTAGGTTTTTGTAAAAAAAAATCACAAAATTGTTGAATTACAAGTGCAGCACAGCTGGGAAGAAATGGTGAACATTTCAAAATTGGACAAAATCAAACTGCAAGGCTTTTCTGAAACAAAGTTAATTGCTAACTTCTGCTTGGCATATTTTTATCTACAAATGTAGCCCTCTAACTGATGGCCTGGCACAGCAGAGCGCGGAATGAGCTATCTCTTTCTGATCTTTCTTCTCTTTCTTCTCCTTTTCTTTGATCTTTCTCCTCTCTCATTTCCCAGATTCCTTTAGCTAGAACGATAGCAAAATACTGCAGATGCTGGAAATCCGAAATAACAACAGAAAATACTGGAAAAACTCAGCAGGCCAGGCAACATCCGTAGAGAGAAATTAGAATCGACGTTTCGGGTCTAACCCTTTTTCAAAACTGGAAAGGAAATGAAATAGATCGAAAGGCAGGGCTGGGGAGGGAACAAAAGAAGTGAATAGACATTAAGAGGTATTCAAAACCAGACGAGATGGTGATAGGACTAGTAAAGAGACAAAAGACGGCTCAGATTAGGTGTGAAATTTACTGGCAGAATGAGAGACAGCTGCCATGTAAAAAAAAGAGGAAGGGGGGGCGCGGAGGGAGAACCCAAAACAAAGGGGTGGGAAAAAAAATTAAGTAAAAATGTGATAGGGGCCGAGGTTATGATCGGAAATTGTTGAACTCGATATTGAGTCCGGAAGGCTGCAAAGTGCCTAATCAGAAGATGAGGTGCTGTTCCTCGAGTTTACGTTGAGCTTCCGTGGAACAATGCAAGAGGCCAAGAACGGTGAGGTCCGAGTGGGAATGGAGCGGTGAATTAAAATGACAGGCGACCGGAAGCTCGGGGTCACCCTTACGGACTGAACGGAGGTGTTCCACAAAGCGGTCACCCAATCTGCGTTTGGTCTCCCCAATGTAGAGGAGACCGCATCGTGAGCAGCGAATACAGTATACTAGATTGCAAGAAGTACAAGTAAATCGCTGTTTTACCTGGAAGGGTATTCAACGGATCATCCTCCGCCATTTCCGCTACCTCCAAAGTGATCCCACCACCAAACGCATCTTCCCCTCCCCTCCCCTTTCAGCATTCCGTAGGGACCGCTCCCTCCGAGACACCCTAGTCCACTCCTCTATCACCCCCAGCACCCCTTCCCCTTCGCCTGGCACCTTCCCATGCAAGCGCAGGAGATGTAACACCTGCCCCTATACCTCCCCCCTTCCCACTGTCCAGGGCCCCAAACACCCCTCACACCCCACACACCTCCGTAAACTCGAGGAACAGCACCTCATCTTCCGATTAGGCACTTTGCAGCCTTCCGGACTCAATATCGAGTTCAACAATTTCAGATCATAACCTCGGCCCCTATCACATTTTTACTTTTAAAATAATTTCCACCCCTTTGTTTTGGGTTTTCCCTCCCCCCCCTTTTTTTTACATGGCAGCTGTCTCTCATTCTGCCAGTACATTTCACACCTAATCTGAGCCGTCTTTTGTCTCTTTACTAGTCCTATCACCATCTCGTCTCGTTTTGAATACCTCTTAATGTCTATGCATTTCTTTTGTTCACTCCCCAGCTCTGCCTTTTGATCTATTTCATTTCCTTTCCAGTTATGAAAAATGGTTAGACCCGAAAAGTCAATTCTAATTTCTCTCCACGGATGTTGCCTGGCCTGCTGAGTTTTTCCAGCATTTTCTGTTGTTATTTCTTTTAGCTAGATCCCTCCAGAGCTTTAACCATGGATTTGAATAATTCAGAGTCGCCTTTTTTGACTGCTGTTGCTCGCTACCTTCGTCGGGTTACACTGTAATTACAAACAATTGACAGAGAGCTGCAGATCTGTTCTTTCCTTAGTTCTCTTCACAGCTTCCTCTCATGATAACAGTTAGTCTTAATACTTGTCATTTATTCTATGTCTAGTTAATACCAACAGATGTCCTGTAATGAATGGCGGATAGTGTTGTGGCATTGTATTATCTTTTTAAAAAAGGAAGCAAAGTCTGTGAAATGCAGCTCTCTTATCAATTATTTGTACGTGGAATATAATTCTACTGAGGTAGTTAACAAGAGCAGTCAAACAAAGACTACTCTGAATTATTCAAATTGATGGCACTTAGTAAATTAAAACAAACTTGCCCAAACAATGGTAAAAAAAATACCTCTTCTACAATATATTTCTTCTGGCGCAATGCAGCCAGCAAATTTTGGGTTTTCTGTGTTGAGGTAGTCAGGCTGGCTAACGAGAGAGGTCACACATCATAGCTTACTGTGCATGTATTAGAGCAGGAACTCCGTTCTGGATTCAAATATAATTGTTTAATGAACTTGCAGCTATGGGGAAGTGACAGCACTGTGTTTTGAAGCAGAAAAGCAGTGACACTGGATGGATGAGGGATAGCAATGCATTCTCTGTTAATATATGCATAATATAGTTTCTGGCGTCTGAATGAAAGTTTATGGCAGACATTGGTTTACCTGCATATGCAAGTCTGCTGTAACACTTGAACATTTTCAACAACAACATATTTATATAGCGCCTTTAACGTAATAAAACGTCTGAAGGTGCTTCACAGGAGTATTAACAAAAATAAGCTTGACACCGAGCCAAATAAGGAGATGTTAGGGCAGATGACCAAAAGCTTAGTTGAAGAGGTAGGTTTTAAGGAGCATCTTAAATGAGGAAAGAGAAGTGGAGAGGCGGAAAGTTTTAGGCAGGGAATTCCAGAGCTTAGGAACTAGGCAGCTGAAGGCACGACCGCCAATGGTGGAGCATTTAAAATCGGGGATGTTCAAAAGATCAGAATAGGTGGAGCATAGAGGTCATGGGGAATTATAGGGCTGGAGGAGATTACAGAGTTAAGGAGAGGCGAGGCCATTGAGGGATTTGAAAACAAGGATGAGCATTTTAAAATCGAGGCATTGCTCAACTGCGAGCCAATGTAGGTCAGCAAGCACAGGGGATGGGTGAGCGGGACTTGGTGCGAGTTAGCACATAGGCAGCAGAGTTTTGGATGACCTCAAGTTTATGGAGGGTAGAACTAGGGAGTTCTACCCTCCATTGGAGTGCATTGGAACAGTCAAGTCTAGAGGTGATAAAGGTGTGGATGAGGGTTTCAGCAGCAGATAATTTGAGGTAAGAGCGGAGACAGGAAATATTATGAAGGTGGAAATGGGCAGTCTTACTTAGTGATCGAATGGATATGAGGTAGGAAGCTCAATTCATGATCAAATATTACACCAAGGTTGCAAACAGACTTGGTCAGCCTTAGACGGTTGCCTGAGAGAGAGCGAATTGTCGTGGTGCATATAGGTACCAACGATATAGGTAAAGAACGGGATGAGGTCCTAAAAGCTTAGGGAGTTAGGAGGTAAATTAAAAAATAGGACCTCAAAGGCAGTAATCTCAGGATTGCTACCAGTGCCACGTGCTAGTCAGAGTAGAAATAGAAGGATACTTCAAATGAATACGTGGCTAGAGGAATGGTGCAAAGGGGAGGGATTCAAATTCCTAGGACATTGGAACCGGTTCTGGGGGAGGTGGGACCATTACAAACCGGACGGTCTGCACCTGGGCAGGACCGGGACTGATGCCCTTGGGGGAGTGTTTGCTAGTGCTGTGGGGGAGGGTTTAAACTAAAATG
Source organism: Somniosus microcephalus (assembly GCF_052327205.1). Lineage (NCBI taxonomy): Eukaryota > Metazoa > Chordata > Chondrichthyes > Squaliformes > Somniosidae > Somniosus > Somniosus microcephalus. Next base: position 125,917,015 of record NC_140987.1, on the reverse strand, counting down.
GCAGGGGGTTGGGAACCTGAGCAGGGAGACAAAGGAAAGGGAAACAAGGATAGCAGCAAAAGACAGGAAGGATAAAAACAAAGGTGACAATCAGAGAAATCAAGGGTTTAAAACAAACATGGCCACAGTAAATTATAATTCTAAAAGGTCTAAGAGCATTAAAAAAACAAGCCTGAAGGCTTTGTGTCTTAATGCAAGGAGCATTCGTAATAAGGTGGATGAATTAGCAGCGCAAATAGAGGTAAATGAATATGATATGATTGGAATTACGGAAACATGGCTCCAGGGGGACCAAGGCTGGGAACTCAATATCCAGGGGTATTCAATATTCAGGAAAGATAGGCAAAAAGGAAAAGGAGGTGGGGTGGCATTGCTGGTTAAAGCGGGGATTAACACAACTGTAAGGAAAGATATTAGCTCTGATGATGTGGAATCTGTATGGGTAGAACTGAGAAATACCAAAGGGCAGAAAACGTTAGTGGGAGTGGTGTATAGACCCTGAAACAGTAATGCAGAGGTTGGGGATGGCATTAAAAGGGAAATTAGAGAAGCGTGCAATAAGGGCACAGCAGTCATCATGGGTGACTTTAATCTACATATAGATTGGGCTAACCAAATTAGTAACAGCACTGTGGAGGAGGAATTCCTGGAGTGTATACGGGATGGTTTCCTGGACCAATATGTCGAGGAACCAACTAGGGATCAGGCCATCTTAGACTGGGTATTATGCAATGAGAAAGGATTAATTAGCAATCTTGTTGTGCGAGGCCCCTTGGGTCGGAGCGATCATAATATGATAGAATTCTTCATTAAGATGGAGAGTGAAGTAGTTGACGCAGGGACTAAGGTCCTGAATTTAAATAAAGGGAACTATGATGGCATGAGATGCGAGTTGGGTAGGATTGATTTGGTAATGTCACTCAAAGGGTTGACGGTGGATAGACAATGGCAAACATTCAAAGATCGCATGGATGAACTACAGAATTTGTTTATCCCAGTTTGGCATAAAAATCAAAAAACGTGACTCAACCATGGCTAACAAGGAAAATTAGGGCTAACATAAGATCCAAAGAGAGGACATATAAATTGGCCAAAAAAAGCAGCAAACCTGAGGATTGGGAGCAGTTTAGGATTCAGCAAAGGAGGACAAAGGGATTAATTAAGAGGGGGAAAATAGAGTATGAAAGTAAGCTTGCAGGGAACATAAAAACTGACTGTAAAAGCTTTTATAGATATGTGTGAAGAGAAAAAGATTGGTGAAGTCAAGCGTAGGTCCCTTGCAGTCAGAATCAGGGGAATTTATAATGGGGAACAAAGAAATGGCAGACCAATTAAATACATATTTTGGTTCTGTCTTCACAAAGGAGGACACAAATAACCTCCCAGAGATGTCAGGGAACATAGGGACTAATGAGAGGGAGGAACTGAAAGAAATCAGTATTTGTAGGGAAATGGTGTTGGGGAAGTTGACGGGATTGAAGGCCGATAAATCCCCAGGGCCTGATAATCTACATCCTAGGGTACTTAAGGAAGTGGCCCTGGAGATAGTAGATGCATTGCTGGTCATCTTCCAGAACTCGATAGACTCTAGATCAGTACCCATGGATTGGAGGGTAGCTAATGTTACCCCACTATTCAAAAAAGGTGGTAGAGAAAAAGCGGGGAATTATAGACCGGTAAGCCTGACATCGGTAGTGGGGAAAATGCTAGAGTCCATTATAAAAGATGTAATAGCAGAGCACTTGGAAAGCAGTGACAGGATCGGACAAAGTCAACATGGATTTACAAAAGGTAAATCATGCTTGACTAATCTACTGGAAATTTTTGAGGATGTAACTGGTAAAATAGATAAGGTTGAACCAGTGGATGTGGTGTATTTGGACTTTCAGAGGGCTTTCGATAAGGTCCCGTATAAGAGATTAGCATGCAAAATTAAGGCACATGGGATTGGGGGCAAGCTATTGACTTGGATAGAGAACTGGTTGGCAGATAGAAAGCAAAGAGTTGGAATAAACGGGTCGTTTTCCAAGTGGCAGGTAGTGACTAGTAGGGTACCGCAAGGATCGGTCCCAGGACCCCAGCTGTTCACAATATATATTAATGATCTGGACGAGGGAATTGGACGTAGTATCTCCAAATTTGCAGACGACACAAAGCTGGGTGGGAGGGTATGCTGTGAGGAGGATGTCGTGAAACTCCAGTACGATTTGGACAGGTTGGGTGATTGGGCAGAAACATGGCAAATGCACTATAATGTGGATAAATGTGAGGTTATCCACTTTGGTGGCAAAAACAGGAAGGCAGATTATTATTTGAATGGCAATAGATTGGGAGAAGGGGAAGTGCAAAGAGACCTGGGTGTTCTTGTGCACCAGTCGCTGAAGGTAAGCATGCAGGTGCAGCAGGCGGTTAAGAAGGCAAATGGTATGTTGGCCTTCGTAGCAAGAGGGTTCGAGTACATGAACAAGGATGTCTTGCTGCAGTTGTACAGGGCCTTGGTGAGACCGCACCTTGAGTATTGTGTGCAGTTTTGGTCGCCTTATCTGAGGAAGAATGTTCTTGCCATGGAAGGAGTGCAGCGAAGATTCACCAGGCTGATACCTGGGATGGCAGGAATGACGTATGAGGAGAGATTGTGTCGATTGGGCTTATACTCACTGGAGTTTAGAAGATTGAGAGGGGATCTCATCGAAACCTATAAAATTCTGTCAGGCCTGGACAGACTAGATGCTGGAAGGATGTTCCCGATGGCCGGGGAGTCCAGAACCAGGGGTCATAGTCTAAAGATAAGGGGTAAGCTATTTAGGACTGAGATGAGGAGGAATTTCTTCACCCAGAGAGTGGTGAACCTGTGGAATTCTCTGCCACAGAGGGCGGTGGAGGCCAGTTCATTAAATATATTCAAGAAGGAGTTGGATATATTTCTTAAGGCTAAAGGCATCAAGGGATATGGGAGAAAGCAGGGACAGGGTACTGAATTTGGATGATCAGCCATGATCTCATTGAATGGCGGAGCAGGCTCGAGGGGCCGAATGGCCTACTCCTGTTCCTATCTTCTATGTTTCTATGAATCAGTGGAAAGGGAATGGAGTTTTTTAAGTGTGATGGGAGTGCTGCTGGACGCTTGTAAGGCCTCGGATGGTAAAGGAAGGCCTCTGAGAAGACAGAAAATGCTTCAAATACTCACCAGGTCAGGCAACATCCGTGGAGAGAGAAACGGAGTTCATGTCTCAGGTCAAGATGCTGCCTGATCTGCTGCGTATTTCCAGCATTTTATGCTGTCATTTCAGATTTATAGCATCCTCTCGCAGAGGGAAGAGGAAGACGCAGAAGAGGAAGAAACAGATAATGAAGAAGCTGAAGAGGAGGAAGCAGAAGAGGAGGAAGTAGAAGAGGATATGATATCAAGAAATCAACTCATCACCCTTATGCATTCTCTTAGTGACTGTCTTGCGTGAGCCTTTGCTTATCCTACTGATGTCACGCAGTGCTACCCCAGTGGCTGCAGCATGGCTGGTGGAAGGCTGCTGACTTTCAATGGGGAACGCTGTAAATGGCCTTGCTGGGTGACCTTGAAGCACTGGTGGCTGGGAGTGTCAAATCAAGTGATGGTGTTTCTTCTTCTTCACTCTCCTCTCCCTCTTCTTGGCCCAACCACTGGCTGGGCAGGCTGCATTTCTTGGTGTGTGAAATGAGGAAGGCACAAGAGTGGCATTGTGGTGAGGGGAGGGCGGGAAAGTAAGAGGTGCATGCCATGTATCCTTGCTGCCCCGCCGCTGGCCAAGGGCTCATCATGTCCCTGCCAAGAATGGCCTGTTCTGTCTCCTCCAAGGGGATGAGGTGCGGCTAGGAATGGGAGATGTGACTCATGATTGGTACGGATTATTGGTAGGTCAGTGATTGGGGGGTCGGGGGGAGTTGTGCATTGAGCAGTGTGTGAGGCTAGTGATTCAGTTGGCAGGAGATGGCTTTTGAAGATGCATTCACTGACCTTGACCAGTGGTCTGAGGTCATGAGGCTTCTTTGGACACTGGAGCCAGGTGGTGGGGGTCTTACATCATTCTTTCTGGAGGTCCTCCTGGCCCCTGTGGGTAGAGGAGCTCTCTTGCAGTGTTGACCCCGTGCACAAAGCTGGAGCGCTGCGTGCGAGACCCTGGGTGCCCCTTCCCTAGCTTGCTGAGCCATTTGTATTAGCGCTGAAGCATTTTTCCCATTTTTTGAGGTTCGAAAGGGAATTCAGCTTTAAGTGGTAAAGACTGGGAATGGGAACAGTAGCATAGTAGTTATGTTACTAGACTAGTAATCCAGAGACCTGGACTAATGAGACATGAGTTCAAATCCCACCATGCCAGCTGGGGAATATAAATTTAGTTAATTAAATAAATCTAGAATAAAAATCTAGTATCAGTAATGGTGACCATGAAACTATCGGATTGTCGTAAAAACCCAACTGGTTCACTAATGTCCTTTAGGGCAGGAAATCTGCTGTCCTTACACAGTCTGGTCTATATGTGACTCCAGACCCACAGCAATGTGGTTGACTCTTAACTGCCCTCTGAAATGGCCTAGCAAGCCACTCAGCTGTCAAGAAGGTGGTTCACCACCACCTTCTCAAGGGAAATTAGGGATGGGCAATAAATGCTGGCCTTGCTAGCACTATCCACATCCCATTTGGGACTTATTTTCAATTTTTTTTTCAAAGGCAGTGAGGACTGAAAACTGCATTTTTTCACTTCATTTTAATGTTTATTAGTTCTGAACGCATTGCACCTTTAATTCATAGCCCTGTTAATTGCCCACAATTCCATGCAAACTCCACAGCCTCGCTCCCAGAGGCTGTTAGAAGCTGGAATGCCACTTCAGAATGGGAAATTCGACTTCCATGCCTGCACTAATGCCACCAGGAGGGTGTTACACAGTAAGTTAGCGCAGGGCTAATAATCTTTCGCCCCCAGGCAGTATTGCGTCCATTTTCAGCAGCCGTTAACCTGAGTTGCCAGTGACACTGGCATCTCTCGTGGTGGCCACAAGTTTTTCCCCCATAATGTCTTACCATCAATAACAACAACTTGCATTTATACAGTGCCTTAAACCTCCCAAGGCACTTCACAGGAGTGTTATCAAGTGAAATGTGACACTGAGGACAGGTGACCAAAAGCTTGGTCAAAGAGATAGGTTTTAAGGAGCATCTTAAAGGAGGAGAGAGGTAGAGAGGCAGAGAGGTTTGGGCAGGGAATTCCAGAGCTTAGGGCCAAGGCAGCTGAAGGTACGGCCACCGATGGTTGAGTGATTATAATCAGGGATGCTCAAGAGGGCAGAATTTGAGGAGCGCAGATATCTCAGGGGGTTGTGGGGCTGAAGGAGATTACAGAGATAGGGAGGGGCGAGGCCATGGAGGGATTTGAAAACAAGGATGAGAATTTTGAAATCAAGGCGTTGCTTAACCGGGAGCCAATGTAGGTCAGCGAGCACAGGGGCAATGGGAGGGAATTCTAGAGCTTAGGACCTAGACAGCTGAAGGCACAGCCGCCAATGGTGGAGTGATTAAAATCAGGGATGCGCAAGAAGTCAGAATTGGAGGAGAGCGGTAATCTCTGAGAGTTGTAGGGCTGGAAGAGGTTGCAGAGATAGGGAGGGGCATGACCATGGAGGGATTTGAGAACAAGGATGTCTGCATCTCTCTTTTTTTATTCATTGATAGGATGTGGGCGTCGCTGGCTAGGCCTGCATTTAGTGCCCATCCCTAATTGCCCTTGAGAAGATGGTGGTGAGCCGCCTTCTTGAACCGCTGCAGTCCATATGGTGTAGGTACACCCACAATGCGTGTATCCTACCTGTATTTTTTTTGAGGAACTGCAGCATACATTTAAGTTTCAATGTCCAGAATAAGTGAGGTTGTGAAGAACTGGCAATACATGCACAGGTAGGCCTGTGTTTTCACACTATCCAACTCCTCCCCCTTCGTGAGATGAAATGTCAACAGACCAATCCTGACATGTTTCGCAGCAGAGGACAGTACAGATAAAAATAACAGGAATGAAATGCATGACAGATACCAGGCAGAAAAGATGGAGCACAGTTCCAGGAAGAATGCACTCAGAAGGGCCAAGCAGAAGTACAAGAAGTAGCAGAGAGCTAAAAAAGGAGATTAGGACTGGTGTGCAGAAAGGACCAAATTTGAAGGATAAAAAAAAATCACAAGCAAGGAGTTCAAGAGCCTAGGCAATACTGAAGAGGCTGAGGATAGCTGCAGAAAATGCCACCTAGACGTAAGGGTTGTTCCCACTCTGCATTGCACAATTCTGGAAACTAAGAGGGTCGGATACGAAACCATTTCTTGGTTTAGACAGAGTTTCTGGTTATTCCAATAAATGTAATCCAGAACTAGCTATTAATACCAATTTGTCAGATGCAAACATTTTTTAAAAACTGTGGATAGGGTAGTTGACTGCACTTAGCAGAAGATTATGTTCATGAATAAAATATAAAAATTTTCACACAACTTAAAAAAAAAATGAAATACGATAATGTCACATATTCATGGGATAATAAAGTCAGGAGGAGTGGATTTTACTATCAGTCCAATATTGCATTGTTCACATGAAATCCAGCTCCACATCAGATAAACCATGTGAAATTTAAAATAGTACATTTTGGGGAAAAGAATAATGAAAGACACACTAAACGATAAAAGCTGGGATCCCTCTGGCAGGATTCACTGGTTCCGCCCCTAAATTAGGGATTCCGCAGGGCCCTGTAAGAGGCAGAGTCTGGAGCTCCAAAGAAAAAGAGTATTTTTTTTAACGTTTTAAATTTGAGCCCTTACAAATGGGGCACATGGCTTACTTTTAAAGGTGGTATGGTCCCAGTATATCTATCCCCCCCCCCCCGCCACAACTGGCAGAGAACAGCCTATGTGTGCCTTAGGTATTGCGCCTAGTAGCATTTATATGCAAATCAAGAGACCTCCACCGACCCCAAAAACTTTGGCCGGGTCAGTGATGGAAAGGTTCCAGGTGGGCGTATCCTGGCACTTACAGCAGATTCCCACCGCCTACTAGCATCAGTACAGTCATGATCAGTGAAATGACCTCCTTTGTAAGGAGTTGTAATTTCTATGATTCTATATTCTGTCCTGAGGCGGCGGAGCAGGTAGGCTTACCAATCTCAGAGCGGGAGAGCGAGAAGTAAACAGTAATCGAAGTGTGACGTCACCAGAAAGCAGGTAAGTGATTGATTGGTGAGTATTTCTCTCTTTCTCCTTTTTTCCAAACTTAAACTCTGTGGTTTATAGTTTCTAATCTCTCTGGTGTAGCGGGTCTGTTGGTAAACAAGGGCCCTTGAGTATATCATTTAATTATAGTGTAATTGGTGGTATTGATTTGATTTAATTTAATTTAAATTAATTAAAGGGTAAGTCATGGCAGGACAGCTTGGCCACGTGGTATGCCCCTCCTGCACTATGTGGGAAATCAGGGACCCTTCCTGTGTCCCTGATGACCATGTGTGCAGGAAGTGTATCCAACTGCAGCTACTGGCAGACTGCATTGCAGCGCTGGAGCTGCGAGTAGATACATACTGGAGCATTCGCGATGCTGAGGAGGTCGTGGCTATCACATTTAATCAGTTGGTCACACCGCAGGTAAAGGTTGCACAGGCAGAAACGGAATGGGTGACCACCAGGCAGAGTAGTAGGCGCAAGCAGGTAGTGCAGGGGTCCCTTGTGGTCATCCCCCTCTCAAACAGATATAAAAATGTTGGATACTGTTGGGGGGGATGGCTTATCAGAGGAAGGCAGCAGCAGCCAAATTCCTGGCACCAGGGGTGGTTCTGCTGCACAGGACGGGAGGAAAAAGAGGGGTAGAGCTACAGTAATAGGGGATTCTATTGTAAGGGGGATAGGTGTTTCTGCGGCCGCAAACGAGACTCCAAGATGGTGTGTTGCCTCCCTGGTGCAAGGGTCAAGGATGTCTCAGAGCGGCTGCAGAACATTTTGGAAGGGAAGGGTGAACAGCCAGTTGTCGTGGTGCATATAGGTACCAACGATATAGGTAAAAACCGGGATGAGGTCCTAAAAGCTGAATATAGGGAGTTAGGAGGTAAATTTAAAAATAGGACCTCAAAAGGTAGTAATCTCAGGATTGCTACCAGTGCCACGTGCTAGTCAGAGTAGAAATAGAAGGATATTTCAGATGAATACGTGGCTAGAGGAATGGTGCAAGGGGGAGGGATTCAAATTCCTGGGACATTGGAACCGGTTCTGGGGGAGGTGGGACCAGTACAAACTGGACGGTTTGCACCTGGGCAGGACCGGGACCGATGTCCTAGGGGGGAGTGTTTGCTAGCGCTCTGGGGGGCGGTTTAAACTAAAATGGCAGGGGGTTGGGAACCTGAGCAGGGAGACAGAGGAAAGGGAAACAAGGATAGAAGCAAAAGACAGGAAGGAGAAAAACAAAGGTGGAAGTCAGAGAAATCAAGGGTTTAAATCAAACATGGCCACAGTAAATAATAATTCTAAAAGGTCTAAGAGCGTTAAAAAAACAAGCCTGAAGGCTTTGGGGGAGAAATTCAGTATCACCCCGTTTAGGGCGCTATTATTAGCGGTGCACAAAGTTTAGCGCCTGGCGCTAATTATCACCTCCAACAGCAAACTTGGCTTTTATCGCCCCTGGAGGTGATTGGAGCACTTAATCAGGCGCTACACACCTCTCTTAAGGCGCTATGGCCGAGCAGCGAGGCGCTACCTCACAGCGCTGGCGAAGCTCATGTGATTTCAGTCAGCAATGTAACACGGACACACTGGCACCATCCAGTTCTTAACGGGGAGTTCTGACGAATGGTTATCAACCTGAAACGTTAAATTTGTTTCTCTCTTCACAGATGCTGCTTGACCTGCTGAGTTTCTCCTGCATTTTCTGTTTTTATCTTAAAGGGGAGGGTTGATCTTGCTCTGCATCCACATCCTGCTCATTGCAGCCTTGAATATCGGTCTGAATCTCGGCCTGGAGAGACCTGTACATCAAATCTGCTGGAAAGAACAATGGCGAGAACCAGGGGAACAGCTCAGAGTGCAGACCCCATAGTCTCTTCTAAATCGATACAAGGGCAAATCAAAACCAACCTGCAAAGTGCTGCTCAGTACTCAAAACTCCTTCACACAGCGTTGAATCTCTCCAGAAGTCTCTCTCTCTCTCTCTCTCAGAATGTGTGGTGCAAAAATGTCACCGACAAAAAAAGGCAGGAAGTGGTCGTCTTTAAATAGCGCTCCCCTAGTCCCTTTCTGACAGCAGAACGCTCCTCTCAACCTGTCGTTGCTAGCGGCAGGCAGTAAGGCACTCAATTTCCGGTCCAGGGCGCTAACGGGGCATTGCGCACTCGACTGACGTCATGATCTGCCGGCGCAGGAGATCGTGGCGGTATTGTTTAGCGCCGCCGCAAAATGTCCGGTCAATTTTGCGAGAGGCGCAGATATCGCCGCGCCCAGGCGCTAGTTGCTTTGCGCCCCACTTACCACCCACTTAAGGCGTTAATGGGTGGCGCTACCAACTGAATTTTTCCCCCTTTGTGTCTTAATGCGAGGAGCATTCTAATAAGGTGGATGAATTAGCTGCGCAAATAGAGGTAAACAAATATGATATGACTGGGATTACGGAAACATGGCTCCAGGGTGGCCAAGGCTGGGAACTCAACATCCAGGGGTATTCAATATTCAGGAAAGATAGGCAAAAAGGAAAAGGAGGCGGGGTAGCATTGCTGGTTAAAGAGGGGATTAACACAATTGTAAGGAAGGATATTAGCTCTGATGATGTGGAATCTGTATGGGTAGAACGGAGAAATACCAAGGGGCAGAAAACGTTAGTGGGAGTGGTATATAGACCTCCAAACAGTAATGCAGAGGTTGGGGATGGCATTAAAAGGGAAATTAGAGAAGCGTGCATTAAGGGCACAGCAGTTATCACGGGTGACTTTAGTCTACATATAGATTGGGCTAACCAAATTAGTAACAATACTGTGGAGGAGGAATTCCTGGAGTGTATACTGGATGGTTTCCTGGACCAATATGTCGAGGAACCAACTAGAGATCAGGCCATCTTAGACTGGGTATTATGTAATGAGAAAGGATTAATTAGCAATCATGTTGTGCGAGGCCCCTTGGGCCGGAGTGATCATAATATGATAGAATTCTTCAGTAAGATGGAGAGTGAAGTAGTTGACTCAGAGACTAAGGTCCTGAATTTAAATAAAGGAAACTACGATGGTATGAGGCGTGAGTTGGGTAGGATTGATTGGGGAAGGTCACTCAAAGGGTTGACAGTGGATAGGCAATGGCAAACATTCAAAGATCGCATGGATGAACTACAGAACTTGTTCATCCCAGTTTGGCATAAAAATAGAACAATAAAGGTGACTCAACCGTGGCTAACAAGGGAAATTAGGGATAGCATAAGATCCAAGGAGAGGACATATAAATTGGCCAGAAAAAGCAGTAAACCTGAGGATTGGGAGCAGTTTAGGATTCAACAAAGGAGGACAAAGGGATTAATTAAGAAGGGGAAAATAGAGTATGAGAGTAAGCTTGCATGGAACATAAAAACTGACTGTAAAAGCTTTTATAGATATGTGTGAAGAGAAAAAGATTGGTGAAGTCAAGCGTAGGTCCCTTACAATCAGAATTAGGGGAATTTATAATGGGGAACAAAGAAATGGCAGACCAATTAAATACATACTTTGGTTCTGTCTTCACAAAGGAGGACACAAATAACCTCCCAGAGATGTCGGGGAACATAGCGTCTAATGAGAGGAACTGAAAGAAATCAGTATTTGTAGGGAAATGGTGTTGGGGAAATTGATGGGATTGAAGGCCGATAAATCTCCAGGGCCTGATAATCTACATCCTAGGGTACTTAAGGAAGTGGCCCTAGAAATAGTGGATGCATTGCTGGTCATCTTCCAAAATTTGATAGACTCTGGAACAGTACCCATGGATTGGAGGGTAGCTAATGTTACCCCACTATTCAAAAAAGGTGGTAGAGAGAAAACGGGGAATTATAGACCGGTAAGCCTGACATTGGTAATGGGGAAAATGCTAGAGTCCATTATAAAAGATGTAATAGCAGAGCACTTGGAAAGCAGTGACGATCGGACAAAGCCAACATGGATTTACAAAAGGTAAATCATGCTTGACTAATCTACTGGAATTTTTTGAGGATATAACGGGTAAAAGATAAGGGAGAACCAGTGGATGTGGTGTATTTGGACTTTCAGAAGGCTTTCGATAAGGTCCCGCATAAAAGATTAGCGTGTAAAGTTAAGGCACATGGGATTGGGGGCAAGGTATTGAGTTTGATAGAGAACTGGTTGGCAGACAGAAAGCAAAGAGTTGGAATAAATGGCTCTTTTTCCGAGTGGCAGGTAGTGATTAGTGGGGTACCGCAGGGATCGGTCCTAGGACCCCAGCTATTCACAATATATATTAATGATGATCTAGATGAGGGAACTAGATGAAATATCTCTAAGTTTGCAGACGACACAAAGCTGGGTGGGCGTGTGTGCTGTGAGGAGGATGACGAGAAACTCCAGTATGATTTGGACAGGTTGGGTGATTGGGCAGAAGCATGGCAGATGCAATATAACGTGGATGAATGCGAGGTTATCCACTTTGGTGTCAAAAACAGGAGGGTAGATTATTATCTGAATGGCAATAGATTGGGAGAAGGGGAAGTGCAACGAGACCTGGGTGTCCTTGTGCACCAGTCGCTGAAGGTAAGCATGCAGGTGCAGCAGGCGGTTAAGAAGGCAAATGGTATGTTGGCCTTTGTAGCGAGAGGGTTCAAGTACAGGAACAAGGATGTCTTGCTGTAGTTGTACAGGGCCTTGGTGAGACCACATCTTGAGTATTGTGTGCAGTTTTGGTCGCCTTATCTGAGGAAGGATGTTCTTGCCATGGAGTGAGTGCAACAAAGATTCACCAGGCTGATACCTGGGATGGCAGGAATGACATATGAGGAGAGATTGGGTCGATTGGGCTTATACTCGCTGGAGTTTAGAAGAATGAGAGGGGATCTCATTGAAACTTATAAAATTCTAACAGGACTAGACAGGCTAGATGCAGGAAGGATGTTCCCAATGGCCGGGGAGTCCAGAACCAGGGGTCACAGGCTAAGGATAAGGGGTAAGCCATTTAGGACAGAGATGAGGAGGAATTTCTTCACCCAGAGAGTGGTGAACCTGTGGAATTCTGTACCACAGAAGGCAGTAGAGGCCAATTCATTGAATATATTCAAGAAGGAGTTAGATATATTTCTTAAGGCTAAAGGGATCAAGGGATTTGGGGAGAAAGCAAGGACAGGGTACTGAATTTGGATGATCAGCCATGATCTCCTTGAATGGCGGAGCGGGCTCAAGGAGCCGATTGGCCTACTCCTGCTCCTATCTTCTATGTTTCTATGTCCCTTTGTGCTCAAGGAAAGAAGTTAAAACATTTTCCCTCATTTTATGCATCAAATGCAAATATTTTCAGGCCTATTATGTACTAAAGATCATTCTAGTCTGCTCCAACAATGCATCTTGAACCTCGCCTTCCAGTTTCAGAAAAGCACTCTTGCTGCGTTGTTCAGATTCCCACACCGGAGAACTTTTCCTGCAACTTCTCTGAGTAAATCTGCCAAAGTGGTGAATTATGTAGTTGACCTACAACCACAAGAAAATGCATTTACATTGTACAACTTCATTGTCCTTTGGGCCTTTACAGCCACAGAGGGAGAGAATAAACTTTCATCCCATCAATTTGGACTGGACTGAGCTGAAAGAATAGTGTTCTAATGTGCTACACACTTCGGGGGTTATTTTGGCCAAAGGGTGAAAACAGGCACTAAATGGGTGCAGTGCTAATAAGACACGACTGTTTGAAAGTCTATTTAGCACACAATTTTGGTCCTAATTGCTGTTACCATAATTTGAACTTGCCTGGAGGTGCTAAACCAGAAACCTGCAGGTTTAACACTCAAGTGCTGATTAAATGCAATTTTCGTGGAGCAGTATATGCGGGCTCCTCGCACCCACTTCCACTGAAGATGTGGCGTGTTCTGGCTAGCGCACAGTGGCACGTTGCAGGATGGCTAAGGGACCGAGGGAGAGGGTGCACAGGTTCTCGGATGCAGCACTGGAAGTCCTGGTGGAGGAGGTTCAGAGGAGGAAGGATGTCCTATACCTGCAAGGGGGGGAAAGGACGCCAACTCGCCCTCCTGTCCATCTCTCTTGCAGCAGATGGTGCTGCTCTGCCTGGCCTCATATCCTCCTCCCAATCCTCGTCCAGACCAAGGGAGACCCCTTAGCAAGATCCCCAAGACCAAGCACTCCCATTCTCCTTGTGACTCCTATAAGGTGTCCAATAAGGTGGAATAGCACAGCACTTACACTTTTTAGGTGAAATCCTCAGAGAAATTCCAGAATAAATGTTGCTCGAGTATTGGTGAAGTCTTGACAAAGTGTCCCATAAGAACATAAGACGTAGGAGCAGGGGTAGGTCATTTGGCCCCTCGAGCCTGCTCCGCCATTCAATAAGATCATGGCTGATCTGATCTTGACCTCAACTCCACTTCCCTGCCCGCTCCACATAAACTTTTGACTCCCTTACCTTTCAAAAATCTATCTCCACCTTAAATATATTCAACGACCCAGCCTCCAAAGCTCTCTGGAGAAGAGAATTCCAAAGATTCACGACCCTCTGAGAGAAGAAATTTCTCTTCATTTCCGATTTAAATGGGTGCCCCCTTATTCTGAAATTATGCCCCCTAGTTCTAGATTCCCCCACGAGGGGAAACATCCTCTCTGCATGTACCCTGTCACGCCCCTTCAGAATCTATATGTTTCAATAAGATCCCCTCTCATTCTTCTAAACTCCAATGAGTACAGGCCCAATCTGCTCAACTTTTCTTCCCAGAAAGTCTTCACAGCTCCAACAGCAATGAACATGAAATGGTGAGTATTCCTTAAAGTAGGACTTGAAATCGACATTATCGCCATATTTACTCCCAAACAGCTGGTCACTGTTAGGAGAGGGCGTTAATTGAAGCGCTAGCCACCAAAATGCTGTGCAGCCTCTTTAAAGAGTACTAGCAGGCATTTTAAGTGGCAATCAGCTATTTAACGAGCCTCTGGGCGGCCTTTCCTAGCGCTGGCTTCAACTCCTTTACCAAGATGGCATTTGCGCTAAACGTGGGCTAAACAGATGTTGCCGCTTAAGACCCCATCTCAGCCACCTCGGAGGTTCTTTAGCGCCTGAAGTATTTGCTGAAAATCGTCCCTTAATCCTTTGATTTTTTTGAACAAAACCAGAATTCCTTGCTTCACACTTTAGCCTAATCCATCACTTTAGCCTAATCTAGTAACTACTTTGAACCACAATGGAGTAAAATGAAATGTTTTAAACAGACACATGAACAATTTCAGAGGAAGGAATGATGCACATCTCAACATTTTTATTTCAACCCTTTACATAGTAATGACCCTTTGCATAGTAATGACCCTTTGCATAGTAATGACCCTTTGCAGCTTTCAAATGACATAATACAACAGAAAAGGTACCGAGCGTATCAGTTTAACATTACAAATACTTGGCAAACTACAAATTCCAAGCACTGATTATAAAGTATAATAATTGGAAGTACAAAACCAACCACAATTTCTAAATTCACTGTATTCGTAAAAAATGTTTTTATTGTGATTCAGAAATGTTACTGAAACCAGAAGCACACTGAACACAAACCACCTCCTTGATGCCAAGGGCAACAAAGGAGCTTTGCCAAGATGTGAATTGTGCTTATTCTCTGAATCAAGACAATACTGAGATGATTATCTTGGACAGAAACCAGTACCAGTTAGTGGTAGGAACTCTATACTGTAACAACAAAATTTATACAGTGAGCCAAACTGAATTTTTAAATCAGCCAATGAAATCTTTGTTAATGAATTGTGGTGTGTTTCAGTTTACAGGGATTCTTGTCATGCATCTCGATACAGTAGTGTAGGTCTTTCCAGAGAAATTGGTTTAATTATTTCAGTCTCTTGGGTTACCACAATGTACATTTTCTATCAGTTTTACAATACCATACAATATAAGGAAGAAAAATAATTGTAGAATAATTGTAGTAAGAAGATGTTTCATTTTTGAGATGTAGCCAGTCCTTCAGCAATTACTGTACTACCTTAAATTAGAGAATAAGTACAGCTCACTGTGAAGTTCCTTTGTTTGCCCCACCCACTGTCAACTGAGGAATGAAGCATAGCCCAGGACGACCAAAAGAGAGGGCAAGGAAGCACTATCTGGATGCTATAGCATTTGTGCTTTTCTCCTTGAAAGGTACATGCTCCACTTTTCCAAAGACTCAACAAATTTACCAAGTAAGTAGCTAAGCCACACAGACCAAGAAAAACCAGTATAAACCTTGCTCTGTGTTGCATTAGCTGATGTTATCTAGGACAACAGTACAGGCACTAAATTTGGCCTCATTGTCCCTGGTTAAGGAGAGAACAAAATATTGGGCAGGGTTCTCGCTCCTGACTGCTGTACAGCAGCTCCTGTTGAAAGTGTGTGTGTCTGTGTGTGTGTATGTCAACATCAGCAAAAGGCAGGATCTGGATGTACTGTGATGCTGCCCACAATCAAATAGCTGGCCAATACTCACTGCCACAACTCACACGGGAATAACATATCGAAAAGTGGCAAGTATCCCACTAAGGAAGGAATCAACATCTTCAGGACAGGTGGAGGTGAGGTGGGCGGGGGGGGGGGGGGTAGGGGGAGAAAACTGGCAAAAAAGAGCAACATGCTAATATGTAAATACTAGCTGGGGGGGCCCGGCGTTGCCAGGGCAGTTTAGAGGGCTGTGCTGTTGACAGCCGGCCGCTGCCGCTCCCCCGCTCTGTGTCTCGGGCCGCGCGGTTGACGGCCGCCCGCTGCCGCTCCCCCGCTCTGTGTCTCGGGCCGAGCGGTTGTGAGGCCCGGCCCGAGTGACCCCAATTGATCTCCCGCTCCGGCGGGACGACGCAGCTGCCCTGCTCGCTGTTGAGGAAAAGCAGGGGAAAAAATGACGGCGAGGTTTCGGGAGGCTGCAGGATTAGGTCCCGCCTGTGACGCACCGATTGGTCAACCATCAGGTCACTGAACTGTAGGATTGGTCAACCATCACGTCACTCAAAGCTAATGAGCGGTAGGATCGGTCAACCACTAATGAGCGGATTTTTGAACGTTTTTTGTGTACTGTCCGAACAATTTTTGTCTGACCAAAAAGTAAATACGCCTATGACACTCGCTGATCATCAGCTTTCTTTTGATATAACATATGTGTAGGTACGCTCTATAACTTTTGAGTATATAGCGGACAGACATACAGACAGACATACAGACAGACGGACAGACAAACCAACTGTATATATATAGACTAGCTGGAGTGCCCGGCGGTGCCGAGGCTTTTTCGAGGGCATGTTGTTGTTGGAAGAGCGAGAGCGACTGGGGGGGGGGGGAAGAGAGAGAGCGACTGGGGGGGAAGAGAGAGAGCGACTGGGGGGGGGGGAGAGAGAGAGCGACTGGGGGGGAAGAGAGAGCGCGACTGGGGGGGAAGAGAGAGAGCGACTGGGGGGGAAGAGAGAGAGCGACTGGGGGGGAAGAGAGAGAGCGACTGGGGGGGAAGAGAGAGAGCGACTGGGGGGGAAGAGAGAGAGCGACTGGGGGGGAAGAGAGAGAGCGACTGGGGGGGAAGAGAGAGAGCGACTGGGGGGGAAGAGAGAGAGCGACTGGGGGGGGAAGAGAGAGAGCGACTGGGGGGGAAGAGAGAGAGCGACTGGGGGGAAGAGAGAGAGCGACTGGGGGGGAAGAGAGAGAGCGACTGGGGGGGAGGAGAGAGCGACGGGGGGGAAGAGAGTGACTGGGGGGGAAGAGAGAGAGAGCGACTGGGGGGAGAAGAGAGAGAGAGCGACTGGGGGGAGAAGAGAGAGAGAGCGACTGGGGGAAGAGAGAGAGCGACTGGGGGGAAGAGAGCGACGGGGGGAAGAGAAAGAGATGGGGGAAAGGTGGCCCGATGGACCCCTGCGAAGGAAGAAGGTAAGCTCTCCCTCCCTGTCCCACCCCCTCACTCTTTCCCTCCCTCACCCTCTCTCCCTCCCCCGTCTCTCCCTGCTTTACTCTCTCTCCCTCCCTCCCCCCTTGTCCTCTCCCTCCCTCACCCTCTCCTCACCCTCTCCCCTACCCCCACCCTCTCTCTCTCCCCTCTCCCTCCTTGCCCCTCTCCTCTCTCCCTCCCTGCCCCTCTCCTCTCGCCCTCCCTGCCCCTCTCCTCACTCTCCCTCTCCCTCCCCCTCTCCCTGTCCTCTCCCTCTCCTCCCTCCCTATTTCTCTGTCTCTCTGATGTCTGTCTGTTGACTGTTCCCCTCTGCTACTCCGGGCCCCGCCGTGCGCCCACTCTCCGGGGCAAGGTAAGAGCCGGGCTCCGGCCCCACACCCACACCGCCAGGGATCAACACCCGGGGAGCCCGCCCGCTGCCCAATGTGAACAACAAACACCCTCCTCACCTGTCACGGAGTTGAGGTCTCCGAAAGCGGCCACGGTGCCCCGGGCCTCTTCCCCCGTGCATTCAGGAGGCGCAGGGAAGAGACAGAGAGAGACTGGGGGGGGAGAGTGAGACGCCGCCGCGCACCTGCTCCGTGGAGCTCCGTGCCGCCACCGCCGCACCAGCCTTTACTAAGATGGCGGCGGGTAGCGACGCTCGGCTGAGGCCAGCCCCTCCAGCCTTCACAAAGATGGCGGCGATCGGGGGCCGCTTTTTGACTGGGGCCGGGAGGTGCCTAGCTCGGGTGTGGGTGCGGAGGAGAGGCCCAGGCTTCGAGGCCTACAAAAACGGTGAAAGGTAGGAAAATGATAGAGGTTAGAGAAAAGATGTACAAATTAATTAACTTTTTTTAAAAACAATTTGTGTTTTAAAAGCAACTTTTTTTTTGCTGGAAATGTACATTTGAAAAGAAACACGCAGAAAGCGGGAAAAAGAAATGAACAGTTTGGAATCAAGATGGCGGCCGCTCACCTCGGTTCAGAACGATAAGGCCCGCCCACACACTGAATCAAAATGGCGTCGCACTGAAACTTTTTGCCCTCCTTGACAAAGATGGCTGCCATTAACCTGGGGCTGTCAGCAGAAGAAATTTCCTCAGCTGCAAACACAGGATCTTCAGATTATTATTCGGGGCTTGCGACCTACCCCAGTTGCTTATGAAGCCTCCCCACCTACTGACCCCGGGAATGGAGCTGAGGCAGCACACCCTCTCCCCTCTGCCAGTGTTTGTCTCTGTCTAGGCCGGGAGCCTGGGTCTAGAGTTGCACTGCTGGCAGTTGGAGAAGCCTAGGCCCCGGGCCTGGAAAAACGGTGAAAGGTAGGAGAATTATAGAGGTTAGAGAAAAGATTTACAAATTAATTAACTTTTTTAAAAAACAATTTGTGTTTTAAAAGCAACTTTTTTTTTGCTGGAAATGTAGATTAGAAAAGAAACACGCAGAAAGCGGGAAAAAGAAAGGAAAAGTTTGGAATCAAGATGGCGGCGACTCACCTCGGTTCAGAACGATAAGGCCTGCCCACACACGCACCAATTGGTCGACCGTCAGGTCACCGAAGCATAGGATTGGTCAATCGTCCCGTCACTCGACTGTAGGAGGGCCCGCCCGCACGCGCCAGGAACCCGGCGTACGATTGGTCGACCTCGACGTCACTCTATTGCTAATGAGCGGATAATGAGATGCTAATGAGCGGACTTTTGAACGTTTTTTGGATACCGCGGGCGTAATTTTTGTCCGGCCGAAACGTCAATACGCTTACGACCGTTTTGGAATCGTAAGCTTTCTTTTGATGTAACGCACGTGTAGGTACACTCTATAACTTTCGAGTGTATAGCCGGACAGACGCACACCGAAGGACGGACGGACAGACAGACAGACAGACAGATGTATCCGTTTATATATATAAATAAAAGAAGATATAGCTGAAGTGCCCGGCGGTGCCGAGGGGATTTTTGAGGGAATGTTGTTGTTGGAAGAGAGAGAGCGAGTGACTGGGGGAGAGAGAGAGAGAGCGAGCGACTGGTGGGGAGAGAGCGAGCGAGAGCGAGCGACTGGGGGGGGGAGAGGGAGCGAGCGACGGAGGGGAGAGAGAGAGTGAGCGACTGGGGGGGAAGAGAGAGAGAGAGCGAGCGACTGGGGGGGAGAGAGAGCGAGCAACGGGGGGAAGAGAGAGAGCGACTGGGGGGAAGAGAGAGAGCGACTGGGGGGAAGAGAGAGAGCGACTGGGGGGGAGGGGGGAGGGGAGGGGGGAGAGGAGGGGGGGAGAGGGGGAGTGGAGGGGGGGAGAGGGGGGAGGGGAGGAAGAGGGGAGGGGAGGGGGGTGTGGGGGGAGAAAGGGAAGGGGGGAGCTAGCAGACCCGATGGCTCTGCGGAGCTCCGTGCCGCCCCACGCACTGACATGGCTCACGGACCTGTGGAATCACTCGCACAGTCCGTTGGCTTGGGGGTGGTAAGCCGTGGTGCGGTGAACAGCCACCCCTAGGTTTCGGGCGATGGCGGCCCACAGATCAGAGGTGAACTGTGGGCCTCTATCCGACGTCATGTCGGAGGGGACGCCGAACCGAGCGACCCAGGTACCGATGAACGCTCTCGCGATGTCGGCGGTGGTGGTGGACGTCAGTGGAATGGCCTCAGGCCAGTGTGGGGTACGGTCCACGATTGTCAGCAGGTGCGTGTGACCTTGTGATGGCGGCAGGGGGCCGACGAGGTCGATGTGGACGTGGTCGAACCTTCTTTCTGGCACGGTGAACTCCTCGAGTGGGGCTTTGACGTGCTGGTGGATTTTGGCTCGCTGGCAAGCTATTCAGGATCTGGACCAGACGCGCACATCTTTGCGCAGGCCGCGCCAGACAAATCGGTTGGCCACCAGTCTAATGGGCGCACGGGTGCCGGGGTGTGAGAGGCCGTGGATGATGTCGAACACCCGTTTGCGCCAGGACGCCGGGACTACGGGGCGGGGTTGCACCAAGGAGGTGTCGCATTTGACTGTGACGGCGGACGGGCCGCAGGCGACGTCGGTCAGTCGCAGCCCTGGGAGGGTTGTGGGCACGGAGAGCAGATCGGGGTCGGTGTGTTGCTCCGCTGCCAGTTGAGCATAGTCCACTGCCAGGTGGGCGCCGTGAACGGCGGGGCGGGATAGGCAGTCGGCCACCACATTGTCTCGACCGGAGACGTGCCGGATGTCCGTGGTGAATTCGGACACCGCGGCGAGCTGGCGTTGTTGCCTGGCTGACCACGGGTCCGCAGATTTCGCCATCGCGAATGTCAGGGGTTTGTGGACAACAAACGCGGTGAAGGGGCGGCACTCCAGAAGAAATCTAAAATGGCGGACTGCCAGGTACAGTGCGAGTAGCTCGCGGTCAAAGGCGCTGTATTTGGCCTCCGGGGGGCGCAGTTGGCGGCTGAAAAAGGCCAGCGGTTGCCAGGCCCCGTCGACCCACTGTTCGTACATGGCGCCGACCGCATGGTCGGAGGCGTCCATGGTGAGGGCCACCCTGGCGTTGGGCTGTGGGTGGGCAAGCAGGGTGGCGTCGGCGAGCGCCTTTTTGGTCGAGTCGAAAGCGGTCAACATGTCCGCCGACCACTCGATCGCTATTCTGTCTTTCTTACCCCGGAGGGCTTCGTATAGGGGCCGCATGAGGGAGGCCGCTCCGGGAATGAAGCAGTTGTAAAAGTTGATCGTCCCCAAGAACTCCTGGAGGCCTTTGATGGTGGTAGGCCGGGGGAACTGCTGGACGGCTTGCACCTTGGCGGGCAGGGGAATGGCTCCGTCCTGCGTGATGTGGTGGCCGAGGAATTCGATCCTGCTGAGGCTGAATTGGCACTTGGCTGGGCTGATGATGAGCCCGTGCTCACTGAGCCACTGGAACAGGGTGTGGAGGTGCTCGATGTGTTCCTGCTTGGAGGAACTAGCTACCAGGATGTCATCCAGGTAGACACAGAGGAACTTCAGGTCCCGGAGGACCGAGTCCATGAGCCGCTGGAAGGCCTGGGCCGCGCTTTTGAGGCCGAAGGGCATTCGGAGGAACTCGAATAGCCCAAAAGGGGTGATTATGGCCGTCTTGGGAACGTCCGTGGGGTGGACTGGCACCTGATGGTAACCGCGCACCAGGTCGACTTTGGAGAAGACTGAGCAGCCGGCCAGTCTAGCCGAGAAGTCTTGAATGTGCTGTATGGGGTACCGATCCGGCGTGGTGGCGTCGTTTAGGCACGGGATGTCCCCGCAGGGGCGCCATCCCCCGTCGGGTTTGGTGACGATGTGGAGTGGGGAGGCCCAGGGGCTGTTGGAGCGGCGGATGATGCCGAGCTGTTCCATTGTGGCGAACTCGGCCCGCGCGATCTCCAGCTTGGCCGGGTCCAGCCTGCGGGCGTAGGCATACACCAGTGGGCCTGTGGTGGGGATGAAGTGTTCTACCCCGTGCTTAGCAAACTTCGCGGAGAAGTTCGGGTTGGTGAGGGCTGGGAACTCAACCAGGAGTGCTGAGTAGTCGTCCGTTGAGCGGGCGCGGCACTGCCACGCCATTTTGGCGGGTTGGGGGGGGCCGTGGCGCCCGGGATAGGTGACATGGTGTTTATGTCCACAAGGCGGCGCCGAGGCATGTCGACCAACAGGCCGTGGGCGCACAGGAAATCCGCACCGAGGAGCGGGGAGAGCACCTTGGCGGTGATAAACTCCCAGTGGTAGCGGCGGCCTGCGAGGTCGATGGTAACGGTGCGGGTGCCGTACGTCCGGATGTCGGTGCCGTTGGCGGCAGCCAGCGCAGGGCCGCGGCCGCCTCGCTGGATCTCGAGGGCGGACGCGGGGATGATGCTGCGCTGCGTGCCCGTGTCGCATAGGAAACGGTGTCCGGAGGCGCTGTCGGTAATGTACAGCAGCGCGCCTGCTTGCCCCACGGCCATCGTGTAGGCCAGTGTGGGGGTGGTTGGAAACGTGCAGGGATGGCTGCAGCGGCGTGCCCGTGCGCCGAACCGGGTATGGAAGTAGCAGTAGCCCTGGGTCGGAAGGCTTGGGGGACGTGGGGGCCTGGGGGGCCTCGTGGCCGAGCTGTGTGGCCGCGCGATAGAGGGTGGAGCGTGCGCCGACGCTGCGGAGGCCAAGTCGGGGGTGACGGCGTGGTTGGAGCTGGCGGACAGGAGCTTATCGGCTTCGTCGGCCAGGGCCTCGAGGTCCATGAGGCTGGATGCCACGATCGCCGGGCGGATGCTGGGAGGTAGTTGGCGAATAAAGAACGTGCGGAAGAGGGAGCCGGGCGGTTTCTCGTCGGTCAGAGCAAGCATGTGTGAGAGCAAGTCTGACGGCGTGGAGTCACCGAGGCGCGGGAGGTCGAGGAGGTGGCAGTTGCGCAAGAATTGGGAGGCTGTGAATTTTTTAATGAGCGCGGCCTTGAGATGTGCATACTTGCCTTCCTCCTGAGGGTTTTGTAGTGTTGTCCAGACTTTCATGATTGTGGAGCTGCCCAGGGAGGCGAGGAGGTAGTCGTACATCGTTGCGTCAGCGGTGATGCCGCGGAGTCGGAATTGCGATTCGGCTTGAAGGAACCAGGCGGTGGCCAGGTTCTCCCAGAACTCTGGCAGCTTCACAGAAACTGCGTTTGTGTCAGCCATGGTTACGCTTAGGAGTCGTCCTGAGCGTCGGGGTCACCAATGTAGGAGTCTACGTACTCCTAGCAAAAAATACTGAACTCGGAGAGGTTCAACAGAAAAGGTTTAATTGTTGAGGCTGCATGCTGAACACAAAATGGAGTCAGAGACTACACAAAGTACGACTGCCTTTCATCAGTGCACAGCTTCGACTGCTCCTCCCCCGCTCTGGGCTTAACTATGTTGCAGATCGAGTTTCTTAAAGGTGTGATCCTTCTTAAAGGCATGACGCCTGATTTATAGTCTACGGACCGGAAAGCGGATTGTGTCCTTTCTGTGATCGGTACGCCACAATATTACCTGTTAGGAAGCCAACATTTTACGGTGGACTTTAACTCCCAGGCAGGAAACCAGGGGTTGCCAACAGCCTTCCTGCCCAGAAGTCTCCATGGGATGCCTCGACAAATTTTAACGGCCATGCCTCAATTACATTCCACCGGCCAGCGGCCCGCCTGAAACAAGCGGAAAGAGACTGCTGGCTGGCTTCGGGCAGACAAAATTGCAAGGCCTAGAGGCCGCCCGACAGCAGCAAGGTAAGTTGCATGGTGGGGGCAGGGCGGGGAGGGTGGCCGGGAGGTTTCTAGCCATTTTGCACATGAGAAAGCAGGGAGCCCAAGGCAGCAGAGGCCCAAACTTTCCTTGTGCGCACCCTGCTCAGTAAGCCTACAGACATTACAGGAGCCCGATTGGCATAGATTAATTAGGCTTCTGCCCGAGTCAGGCGGTGCCTCGGCCACCTAAAAAAGGGCCCAGTTAAGATGTCGGTAGGCAATAATTGATTGTGAATGGGGCGCTAAGTCTCAGCGCAGTAATTATAACTCTGAACCCGTCCTTGCCTAAGTGAAAGGCGTTTGCTCTCAGCACTTGTTTTGAGAGTTTGCTTTCAGTACTTTGCAGGTGATTTCTACAACTTTGGAGGTGGTTTCTACCAGTTTGGAAGTGACTTTCACTACATTGGGGGTCACTCTCAGGTAGGGTGGGTTAAATATCCCCCATTTTGTCTCAAGAAGGTAAGAACAATTTGTTTAGAATTTGGCCAGAAACTCCACCAGGACCTAGAGATGACGACTCCCAGCCTAACAATGGCATTTCCGGTGCCTTTGTTTGGAGGTAGAGCTTCCACCCACCCCAAATAAGGTCGAGAAGTGGAAAGGCAGGGCCACAGACTCCCTACGCTCAAAGTTCCCACTTCCTCGCCCCAATGGAACCTAGCGTATGGTTGGAGGTTGATATATCCAAAAAGATGAGATGTATCAGCCTGCTAAATGGCGCAGGTGGGTGTCACCAGGGGCTTCAGGCCAGCAAAGCAACCTGGATCACCAAAGACTAGGGACAGGAGCAGCTGTTTTTTTTAAGTAATCTTGACGTAGCTATTATGTCCGTGTATAATTGAGACACGGACTGCAGGAGTTGATTATAACAAGTCTTTACTGAATGGAGACAACCTGGAAACTGAAACTACAGAAGCCTGCTAGGGCCTTTTATACAGGGGTGGTCACTGCGGTACTGCAGTCTGAGACCAGTTATTTCCTTAAAGGGACATACACAACAATTCCTCCCCTTTTAGATAAACAGTACATAACATTCATTTAACAACTAAATAATAACCAATTACAATTACGGTTGCTAGGTACATTGGTTGAAGTTAAGCAATTATAAGTTCAGTCTTTGAGGAGGCTTCCTGATTCTGTCTGGATAACGCCTCTTTGGGATATCAGGTTCTTCTGGCAAGGTTGAGTCGGGATCAATGTCGTTGTTTGCTTTGTCTGCTTCCAATATCACCGATTCTGCGGTAGATGCAATTGTTACTTTGGTTTCATCGCCAGGTGTATCAGATCGTGGTGTGGAGTTGACGTTTTCCAGTGACTCTAGAATCTGGTCAGCATGGCGTCTTACAATGCTCTCTCCAACGTCCACGGTTCTTCATTATTACCCCTCCCAGATGACCCTCATGAAGCTCATTGAGCACTCTATCCTTCAATTTGGGTGGAATTACTACTCTGGATCCACACATCAAGGTTCCTCTGCACACTGACAGCTGTTCTCTTCTCGGCGAGAATGCTGGCAGCAGTGGTTCGCCATGTGCTGGCCATCCCTTCACCGTTAAATCATAGACCCAGGAAAGTGTCGGGTCATTTCGTGTTTCCTTTTCTATGTTTGCATTCGTCACAGGGA
The DNA here is from genome assembly GCF_052327205.1 of Somniosus microcephalus. Taxonomy (NCBI): domain Eukaryota; kingdom Metazoa; phylum Chordata; class Chondrichthyes; order Squaliformes; family Somniosidae; genus Somniosus; species Somniosus microcephalus. The sequence continues at coordinate 125,892,095 of NC_140987.1, read as the reverse complement.
GACATTCGACTATAGTCGAGTGGAATAACTCCACTGGATCCACTGCCAGTTCTTCTTCCACCGTTGGCAATGGTAGGCGCGACAATCCATCAGCATTTCCATGCTGTTTAGTTCCTTTGTACTCGATGTCATATTGGTGTGCCCCTAGGAAAAGGGACCACCTCTGTAGCCGTTGTGCCGTCATTATCGGTATGCCCTTCTGAGGGTTGAAAATGGAGACGAGAGGTTGATGATCAGTTAGTAGAGTAAATTTCTGACCGTGCAGGTAGTGATTGAACTTCTTCACCCCCCACACCAGGCTGAGGGCCTCTCTGTCAATCTGGGCGTAGTTACGCTCGACTGAAGTTAACGAGCGTGACGCAAAAGCTATCGGCCTCTCTGAACCATCAAGGAATTTATGTGACAGTACCGCCCCAACACCGTAGGGAGACGCATCACACGCCAGTCTTATCGGCGGTGATGGGTTGTAGTGAACCAATACTTCTCTTGAAGTGATTAGGTCCTTACTCTTCTGAAAGGTCCACTTACATTCATCGCTCCATTTCCATGCTACTCCCGTTCATAGTAGGGCGTTCAGTGGATGCAGAATTGTGGACAAATTCGGCAAAAACTTATGGTAGTAATTCACCAATCCGAGGAATGACCTCAGTTGCGACACATTTTCAGGCGCTGGAGCCTTAACTACCGCTTCAATTTTGTCAGGGGACTTATGCAACCCCTCTTCATCAATCACGTGGCCACAATATGATATCTGTTTCTTAAAAAACTCGCACTTAGGGCGATTGGCTCGTAGCCCATGTTCACGTAGTCTAGTGAGCACCTGCTCTAGGTTGGCAAGGTGTTCACTGTCATCTTCACCTGTCACTAGGATGTCGTCCAAGTAACACTGAGTCCCCGGAATCCCTTGCAGGACTTGTTCCATCGCTCTTTGCCATATCGCCGGAGCTGATGCTACTCCGAATACCAGTCGATTATACTGGTAAAGACCTTTGTGAGTGTTTATCGTGAGATACTTCCAAGAGGATTCTTCAACCTCCATCTGCAAATATGCTTGTGCTAGGTCAATTTTTGTAAAACGCTTCCCTCCAGATAGTGAGGCGAAGATATCTTCTATCCTTGGAAGAGGATATTGTACTGTGTGAAGGACTGGGTTCACCGTCACCTTGAAGTCCCCACGGATGCGAACCTTCCTTGGCTCCTCAGACTTATTGTTTAACGTTTTCTTCATGACAGGAACGATGGGTGTCGCCCACTCGCTCCAGTCTACCTTAGATAACACGCTTGCCTTCTCCAGATTCTCCAGCTCTGCCTCGGCGGCTGGGCGAATTGCATATGGTACCGGTCTTGCTTTGAAAAACTTGGGAATTGCATTCTCCTCTATTTTTATCGAGACGGTTACGCCTTTAAGAGTGCCCAGTTCTTGTTGAAATACCTCTTTGGCGTCAGCTAAGATTGTTGACAATCGTCCAGGAGTGACGTCGTCATCCTTTTTACCAGCCACCGTCAGTGCCTGAATGGAGTGCCAGTCTAAACTTATCTTTCTGATCCATTCACGTCCCAATAACGGTGGTCCACCATCTTGCAGAATGTAGCGATACAATTTCCGTATTTTCTTGCCGTTGTATTCGACAGGCACCCTTATTTTTCCTCTGGGGTATACTTTTTGCCCCGTATACGTCCTCAAGACAATGGATGTCTCTCTCAAGGGTATGTGTGAGAATAGCCGCTCGTAGTCTCGTCGATTCATGACGGTTAGAGCTGATCCTGTATCCAATTCCATTTTGACTTGAGACCCTGCTATCGTGAGGGTGACCCAAATGGTTCGGTGATCCTCTTTTGCAATTGCGTTGTGAAGTTTGAGACAGCTTAGTCTCTTGTTCCCGGATTCACTATCGCTCATCTGGTCTTCGGAACTACTGTCCGTCATCTTTTGTACTTTCCTGTACGGTTCCTTAGTAGCCTTTTTGTTGTCGTTGGTCTTCTTCCCAGACCTGCAAACTCATGCAATGTGTCCCATCTTTCCGCATTGCCTGCATATTTTGTCCTTGGACCAGCAGTCCTTCTGGTCATGGTTTGTTCTGCCGCAGCGATAACATTTTGCAAATCCCCGTGTCATTTCGTGGGTGCCATATTCCTGTGGCTTTTGTTGTATTTCCGCAGCTCCCCTTGCTGCTGCTTCGTACGATACTGCCACGCTGAAAGCCTTATCTAGCGTCAGCTCTTTCTCTGAGAGTAACCTCTTCTGGGTTCCTTCACTCAGGAGTCCACAGACAAATTTGTCCCGTAAGGTATCTGCCAGTCCTGCTCCGAACTGGCAGTGCTTTGATAGCTTGCGTAGTTCCGTAAGGTAATCAGCATTGCTCTCATTTTTATGCTGATTTCTCCTGTGGAATTTAAATCTTTCTGCTATCAGCAGCGGTGTAGGATTTAGATGTTCCTGTAGGATAGCAACAATTTCGTTAAAACTCTTCGCCTTCGGTTTGGCTGGAGTAATCAGGTCCCGCAATAGGCCGTACGTTCTTGCGCCCATTAAATTTAGCAATACCGATGCCTTTTTCTCATCGGCTATTTCGTTTGCCTCGCAATATACCTCGACTCTTTCCACATACGTGGTCCAGTCTTCTATTGCATTATCGAAGGCAGTGATATCGCCAGTCTTTGGCATCTTGAAAATCTAAGATAGTGCCTCCCGTGCTTTGCCTTCGTCCCCGATGGATCAAAATGGCGCCTCCCACGCTTTTCCTTCTTCCCCGCCGAGTTAAGGTGGCGCCTCCCGCGCTTTCCCGCCGCTGCCGCTGCTGCCAACGCTGTTGCTTGCGATTATATTTATTTTACTATCGCACTTCAATATTTGCCCCGTTAATTGAAGAACCGTTCCCGTCGTGGAGCGGACCCTCTGGGACACTTCCCTCCCTCTTCTTAGGTCCGAACGCTGCCCGGCTGCGAAGCACCGGCCGCGCCCTGTGTGCTCCACCCTCTCTCTCTCTCTTTGCTTCCCGACTCGCTGCCCGGCCCCGTTGCAGAGCCAGCCGATCGAGCTCTAGCCCGCCGCAGCCCAGGAAGGATCAGTGCACTACCTGCCACCAGCCCGATTAGCTGGGAAACCACAGACTGGAGACCAAGCCTGGCTCTCGACAGTCTCTCCTGCACTTTTCAATTCGATGATTTGGAGGGCGGTTGCCCACGGTCGACGCCCGTTTCTCGAGTTTCTTTGGATTATTTTTTTTTTCTTTCTTCTGACTTCGACCTTCAATAACGTCGTCTGAGGTGCTGCCGAGTTGCAGGTAAGTTCGTTTCTTACTCGTCGCCAGTATTATGTCCGTGTATAATTGAGACACGGACTGCAGGAGTTGATTATAACAAGTCTTTACTGAATGGAGACAACCTGGAAACTGAAACTACAGAAGCCTGCTAGGGCCTTTTATACAGGGGTGGTCACTGCCGGTACTGCAGTCTGAGACCAGTTATTCCCTTAAAGGTACATACACAACAGTAGCCATGATCTACCACTTTCCAGAGGGGGGGGGAAAGAGACCCATCACCATGCCTGGTGGACATCTTATGCCCACATTTCTAGATGTACCATTTTCCCTCTCCCTCTACCAAAAATGGTGAGCTACTGCAGTCTCCTCCCCGCTGACCCTACAAACTTCGTCGGGGTCAGTAACTGAGACCTGCATCAAGAGTGATCCTGGCATAAGTGCCGGAATTGTGCCCCCACAGATTTTCAAGACCACTGTATTTTCATTTTTCTTTGACATAGTGAAAGTCACCTCCAAAGTACTGAGAGTGACCTCCAATGTAGTGAAAGTCACCTCCAAACTAGTAGAAACCACCTCCAAAGTTGTAGAAATCAGCTGCAAAGTACTGAAAGCAAACTCACAAAACAAGTGCTGAGAGCAAACGCCTTTCACTTAGGCAAGGACGCAGGTATGAGGTCTCTTTTTGCCTGTCCTTTCTTCAGCCCTCTGAATTGCCTCTGTGCTCTCACCTTGCTTTCACTGGCGAGGTCCAGGAAGTTCAGGAAACTTATGGACCCAAAGTGAAAATTGAAAACCTCTGTTATAAAACCTGTTAACTACCTCTTAATTGTGAGGGGGGGTTCTCGCACACTGCCAAACACGCTCCAGTAAAATGCAGAAGTCAGCAGGTTGGAGCCAGCTTCCTGACGCGCTGTCAATTTTGGCGCTTTTTGTTACCCACCCGCTCCCAAACCCACGCACTCTTTGATGTTAAAACTCCCCCCATTATTCCCAAAAAAAGGTTCAAAAACTGATTGTCCTTTTCTACATTTAAAAAGGACTCAACTGATTAAAACATTTACTGTAGTTCATTCTCTTTGAATTGAAAGAATTGCAGTTTGAAGACTCATATCCTGTAACAGCTAACACATTTGTATCTCTGAAGTTTTGTTTATAAAAAGCTTTGTTAAAAGTTCGATTTCAGATATAAACGGGTTTCATTTTTGTAGTGTGTCAATATTGCTGGCCAGTATGCGTGAAAATGGTCAACTGATAGGTTCCAAATAACCTAACATGGTAACAGGGGTCAATGGTGCTTCTTTGTATGTATAATGGCCCAGATATTTTGGTCTCCACGGGTGAGTACGCACGGGGTACTCACCCGTAGGCCCAATGGAAGTGCCGGTTTCCTGCATGCACTGCGCATGCGCTGGAAACCGGCACTTCCGTTCCCCTGAAAGAAGGGGTTCAGAGTTCGAACGCGTGCGCAGGAGAGGCTGCGCATGCGCATCGAACTTGCGTTTTTTTTGCAGGTTTTCCCGGGAGGGTAAGTCTCCAGAATTTACACATTTAAAAAGCAGTCGTAAGGCCTGCTTTTTACAAGGTAAGTGATGAATTAATTAAAATTAAAACATTTTTTCCACAGGTTTATTATTTTTAAATACTTTAAAGGAAGGTAAGTTTATTTTTAGCCCCGTTAGAAAATAAATTATTTTTTTCAAAAATTTAAATTATTGTTTAAAATAGTTATTTCATGTAATTTATAGTTTATTTTAAAAATTTGATTTTATAAAAAAATGTATTTGACGATTTAGTAATGTTTTGGGGCTCGTAGTATTTCTAAGTTTGACAGCACTTCCTGTCAAACTTATGAATGAAGCATTCCCTGCTCCGATTGGCTCCCCATGGCCCAGTGATCCCAGGGGACGCATCGAACTAACTGCGCCCCTGGGATACGCAAGCACTGCGCGCCGGCAGTTGGAGCAGGCCCAGGATCGGAATTCCACGGGGGCCCACAGCTCAACGGCCGGTGCGCACGTTAAGTACAGGTCGGGGGCTTACACCCGCGGGAAGCCCCCGACCCGAATTTCTGGGCCATAATGTTCAAATAATTTGGTCTGTTGTTTCCTTGTATTTTAAATAATTAATTGTTAAGTTTGTGAGTATGCTTACAAGTTCTGGTAACCCAGATCCAAAATCAAGTTGTTAAAATATAAAAAGGCTAGTTAGAGATACTTACACCTAACCAGTCCCTTCAGATTTTTTTCATCTTTTGATCTATGCATGATTAGAATGTGCATACTTATGATGAACGGCTAATTTTTAGGCAGATATTGAAGTGTTGAACTAGGTTCCAGGCAAAATACTTTTACCTTCTTATTGACATTTCACGGAGTCTCCTTAATTTTACTGTAATTTAATTTTAGGGAGATATTATAAGAATCTGTAAAAGTCATATCGTAAAATTGTATTGTTACTTTGATCTTTATTATTACCACTTTTTTCCAATGTTAAAGAAGATCTTTTGATGTTCTTGAGTTCATCCTGGAGATTGTTCAGATGCAAGAATTTTGTGAAAATTTGGCTTATGTATTACCTTTAGAACCCATTGCATGAGGCAAGGAACTGATATTTCAAGAGACTAAAAAAAAGCTTGAAGACCAAGGGGACAATTTTAACTTCCACTGCCTGGCGGCAGCCATACGAGGTGGCAGTTAAAAATGAGTTGGATTTTCAAACAACTTGGGTTATTTTAACTGGAAGCGGCTTTCGGGCAGGCTGGGGGGTGGGGGGGAGGTGAGTATCAAAGTTCTGAATTTGAGGCCGGAGCTTTTTTAATTCCTGGGTCTCATTTACATCGTACTGGCCAGCTGTCCACCTGGAATGGTGGAAACAGGCAAATGGCCGATGGCTCACTAGCTGAAATTCAGTAACCCAGAAATTGCCAACCCGCTGGAAGGTAAATGGTGAGGAGGAAGTTTGGGCAGGGTCTCTTTGGTGGGAAGTTAGGGTGGAGCCCAGGGCAGTAGAGGCAGAGACTTGCCTTGTGGTGCTCGGAGGAGCAGCTTTCACAGAGAGGGGTAGCCAAGGTGGGTGCCCCACTCAGATTGCAGTTAAAGGGGCATCAGGGTCCTACTGACGTAATAGGACCCTAATTTGCATACATGTTTGAGGCTCCTGCCTGATCTAGGAGGATGCCCCATCCGTGACCAAAAACAGCAGCATTAAAATTTCTTGCATTTATATAGCATCTTTCAGGACCTCAGGATGTCCCGAAATGCTTTACTGCGAATTAAGTACTTTTTGAAGTGCAGTCATTGTTGTAATGTAGGGAAACATAGCAGCCAATTTGTGCACAACAAGGTCCCACAAAAGTAATGAGATAATGACCAGATAATCCGTTTTTAGTCATGTTCTTTCAGGGATAAATATTCACCAGGACACCAGGGAGAACTTCCCTGCTGTTCTTCAAATAGTGTCATGGAATCTTTTATGTCCACCTGAGAGGACAAACAGGACATCGGTTTAACATCTCATCCGAACGTAAGAATATAAGGATTTAGAGCAGGAGTAGGCCATACGGCCCCTCGAGCCTGCTCCACCATTCAATAAGATCACGGCTGATCTTCAACCTCAACTCCATTTTCCCGCCCGATCCCCATATCCCTTGATTCCCCTAGAGTCCAAAAATCTATCTATCTCAGCCTTGAACATACTCAACGACTCAACATCCACAGTCCTTTGGGATACAGAATTCCAAAAATTCAAAACCCTCTGAGTGAAGAAATTCCTCTTCACCTCAGTCTTAAATGGCCGACCCCTTCTCTTGAGACTATGCCTCTCCAGCCAGGGGAAATAACCTCTCAGCATCTGAAAGACTGCACTGAAGTGTCAGCCTAGATTATAGAATCATACAATGGTTACAGCACAGAAGGAGGCCATTTGGCCTTATCGGGCCCATGCCGGCTCTCTGCAAGAGCACTTCATCTAGTCCCACTCCCCTGCCCTTTCCCTGTAGCCCTGTCATTTTTTTTCCATCAGGTACTTATCCCATTCCCTTTTGAAAGCCATGATTGAATCTCCCTCCACCACCCTTTCAGGCAGTGCATTCCAGATCAAAACTACTCGCTACATAAAAAAGGTATTCCTCATGTCGCCTTTGGTTCTTTTGCCAATCACCTTAAATCTATGTCCTCTGGTTCATGACCCTTCCGCCAATGGAAACAGTTTCTCTCTATCAACTCTGTCTAGACCCCTCATGATTTTGAATACCTCTATCAAATCTCCTCTCAACCTTCTCCGCTCTAAGGAGAACAACCCCAGCTTCTCCCATCTATCCACGTAACTGAAGTCCCTCATCCCTGGAACCATTCTTGTAAATCTTTTCTGCACGCTCTCTAAGTACTTCATATCCTTCCTAAAGTGCAGTGCCCAGAATTGGACACAATGGGCTGGATTTTAATTCACGGGCGGGCTGGGGTCGTGTAATCCGCATTTCGTGTTATCCACCCGAATCTAAATCGATGTGGGAGATTGATGCGATTTTAACTTAATTGGCCAATTGAGTTCCAACGTGTGGGAACCCATGGCAAATGAGTTTTTCCAGTCTGAAAGTCGCCTCCGATGACGTCATCATTGCTGCTGCATTTAAGGTCTGCAACAAGCCTTCCTTCTTCTGCAGACTGCCAACCTTTTGGCCTTTCAGAGACCTGGAGGAAGAATGGCCAGCCAGAGACCGAGGGCTGCTCCGAGGTTTGATGACGTTGCCTTGCAGGCTTTAGTTGAGGGAGCAAGAGCACATAAAGAGATGTTCTTCCCTTCTTCAGAGAGGAAGAAGCCTCCCCAGCAGACCAAGGCTGTGTGGATCCAGGTGGCAGAGGAGGTCAACTCATTAACAGTAACCCGCAGAACCTGGATTCAATGCAGGAAGAGATTTCATGACCTTCTGCGCACTGGAAAAGTGAGTATGAATTTCCCATCACCTTCAATCTGATCCCCATTTCCTTTCTGCACCAGCACTCAGCTTTAGCAATCTCTTCCTCCACATCCCACTTGACACTGACATCCACGCACCCTTACCCATTCCCTCTCTCTCTACGGTCACATTCACCTAACTATTCGACTATGCAGCCCTCACACTCCCTATCACTGTGATGTTATGAAAGCAACTGACAACACACAGGGAGGGCCCTTGGTCTTGCCACCTCACTCCATCTTTGTCTCCTTCTAAGTATCTATGTTATGGAATCTCCACACTCACTCCTTCATTCTCACTCAACCTCCACTTGTCTCCCTCATTGCAGGAAAAGAGAGCTCACAATAAGCGAGAAAGAGTGAGGACAGGAGGAGGGCCACCCTCAGTAGTCCACCTCACCCCCTGGGAGGAGGCAGTTGGTCCTGGAGATCGTAGGAGTGGAGGAAGATGCGCAAGTGGGGGACGGACAGAGGGGTGCATCACAGCAAGCTGGTGACAGAATAGTTTTCCATCTCTCTCATTGACATTGCATGAGTCGCTGATAATGATTCTGAAGCTCTAACAGATGGACTAATGATCATCTGCAATATTCAACGTGCATGTAACCTTGGCCTCACATCTCTGACTCTTTCCTTTACTCCCCCACAAGACCATCACAAGCACCCCTCCCCACTGTCCAGGAGGAACAGCATGAGCCTCAAGACTCCTCAGAGGAAGCTGCAACCTCTGAGGGCACAGCGTCAGCAGAATTCAGCGCACCCAGCACCAGCGCAGACACTCACACCTCAGTGGGACCTTTGGGACATAGAGTAGTGTTGTCACCTGGTGTATCACAGCTCACAAGTGAGCATCAGCAGATTGTGGAGACAGGGACAGTAGTGGAGAATCCTAGTCGGAGGGCGTAGGACTCTGCCAGCTCGGCTCAGCTCCATGTCAACCCTCTGCCTCTGGGTCCATCCATAAGATCAGCGGTGCTGGAACTCCAGGAACAGATGTAGCAGTCTCTGGCAGGTTTTGTCTCCAGGGTCGCTGCGAGTGTGGAGCGAATGGAGGAGTCCATTGCGAACATGAGCAGAGCCTTTGTGGAGTCATTGGCGCATGAACGCATCACCATGGAAAGGATGGCAACCTCCACGGAGGTGATAAGTCGCCAGAGTGCAGAAAACATGGTGAATGTTCAGAATAGAATGACATCTCTGGAGGAGCGATGGTCATCTATTGAACAGAGAAACCAGACCTTCATGGAAGTCCTTCTGAGTAGGACTGCCAGTGCACATATGGGTCCCCATGGCCTCCTTGATGTGCAGCAAGGTGTTCTCAAGCCACTTGCAAGCACTGAGGGGGACCTGACCCATGAGAGGGAAGTTGGTAGCAGGCATCAATAAAGTGGGGGCTCCTCTCCAAGCGCTCACACTTCCATGCCACTGCAGAGCCCTCGGTCAGAGCCCCACCAGAGTCCACAACCATCTGAGCTCGGCGTCTCAACCACTGCACAGCCGCAGGAGCAGCAGACTGTTGCCGAACCCTCACAGGTTCGCAACCCCAGAGGACGCCCGCCAAAGGTGTCGAGACAGGAGCAGCAGGAAATTGAGCAAGGGGCCTCCACATCTGCTGAAGCCACAGGGGAAGCACCACGTAGGAGCACGCATAAGAGAGGTACTGCACAAATAGTCACAAGAGTAGTCACTTAGGTGAAATTTGATGTTTTATGTGAAAAAGCCATCAGATGAATAATGTAAATAAAAAATCTGATGGCTACTGCTATAGTTGTGGCGTGTGTCATTTCGCGAATGGGACTTTCACATTGAGGGCTTAGGATTACTTGCAATTGTCAGTATGGTGGTCAAATTGCTAGGAATCCGCTGGTCCTTGGCCACTGTCGATGCTCAGGAAAGAAGCTGCGAGGCAAAAGTGCTTGATTGGCTAGGCTAAGCAAATCTGGCCAAGATGAGTGCGTTCCTTGCATCCCGGGCAGCAATGTTCTCGCGTACTGCTGCCGCTGGTTGATGGGCCTCTGCAAGATGTTCGTTTTCGTTCTCCTCCCCATCCTCCTCCTCCTCATCTGAGGAGGATATGTGACGAGCCACTTGGTCCTCAGTAATCTGCAAGCCACGACGCTGTGCCATGTTGTGAAGTGCACAGCAAACCACGACGATTCTGGAGACCCTGGCTGCTGAGTACTGATCTATTCAGGCATCTGAAGCGCATCTTCAGCAAACCGATGGTTTGCTTGTTTATGGCTCTGGTGGACATATGGCTGGAGTTGTAGCTCTCCTCAGCTTCATTGGATGGTCTCCTCAACGGCGTCATTAGCCACGTCTTCGGGGGATAGCCCTTGTCTCCAAGTAGCCATCCGTTAAATTGGTCTGGCAGACTGAATAGCGGAGGCACACTAGACTGGCGCAGTATGAAGGAGTCGTGGCAGCTGCCAGGGTACTTGGCACAAACATGCAAAATTTCCTTCTTGTGGTCACATACCAGCTGAACGTTAAGGGAGTGGAAGCCCTTGCGGTTGACAAAAATACCTGGATTGCGATGGGGTGCCTTAAGGGCCACATGTGTGCAGTCAACGATGCCCTGCACCCTTGGAAAGGCTGCCAGATTAGCTAATCCAACCGCACGCGCCGTGACACTTGCTTACGAACATAAGAAATAGGAACAGGAGTAGGCCAATCGGCCCCTCGAGCCTGCTCCACCATTCAATAAGATCATGGCTGACCTGATCCTAACCTGAAATCTTCTATCACTCTGCATCCACCCGAACCCATGTGATCTCCCGGGAGAGGCGAAAAACCAGATAAAGACCCAATGGCTAATTTGGGAGAAACAAATCTGGGAAATTCCTCTCCGACCCATCTAGGCGATCGAAATTCTTCCAGGAGATCACTCTGTCCCTATATTTGGTGAAATGGATGTGATTGGGCGCGATGGCAAAGAGGGCATCGGTTACCTGCCTGATGCAAGTGTGTGCGGCCGCCTGGGAGATGCCGCTGATGTCTGCTGCTGATCCCTGGAATGAGCCTGAGGCAAAAAAGTTGAGTGCGGTGGTGACTTTGGCGGCCACTGGTAAGGGTTGCCCACCTGGTTCTCTGGCCTGCAGGTCTTGTTGCAGCATTGCGCAGATGTCACCCACTACCTCTCGTGAAAGTCGGAGCTGCCTTGGCACTGCTGCTCAGACATGTTGAGGTAGCTGACCCTGTGTCTGTCGACCCTGCTTGGGGTGTATCTCCTGCGCCGACGGGCTTCCATGTGCTGGCCCCTTCTGGCCTGTGCAGCTTCAGGTGGGTGAGCAGCAGCTTGGCGCTCCTGTTGTTGCTGCTGCTGTTGGTGCTGCTGTTGTTCCTGGTTCTGCTGGTGCCGCGGCTGGTCTTCGTCCTCATCTAATGTCCAGAAGGGAAGGAAATAAATGGCGCCCATGCTTCTGGTATATGCCTCAGTTGAGGAAGTGCTCAGTGAAGGTGGTGAGTGAGGTTTCCCAGGAGGTCACACTGGAGATGGGTGTCAGGCTCCAAACTTCCACAGCTGTGGTTATGCCTTCTAAAAGTTCCCCCAGACCTGAGACTACAAAGTCCTGCCACCTGCAAATGATGGCTGATCAAATCTCCTCTTTAATGGTTGAGCTGCAGCTGATAGTCAGCAATCCAATTGTGCTCCCGCCAGGTTTCACCGTCGTGTTTCAGAACAGGCGTGTTTCACGTGGGAAAAGGGTTAAAATCACAAAGTCCTTTCAAAGTGGCATTATAGAGGCAATTTAGTGCTTGTTAAGGGCCTTAACGGCCTATCCCGCCTCTTGGAGGCGGGACGGAGACGGGACCATTAGACACAAATTAATGAAAATTGCTTGGAGGTGGGATGGAGGCGGGGTTGGGCCCGCACGCGAGTTTTTGCAATTTTAACCCCCCTACACGCCTCCAATCCCGTCTCCACGGCCCAATGAAAATCCTGCCCAATATTCCAGATGAGGCCGAAAAGTGTTTTATAAAGGTTCATAATAACTTCCTTCCTTTTGTACTCTATGCCTCTATTTATGAAGCCCAGGATCCCATTTGCTTTTTTAACTGTTTTCTCAACCTGCCCTGGCACCTTCAACAATTTGTGCACATATACCCCCAGGTCTCTCTGTTCATGCACCCGCTTTAGAATCGTACCCTTTAGTTTATATTGCCTCTCCTCGTTCTTCCTACCAAAATGTATCACTTCGTACTTTTCCGCATTAAATTTCATCTGCCACATGTCCACCCATTCCACGAGCTGACTATGTCCTCTTGGGGCTCGATTTTAATTCCCGAGGTGGGTTGGAGTCGGGTTGCGTGGTGGGCGGGTTCCGGCGGGATCAGCTGCTGATATCCGATTTTCATTTAATGAGCTTGTTGATTTCAATGGGTCGCGCTGGCTGGTCCAATGGGTGTGATCGGGCCGGCTGGCCGCCTCTGATGACATCATAATAGCTGCTGCTTTTACAGCTGCCATCCAGCCTAAGTCTTTCTCTTGTGGATTCCTGGACTCATTGATATTGAATTATACGCAATGACTTCTTCCAGAGGCAAGGCAGCTCCTCAATTTAATGACAACTCCCTCCATGCTCTTGTGGATGCTGTTAGAGGGCTCCGGAGGAAGCCTCCTCAGCAGACCAAGGCAGCCTGGCTGCGCATTGCTGAGGAGGTCAGCGCAAGGTCTATATGTTCATGTTCATGGATCCAGTGCCGAAAAAGGTTTTATGATCTTGTGCCAACATCAAAAGTGAGTATCTCATCACACTTACCTTCAATCTGCTTCCCTTCTCATCACCAGCACTCTGCGTTGTAAGCCTGCTCCTCCACATCCCACCTTACCCTTACTTCCCTTGCACCTTTACCTATCCATCTCTATCTTTGCACTGAATCACTTCAGCATCCTGCCTATGCACTCCTTAGACTCACTCTCACTGTCATGCAGTGACAACAACTAACAACGCACAGGGAGCTCGCTTCCTCTTGGCACCTTACCATCTTCGTCTCCCTCAAAGCATCTATGGTAGAGATTATTCACACTCATTCCATCACTGTGGCTGAAACACCGCTTGTATCCCTCTCTGCAGGAAAAGATAGCCCACAATAAGAGGGAGCACTGACTGGAGAAGGAACACCTACCCCAGCCACATTGACCAGTGCTGAGGAGGCTGCAAACGAGATTGTTGGAGGTGGCGAGGACCTGGAAGTGGGCAATGGAGAGATGGGCACACTCAAGGAAGCTGGTGACATAATAGAGTTTCATGTCTCTCAGACTGCAATGGCATTTAATGTTCATAATCGTGTTATATCATCTGCTCAAAAGGGATGTGTCTGCTACATCAATATCAGTTGTCTAAATCATGTCTTTACTCTCCCACAGGACCATCGAGCGCCCCTCTCCTCACAATCCAGGACAAAGAGCCGGACAACTCCTCAGAGGAACCCGAAGCCTCTGAGGGAGCAGCATCACCAGGACTCAGCGCACCCAGCACCAGCGCAGCAATGCACACCTCAGCGGGGCCCTTGCGAGTTAAGAGTAGTGTTGCCACCTGGTCTATCACAGCGCACAAGTGAGCAGCAGCAGATGGTGGAGACAGTGACAGCAGTGGAGAGTCCTCAGTGGAGGTCGCAGCAATCTCCTAGCTCTGCTGAGCTGCATGCAGATGCTGCGCCTCTGGGGCCATCCAGAAAAAGAGAATCTCGTGAAATACAGGAACAAGTGCAGGAATCTTTGGAAGGGTTTGCCTCCAGGGTTAGTGCGAGTGTGGATAGAATGGAGGGGTTCATCTCTAACATCAGCACTGCCATGGTGGAGGCAATGGCGCATAAATGCACCACCATGGATAGGATGGCTACCTCCATGGATAGGATGGCTACCTCCATGGATAGGATGGCTACCTCAGTGGAAAGGATGACTACCGCCATGGAGGAAATAAGTCGCCAGAGTCAGGAAAACATGGTGACTGTTCAAAATAGAATGTCATCTCTGGAGGAGCGATGGGCAGCTATTGAGCAGAGAGACCAGAGCTTCATGGACGTCCTTGTCATGCGGACTGCCAGTGCAGATACGGGTCCTCATGGATCCCTGATGTGCAGCAAGATGCTCTCCAGCCACTTGCCAGCACTGAGGTGCGGCTGACCCATGAGAGGGATGTTATTGGCAAGACACAAGGAAGTGTGGGCTCCTCTCAAAGTGCTCACACGACCATACCGCTGCGGAGCCCTCGGTCAGAGGCCCACTTTGCGGAGACAACTGAGATGGCTGTTTCAGCCCCTGCACAGCCGCAGGAGAGCAGACTGTTGAAGAGACCTCCCAGGCTCCCAAACCCAGAAAACACCCACTAAAGGCGTCTAAGCATGCACAGCATACTAGTCAGAAAAATGCCTCTACATCTGCTGAAGTCACAGGGGAAGCACACGTAAGAGAAAGATTAAGCACTATAGTCACAAGGGACTCACTTGGGTGTTTTGTCTTTTTTTCTGACTGTTGTTGGTTTATTATCCTTTTGTCATGTGTAAAAGAAAATTAGAGCAAACAGTTGATAGTGTGGCCTATGTGTTCTGGGAAATGGCAAAAGTGCATTGCGGGCTCAGGGCGACTTGCTTTTGTAATGCTGATGGTGAAAGTGATAGGAAATAACCGGGTATAGCAGAGATGATGTATGACGATGGACAAATGTCACCTGCAATTACAGAGCCATATGGTAGCCACCTATGGTTGAAGAGTAAGGGCTAGATTTTCAGGGAGCCGTCAGGCAGGGTTTCAGGCGTGTGGGGGGGGGGGAAGATCACGACTTTGGGGGTCCCGACACCATTCCGCCCAAAACCCCGCCCCACGTAAGTTTCAGGGGCGGCGGGTACCCACCCCGCACTGGGACTCGCCGAAACCAGGCGGGAAGGGATTAGTGCCAATTAACTGCCTGTTAACAGGTAGTTAAGAGGCAGTTTTTAGCCTAATCCCCATTTTGAGGGGTTTCGTGTGGGTTTCCCGACGGCTCCAAACCACACCAGGTTAGAGCAGGTGGGCCGTTGGGTTGAAGGAGTTGGAGGGGTCGCGATGTCGGCGCTCAGGTGAGTGATGGGTGCATGAGTGTAAAGGTAAGTGTGTTTGGTGTGTTTAAAGTGTGTAAAGAACTTTTACTTACCTTTACTTACCTTCACAGCCTTTCTTCCTCTAGGCGTCGGGAGCGCATCAGTCAGCCGGAACTTAAAGCTGAGCGGCTGTGAAGTAAGATATTAAAAATTGGGTATAACAGGGCAAGACAACCAGAATTCAATTGCAGCACCAGTGTACAAGGTGGAGATAATGGGTTAATTCATGCTCTGAGTTGAACAATAGAGGTCTGTATATTACATTCACCCAGTTGAGTCTTAAACATGATTAAGGGACTTCAAATGCTGAGAGATTAAAACTATAGAACAACTCATGAGAAGATTAAGGAGAATGTGTGTGTTTGGTCAAGCGGGGCACACAGATGCACCTAAGAATTTGTTTATTGTAATTCACAACAGGGTTCCGTTCTTCAAAATATAGTAGAGCTAACTAAAATGTGTTTGCTTTGCAGAGATGACCCGAAGCGAGACAGAAAGTCTGTGTTTTGCCCACTTTAACAAGGACTGATATCTTAAGAAAACACTTAACAAGCCAAACCATCTGACTACAGGCAAATGGATGGTTGTAAAGTAATTATGAGGCCCATGGTCACAAGAGGTGACGGGACCAACTGGTAACGAAATGTGGGGATTGGGGTCGGCAAGAAGATGAACTGTCACGGTTTTATAATTACAATTTAGCTATAACTCTGTATATGCTGATAAGCTTAACCCCGCCCCTAGGGCAGGGCCTTAACTTCTGTATAACTGTGTGGACTTTGAGAGGTTCGTTGGAGTCTGAGTCTTGTGTAAGGACACAAGAAAAATCTCCCCAGGCCTGAATAAACCATTTTGACTTCAATTATTGGGTCTTTCTTTCAACAAGCCAGTGACGTCGACCTTGTGTATCACTTGGTTCGCACTTTGGGGGCTTACATCAGCTGCGATCTGTCAAAAGTGACAGCCTGCAGCTTTTAGTACTGCTGAGATTTCTAACTGAGTCTGCGTAGAAGGACTCAGCTTAGAAATCAGAGTGTCAGTGTTTGACAGCTTCAAACAGCTGTGAGACACTGATATTTCATCTGTCAGAAATCTTGACAGATGAAATTGCAGTCTGTGACGTCACCTGTTGCCGGGTGGCCCTTAATTGGCCTGCTGAGCCCGCTGGGCGGGCTTAACAAGGTCAATCAAGGGAAAATCGGGTGGATTGGCCGGACGTCGAAGTAGGCGGGTCAGAAACCCGAAAGGGGAAGTCACGCCTTCTTCCCGAAAGTTTCCACAAAATCGACCCCTAAGTTTATGCTAATGGGGCATGGCAGTGTGCATAACTTGCTTGACGGGCGGTCGTGTGCATAACTTGCTTGACGGGCAGCAGTGAACTGGAGGGATGCAGCATTGGTCACAACAGGGCATGCACGGCGCCCCTCGTCCTCCTCCTCCTCCTCTTCCCAGGAAGATCTGCACTGAGCCACATGGCTGCTGCTCCTCCAATTATGAGGATCAGGATGAGAGGACATAAATTTTTCCCATCCCCTTGCTATAGATTTTATTTGAGGCAACAAGCTTGCAAGCATACAGTCGAAGTGGCCTAAAATTATTCCATTCAGGTCACACTGCAGATAGGTGTCAGCTTGAACAGTCACAAGGTCACTAGATGTGCAAAATCTTATCCCATACCTACAACAGCAAATTTGTTGCATTTGAATGTCAGCCATGTTTCAGGGAGCCTTTTAAAGTGCTCCACTAATGCATACAAATCATGTCCTCCAGCAACTCGTCTCCTTGAACCTGGCCTGTTTCTGACAAGTCGGGAAACAGGAGCCAGAAGCATGAAAATGGGAAACAACTATAAAAATAGGATTAGCAAGGCAGTTAACAGGCTGTTAACTGCCTTAACTACCTGTTCCACCAGTTCCAGTCGGGTCAGTTTGGGAGCAGCTGAACAGACACTCACGAAAACCGGGTGGGGGCGGGATGGAGGCGGGTTGGCTGTCTGACACCATTTTTTCCAATTTTCACGACAGACCTGATTCCAAACCGCCTCCTCAGTGCTATTAAAATCGAGCCCTTGAAGTCCATCACTATCCTCCCCACTGTTCATTATACTTCCAAGTTTTGTGTCATCTGCAAATTTTGAAATTGTGCCCTGTACACCCAAGTCCAAGTCATTAATATATATCAAGAAAAGCAGTGGTCCTAGTAACAACCCCTGGGGAACACCACTGTGTACCTTCCTCCAGTCTGATAAACAACTGTTCACTGCTACTCTCTGTTTCCTGTCACATAACCAATTTCGTATCCATGCTGCCACTGTCCCTTTTATTCTATGGGCTTCAACTTTGCTGGCAAGCCTATTATGTGGCAATTTATCAAACGCCTTTTAGAAGTCCATATACACCACATCAACTGCATTGCCCTCATCAACCCTCTCTATTATCTCATCAAAAAACTCAATCAAGTTAGTTAAACACGATTTACCTTTAACAAATCCACACTTGTCCAAGTGACTGTTAATTTTGTCCCAGATTATCGTTTCTAAAAGCTTCCCCACTACAGAGGTTAAACTATAGTTGCTGGGTTTATCCTTACACCCTTTTTTGAACAAGGGTGTAACATTTGCAATTCTTCAGTCCTCTGACGCCAGCCCCGTATCTAAGGAGGATTGGAAGATTATGGCCAGTACCTCCACAATTTCCACCTATAATTCCCTCAGCATCCTAGGATGCATCCCATCTGGTCCTGGTGACTTATCTACTTTAAGCACAGTCAGGCTTTCTATTACCTCCTCTTTATCAATTTTTATCCCATCCAGTATCTCAACTACCTCCTCTTTCACTATGACTTTGGCAGCATGTTCTTCCTTGGTAAAGACTGATGCAAAGTACTCATTTAGTACCTCAGCCATGCCCTCTGCCTCCATGCATAGTTCTCCATTTTGGTCCCTAATCGGCCCCACCCCTTCTCTTACTACCCATTTACTATCTATATGCCGATAGAAGACTTTTGAATTCCCTTTTATGTGCTCAAATCTCTGAAGTGGGACTCAAAGGCGAGAGTGGTACCACTGAGCCAAGGCTGACATCATCCAATAATCCACACAATACAATAAACAGAAAAAAGGGGGCATCCTGCATACAATAAATCCAAGCAAATGCCCACTAGAATGGCAGTAATTCTAATAGTGTAGTCATAAACTCTGCAAACAAATTACCCATGTGTGGTCAGGGTGGGTCCCAAAGCCATTTAAGAATCTTGATTCAGGACAGCAATTCCAGATATCCAAACCAAAACATACCAAACTACACTGTATCCTCAAGTAGCCAGTAGGGGGGAAAAACTTGAAGTTTTAGCCATTATACCTGCAGAAATAAAAACATTTCTGCTGTGACTACACTACTTTAACCTGAGGGTAAATCTTACTCTTTAGCAATCAGCAGAAAAATGTTGCCACTGGCTATGCTCGTTGGTCCTGTAGGAATGTCACAACCATTTGAAGTGCATTTTAAATAAAAGTGGTACTTTGTGCTGAAAGAACGTATCACAAGGTCAGGCAAAGAAATGCATACTGCGTCATGAATATTTGCATTTTGCCAAAAAAAAATCAGCGCTTTTCCTTTGAGATGGGACTAGAAAGCAAATGTCACTTGATATTACCCCACTATATTGTGCTCCAAACAGCTACAAGTAGACCCTCGCTGTTAAGCACTATACAAGTAACTTAAAGCACTTTAGTCAGAAAAGTCTTTGACGTTTTGCCCGATCAACTTCAGCAGAAAATTGGCAGAAACCCCAGATAGATATGTAAATGGATTTAATAACAGATGGAAACAATGCCGAAGCAGGGTAATTTTTTTTTAAATGGGCCGGAATTTGCGGTCAGCGGCGAAACGACAGCAATCGCCAATGACCTCGAAGAAAGCTACCCACAAAGATCTTGCGATCTCTATGGCAAAAACTTTAGCTTTCTCGATGTTAATTTGATTGTAGTGCTGTCAATAGGGGATCTCCAGCGTCCAGCAGTAGCGATGTCATCAAACTGGCTAAGCAGCCAATCACATTAAAGAATTCTCACAGTCAGCAAACCAGGAAATAAAAAGCAGCTTTTATCATTCACTTTTTTAATTTTTTCACAGAGAGCGAAATAAAGATTGGGATATACACATGGGATTAAAATAGAAGCTGAAATGTCATACAAACTTTAAAAAATATATACTTTTTATTATTTTAAAAATCTAATAATTTTTATCATAATGTAGAAATTTGACATTCCACAAATATAAAATTAAGTTTTTCAGGGCCAGAACAGTTGTTCAGCTGTAGCTATTTTTCAGAATGCTGTTAAAAACCCAGTTACACCTCAGTGAACAAATCTTAACTTTTTATGGGTTTTTTAACAGCGATATTAGAGCGGAAAAGGGCAAGTTTTTGTCAGTTCAAGTGAGTTCAGTGATTGCTGGCTATGGGGAGTCCCACATCGCAACCTGTGGCAGAGCAGAGAATAACTGACTGTAAATTCAAGATTTCCACATTTATCTGCGCATGCGCTAAATCCTGAAGTTACAGTCAGTTTCAGAGGGGTAATGACGGTGAACGTTGACAGTTTTGCCGTTATTACCACCGCAAATTCCAGGTCAACGTTTTACGATAGCACCTAAAAGGAGAAAAACAGCAATATGAAATGCCACAAGAAACATAGTTTAATTTCTATCCTGTGAAACATCTTGTTCGGCAAAAGGAATATCAGCTTGCCATCAAAGGCTCTGAAGATATTTCTTTAGTTAAACTAAAGGCTATTCAGAAAATAATTCTCTGAAATAGTTTGTCATCTAGTTTGCCTTGGAGCTGGCTTGATGGACCAGCTGGTCTTTTCCTGCCTGTCAGTTTCATATGCTCATAAACTTAAATCAACCAAAGTGACTGCATCAGCAATATACAAACATACAAAAAAAGGACAAAAAAACAGTAACTAGTCTATCTAGTATGTCCCATTTAGACATTGAGCAGCCTACGTACAGCATTAACACATTCCATTCCCCCCTCCCTCCCCCTCCATCACACAATTTGCTGAGAGGCATAAAACAGAGAGAGAAAAAACTTGTCAATTTAGGAAAAAAACTCTGGAAAATTCCTCTCCAACCACTGAAGGCAATCAAACAAGTTCTAGGAGACTGGGATAACTGATATACTAATCACTGTTAGCCCTACCTACTTTCTATAACTCAAAATGTTTCTACTCGCAGGAACTTGTGAAGGTCTGTTACAAATCCATGCTCACCGCACATTCTGTCAATTTGTTCCAGAAATCAACGACTCTCTGCAAAAAGGCTGAATTTCTAGGCCATGGTTTGTGGCAAACACATCTTTTCCCCGCCACAGTTCTCAACAAAACCCAACACTTGAATTTACTTTTCATATCATCTCTTACACTCTTGGATAGGATATAAGAAAAAGATTGTTGTCTGATAGGAGAATCACAGCTCACCTCTAACCTCCAACCTCTCTCTCTCTCAATTATAATCTTTATTGTCTGACTCTATTCCATCAACATTAATGAGATCAATGCTCCTTGCAACTTTTCTCATTTGTTCCCTCTAACCTGCAAAAACAGAATCTTATTCACTCTTCCTCCTCCCCATATCCTCAGTGTTGGAATTAACTCATTGTGCAGTCTCCTGCTCTAGCCCTTCCTTTCTCTGGAACTGAAAGTTGTGAAACACATTATTACTCTTCGGGCTTTTTAAAACAGCATTTCTCCTTTAACCTTTGTACCAGAGTCCCCTTGAGCGAGCTGTGTCTCTCATGATCCAGGAATGTATGTCTTAGGTTATATAACTTAGGGTCAGCAATACCCTACTTTGAAGTAACATGTGCAGTTGAATTTATGTGCAATTCCCATTACTGTTCTTCTATCAGTTCAAATGCAGAAATATCATGTTCAGAATCAGATTAAAATCACCACAGAATTTATTTGCACTTAAATCAAATAAATAGAGATTTAGGAACTAGACGATACTATTATTATACGGCAATATTGTTGTACACATAGGCATTACTATGCTCACCAGCTCTTGATTTTCTGCCATTGTAGTGAATAAGCAGAAAATCGTGGGCTGGCAAGCACAGAAATGGAAAATTCCAGCCATAGTATACAGAGTCTTTTATAACAGCAGTCACTATGATCATTTTTCCTTTTCTAGATAATTGGCTTCTATAGCCTAATGACACAAACTGTCCAATAAGCTCTACATCAGCAATGTCTTCCGATTACATTCAGCCTCCCCTTGGGAGATATATGTAACATGGACTTTTGTTTGAAAGCTCTTCCTTCTGACATTGTCAGATGAGATAAAAAAAACTGTTAACACAGTCCTGCTTTAAGGACACTTTTCCTATTGAAGAAAGGGTTGCCTGTTGAGCTTAATTAAATAAGGTATCAAAGTAACAATATTGGGTTAACCCATGAAAATCCAGACTCCCTTAATATTTCCCCTAGATTAAAATACAGTATTACAGGGACTAACTGGGGTAAATGACTGAAATGGACCTTTTAAAAAATGCAGTGATGCTAAAGTTACCTGAGTGTTTCCTCAAGTGTTGATATTTCACAAAATTCTTTTTCATTTTAATACTGTCATCAATCACCGTAGATCAAAGAAGGTTTTTGCCAAGATCTAGCTAGTGGCATAGCATAGTGATTTGTGTTGGAACCTCTTCTTCTCCATATAAATAAATGATTTGGGCACAGGCATAGGGGGAAATATTAAAATGTGGTTAAATCACCAAATAATCAGCATGGCAGACTGAAGAATATTGGAAACTGCAGTCTCAGAATAAGGGGTCAGCCATTTAGGACTGAGATGAGGAGAAATTTCTTCACTCAGAGGGCGGTGAATCTTTGGAATTCTCTACCACAGAGGGCTATGGAGGCTCAGTCATCTATATATATAAATCGGTACTTCTGTCATTCTGTCATTCTGTCTATCTGTCATTCTGTCTGTCATCGCCTGTGCGTCTGGCGGGCTATGCGCTCGAAAGTTACAGGGCGTACCTACGCGCGCGTTACCTCCAAAGAAAGCTTACGCTTCCGAGACTGTTTTAAGCGTATTTACGTTTCGGCCGGGCTAAAATCGCGCTCGCGGTATCCCAAAAACCTTCAACATTCCGCTCATTAGCATCTCATTATCCGCTCATTAGCGACAGAGTGACCTCGAGCTCGACCAATCGTACGCCGGGTTGCTGGCGTGTGCCGCCGGGCCAATCGGTGCGTGTGTGGCCGGGCCTTATCGTTCTGAACCGAGGTGAGTCGCCGCCATCTTGATTCCAAACTTTTCCTTTCTTTTTCCCGCTTTCTGCGTCTTAAAAAAAAACGTTGCTTTTAAAACACATATTGTTTTTAAAAAAAATGATTTAGAAACGAATTAACTTATCTAATCTCATTAATTTTCCTACCTTTCCCCGTTTTTCCAGGTAGGCCTAGAAGCCTCGGCGTCTCCTCCGCACCCACGCCCGAGCTAGGCACCTCCCGGCCCCACTCGAAGGCTGGAGGGCCGAGCCTCAGCCCAGCGCCGCTAGGGTGCGCGCGCAGCAGGAGCTGAGATGTGGCGTCTCTCTCTGGCTCGGCCGGGGGGGCGGGGCTTGCTGAGCGTCCAGCATTACCCTGGCAACCGGGCCCGCCGGCCGTCTCGCACAGCCGCAATCGGCGGTCTTCACCTCGGGGGGGGGGGGGGGCGCGACCGTCGGGGGGGGCCGCGACCCTCTGCGGGGGCCGTGACCCTCGGGGGGGGGGCGCGACCCACGGGGGGCCGCGACCCTCGGGGGGGGGCCACCAAGCGTCACCCTGGCAACCGGCCGCCCGGCCGTCTCGCACAGCCGCAATCGGCGGTCTTCACCTCGGGGGGGCGCGACCCTCTGCGGGGGCGCGACCCTCAGGGGGGCCCCCCGCCCTCCCTCCCCACGCCCCCCCCTCCCTCCCCCCTCCCCTCCCCACCCCCCCTCCCCCCTCGCCCCCCCTTCCCTTCCCCCCCTCCCCCCTTCCCTTCCCTTCCCCCCCTCCCCCCCTTCCCTTCCCCCCTCTTCCCCCCCTCTCCCCCCTTCCCTTCCCCCCCTTCCCTTCCCCCCCCCACCCTCCCTTCCCCCCCCCACCCTCCCTTCCCCCCCCCCCCAGTCGCTCTCTCTCTCTCTCTTCCAACAACAACATGCCCTCGAAAAAGCCTCGGCACCGCCGGGCACTTCAGCTAGTTGAGTATATTCAAGACAGCAATCGATAGATTTTTGAATATTAAGGGAATCAAGGGATATGGGGATAGTGCAGGAAAGTGGGGTTGAGGTAGATGATCAGCCATGATCTTATTGAATGGCGGAGTAGGCTCGAGGGGCCGCATGGCCTACTCCTGCTCCTCTTTCTTATGTTCTTATGCAGGAGGACATAGCCAGGTTATGGAAGGCAGCAGATTTGTGACAAATGCAGCTTAACATAGATAAACATGATTGAATGGAAATATACCAGAACTGTAAAATTCTCAATGAGTTCGACACACATTGATCTTTAAAAGCAAGAATGAGTAGAAAGTCATAAACAGGAGAAATTAGATTCTGGGTATATAAACACGTGCACACGTACATACATTTGCACACACACACATGCCACACAATGAAGCGATACAAGACATTGGTTCGATTATATTTGGAGCAGTGTGTGCCGGGTTGCGCTCCTGGCCGGCCTCCCATCTTCCACCCATCATAAACTTGAGCTCATCCAAAACTCTGCTGCCCGTATAGCAACAGAACTTGCACCAAATCCTGTTCACCCATTGCCCCTGTGCTCGCTGACCTATGTTGGCTCCCGGTCCAGCAACATCTCGATTTTAAAATTATCATCCTTGTTTTCAAATCACTCCATGGCCTTGCCCCTCCCTATCTCTATAACTTCCTCCAGCCCTACAACCTTCCGAGAACTCTGCGTTCCTCCAATTCTAGCCTCTTGTGCATTCCCGACTTCCTTTGCCCCACCACTGACAGTTGTGCCTTCAGCTGTCTAAGCCCTAAGCTCTGAAATTCCCTCCCTAAACTTCCCCACCTCTCTCTCCTCCTTTAAGACACTCCTTAAAGCTTACCTGTTTGATTAAGCTTTTGGTCACCTGTCCTAATGCCTCTTTCTCTGTCAATAGTTTTGTCTGATTACGCTCCTATGATGTGCCTAGGGATGTTTTACTACGTTAAAGACGCTATATAAATGCAAGTTGTTGTTTTGAGTATTCCAATGCAAGAAGAATACTGGCACCACAGAATGGATACAACATAGATTACTAGGATGATATCAGGATGAAGAGAGACTTCAAAATCTACAGCTTTGTTCATTGGGGCAGAGAAGATTAAAGGGGAACTAACCGATGTTCAAAATTATGAAAGGGCTTGAGAAGGTAAAAAGTGAAAGTGATTCACTGGCCAATGGTAATAATTCAACTAGGAGGCATAAATTTAGGATTATAGTGTTAAAAGCATAAATTGGGTGGATTATTAGAATATGGAATACATTACCATATATATGTCTATGTCAACCATGACAATTAAGAGAGAATTCAACATTTAAAAGACCCTATACACCTCAAACACACATACAGAGGGCAAGCAGATACAGATAGAACACCACTGTGAGAGCACCATCACCACAAGGACTACAACAGTTCAAAGAGATGGCCCATCATCACATCCTTAGGACAATAGGATAGGATATAAATGCGGCCTTGCTAGCATCATCCACAACCCAAGATCAATGGTCCAGATTTTGCGGTAGTAGGGCATCTAACTGCTGTTAGTTAGATTTGCCTCTGCATGGCAAGTTGCTAAAAGTGCAAGCTGATCATGGCACGGCGAGGGAAACCGGGCATCTGGCATCAGGGCAAGCAACTGTGTATCTCCTTAACCAATCAGATTGAAGGATTGAGAAATAAACAGAGGAACGACAGAGAAGGAAGTGTAAATTAAAGTGGCGAGATCAAATTGTCAATCTGGTACAGAAAGAGAAACAGAGAGAGGGAAAGAAAGATTGAATTAAGAGAGAGAAAAAAAGAGAATGGAAAAGTAAAAAAAATGTTTTTTTAATTTTAACTTTGACATTTTTTAAATCTCCAACCTGAAGGAATGAGACTCCACACTTTTAATAGTTAATTTTCAGTGCCAGAGATGTTGATTGGCAGTAATTAACAGTTGACATGTCGTTAAAAGGGTACTTGTGCTTGTAATGACAAGACTTAACTTTCTGTGGCAAGTTTAGTTCGTATGTACCGCGCAAATACAGCAACTTCACAACATTCAATGCATTTCAATAGTAAGGCAGATAGTTATGCTTTTGCAAAGCTAACAGCGGAGAGGTGCAACTCGGACAGCAACTTTTGGGTATCGGCATTTAACTGCGCATCTGCCCCTCACCTGAAGTTGCTGTACCATTTACCTTTAAATAATAGTGAGTGCCATTAGCCTCACCATTATATTGACAGCAAAATCTGGGCTAATCCTTTTAAAATGTGATTGGTTCTACACAACTTCACATTTAGATATATGTACACTACTCCTTTTGACCTAATACTATCCAACTTTCTGTATTTTAATTTTTGTTCCTGTATTAAAATTTTACATAATCTCCCTCAATGGCTCAGTGGCTAATGCACCTCATCTGGTTTGATCCTGAACCATACATATCAGAAAGAATCCTAAACCATACAAACCAAGAAGGTCCTAAGTTCCTACTCTAGTTTATGCTGAGTTAACTAATCTCAATCAGGAGGCACTGGGGGCCCTACAATTGGCCTCACTTTCTACCAACTAAGGAGAGGGACAAAAAAGCAAGCATGTCACTGATCACTTCAGTGACTGCAATGGAGACTGCACGTGTGTGGTTATCGGCTGAAGGCAGGATCAGGCTTGACTGTGCTGTCCCCATGGTCAAACAGCCTACCAATACTCACTGTGTAGACTAACACATTAAAAACAGCCTCTTGAGTAAGCTACCCCAGAGCGATATCCCAGCATTCGTCATCACCTTCAGGATAGGAGGTAAGCATGAGTCATTACATCCAAGAGAGAAAGGGAGAAATTTAAGAGAAAATTTAGGGTGGGGGGGCAGTGGGGTGGCAGGAGAATTGCATTTGCACTTGTAATTAGAGATAACTTGAGTTATAATATATACAGAATGCATTTCTTCAACAGTTCATTATCATTTAAGAAATGTGAAATATTTACATCAGAACGACCAACAATTCTTCAGTGCTGACACGTTAGATATCAATGGCGCACACAATAGCTTCATGAACTTCAAAGCGTATACTTTAGTTATAAATACTACTCTAGCTTTGCTCTCTCAATTTATGATGTAATCTGAATGCTTGGATTATATTACAGTTTTGTAAACATTCTAGGTATCCATTATCCATATATAAGTGAATTGTACCTGTTCTATATGTTACAGAAATAACAGATAAGCTAGAATGTCAAAAGTTAGGATATCAAATCTAGGATCTTGAAGGCATTTCTGCAGTTTCCCGAAGAGGAGAAATATGATGGACTAATAATCCAGAGAATGTGAGTTCAAATCCCACCATGGCAGTTTGAAAATTTGAATTCAGTTTAAAAATTCTATATAAATAACAAGCTAGTATCAGTAAAAGTGACCATGAAGCTGTCAAATTATCGTAAAAGCCCAACTGGTTCACTAACATCCTTTAGGAAGGATGCCTGCCAGTCTTACTCAGTCTGGCCTAAATGTGACTCCAGTCCTACACCAATGTGGTTGACTCGTAACTGTTCTCTGAAGTGGCCGAGCAAGCCACTCAGTTGTTTCAAACTATTATGGTTCAAGAGGAAGGCCTACCACCACCTTCTCAGTGCAACTAGGGATGAGCAATAAATGCCAGCCTTGCCAGCAACACCCATATCCCAAGAATGAATTAAAAGGAGAAACTAGATTTCTGCATATTCTAACTCTATTCACCCACTGAGTCATTCCACACGAATGCTATGTCTGGCCTGAATGCCTAAAATAAAAAAGCAGCAGTGGAAAGAAATTATCACTTAATGTCTTTCAGAAATATTTCCTTCAAATAGTGCTAATCTGTGCAATAAAAAAATACTGGCCTTGGATCTGTGTGAAGATTAGGAAATGCTTCCTAGTCATAATCAGACACTGAAAGACAGTTGAGATAATAGATTTCTCATCTGAATGATATTGTGAAAAGGAATCCTGACCCATTTTGATGCTGGCACTTATGTATCAGAATACCAATGAACAACCCAGCTCCAGACCACCTTTGGGAGATCAACTGTAGAATTTACAAAGGTAACTACAACGATGGCTAAGATTGACAAAAAAACCATGTTCGGAAAAGCAGTCTAGAACCTTGATTATGAGTTATATTAATTTGCAATGACAAGGATACAAGTGTTTGATAAATCAATTATTCCTAGTTTAATCTATTCAGGATGGATGGTAAGACTATCATTTCAAATAAATGAACATGAAGTTCCATGTAATTTCTGTTAGCCGACATGGATTTAAAAAGCATGCCCAATCCCAATCAAAACCTGTAGAGCTGTATCTTTCAGTTCTGCCAATTTTCTACAAAATGGGATATCATTAGTGATATAAACGAATGAATTTTGCCAAAATACAATGGTAACACAAATGGGAAAATAATTCTAAATACATGAATGTTTGCTTTAAATTATGTGGTGAAATCAAAATAAACATGAAACTTATAAAATGTTTTCCTGTGTATTTAATATGGTTCAACGCTTAAATGAAAACTGTCTCTTTATTAGTGTGGCTGTACAATATTGATTCCAGCATCGGGAATTTTTGGCAAAACAGTACATATAAAATAAATGTATTTATTTTAAACTCAAAACTCATCTTATATCAAAGGGCATTGGACGAAAATTCACGTGTTGTAAATAAAGCACAACAGGCAAACATAAAACAAATCCTCCACACATAGCCATTTTAACCAGCGTCCAGGAATCGAGAGGTTTAAAATATAAGAAATAATTCAAATTGGATCTTTATGGTAAACCCACTAAAAACATGTGTGTTCACACAACACATACAAATATTACTTTCTCCATTTAAAAAAAACATATTTTCGAACAGGGTGAAAGCTGGTATCAGTAAATGTATCCAGATCATATAGCATATCAATTAATTATCAATAGTAATGAGTAATCGCTGTCATTTCGATGGCAACATCGTTGTAATAATAATTTAGTCATTGTCACTGTAGTAAAATACATGATGGGCGGGGAAAGTATCCGAGTCTTCAACCTATTTCTATAATAACATGGTAATGAATATCTATCGTGCATTTTCAATTTACTGTAGAAATAAGATACTTCAGAAAAATATTACCTTATCAGGAGAAAATTACAAATAAAAAGCTTTGCAGAGCATACTGCCGAAAAAAACATATCATTGATGCTTCAAATGTAAAACCTCTCCCATCACATAAGAAGCTTTAAAGTAGTTTTATTTGTGACAGGATCCTTAAATGTTAAACCTATCAGCCCCGTTACTGTACCTGGATAATACAAGGTAGCTCAGTGTCATCCAGCAGTCTGATTGTACATTTGATCTCTTGGCTCAACGACTTGATACTTGAACTGCGAAAGCGGAGCATTTTCATTCTTCCTCCTCTCTTTTCTCTTTAATTAATCATAAGGAGCCGTGAATCTCGAAAACAAACATCTCTCGATTAAACTGGAAAAGCCTTGGCTGTGTATCGTATTATGAAGAAAACACTAGCACATGGAGAAGAACATTAACTGCGTCAAGCGGAATCTATCTCAGACGTTCATTCAAGATTTCGTTGACAATTACACATCAAGAAGAAAACAAACAGCAACCATGCAAACTCCGGCGACAGGATTTGAATTGTCTTTCCTTGCTAAATAATACTACCCTGCAAGTCAAATTGTTCGTTGTATATGCAAGCTGCTGCTCAGTGTGCCGGCTGGAAGAGATGCTCTGGTTGCATTGATCCGCTGCGCGACACACAAGCTCCTCCTCGCTCACGACACACGCGCACGGAAAGAATGGCGCGCGCGCGGCCCCGGTCCTGGCCCCTGGACCCAAGACTCAACCAATCACAGCGCTCTGCGCACACTTCACACGCACGCGCGCTCCAGCAGGTGGTGCGCGAGGAGACATGCGTCGCAGGGACAACAAAGAGCAGCGAAGTGATCGTACATGTCTTCCTCTATTTCATATAATAATAAATGTACAGCTATACTCTCTCCTTGCATATTGCTTGTCGATGTTATTCCTGCACCTGCATTCATACTTTGATGCTTATTGTAATCGTTACAATGTTACTTTTTCTACTTTGTGGAAGATTTACTAATAGGAAAATGTTGAAAATGGTGCATTATCTATCGAATTAAATTTTGTTCGCATTGATTTTTCCCTATATGTATTAGATGCAGACAGCAACCACTGTGCTCTGTTTAATAAATAGATCCTCGTAAACGTTTACAGTGACAGACCTGGGGCCGGGAGAGACCCCACCCGAGCTAAACTGTCACCGATGGTGCTATCTACACTGAGTTATTTCTTCATTTGTTTAGCCCTGTTCTTCCCTCTGCCCCGTCCTTCCAGTTACATGGCTCTCCTGCCGGACACTGTCCACGTACAACTAAATATCTTATTTTAAAAAAACATAATGCTGGATACACTCAGCAGGTCAAGCAGCATCTGTCGAAATAATACAAGTCAGTCGACGTTTCTCGTACGGGACCTTTAGAAATTTTCTGAATAAGGCTCCCTTACCCAAAACGTTAACTGACTTGTGTTCATTGGACAGATGCTGCCGGATCTGCTGCGTGTCTTCTGCATTTTCTACTTTTGTTTCAGATTTTCAGCATCTGCAGTATTTTGCTTTTTTAAAATATATTCCTCCAGATCTCGCCACTATCACCAACACCACCACTTCCACCCCACTAAAAAATGTCCAAGGATTTTAGCGGCAACTGGAGACAAGTTTGAGCTCGCTTGGGTTTACGAAATGATCCGAAATCAGGAACAACGAAAATATCAGGAATCATTCCTGTCATACCTTCTTTGAAACCTTTCCTGAATTATGTGTCAGTACCTCTTTAAATAGTAGGTGCAGCCGTGCAATGTTAAAAAGAGTATCAATGTTTTATTGAGCTACTAGCTAAAGTGCCCGGCGGTGCCGAGGGATTTTTGAGGGCATGTTGTTGTTGGAAGAGAGAGAGAGAGAGAGAGAGCGACTGGGGGGGAAGAGAGAGCGTGACAGGGGGGAAGGGGGGAAAAGGGAGGGGGGGAAGGGGGGAAAGGGAGGGGAGGGGGGGAAAGGGAAGGGAGGGGAGGGGGGGAAGGAGGAGGGGGGAATGGGGGGGAGAAGGGGGTGGGGGGATGGGGGAGGAGGGGGGGAGGAGGGGGGAAGGAGGAGGGGAGAATGGGGGGGAGAAGGGGGGTGGGGGGAGGTGGAGGGGAGGAGGAGGGGAGAGGAGGGGGGGGAGGAGGGGAGAGGAGGGGGGGGAGGAGGAGGGGGAGGAGGGGGAGAGGAGGAGGAAGGAGGGGGAGAGGGGGAAGGAGGGGGGAGTCCCCGAGCCCCGCCCCCCGATGTCCCGAGCCCCGCCCCCCCGCCCTCCCGAGGCCCGATCTCACGAGGCCCGATCTCCCGAGCCCCGCCCCCCCATCTCCCAAGGCTCGCCCCCCCCGATCTCCTGAGGCCCGATCTCACAAGCCCCGCCCCCCCAGTCCCGATCTGCCGAACCCCGATCTCCCGAGCCCTGCCCCCCACCCGAGCCGGCTTCAAGAGCAGAGAGAGAGACGCCGCCGCGCAACCTACCGCGTGAGGCCCGGCCGGACTCAAGTCACGCACGCTGACTCCTGCCCCACCCGCCTTTACTAAGATGGCGGCGGTGGCGACGCTCGGCTCAGGCCCGCCCCCTCCAGCCTTCACAAAGATGGCGGCGATCGCGAGCCGCTTGTTGAGCGTGACGGGTGGTGCCTAGCTCGGGCGTGGCTGGGCAACAGAGGCCCAGGCTTACAGGCCTGGAAAAACGGTGAAAGGTAGGAAAATTCTAGATGTTAGAGAAAAGATTTACAAATTAATTAACTTTTTTTAAAAACAATTTGTGTTTTAAAAGCAACTTTTTTTTTGCTTGAAATGTAGATTTGAAAAGAAACACACAGAAAGTGGGAAAAAGAAATGAAAAGTTTGGAATCAAGATGGCGGCGACTCACCTCGGTTCAGAATGATAAGGCCCACCCACACATGCACCGATTGGTCAACCGTCAGGTCACTGAACTGTAGGATTGGTCAATCATCACGTCACTCAACTGTAGGATGGCCCGCCCGCACACACAATGAACCCGCCCCCACTCGATGCAAATGAGCGGATAATGAGAGGAATTTTGAACGTTTTTTGGATACCGTCGGCACAATTTTTGTCCGACCGTCAGCACAATTTTTGTCCGAGCAAAAAGTAAATACGCCTACAAGAGTCCCCTAATGATGAGCTTTCTTTTGATATAACATATGTGTAGGTACGCTCTATAACTTTTGATTGTATAGCCGGCCAGAGAGACAGACAGACAGACATATCCTTTTATATATATAGATTAAGTTTAAACTAGGCTACCCGTGTCCTAACTCGCACCAAGTCCTGTTCACCCATCATCCCTGTGCTCGCTGACCTACATTGGCTCCCCGTTAAGCAATGCCTCGATGTCAGAATTCTCATCCTTGTTTTCAAAACCCTCCATGGCCTCGTCCCTCCCTATCTCTGCAATCTCCTTCAGCCCCACAACACCGCCTCCCACCCCCCCTCCCCCCCGCCGCCGAGATATCTGCGCTTCTCCAATTCTGCCCTTTTGAGCATCCCTGATTATAATCACTCAACCATTGGTGGCTGTGCCTTCTGTTGCCTAGGTCCTAAACTCTGGAATTCCCTGCCTAAACATCTCCACCTCGCTACCTCTCTTTCCTCCTTTAAGATACTCCTTAAAACCTACCTCTTTGACCAAGCTTTTGGTCACCTGCCCTAATTTCTCTTTCTGGGTTGGTGGCAAATTTTTTGTCTTTTAATACTCCTGTGAAGTGCCTTGGGACATTTTACTACGTTAAAGGCACTATATAAATACAAGTTGTTGTTGTTGTTATAAAATAACAAGTTAACTTACAAGAGTTGCAGTTGCTCCACAATTCTGCAGCCCAATCAGCACACGCACATAGGGGAGAGAACAAAGGGATGTCACGTGCGAGTCACATGACAATGGCGCAGACTCCACATATGTACAGAAAACATGTGCCCTGCATCACATCTTTCCCCATCAGAGAAAACGATATACTATCTATGTAAGAATTTTTTAAAAACATACATAGTGGAACTATGAAATTTAGCCGAAACATACAAAAATACAAAGTCCTTCAATCAAGATGGAGGCTAACACAGTCTTCCAGATCTGCGATTGGTGATTGGTGCCTAACTACCAGGAGCTTCAGGTGTTGTTACTTACTTTGGAGACTGCGGATAGTTTAAAGGACCACTGGGGACCTGCGTTTCAGGAAATGTCCTCAATCTCAGGAGTGTTGCTTACAGGTGGTTCATCATCATAAATCAACTGATGGCGATTCCTGCAGTATGATGAGTTTCTGACATCATAACTTCTAGGACCCTCCACACTTGTGCACATACCAGCACTCCAAGTACTCTAGCCAGGGAGTTTCATCCGCACTGTATCACCAGGATGTATTGCTTGAAGTGGTTTAGCATTCCTGTTGTAGTAATACTGCTGACTTTGCTTCATGACGACAAATGCACAAGTGTATTCCTCAGTCAAATACCGAGGCTGCAGGAGTGTTCCAGCTATAGGAAGTAGTGTCTTGTACCTACGACCCATTAGTCTCTGTGCAGGGCTTGCACCTATACCTTCACTTGGCGTGTTGCGCCAATATAAGAGAGCTAAAACTCTGATTGACAGGACTCCTTGCATTTTGAGAAAACCAAGGGTATGGCGAGAATGAGGAACTTAAAGAAATTATTATTAGTAAAAAAACAGTACTAGCAAAATTAATGGAACTAAAAGTCGCTAAATCCCAAGGACCGGATGATCTGCATCCTAGGGTTTTCAAAGAGGTGGCCACTGGGATAGTGGACGCATTGGTTGTCATCTTTGAAAATTCTATAGATTCTGGAATGGTTCCTGCAGATTGGAGAATAGCAAATGTAACCCCGCTATTTAATAAAGGAGGGAGAGAGAAAACGGGGAACTACAGACCTGTTAGCCTCACATCAGTAGTTGGGAAAATGCTGGAATCTATTATAAAGGATGCAATAACTGGGCACTTAGAAACTAATAGTAAGATTGGGCAGAGTCAACATGGATTTATGAAAGGGAAATCCTGTTTAACAAACCTATTGGAGTTCTTTGAGGATGTAACTAGTGGAGTAGACAAAGGGGAACCAGTAGATGTAGTGTATTTGGATTTTCAGAAGCTCTTCAATAAGGTCCCACACAAGAGGTTGGTGAACAAAATTAAGGCACATGGCGTTGGAGGTAATATACTAGCATTGATTGAGAATTGGTTAACAGACAGAAAACAAAGAGTAGGAATAAATGGGTCTTTTTCAGATTGGCAGGCTGTGACTAGTGGGGTACCGCAAGGATCGGTGCTTGGGCCCCAGCTATTCACAGTGTATATTAATGATTTGGATGAGGGGACTAAATGTAACATTTCCAAATGTGCTGATGATACAAAGCTAGGTGGCAGTGTCAGTTGCGAAGAGGATGTGAAGAGGCTTCAAGGGGCTCTCGATAGGCTCAGTGAGTGGGCGAGAACATGGCAGATGGAATATAATGTGGATAAATGTGAAGCTATCCACTTTGGTAGAAAAAACAGAAAGGCAGAGTCCTAAATGGTGAAAGATTGGAGAAGGCAGATGCTTAAAGGGACCTGGGTGTCCTTGTGCATGAGTCACTGAAAGTGAATGTGCAGGTGCAGCAAGCCATTAGGAAGGAAAATGGTATGATGGCCTTCATTACAAGAGGATTTGAGTACAGGAGTAAAGAAGTCTTACTCCAATTATATAGGGCCTTGGTGAGACCACACCTGGAGTACTGTGTACAATTTTGGTCTCCTTAGGTAAGAATATACTTGTCATAGAGGGAGTGCAACGAAGGTTCACGAGATTGATTCCTGGGATGGCGGGTCTGTCGTATGAGAAGAGATTGAGTAAACTAGGCCTGTATTCTCTTGAATTCAGAAGAATGAGAGGGAATCTCATTGAAGCATGCAAAGTTATTACAGGGCTTGATAGGATGGATACTGGGAGAATGTTTCCCTTGGCTGGGGAGTCTAGAACCAGGGGCCACAGCCTCAGGATAAAGGGTAGTCCATTCAGGACTGAGATGAGAAGAAATTTCTTCACACAGAGGGTGGTGAATCTTTGGAATTCTCTACCCCAGAGGACTGTGAAGGCTCAGTCATTGGGCATATTCAAAACAGAAATCGATAGATTTCTGACTAGCAAGGGCATCAAGGGATTTGGCGATAGGGCCAGTGAATGGAGTTGAGGCAGAAAATCAGCCATGATCTCATTGAATGGCAGAGCAGGCTCAAAGGGCTGAATGGCCTACTCCTGCTCCTATTTCTTATGTTCTTAGTTGTTTGAGGGTATTGACGGCATTCTCAGCATTGCCATTCGATTGTGGGTAGTGAAGTGATGACATCACGTGTTTAAATCCCCATGTCTTGGCAAACAATACAAATTCCACTGATGCAAATTGTGGGCCGTTATCCGTTACTAGGCTGTCTGGTAGTCCAAATCCCACAAACATTTCTTGGCATTCTTTCAGAACACTGCGTGTAATAACTGAAGTAAGGCTGGCTACTTCAATAAAGTTATTGTAATAATTGCACACAACGAGCAGGGTACGGCCATGTAACTCACAATGGTCAGCCCCAAACATTGACAAAGGCCTAGCCACAATAGTAGTTTCTTACTTGGACAACTGCAATGAGCCAAGCAGGTATCACACTTTGTAATGTATTGTTTAAGCTCTGTTGACATCCTGGGCCAATAGAGGCGGTCATGGACTCCACAGATACAACCTTCTATACTGATGTGCATTGAGTGAGCTATGGACTTTAATTCTTTACTGGAACAGTAGTGTAGTGGTAATGTCAGTGGGCTAATAATCCAGAAATATGAGTTCAAATCCCACCATGACAGCTGGGGAATTTAAATTCAGTTAATCTGGAATAAAAAGTTATTACTGTTAGAAACTATCGAATTGTTGTAAAAACCCATCTCGTTCACTAATGCCCTTTAGAAAAAGAAATCTTCTGTCTTCACCT
Source organism: Somniosus microcephalus (assembly GCF_052327205.1). Taxonomy (NCBI): domain Eukaryota; kingdom Metazoa; phylum Chordata; class Chondrichthyes; order Squaliformes; family Somniosidae; genus Somniosus; species Somniosus microcephalus. The sequence continues at coordinate 125,856,421 of NC_140987.1, read as the reverse complement.
GGTCTGGCCTATATGTGACTCAAGACCCACAACAAAGATTACTAGCCCAGTGACATTGCTAACTGGCATTAAAAGGGAAATTAGAGAAGTGTGCAATAAGGGCACAGCAGTTATTATGCTGACTTTAATCTACATATAGATTGGGCTAACCAAATTAGTAACAATACTGTGGAGGAGGAATTCCTGGAGCGTATACAGGATGGTTTCCTGGACCAATATGTCGAGGAACCAACTAGAGATCAGGCCATCTTAGACTGGGTATTATGTAATGAGAAAGGATTAATTAGCAATCTTGTTGTGCGAGGCCCCTTGGGTCAGAGCGATCATAATATGATCGAATTCTTCATTAAGATGGAGAGTGAAGTAGTTGACTCAGAGACTAGGGTCCTGAATTTAAATAAAGGAAACTACAATGGTATGAGGCGCGAGTTGGGTAGGATTGATTGGGGAATGCCACTCAAAGGGTTGACGGTGGATGGGCAATGGCAAACATTCAAAGATCTCATGGATGAACTACAAAATTTGTTCATTCCAGTTTGGCATAAAAATAACACAAAAAAGGTGACTCAACCATGGCTAACAAGGAAAATTAGAGATAGCATAAGATCCAAGGAGAGGGCATATAAATTGGCCAGAAAAAGCAGCAAACCTGAGGATTAGGAGCAGTTTAGATTCGACAAAGGGATTAATTAAGAGGGGGGAAATAGAGTATGAGAGTAAGCTTGCAGCGAACATAAAAACTGACTGTAAAAGCTTTTATAGATATGTGAAGAGAAAAAGATTGGTGAAGTCAAGCGTAGGTCCCTAGCAGTCAGAATCAGAGGAATTTATAATGGGGAACAAAGAAATGGCAGATCAATTAAATACATACTTTGGTTCTGTCTTCACAAAGGAGGACACAAATAACCCCCCAGAGATGCCAGGGAACATAGGGTCTAATGAAAGGGAGGAACTGAATGAAATCAGTATTTGTAGGGAAATGGTGTTAGAGAAATTGATGGGATTGAAGGCCGATAAGTCCCCAGGGCCTGATAATCTACATCCTACGGTACTTAAGGAAGTGGCCCTAGAAATAGTAGATGCATTGCTGGTCATCTTCCAAAATTCGATAGATTCTGGAACAGTACCCATGGATTGGCGGGTAGCTAATGTTACCCCACTGTTCAAAAAAAGTGGTAGAGAGAAAACAGGGAATTACAGACCGGTAAGCCTGACATCGGTAGTGGGGAAAATGCTAGAGTCCATTACAAAAGATGTAATAGCAGAGCACTTGGAAAATAGTGACCGGATCGGACAAAGTCAACATGGATTTACAAAAGGTAAATCATGCTTGACTAATCTACTGGAAATTTTTGAGGATGTAACTGGTAAAATAGATAAGGGAGAACCAGTGGATGTGGTGTATTTGGACTTTCAAAAGGCTTTTGATAAGGTCCCACATAAGAGATTAGCGTGTAAAGTTAAGGCACATGGGATTGGGGGCAAGGTATTGACTTGGATAGAGAACTCGTTGGCAGACAGAAAGCAAAGAGTTGGAATAAACGGCAGGCAGTGACTAGTAGGGTACCGCAGGGATCGGTCCTTGGACCCCAGCTATTCACAATATATATTAATGATCTGGACGAGGGAACTAGATGTAATATCTGCAAGTTTGCAGACGACACAAAGCTGGGTGGGCGTGTGTGCTGTGAGGAGGATGCCGAGAAACTCCAGTATGATTTGGACAGGTTGGGTGATTGGGCAGAAGCATGGCAGATGCAATATAACGTGGATAAATGCGAGGTTATCCACTTTGGTGTCAAAAACAAGAAGGCAGATTATCTGAATGGCAATAGATTGGGAGAAGGGGAAGTGCAAGGAGACCTGGGCGTCCTTGTGCACCAGTCGCTGAAGGTAAGCATGCAGGTGGAGCAGGCAGTTAAGAAGGCAAATGGTATGTTGGCCTTCATAGCGAGAGGGTTTGAGAACAGGAACAAGGATGTCTTGCTGCAGTTGTACAGGGCCTTGGTGAGACCACATCTTGAGTATTGTGTGCAGTTTTGGTCGCCTTATCTGTGGAAGGATGTTCTTGCCATGGAAGGAGTGCAGCAAAGATTTACCAGGCTGATACCTGGGATGGCAGGACTGACATACGAGGAGAGATTGGGTCGATTCGGCTTGTACTCACTGGAGTTTAGAAGAATGAGAGGGGATCTCATTGAATCTTATAAAATTCTAACAGGACTAGACAGACTAGGTGCAGGAAGGATGTTCCCGATGGTCGGGGAGTCCAGAAGCAGGGGTCACAGTCTAAGGATAAGGGGTAAGCCATTTAGGACAGAGATGAGGAGGAATTTCTTCACCCAGAGCGTGGTGAACCAGTGGAATTCTCTACCACCCAGGGCAGTCTTATGTTCATTAATAAATAGACATTCTTATTATGAACACAGCTAGCTTTTGCTAGACACTTTTATTGAGCACATGTGGACTAGGTACAGTATCTGTAGAGGCTTCCATCTTGACTGCTGCCTTGTGGGTAGCCTAGTGCCTCATGGGTAATGTAGTCTTAATATACATACAGCTGGGTAGTGTAGTCTTATACATACAGCTATATACAGCTCTATGGCTCCACCTAGTGTCCACTATAGAATGACATGTTATTGATCTTTACATCCCCCTTTCTTTGAGGTTTAACAAAATCAGTATCAATCAACTTTCAAGAAAACAATAAAGATAATATCAGTAACACTTTTTCAAAGCTTTACATTGTACTCAAAGATTAAGTCTATCAGGCTTTTTTACTTCACGTGCGGATCTTCTCAACACGGGTAAGTCTGATGTGTCTTCATGAGATTGTTCTGGCGGTGAATGACAAGATGCAGTTGCGGCATTGTCATCAATCTGCTCTTGAATAGTCTCTTGTGTTTTTAGGAGGGAACGGCGGTTCCTCCTGAGAATCTGTCCTTCCTCAGTTCTAACAGTGTATGACCTTGGTCCTACTTCCTCAAGAACTGTAGCTTTCCTGTTCCATGCATCTGGATCCTCAATCCTGACAACATCATCCCTTGTCAGTGGTTTTAGAGTTTTGGATGACTTGTCATAGTATGATTTCTGTTTCAGCTTTAACAGTTGAAGTCTCTGTCTCAGTTCCTCACTTTGCTGTTCTTTTGCACAGCAGGGTAGCGTGGTGCGCAACTTGCGACCCATTAGTAGTTCAGCAGGTGAAGAACCACAGTCTAAAGGTGAGGCTCGGTAGCTCAGCAGGGCGAGATAAGGATCAGACTTGCTTTCTGTCACTTTCTTCAGTAGCTGCTTGAGAACTTGAACACCTTTCTCTGCCTTACCATTTGACTGAGCATACAAAGGACTGGATGTGATGTGCTGAAAGTCATCATGTGCTGCAAACTGTTGCCACTCCTTACAGTTGAAGCACGGACCATTGTCGTTAACGGCAATCCTGGGAATTCCATGTCTGGCGAAGATGGATTTCACATGCATTATGACACTGCTTGCTGTGGTGCTTGAGAGCAGCGCCATCTCAGGATAGTTAGAATAGTAGTCAATCACTATTAGATATTCTTTACCATTTAAATGAAAAAGGTCCATACCAACCTTTTGCCATGGTGCTGTTGGTATGTCAGCTACTATCATTGGTTCCTTTGTTTGTTTGTTTTGGTGTTTCTGACATGTCTCACATTTGCCTATCATGTTCTCAATGTCCTTATTTCTGCCAGGCCAATAAACAGTGTCTCTTGCTCTCCTTTTGCATTTTTCAATTCCGAGGTGTCCCTCATGAATCCTTTTGAGCATGTCTTGACGTAGAGCCTGTGGAATGACTATTCTGTTCTGTTTTAGTAATAGTCCACTTGCGACACTCAATTCTGACCTTATGTGAAAATATTTTGGACAGGAACCTTTTGGCCAACCATGATGAATGTTCTCTATTACTGTTTGTAACACTGTATCTTTTACTGCTTCTTCTGCTATTTGCTTTGATTTTGTGTCTGACACGGGCAGCGCAGCAATGACCATACTCACATGAACATCCACGTCTTCTTCAGTAGAGCTCACATGACTCATTGTGGGTGCTCGGGATAGTGCATCTGCTAACACTATGTATTTGCCTGGTGTGTAGATCAGTTCAAAGTCATATCTTTGCAGCTTCATCATGAGTCGTTGAATCCTTGGAGACATCTCATTCAGGTTTTTTTTTATGATGGCAACCAGTGGGCTGTGGTCTGTTTCAACTGTGAAGGTGGGAAGTCCATATATGTAGCCATGAAACTTTTCTAGTCCAACTACCAAGCCTAGACATTCCTTTTCAATCTGGGCGTATCGACACTCAGTATCAGTCATAGACCTGGAGGCATAGGCAACAGGCTTCCAATCTTCACCCTCTGCTTGTAGCAAGACCGCACCTAGGCCATCTTTTGATGCATCCGTTGACACTTTGAGTCTTTTTGTTGGGTCAAAGAAGATGAGTACAGGTGTGGTTGTCAGCACTGTTTTGAGGTTTATCCACTCTTGTTCATGTCTTTCTGTCCATACGGACTCATTTGTTTTATGTAGCAGGTCTCGCAGACAGGCTGTCTTGGCAGACAAGTTAGGAATGAACTTTCCAATGAAGTTTATCATCCCCATGATGCGTAGCACTCCTTTTTTGTCAGTGGGTCGGGGCATTTTGATTATGGCGTTTACTTTTTCCATATCTGGTTCTATTCCTTTACCAGATAGATTATCTCCTAGGAAAGTGACTTCCTGGACGCCAAACTGACACTTGGCTTTGTTGAGCTTCAGTCCATTCCGGCATATGCTCTGTAGCACTTTAGTCAGTCTCTCATTGTGTTCTTTCAGTGTGGAGCCCCAAATGATGATGTCATCAACATAGACCTGAACTCCTTCCAGACCTTCAATTATGTGTTCCATCGCTCTATGAAAGATTTCAGATGCAGATATCATCCCGAAAGGCATTCTGAGGAAACAATACCTGCCAAATGGTGTGTTGAAGGTACAGTATTTGGTGCTCTCTTCATCCAGTTTTAGTTGCCAAAATCCTTGTGAGGCATCGAGCTTTGTAAAGTATCTGGCACCTGACATTTCACTGGTGATTTCTTCTCGCTTGGGAATCTGGTAGTGTTCACGTTTTATGTTTGCATTTAAGTCCTTTGGATCCATGCATATTCTTAGATCATTGTTCTTTTTCTTTACACATACCATGGAGTTAACCCAGTCTGTTGGCTCTTCGACTTTCCTGATGACTCCTAGTATGGTCATTCTGTCCAGTTCATTCTTGAGCCGGTCACACAGGGGTGCTGGAACTCTTCGTGGAGCATGTACCACTGGCTGAGCATCCTCCTTTAGCTGGATCTTGTAAGTGAATGGTAGAACTCCAAATCCTTTGAACACATCCTGGAAATTATTCACTACAGAATCCACCGAGTCATCTGGTCTGCTTATGGCACAGTTTATACGGTAGACTCTCTTGACCAGTTCTAAGTCCTCACAAGCTTTGTCACCTAATAGTGAATCAAGTCTTTCAGCCACAACAGAAAACATGAGATGATAAGAACATAAGAACATAAGAAATAGGAGCAGGAGTAGGCCAATTGACCCCTCGAGCCTGCTCCGCCATTCAATAAGATCATGGCTGATCTGATCCTAACCGCCAATCCACTATGACAGGACTATCTCCTGAATCTAACAGCATTAGACACACGAAAAACAGGAGCAGGATCAGGCTACACGGCCCCTGGGCCCGCTCCGCTACCCACAGGGCCATGACCTATCCGAACCTAGACTCATGTCCAAATTCCTGCCCGCTCCCCGTAACCCTTAATTCCCTTTTCTACTAGGAAACTGTCTATTTCTGTTTTAAATTTATGTAATGATGTAGCTTCGACAGCTTTTTGGGGCAGCATATTCCATGGACCTACCACCCTCTGAGTGAAGTAGTTCCTCCTCATCTCAGTTTTGAAAGAGCAGCCCCTTATTCTAAGACTATGCCCCCTAGTTCTAGTTTCACCCATCATCTGGAACATCCTCCCTGCATCCACCCGATCCAACCCCTTCATAATCTTATATGTTTCAATAAGATCGCCTCTCATTCTTCTGAACTCCAATGAGTAGAGTCCCAATCTACTCAACCTCTCCTCATATGTCCATCCCCTCATCCCCGGGATTAATCGAGTGAACCTTCTTTGTACTGACTCGAGAACAAGTATGTCCTTTCTTAAGTATGGACACCAAAACTGTATGCAGTATTCCAGGTGCGGTCTCACCAATACCTTGTACAACTGAAGCAATACCTCCCTATTTTTATATTCTATCCCCCTAGCAATGAAAGCCAACATTCCATTGGCCTTCTTAATCACTTGCTGCACCTGCATACTAACCTTTTGAGTTTCGTGCACCAGGACCCCCAGATCCCTTTGTACTTCAGTACTTTCAAGTTTCTTGCCATTAAGATAATAACTTGCTCTACGATTTTTCCTGCCAAAGTGCATAACCTCACACTTTCCAGTATTGTATTCCATCTGCCAAATCTCTGCCCACTTACTTAGCCTGTCTATGTCCCCTTGCAAGTTTTTTATGTCCTCCTCACTCACTACTTTCCCTCCCATCTTAGTATCATCTGCAAACTTTGATGTGTTACACTCGGTCCCCTCCTCCAAATCATTAATATAGATTGTAAAGAGTTGGGGACCCAGCACTGACCCCTGCGGAACACCACTGGTTACTGATTGCCAGTCTGAATATGAACCATTTATCCCAACTCTCTGCCTTCTGTTAGATAGCCAATCCTCTATCCATGCCAGAATATTACCCCCAATCCCGTGATTTTTTATCTTAAGCAATAATCTTTTGTGTGGCACCTTGTCAAATGCCTTTTGGAAGTCTAAATACACTACGTCCACTGGTTCACCTTTATCCACCCTATATGTTACTTCCTCAAAGAACTCCAGCAAATTTGTCAAACATGACTTCCCCTTCATAAAACCATGCTGACTTTGTCTTATTAAATTATGATTATCCAAATGTCCTGTTACTGTCTCCTTAATAATGGACTCCAAAATTTTACCTACCACAGATGTTAGGCTAACCGGTCTATAGTTTCCAGCCTTCTGTCTACTGCCCTTTTTAAATAAGGGTGTTACATTAGCAGTTTTCCAGTCTGCCGGGACCTTTGCTGAGTCCAGGGAGTTTTGGAAGATTATTACCAATGCATCCACAATCCCTACCGCCACTTCCCTCAAAACCCTGGGATGTAAGCCATCAAGTCCAGGTGATTTATCCGCCTTGAGTCCCATTATTTTACCAAGTACTACTTCCTTAGTGATTTTAATCGTATTTAGCTCCTCCCCCCCTATAGCCCCCTGCTTGTCAAGTGTTTGTCTTTGACTGTCACTTTAAGTCTGCATACACCTAAGCTATCTATTTTCTGTCCATTATAGTCCTTCAGTAGTACTGACTTTTTCTGTATTTTGGGCTTTTCTTTCATATTGTTAATGTCACTCATACTGATTAAATTTGCTTTTGCCCCAGTGTCTAGTTTCAAGGTAACTAATGCTCCATTTACCTGCAGTGGGATCATCCATTTATCCTCTTTTACTACATTAACTTTATGTTCAGCATTGTCCATTTCTGAGGACTGCACATTTTCTGTATCCTTTTTGATATTGTCACATGACACCATTCGTACAAAAAATGTCTCTTAAATCAGTGTCCTCAATTACATTAACTCATTGCCCTTTCTTAGTTTTTACTTTTGAAAAGCATTGTTTGGCAAAGTGATTCTTTCCATTACACTTTGTGCACATTTTTCCAAACGCTGGGCATTGTCTTAACTGGTGTTTGTAACCACAGCGTTTACAATTTAAAATTTCATCCTCCGATTGCTTTTCATTTCTGTTCTGCCCACGTTTCTTCCCCTTGTAGGACACAGCACCGACAGCAGCATTATCACTCATTACAATCAGATCATTATTGATTTCACTGAAAGTCTTCACGTGCTTTCGAGCTAGCTCACTGGCTTGGCATATTTTCACCGCATTTTCCAAATTTAGTTCGGTTTCTCTCAACATGACTTTTTTATCATGAATACCAAACACAATCTGGTCACGAATCATGGATGCTTTGAGCTCAGAGAAATTACATGTCTGTGCTTTCAGTTTCAGATCAGTTATAAAGCTATCAAAAGTCTCATTTTGCTGCTGTGTCCGAGAACAGAAGATGTATCTTTCATAGGTCTCATTCTTTTTGGGAGAGCAATGTGCATCAAATTTTTTTTTAGCACATCTTCCAGTTTTTCTCTGTTCTTCTCTGGATTAAATACAAATGTATTAAATACCTCTATCGCCTGTGGGCCTGCAACCGTAAGCAGCAATGCTATCTTCCTTGCATCTGGCTTCGTACCAAATCCGATGGCTGCAATGTAGAGTTCGAATTGTTGTTTAAGAGTCTGCCAATTGTAGTCGATGTTTCCTGTGAGTTTCAAACGCTCTGGTGGCTTCAAATTCTCCATGTCGCTTTTCACAATTTTCAGCAGATCTTCACCACCCTGGTACCATCTTATGTTCATTAATAAATAGACATTCTTATTATGAACACAGCTAGCTTTTGCTAGACACTTTTATTGAGCACATGTGGACTAGGTACAGTATCTGTAGAGGCTTCCATCTTGACTGCTGCCTTGTGGGTAGCCTAGTGCCTCATGGATAATGTAGTCTTAATATACATACAGCTGGGTAGTGTAGTCTTATACATACAGCTATATACAGCTCTACACAGCTCTACGGCTCCACCTAGTGTCCACTATAGAATGACATGTTATTGATCATTATAGGCAGTAGAGGCCAATTCATTAAATATATTCAAGCAGGAGTTGGATATATTTCTTAAGGCTAAAGGGATCAAGGGAAAGGGGGAGAAAGCAGGGACAGGGTACTGAATTTAGATGATCAGCCATGATTGCATTGAATGGCGGAGCAGGCTCGAGGGGCCAAATGGCCTACTCCTGCTCCTATGTTTCTACCATTCCCACTGGTTGTATATTTCACCAGTTTCTTGCATCCTCCTGTTCAACTTATCTCTCAAAAGGAACATTCTTGTGCAGTCACCAGTACTGAGAGAACTTAGTCAGTACCGGTGCCATCTTGTCTCTGTCTCCATCCTTTTGATGAAGTAACAGGAAGGATCGATGAAGAGATGTTGTCTACATGGATTTTCATAAGGTGTTTGACAAAGTACCACATAGAAGGCTGGTTAACAAAATTGAAGCTCATGGAATAGGTGGGTCAGTGGCAGCTTGGATAAGGAATTGGCTTAAGGACAGAAAACAGTGAGTTGTGGTAAATGGCTGTTTTTCAGACTGGAGAGTGGTAGACAGGGGTGCTCCCCAAGGGTCAGTGCTGGGGCCACTGCTTTTTTTGATATATGTAAATGACCTGGATATTGGAATACAAAGTAGAATTTCTAAATTTGCCGATGACACCAAACTTGGGGATTTGGCAAACAGTGAGGATGATACCAATCGACTGCAACAGGACCTAGAAAGGCTAGCAGAATGGGAAGACAAGTGGCAGATGGAATTTAATACAGAGAAGTGTGAAGTGATGCATTTTGGCAGAACAAACAGGGAGAGGCAATATACACTTAATGGCACAGTTTTAAAGAGTGTGCAGGGACAGAGGGACCTGGGAGTTAATGTGCATAGGTCCCTGAAGGTGGCAGGACATATTGAGAGAGTGGTTAGCAAAGCATATGGGATCTTGGGTTTCATAAATAGAGGTATTGAGTACAAAAGTAGAGAAGTTATGCTGAATCTTTATAAAGCGCTAGTTAGGCCACAACTGGAATATTGCGTCCAGTTCTGGTCACCACACTTTAGGAAGGATGTGAAGGTCCTTGAGAGGGTGCAGAGATTTACCAGAATGGTTCCAGGTATGGGGGATCGTAGCTACAAGTACAGGTTGGAGAAGCTGGATTTGTTTTCATTAGAACAAAGGAAGTTGAGGGCTGATTTGATAGAGGTGTACAAGATTATGACGGGTTTGTATAGGCTAGACGGGGAAAGGCTGTTCCCACTCGTTGATGGAACAAGGACAAGGGGACACAGATTTAAGGTTTTGGGCAAGAGATACAGGGGGGATGTGAGGAAAAATATTTTTATGCAGCGAGTAGTGAGGACCTGGAACTTGCTGCCGATGGAAGTGGTGGAAGCGGACACACTCAATGTTTTCAAGGGGAGACTGGATAGGCACTTGAGGGAAACAAACTTGCAGGGCTACGGGGATAGAACGGGGGATTGGGACTGACTGGATTGCGCTGCAGAGAGCCGGCACGGACTCAATGGGCCCAATGGCCTGCTTCTGTGTCGTTATGACTCTATGTTATGACTATGTTATGTTATGGCACAGTCTGACCATGTGAAGTAGACTTCAGGCGTTTCTTCCCCGATTGCTGTGGGAAGTGTTGCTGCCTGGACTCATTCTATCTTCTGGTCAAGCTCCGTCACAAGAGTATAGTTTTTCCAGGCTCACTCAAATCACTTCCACTTTTCTGCAGCACTCGCGTCGCGGATATCAAGAGCCAGGGGTGGTGGTGGAGCATATCCAAACGCCATTGTGTACAGATTTTAATTTTTGAGTAACTTTTAAAACCGTGTAGGCCAGCAGTATTTCCACCAAAAAAGTGAAAGATGCTTTAAACAGTCACTACCACTGCTGCCACCTTGTGTCGATACCTCTTTAAATAGTAGGCGTAGGCGTAGCCGTGCATTGTTAGAAAGTGCATCAACATTTTATTAAGCTTATAAAATAAGGTAACTTGCTGGAGTTGCAGGAGCTCCAGGAGTCTGCAGCCCAACTGGCACACACACACAGCGGAGGGAACAAAGAGAAGTCTTGTGCGGGTCACATGACAATGACGCAGATGCCACGCATGTACAGAAAACGTGGACTCTAGGGGAAGCAATGGATATGGGGATCAGGCAGGAAATTGGAGTTGAGATCGAAGATCAACCATGATCTTATTGAATGGCGGAGCAGGCTCGAGGGGCCATATGGCCTGCTCTTGCTCCTAATTCTTATATTCTTATGTCAGAAATGGGGAGAGTGAGAAAGTTGGAAACAAACAGTGCTAGAGAGATATCAATGAGAGCAGGTATGTGAACGGCACAGAGACAGAAAGGAGGCAGAAATGGTGGAAGACCATTAGAAAGACAAAATGTAAATAAACAATTATAGAGTGGGAGGTAAGCAGAGAGAGAGAGAGATCATTTTTGGCCATTAACAATGACATGTGAGATGAATTTTGAGTTTTTAATTTAAAAAAAATTACTGGCGTTTTCTGTATGTTATTCTGCTATTTTTGAAAATACATCATGACATTTTATTGTGAAAGAATTATATGCAAAGTTGGGGAGAATATTGGGGTGGTGGGGGTTTCAAACAAGTAGGGCATCCATACTTTAGATTTTATTTTTAAATGGTCACAGTAAAATTACTGCATTTAGTTGCTGAGCAATAAATAAGGCAAAATGTCTCTTCCACAGTGGTATTTCATGTCTCCATATAAAGGAAACATCACACATCTATATAGAGAAATAACACAAAATTATTATTTTGCAATGACTGACATGCAGCTAATTTTAAGCACAAACTGAGGCTATAACAGATCATTCTTTTAATATTTAACATTTTACCAATATTGATCATCAATAAATAATTTAGAAAATTCAAACAGAATGTTATTTCTATTTATTTTACCTCCACCCATCCATCTATCTATCTATAATCAAAAAATCTTGGGGGCAATTTTGGCCGAATACTTTCGGTGCTAAAGAGGTAAAGAGGTGGCTAAGATGGGGTTTTAAGCTGCAATGCAGGTTTAGCCCACAATTAGCGCAAGACACCATCTTCATAGAGGAGTTGAAGCCAGCGCCAGGAACGGCGGCCTGGAGGATTGTTAAGAAGCTGATTGATATGTAAGTTGGGTGCTAGTGCTCATTAAAGAGGCCGCACGCCTTTTTGGTGGATAATGCTTCATTTAATGACCTCTCCGTACAGCGACCAGCTGAACAGGAGCAAACAAGTCCTTGCTGAGTATTTTGAGCGCTACTTAAAGCCATGTTCAGCTTTCGATATTCACTTGCCGATTGAAATCGACTGACTACACTGTGTTTGAAGAGGACTTTTGATACACTTCGGGAGACTTTCTGGGACACTTTGTCAAGATTCACCAACACTATCAAAGTTTTTTCTGGATATTCTCTGGACTTCACCTAAAAAGAGTGAGTGCTGTGCTACTCTACCTTAATGGACACCTTACAGGAGTCACCAGGAGAAAGGGAGCAGTTTGCCATGGGCATCTTGATAGGGGTCCCCCTTGATCTGCATGACAATTTGGAGATGAGGCTAGGTAGAGCAGCACTAGCTGCAGTAGAGAGGAACAGGAAGGGCTCTCAGCAGGAGGCCCTAGCCACCCAGGATATTCAGAGAGCAGTACTCCTACACTCACATAAAAAAGAAAAGACTTTCATTTATATAGCACTTTTCATGACCACCGGACATCCCAAAGCGCTTTACAGCCAATTAAGTACTTTTTGAAGTGTAGTCACTGTTGTAATGGAGGAAACCCAGTAGCCAATTTGCACACAGCAAGCTTCCACAAACAACAATGTGATAATGACCAGATCATCTGTTTTAGTGATGTTGATTGAGGGATAAATATTGGCCAGGACATCAGGGATAACTCCCTTACTCTTCTTCGAAAGAGTGGATCTTTAACGTCCAGCTGAGAGAGCTGATGGGGCCTCGGTTTAATGTCTCATCCGAAAGAAGGCACCTTTGACAGTGCAGCATTCCCCCAGTACTGCACTGGAGTGTCAGCCTGCATTATGAGCTCAAGTCTCTGGAGTGGGACTTGAACCCACAACCTTCTGATTCAGAGGCAAGGGTGTTACCAACTGAGCCACAGCTGACATGACCCAAGACCAGTGCACGAGGAGGCAGCGCTTTTCTAAGGAGGTCATTACAGAGATCTGTGACCTCGTGGAAGGAAGACTCAGACATTGCAGCACCACTAGAACTGCATTGCCTGTGGCAGTCAAGGTCACAGTAGCACTTAACTTTTATGCTACTGGAACTACCACAAGTGATATAAGTCACATTTCACAATCCTTTGTACACTTTTGCATAAGGGAGGTCTCTGCAGCTCTATACACTCTGAGGAATGACTATATATCACTCCCTATTGCCAGAGAAGACCAGAGCACTAGAATTTGACAGGATTGCCGGATTCCCCATGGTCCAAGGAACCAATGACTGCACACATGTGGCCACATGAGCCCCTCATTTAAACTCTGAGGTGTTCAGTAACAGGAAGGGATTCCATTCCCTCAATGTACAGCTTGTCTGCGACTACCAGGCAGCGCATCATGCAGGTTAATGTCTGCTATCCAGGGAGCTGCCACAATGCATTTATAATGAGGCAGTCATCCGCCCCACAGATCGTTGAGCCCCAACTCAATGTGCATGGTTGGCTACTAGGTGACAAGAGATACCCTCTGATGCCATGGCTCATGACTCCTGAGAAACCTCCAGACACCAGCTGAGAATTCATACAATGAGAACCACTCAGCCACCATGAATATAATTGAGCAGACCATTGGGGTCCTCAAGCAGAGGATTAGACGCCTTGACCAGTCAGGAGGTGCCCTGCAGTACTCGGCCGAGAAGGTGTCAACGTTCATGGTAATTTCTTGGGGTTCTGTCCATAAATCAAAAATGGATAAAACTGGGTGATGAAAGGACTGCACCACCAAATGGTAAGATGCTGGTTTGCAGTCATGATTCCTCACATGACAAACTCCAAATGTTTGGTGGGCCATTGGAGTGAAGCAGAAGTGGATACTTCTATGCAGGAAAGGAGTAGACACCCCAGGCTTTTTAGAAGCCAGTTACGGGGAAGTATTTAACAAGAGTCGGGAAGAAGGATCTAAACAATAAATAGCAGAGAAAATGGGAAAAGGTTAGAAATATGTAGGAAGAATTGTAAAAATTCAAAAGGGGGAAAGGCGAAAGAAAAGAAACAAATATAATTACTTTTCCCCTCATCAGTTGTTGATCATAAGTTACATACCATTATGAATATTAATTGTATTAACCTGTATATTTATTCTCTACAGCAGCAATATCCTTCTCAGAAAATGTATCCAATGAATAACAGAGTTACAGATTAGGAAGGGCTCCAGTACAAACCCGGGCCATACCTATAGCCACCCACTTGACCTTGTCATTTTTTGTGACCTCTCTGCATTTGATGTTCTAATCACCGATAAGGTGATCTCTGTCCTCTTCCATATATCCCTTACCACTCACATTCCCCTCACTATTTGCTAATAGAAAAACATTTCCACTAGCTCCCTCTTGGCTTCTTTTTCTAACTCCCAACAATCCCTACACCAGTCATGATATTACTGCTGCCAACAACCTAATAAATCATTCCTCACATCCACCATTTTCCAGCAAAATAATTACTGTCGCTCCCCTGGTACATAGCCCAGCTTCACTCCCTTAAATCAGAAGGGCACAAACTTGAGCATACTAGATGCACAACCAGCCTTGTCATTGATTGCCAGAACTAGTTCTAGCTAGGCTCCAACAACTTGAATTTATATAGCGCCTTTAATGTAGTAAAACATCAAACAAGGCGCTTCACAGGAGTGTTATAAGACAACAATTTGACACCGAGCCATTAGGGCAGATGACCAAAAGCTTGGTCAAAGAGGTAGGTTTTAAGAAGCATCTTAAAGGAGGAAAGACAGGTAGAGAGGTGGAGAGGTTTAGGGAGGGAATTCCAGAGCTTAGGGCCTAAGCAACTGAAGGCATGGCCATCAATGGTTGAGCGATTATAATCAGGGGCGCTCAAGAGGGCAGAATTAGAGGAGCGCAGATTGTGGGGCTGGAGGAGATTACAGAGATAGGGAGGGGCAAGGCCATGGAGGGATTTGAAAACAAAGATGAGAATTTTGAAATCGATGCATTGCTTAACCGGGAGCCAGTGTAAGTCAGCAATGGGTGATTGGGATAATGGGTGAACAGGACTTGGTGCGAGTTAGGACACGGGCAGATGAGTTTTGGATGATCTCAAGTTTACGTAGGGTAGAACGTGGGAGGCCAGCCAGGAGTGCGTTGAATAGTCAAGTCGTGAGGTATCAAAGGCATGGATGAGGGTTTCAGCAGCAGAAGAGCTGAGGCAAGGGCTGAGATGGGTGATGTTACGGAGGTGGAAATAGGCCGTCTTAGTTGTGCCATGGATGTGTGGTTGGAAGCTCATTTCAGGGTCAAATAGGACACCAAGGTTGTGAACAGTGTGGTTCAGTCACACAGTGCTAGGGAGAGGGATGGAGTCGGTGGCTAGGGAACGGAGTTTGTGGCGGGGACCGAAGACAATGGCTTTGGTCTTCCCAATATTTAATTGGAGAAAATTTCTGCTCATCCAGTACTGGATGTCAGACAATTTAGAGACCGTGGAGTGGTCAAGAGAAGTGGTGGTGAGGTAGAGCTGGGTGTCGTCAGCGTACATGTGCAAACTGACGCTATGTTTTCAGATGATGTCGCCAAGGGGCAGCATGTAGATGAGAAATAGGAGGGGGCCAATGATAGATCCTTGGAGGACACCAGAGGTAACGATGCGGGAGTGGGAAGTGAAGTCATTGCAGGTGATTCTCTGGCTATGATTAGATAGATAAGAATGGAACCAGGTGAGTGCAGTCCCTCCCAATTGGATGACGGTGGAGAGGCATTGGAGAAGGATGGAGTGGTCAACCATGTCAAAGGTTGCAGACAAGTCAAGAAGGACGAGAAGGGATAGTTTACCTTTGTCGCAGTCACAAAGAATGTCATTTGTAACTTCAAAGAGAAACTGGAGAAAAATGCGAGTTCAGGGCTAGGGCAGGGTGGAACCTTAGGGAAGGTTTGGCCTGGTGGGCTAGGGGAAGGAAGGGAAGTGGCAGAGGCAGCTGATCGGATGTTCTCAATCTTAGAGACAAAGAAGTCCATGAGCTCCTCGCACATTGTTGGAGGTGAGGGAGGAAGAGACAAGGAAGAGGGGTTTAAGAAGACAGTTAGCAGTAGAGAATAGAAGCCGGGGAGTTATCTTTGCATTCTAGAATGATTCTGGAATAGTGAGCAGTTTTGGCAGATGAGAGTAGAACTTGATAATGCTTTATGTGGTCCAGCCAGATCTAACGGTGAATGGCTAAACGAGTTGTCCGCTATATCCGTTCAAGTCTGCGTCCCTTGGACTTAAGGGAGCGAAGATGAGGGCCGTACCGGGGGAACAACCAGGGTGAGAGAGAGTAATTTTTTAATAGGGACTAGCGCATCAAAGGTGGTGGTGAGGGTGTGGTCGAGCAGATCGGTAGCTTCAGAAATGCCATGGTGAATGGAGGGCCAAAGGCTGGACAGTTGGGATTTCATAAGTGCAGTTGTAAGAGAGTTGGGAGAGAGTTTTTCCAGGGGCGGACACAGAAGGAAGTAGGCTAGGCTCTACAATCCCTCAATCTTTTCTGCCAAATTTGGCAACTTTCCAAAATCATCCTGAAGGGCAAGGATAACCCTAAGCTCCTCTTCTCCAAGACTAACTGCCTTCTTCACCTTTGTCTCCAATATAATTGTAAGAAACTCAATAAAATATTTGTTTCCAAGATTGAGACCATTGGTGCAGCTGTATCTGTTGCTTCCTTCCCTTCTTTTTCCCCTGCATCCCAGGCCTCCTCCCAGATTCCCCACCATTTTAGCCCCAACCCCTAGTGACTTTCCAGTTTGTCCCCAATCTCCCTTTGCCTGCTCCAAACTCATCTCTTCTATCAACCCACCTCCTGCTCCCTAGATTCCAACTCCTGATCATTCAATTGCCACTCTTCCTAATTGACATGTTACCAGCTTCCTTTCTACAGGCACCATCCCTCTCAACTTCAGAAATGCCGTCATCACCTCCTTACTCAGAAAACCCACCTCAACCTATCAATCCTCTCTAATTATCATCCTATCTATAATCTACCTTTCCTAATGTGGCATCGCTTTGCAGCTCCATGCCCATCTCTCCAGTTCGAATCCCTCCAATACAACTTGCACCCATGTCACATCACTGAGACTACCCTGCCCAAAATCATGAATGACATCCTCTGTGCACTATTCCTCCTCCATCGTTTGGTCAATTGGTCACTGTCTTCCTCCACCACTTCTCCTCCATTGCTCACCTCTATGAGACAGCCCTCTCTACTAATTTGGATGCAGCTAGCGTTTCTCTAGCAATGTCTTCTCCTTACTCCCCTGTACTAGCACCTCAGGAGCCCCACCCCGCAAGGACCTCTCCTTGGCCCCATCTTTTCCTCACCTATATGCTATCCCTCAGTGACATTATCCACAGGCATGGGGTCAATTTCCATATGTATGCTGGCAGTATCCAGCTCTACCTTTCTTCCACTTCTCTCAACTCCATAATCATTTTGGTGCTATCAGATTGTCTCTTTGACTTAAAGTTTTGGATGAGTTACAATTTCCTTCAGCTTAACACCATTAAGACCAAAGCCATGGTTTTCAGTGCTCACCCTAAAATGCATTGTCTTGACTGACTGTATCCCTTTCCCTGACCTCTGGGGTTCAACAAACTCTTCCTCAACCTTGGTGTCCTGTTCAACTCTGAGCAGAGCTTCAAACCCCATATTCTTGTCATCTCCAAGAGCACTTATTTCTACCTCTGCAACATTACCTGCCTCCACCCCTACCTTAGCCTCTCTGCCTCTGATATCCTTAGCCATGCTTTTATCCCGCTAGGCTCAATATTTTTTCAACTTTTCCTGGCTTTCCTTTGCCCATGCACCATTAACTCCAACTTATCCAAAATGCAGCTGCTTGTATCCTGTCCCGCACTAAGCCCCACTTATCACACTTGTCTTTGAGGACCAACATTGGCTCCTGCAACACATTAAATTTAAAATCATTGTCCTCATCTTCATATCTCTTCATGGTCTTGCTCCTGCCCACTTTCCTCCAAATATACTCTCCCTCCCACACCCTTTGGTCTTCCAACTCCAGCCTCCTGTATATTCCCTCCTTTAAAAGCTTTATCAAATCCCATCTTTTCCCCAAGCCTTCAATCACCTCTTCTAAACTTTCCACCTTGGCTCAGTGTCCCCATGCTATTGCTTTATAAAGCATCTTGAGATTTCTTGTACATTAAAGTTGCTTTATACACATGTGTTTTTATTGCTCTGTGCTGAATCCCGTGATCCTAGTTGGGTAAATGTAGAGACACTTCAATTGGTCTCAGCACTCAAACATTAGGGAGAGAAACTCAGTTGGGTGTCCTGCCTAATTGTTATGTATTAACCCGATTGCAAATATAGGTTTATTGATTGAGCTGGGATTTAATGCACCCTGTAATGGAAAATCTTGCTCGCTTGCTGTAAAGGTTTACTTATTAATAAAGGCCATCAAGGTAAAGTGCTTAAGAATGCCTGGTGTCTCTGGCACTAGAATTCAGCAAGGAGCTAACACACTACTAAGGAGGTTGGTGCTGACAAAATATTGGTAGAAGTGGAAAAGGTAGAAGCAATGGAAGGGGTGGAAATTGATAGGATGTACTAGAAAGGCTGGGTATGCTTAGAGTGGATAAGTCGCCTGGTCCAGATGGCTTGCATCCCAGGTTGCTAAGGGAATTGGGGGAGGAGACAGCAGAAGGTCTTGCCATAATTTTCCAATCTTCCCTAGATGCAGGGGAGGTGCTTGAGGATTGGAAAGTGGCAAATGTGACACCATTGTTCAAGAAAGGGTGTAAGGACAATCCTAGTAACTACAGGCCGGTCAGTTTAACATCAGTGATGGGTAAAGTTTTAGAAACAATAATCAAGGAAAAAATTAACTGGCACTTGGAAAGGTTTAAGCTAATTAACGAGAGCCAATACGACTTTGTAAAAGGAAGATCGTGTTTGACTAATCTAATTGAATTTTTTGAAGAAGTAACAGGGAGGATCGTTGAAGGGAATGCAATGGTTGTTGTCTACATGGATTTTAGGAAGGCGTTTAACAAAGTACCACATATAAGGCTGGTTAACAAAATTGAGGCTCATGGAATAGGTGGGTCAGTGGCAGCTTAGATAAGAAATTGGCTTAAGGACAGAAAATAGCGAGTTGTGGTAAATGGCTGTTTTTCAGACTGGAGGATGGTAGACAGTGGTGTTCCCCAAGGGTCAGTACTGGGGCCACTGCATTTTTGGTATATATAAATGACCTGGATATTGGACTACAGAGTAGAATTTCTAAATTTGCCGATGACACCAAACTTGGGGGTGTGGCAAACAGTGAGGATGATACCAATCGACTGCAACAGGACATAGAAAGGCTAGCAGAATGGGCAGATAAGTGGCAGATGGAATTTAATACAGAGAAGTGTTTGCGTGGGTTTCCTCCGGGTGCTCCGGTTTCCTCCCACAGTCCAAAGATGTGCGGGTTAGGTTGATTGGCTATGATAAATTGACCCTTAGTGTTAGGGGGATTAAATACGTGGGGTTACGGGGATAGGGTGGGATATGTGTTGGTGTAGGGGTTACGGGGATCGGGTAGGATATGTGTCGGTGCAGGCTCGATGGGCCAAAATGGCCTCTATCTGCACTGTGGGGTTTCTGTGATTCTGTGATGCATTTTGGCAAAAGGGAGAGGCAATATACACTTAATGACACAGTTTTAAAGAGTGTGCAGGGACAGAGAGATCCGGGAGTTAATGTGCATAGGTCCCTGAAGGTGGCAGGACATACTGAGAGTGGTTAGCAAAGCATATGGGATCTTGGGCTTCATAAATAGAGGTATTGAGTACAAAAGTAGAGAAGTTGTGCTGAACCTTTATAAAGCGCTGGTTAGACCACAACTGGAGTACTGCGTCAGTCCTGGTCACCACACCTTAGGAAGGATGTGAAGGCCCTTGAAAGGGTGCAGAGAAGATTTACCAGAATGGTTCCAGGAATGGGGGATCTTCGTTACGAGGACAGGGTGGAGAAGCTGGATTTGTTTTCATTAGAGCAAAGGAGGTTGAGGGGTGATTTGATAGGTGTGTACAAGATTATGATGGGTTTGGATAGGCTAGATGGGGAAAGGCTGTTACCACTAGTTGATGGTACAAGGACTAGGGGACACAGATTTAAGGTTTTGGCCAAGAGATACAGGGGGGATGTGAGGAAAAACTTTTTTACGCAGTGAGCGGTGATGACCTGGAATTCGCTGCCGATGGAAGTGGTGGAAGCAGAGACACTCAATGTTTTCAAGAGACTGGATAGGCACTTGAGGAAAATAAACTTGCAGGGCTGAGGGGCAATAGGACTGACTGGATTGCTCTACAGAGAGCTGGCACAGACTCTATGGGCCGAATAGCCTCCTTCTGTGCGCATGACTCGAACATTGAGCTGGGAGCAGGTGCGTCACTGCGCTGGCCTCGTGTCGACAAGGAAATCTCGCGATATCGGGCGCCGGGGCCGTGAAGATGATCCTCATCCTAATGGGTGTAAGCGGCAGCGGCAAGTGTGTGAGCTTTACTCCTATTTTCTTTGAATGACTTTTCCCCTCCCCAAAATTAATGTCACCCGAGGCCGAACGTTCACCCACCGAGACCGCGCTCACCGGCAATGCCCGGCGGCTTTAACACTCCGCACACCGGGCCCGTGCTGCAACCTACTGGCTGCCCGCCAGCTCTGCCGGCAGCCCCGCCACGATACTGGGGAGGGCGCGCCGCGGTTCTGGCATGGATCTTTCTGAAATAGCGACAGGAAATGCTGGAAACACTCAGCCGGTCCGGCAGCGCTTGTAGAGAGAGGGAGAGAACTCGGTGACTTGCCCGTGTTTGGTCCCCAACCGTCTCCTGCTCGAGCCCCTGCACATCGACAACGCGTCATCGATGGCATCACAACTTGGCACAGCGCTTTAAGGTTCGGTTTGGTGGTTACTGATTAGGATTGGAGCCACCGGCTAGGGTTAGAAACCGTCTTTATTACTAGATGCCCCCATTCAAAGCACAACTGGCTGGTTCAAAACCAATCAGGTGATGACCCTGGTATGCCACCTTATGGGACAACTAGAGTGTCTTTAAGAAAATGTATTGCATTTATTTCTTGAAAGAGCTGTTGCAGGTTTAACGTGGTCTATACAAACATGATGGTGAACCGTGCCTAGATTTATTTCACTTGGTGAAAAGCCTAATGGAAAAGTGTTAGAGTGGGTTTTGTGCCTGCTGAACGCATGTGGCTGAGCTCCCGGTATCAGGAATGCTGCTCACTGGGAGGTTGCCACTGTGGGGTAGTAACTTAGAAACATAGAAAGATAGAAGATAGGAGTAGGCCATTCGGCCCCTCGAGCCTGATCTGCCATTCAATGCGATCATGGCTGATCATCCAAATTCAGTACCCTGTCCCTGCTTTCTCCCCATATCCCTTTAGCCGTAAGAAATATATCCAACTCCTTCTTGAATATATTTAATGAATTGGCCTCTACTGCCTTCTGTGGTAGAGAATTCCACAGGTTCACCACTCTCTGGGTGAAGAAATTCCTCATCTCTGTCCTAAATGGCTTACCCCTTATCCTTAGACTGTGACCCCTGGTTCTGGACTCCCCGACCATCGGGAACATCCTGCATCTAGTCTGTCTAGTCCTGTTAGAATTTTATAAGTTTCAATGAGATCCCCTCTCATTCTTCTAAACTCCAGCGAGTACAAGCCCAATCGACCCAATCTCTCCTCATACGTCATTCCTGCCATCCCAGGTATCAGCCTGGTGAATCTTCGCTGCACCCCTTCCATGGCAAGAACATCCTTCCTCAGATAAGGTGACCAAAACTGCACACAATACTCAAGATGTGGTCTCACCAAGGCCCTGTACAACTACAGCAAGACATCCTTGTTCCTGTTCTTAAACCCTCTCGCTACGAAGGCCAACATACCATTTGCCTTCTTAACCACCTGCTGCACCTACATGCTTACCTTCAGCGACTGGTGCACAAGGACGCCCAGGTCTCGGTGCACTTCCGCTTCTCCCAATCTATTGCCATTCAGATAATAATCTGCCTTCTTGTTTTTGACACCGAAGTGGATAACCTCGCATTTATCCATGTTATATTGCATCTGCCATGCTTCTGCCCAATCACCCAACCTGTCCAAATCATACTGGAGTTTCTCGGCATCCTCCTCACAGCACACACGCCCACCCAGCTTTGTGTCGTCTGCAAACTTGCAGATATTACATCTAGTTCCCTCGTCCAGATCATTAATATATATATTATGAATAGCTGGGGTCCAAGGACCGATCCCTGCGGTACCCCACTAGTCACTGCCTGCCACTCGGAAAAATAGCCATTTATTCCAACTCTTTGCTTTCTGTCTGCCAACCAGTTCTCTATCCAAGTCAATACCTTGCCCCCAATCCCATGTGCCTTAACTTTACACGCTAATCTCTTATGCGGGACCTTATCGAAAGCCTTTTGAAAGTCCAAATACACCACATCCACTGGTTCTCCCTTATCTGTTTTACCAGTTACATCCTCAAAAAATTCCAGTAGATTAGTCAAGCACGATTTACCTTTTGTAAATCCATGTTGACTTTGTCCGATCCGGTCACTGTTTTCCAAGTGCTCTGCTATTACATCTTTTATAATAGACTCTAGCATTTTCCCCACTACCGATGTCAGGCTTACCGGTCTGTAATTCCCCGTTTTCTCTCTACCACCTTTTTTGAACAGTGGGGTAACATTAGCTACCCGCCACTCCATGGGTACTGTTCCAGAGTCTATTGAATTTTGGAAGATGACCAGCAATGCATCTACTATTTCTAGGGCCACTTCCTTAAGTACCCTGGGGATTTATCGACCTTCAATTTCTCCAACACCATTTCCCTACAAATACTGATTTCTATCAGTTCCTCCCTTTCATTAGACCCTATGTTCCCTGACATCTCTGGGAGGTTATTTGTGTCCTCCTTTGTGAAGACAGAACCAAAGTATGTATTTAATTGGTCTGCCATTTCTTTGTTCCCCATTATAAATTCCCCTGATTCTGACTGCAAGGGACCTACGCTTGACTTCACCAATCTTTTTCTCTTCACATATCTATAAAAGCTTTTACAGTCAGTTTTTATGTTCCGTGCAAGCTTACTCTCATACTCTATTTTCCCCCTCTTAATTAATCCCTTTGTCCTCCTTTGTTGAATCCTAAACTGCTCCCAATCCTCAGGTTTACTGCTTTTTCTGGCCAATTTATATGTCCTCTCCTTAGATCTTATGCTATTTCTAATTTCCCTTGTTAGCCACGGTTGAGTCACCTTTTTTGTTTTATGTTTATGCCAAACTGGGATGAACAAATTCTGTAGTTCATCCATGCGGTCTTTGAATGTTTGCCATTGCCTATCCACCGTCAACCCTTTGAGTGACATTCCCCAATCAATCCTACCCAACTCGCGCCTCATACCATCGTAGTTTCCTTTATTTAAATTCAGGACCCTAGTCTCTGAGTCAACTACTTCACTCTCCATCTTAATGAAGAATTCTATCATATTATGATCGCTCCGACCCAAGGGGCCTCGCACAACAACATTGCTAATTAATCCTTTCTCATTGCATAATACCCAGTCTAAGATGGCCTGATCTCTAGTTGGTTCCTCGACATATTGGTCCAGGAAACCATCCCGTATACACTCCAGGAATTCCTCCTCCACAGTATTGTTACTAATTTGGTTAGCCCAATCTATATGTAGATTAAAGTCACCCATGATAACTGCTGTGCCCTTATTGCACGCTTCTCTAATTTCCTTTTTAATGCCATCCCTGACCTCCGCATTACTGTTTGGAGTTCTATATACCACTCCCACTAACATTTTCTGCCCCTTGGTATTTCTCAGTTCTACCCATACAGATTCCACATCATCAGAGCTAATATCCTTCCTTACAATTGTGTTAATCCCTTCTTTAACCAGTAATGCTACCCCACCTCCCTTTCCTTTTTGCCTATCTTTCCTGAATATTGAATACCCCTGGATGTTGAGTTCCCAGCCTTGGCCACCCTGGAGCCATGTTTCCGTAATCCCAATCATATCATATTCGTTTACCTCTATTTGCGCAGCTAATTCATCCACCTTATTACGAATGCTCCTCGAATTAAGACACAAAGCCTTCAGGCTTGTTTTTTTAACGCTCTTCGATCTTTTAGAATTATTATTTACTGTGGCCATGTTTGATTTAAACCCTTGATTTCTTGAGTGCTGCTGCAGGATTTAAAGGCTTATAGCAACTTAAAATGGCAAACCAAAATCAGAAATTTTCAACAGTGCTTGAAAGGAAGATGTGTGAAAGTTTAGAATGAATGAGCGCTCCCAAATTCACCGGTGAGGTGGTGCAAATGTTTGTAACAGGAGATAGCCAGACAAGGGAGTCCTTACTTGGAACTTTGCAACAGTGTGAGCAAGGAGAGCAGCACAGCAGCAATGACCGTTCGTGCCAACTCCACTACCTTATGCACAGCAGTACAATTGTGGAAAATGTTTCAAGACCTTACCAGGTCTACAAGATAACAGGAGCTGGTCAACACCTTTCAAGAACGCACTGACTATACATGTTGATAACTTACAATCACTTCAGCTGTATGCTAATCCAGAGTTCTGCATGGAAAAAAGGGACCAGTATATTAGCTCAAAACTCCACATTCCTAAAAAGTAAATTTGTTAAATTTTCAATAAACTAAAATGAAACTAGAACACACATACATTTGCTACAAGGAATTGGTGAGACCGCACCTGGAATACTGCGTACAGTTTTGGTGTCCATACTTAAGAAAGGACATACTTGCTCTCGAGTCAGTACAAAGAAGGTTCACTCGGTTAATCCCGGGGATGAGGGGATGGACATATGAGGAGAGGTTGAGTAGATTGGGACTCTACTCATTGGAGTTCAGAAGAATGAGAGGCGATCTTATTGAAGCATATAAGACTGTGAAGGGGTTGGATCGGGTGGATGCGGGGAAGATGTTCCCGATGATGGGTGAAACTAGAACTAGGGGGCATAGTCTTAGAATAAGGGGCTGCTCTTTCAAAACTGAGATGAGGAGGAACTACTTTACTCAGAGGGTGGTAGGTCCATGGAATATGCTGCCCCAAAAAGCTGTAGAAGCTACATCATTACATAAATTTAAAACAGAAATAGACAGTTTCCTAGAAGTAAAGGGAATTAAAGGTTACGGGGAGCGGGCAGGAAATTGGACATGAGTCTAGGTTCGGATCGGTCATGGCCCTGTGGGTAGCGGAGCGGGCCCAGGGGCCGTGTAGCCTGATCCTGCTCCTATTTCGTGTGTCTAATTCTGTTAGATTCAGGAGATGGTTCTGGGATAGTGGATTGGCGGTTAGGATCAGATCAGCCATGATCTTATTGAATGGCGGAGCAGGCTCGAGGGGCCGATTGGCCTACTCCTGCTCCTATTTCTTATGTTCTTATGCTTTTATTTTTGGGAGCAGGATTCCTTTTTTAATGCACTATGCATCAGCCATAATGACTTTCCAGCTGGTCTATCCATTCTTAATGGGGAAAATCAGACTTCTGCTTAGTGTTTTCCACAGCAATAAAGGTCAACTTGGTAACTCACCATGTTAGGGTGCATTATAGTGCATTTGGGTTTCAATATATTGTGCCAATGTCTCACTCTTTGAAAAATTTGTAATTTTGAAAATCTCTCCACATTGTACAACAGTCATCAAAAAAGTATAGTGTTGTAAGGATTTAGTCAAAAATGCACTAACATACTTTTGATATATTTGAACAATAGACTTATTTCATCATTATATTCTTTTTCTTCTAGGACCGTTGTGGGTTCATGTCTTGCAAATAAGGTACTCATCAACCCTGTCTGACAATTATTTGAAAACAAGATAACATTTTTCATTTCATTTACCTGAAAGACTTGGGCCTTAGTTCAAATTTGACTTTCTTCAATGCACAAGTTTGTTAGTCCTTAAAGCACTGATTGGTATGCAGCAATCTATTGCTGCAGAGAGAAGAAAGATGTGAGGTTGGTCCAGCTCTGTACAAGTGAACATTCTGTTATAAGAGTTTTTCAAAATTTGAGAAACCTATGTGAAGGACAGGGGATTACAGTGTGGGATACCGTCAAGGTTGAAAAGAGATGATGAGGTAAATTAGAATAGAGCGATTAGGTTATGGGAAGCTTAGGTTTTAAATGCTTGTAGATTGTACTAGGGAGAGCACAAGGAATGTAATTAGCTCCACAATTTTAAAATTCTAGAAAAGAATGAATAAGAGTAAAAGAGAATGCATTCATCCTTGAAGGAGGAAGGCCGATAGAATAATGTATCTGTAGCTTAGGAAGAGAAGAAAGTTCAAAGCATTAGCAAAAGCAGTATTGCTAAAACAGGGTGGAGGCTAGAGCTATCCGATAATCCTTTCCTTGTTACCCTGAGCAGTTGTTAAAAGACTCTTCCTAGATATGGGTGCAGTATTCAATTTCCTGTTCTTGTGGTTGAGGAGTGGCCCACAAAAGCTGGTGGTAGAGCTTGCGCTGAGATTCTTCTCGGATACAAGTCTGAGGAGGTGTGGCAGCAAGCCAGAGACTGGCCCCCAAATGTAAGTGGGCCCTTTTTTGAATTTGGAGGTCATTTCTGAGGCACAGGCCTCCTGGCTGCTGTTCTCCAACAGCAGTCAGAAGGCCCTAAGGCTGGCCGATAGGCTATCTCCTCTTTGCGCCCCTGATTCCCAATGAAAGGTCATGCAAGGGAGCAGGCCGTTGCTGGGGATTGTGGGGAGCGGTGACTGATCCAGTCCACTAAAATCGGGCACAGCTCAAGCCTCGACAGACACAGTGTACTTCATGTGTCCAGAGCCAGGATAGAGGGGCCAGGAAAAATGACCCCTAGACAGTTTCCTAGCTGATAAGGGGTTACGGGGAGAGGGCAGGGAAGTGGACGTGAGTCTAAGTTCGGATCAGCCATGATCCTATTGAATGGCGGAGCAGGCCCAAGGGGCCGTATGGCCTACTCCTGCTCCTACTTCTTATGTTCTTCTTATGAACCCAATGGATCAAGTTGCCTCCTCCTGTGCTGTAAGCTTCTGTGATTCTATTGCCTCATCTTCCTGGGCAAGGATAAAGTATGGCAGTAAGAGCAATGTGAAACCCAAAAAGAGAAAACTAAGTGTGTTGTTCTTCATTGCCCAAGTATTAGATCAAGTACTGCATCATTCTTTATTAGACATGTAACATATTGATGTAAGCAGTTTTGGGTACATTTTAGAAACCTTTCACCATTTTGATCACAAACATTTATCCCAGTCTACCTTAGGTTAGTTAAAGTTGTTAGATCCGTGTGTTAATGGAGACACGGAATGCAGGAGTTGATTTAACAAGTGTTTACTGAACAAAGTCTGGAGGCGAACTAACTACACAAGACGCTACACAGGCTTATATACCCGAGTGGTCACTACTGGTACTACAGAATACAGGGGCTTCAAAAACATAGTTCCTCTTAAAGGTACATACACTACAATTCCTCCCCTTTTAGATAAATAGTACATAACATTTTAAGTAATCATTAAATAACATTTTTACAAGAACAATAATATACACATTTGCTGAAGTTAATCAATTACAAATTCAGTCTCTCTGGAGGCTTCCTGACTCGGTCCGGATAACACCTCGGTGGTGTAGTAGGTTCTTTTGGCAAGGTCGATTCGGCTTCAATGCCAGTGTCGGGTTCATCTGGTTCCAGTATCACCGGATCGGAGATAGATACTATGGATATCTCTGCTTCATCACTAGGCGTATAGAGTTGTGGTGTAGGTTGTCCTTTTTCGGATGACTCTATGATCTGGTCAGCATGGTGCCTTATTATGTTTTCTCCAATGTCCACGGTATACATCAGCGGTCCTAGTCGTGTGCAAATAGTTCCAGGCTGCCATTTCTCGGTACGGTAGTCCCGGGCCAAAACTGGTTGACCTATCTGGAAGGTTCTAGTTGGCCTTTCATTCATGCTTTGAAATTGCCGGTTCTCTACGTCCCTTCTGACGTTTGGCTTGACCAAATCCAGCCGGCATCTTAGTCTTCTATTGAAAAACATCATGGCGGGGGTTTGGTTTGTAACCACATGTGTTGCATTCCTGTACGCAAACAAGAAGTTATCTACCTTATGTTGTAGATTTATGTCTTCATTACCCATGGCCTTTATGGCCTTCTTGAAGGTCTGGACAAATCTTTCAGCCAATCCATTGGTGGCGGGATGGTATGGGGCGGACGTGTGGTGCTTAACCCCATTGTTTTTTAAGAACTTCCTGAATTCTTCGGATACAAATTGCGGTCCATTATCAGAACAGATCTGTTCAGGCAGCCCATTCCTGGCAAATATGGTCCTTAATACTGTGATGGTTTTTTCCGTGGTGGTGGAGGACATCTTTATTACCTCCGGCCACTTGGAGTATGCATCCACCGCGATTAAGAACATTGAGTCCATAAATGGACCAGCAAAGTCGGTATGTACCCTTTGCCATGGAGATGAGGGCCACTCCCATGGATGTAGAGGGGCTTGTGGTGGGGCGTTTTGGACCTTCTGGCATCCTAGACAGCTCTTGGTCATTTCTTCGATGTCTCCATCGATACCTGGCCACCACACAAACGCTCTGGCTAAGTTCTTCATTTTCACTCCACCCAGATGCCCCTCGTGAAGCTCCTTTAGCACTCTATCCTTGAGTTTGGGTGGAATCACCACTCTGGATCCACACATCAAGGTTCCTCGGCACACTGACAGCTGTTCTCTTCTTTGCGAGAATGCTGGCAACAGTGGTTCGCCATGTGCTGGCCATCCTTTCACTGTTAAATCGTAGACTCGTGAGAGAGTCGGGTCATTTCGCGTTTCCTTTTCAATGGTAGAATTTGTCACCGGTAGACATTCCACTATGGTCGAGTGGAATATCTCCACTGGGTCCACTGTAGGCGGCTCTTCCACCGTTGGCAATGGTAGGCGCGATAACCCGTCAGCATTCCCATGCTGTTTTGTTCCTTTGTACTCTATGTCATATTGGTGTGCCCCTAGGAAAAGGGACCACCTCTGTAGCCTTTGCGCTGTCATAATGGGAACGCCCTTTTTAGGGTTGAATATGGAGACGAGGGGTTGATGGTCAGTCAATAAGGTAAATTTTTGTCCGTGTAGGTAATGGTTGAATTTCTTCACCCCCCACACCAGGCTGAGTGCCTCCCTGTCGATCTGGGCATAGTTGCGCTCAGCTGAGTTCAATGAGCGTGACGCAAAAGCTATCGGCCGCTCCGAGCCATCAGGGAATCTATGCGATAATACCGCTCCCACGCCGTAAGGGGATGCATCGCACGCCAGTCTGATTGGCAGTGATGGGTTGTAATGAGCCAACACTTCCCTGGACGTGATCAAGCCTTTGCATTTATGGAAGACACGTTTACAGTCTTCGCTCCATTTCCAAACTACTCCCGTTTGTAGCAGTGCGTTAAGCGGGTGCAGAACCGTCGACAAGTTTGGTAAAAATTTATGATAGTAATTTACTAATCCCAGGAACGACCTTAATTGTGAGACATTTTCAGGCGCTGGGGCCTTTACGACCGCTTCAATTTTTTCAGGTGACTTATGCAACCTTTCTTCATTAATGACATGGCCACAATATGATATTTGTTTCTGGAAAAATTCGCACTTGGGGCGATTTGCTCATAGGCCCCGTTCTCTCAGCCTCGTGAGCACCTGCTCCAAGTTGGCAAGGTGCTTGTTGTCGTTTTCTCCTGTTAAAAGGATGTCGTCTAGGTAGCATTCAGTCCCCGGAATCCCTTGCAGGACTTGCTCGATAGCTCTTTGCCAGATAGCCGGAGCTGATGCCACTCCGAAAACCAGTCGATTGTACTGGTACAGGCCTTTGTGTGTGTTTATCGTGAGATACTTTTTAGAGGCCTCCTCAACCTCCATCTGTAGATATGCCTGTGCTAAGTCAATTTTGGTGAAACGTTTCCCTCCGGATAGCGAGGCGAAAATATCTTCTATCCTCGGAAGAGGATACTGTACCGTGTGAAGAACCGGGTTTACAGTCACCTTGAAGTCCCCACAGATGCGAACTTTTCTCTGTTCTTCAGATTTATCATTATTCAACGTTTTCTTCATGACCGGGACGATGGGTGTTGCCCACTCGCTCCAATCTACCTTGGACAACACGCCTGCTTTTTCCAAATTCTCCAGCTCTGCCTCGATGGCTGGACGAATTGCGTATGGCACCGGCCTTGCCTTAAAAAACTTGGGAATTGCCGCACCTTCCACTTTTATTGAGGCGGTGGCGCCTTTCAGGGTTCCTAGTTCCTGTTGAAACACTTCTTTGGCATTAGCCAAGATTTCTTTTAATCGTCCAGGTATGACGTCATCATCGTTTTTTTTCTTACTGGTCGCCGTCAGTGCCTGAATGGAGTGCCAGTCTAAACGTATCTTTCTGATCCATTCACGTCCCAACAACGGTGGACCACCATCTGGCAGAACGTATAAATACAACTTCTGTATTTCCTTGCCGTTGTATACAACAGGCACCCTTATTTTCCCTCTGGGGTATACTTTCTGCCCCGTATATGTCTTCAAGACAATGGATGTGTCTTTCAAAGGTATATGCGGAAATAGCCGCTCGTAATCCCGTCGACTCATGACGGTCGGAGCTTATCCTGTATCTAGCTCCATTTCGACTGGGGACCCCGCTATCGTGAGGGTAACCCAAATGGTCTGGTAATCTTCTTTGGCAATTACATTATGTAATTTGAGACAGCTTAGTCTCTTGTTTCCGGAGTCACTATCGCTCTTCTGGTCTTCGGAGCTACTGTCCGTCATCATTTGTACCTTTCTGTACTTTTCCTTATTGACCTTTTTACTGTCAGCAGATTTCTTTCCAGATCTGCATACACGTGCAATGTGTCCCATCTTTCCGCATTGCCTGCATGCTTTGTCCTTGAACCAGCAGTCCTTCTGGTCATGGGTGGATCTGCCGCAACGATAACATCTCTCGAAACCCCGTGTCATTTCATGGGTGCCGAAGTCCTGTGACTTTTGCTGTATCTCTGCAGCTCCTCTTGCTGCTGCTTCGTATGATACAGCCACACTGAAAGCCTTGTCCAGTGTCAAATCTTTCTCAGAAAGTAGTCTTTTCTGTGTTCCTTCGCTTAGGAAACCGCAAACGAATTTGTCTCGTAGAGAATCTGCCAGTCCTGCCCCGAATTGGCAGTGCTTTGACAGCTTTCGTAATTCGGTGAGGTAATCGGCATTACTTTCATTCTTGTGCTGATTCCTCCTGAAGAATTTGAATCATTCCGCTATCAGCAGCGGTGTTGGGTTTAAGTGCTCCTGTAAGGTATCAACAATCTCATTAAAATTCTTGTCCATTGGTTTGGCTGGAGTGATCAAGCTTCGTAACAGCCCGTATGTCCTTGCGCCCATCAGATTTAGAAATACCGATGCCTTTTTATCATCCGCTATTTCATTTGCCTTGCAATATACCTCCACTCTTTCCACATATGTGGTCCAATCTTCTATATCACTATCGAAAGCAGTAATATTGCCAGTCTTCGGCATCTTGATAATCTAAAATGGCGCTTCCCGCGCTTTTCTTTCTTCCCCGCCGAGTTAAGATGGCGCTTTCCCGCCGCTGCCAACGCTGTTCTCCGCGGTTCCCGTTGCGACCTGCAGCTTTTCGTGGCATTTCTATTTTTTTTATATATCGCTTCAATATTCTCTCCGTAATTGAAGAACCGTTCCTGTCGTGGAGCGGACCCTCTGGGACTTTCCCCTCCCTCTGCTCGGTCCGAACGCCGACCTGCTTCGCAGCACCGGCCGCTCCCTGAGTGCTCAACCCTCTCTCTCTCTTTGCTTCTGCTTCCCGACTCGCTGCCCGGCCCCGTTGCAGAGCCACCCGATCGAGCTCTAGCCCGCCGCAGCCCAGGAAGGATCAGTGCACTACCTGCCACCAGCCCGTTTAGCTGGGGAAACCACAGACTGGAGACCAAGCCTGGCCCTCGTTTTCGAGTTTCTTCGAGTTATTTTTATTTTTTATTTTTTCTTGCTTCTGGCTTCAACCTTCATCTGAGGAATCGATCCCCTTGAGGTGCTGCCGAATTGCAGGTAAGTTCGTTTCTAACTCGTCGCCACTGTTAGATCCGTGTGTTAATGGAGACACGGAATGCAGGAGTTGATTTAACAAGTGTTTACTGAACAAAGTCTGGAGGTGAACTAACTACACAAGACGACGCTACACAGGCTTATATACCCGAGTGGTCACTACTGGTACTACAGTATACAGGGGCTTCAAAAACATAGTTCCTCTTAAAGGTACATACACTACAAAAGTCTTCCATTATTACCATTCCATTACTACTGCAAACCTTGCTAAATTGTGTACAAATCTCATCTTCAGATTCTTTCCCACTATTTGATGGACTATAATGTACTCCAAATATCGTAACAGCTCTGATTATTGTGTGACTCAACCTAGTCCGACACTGTCCTAGCATCACTGTCAATAAAAAAAAATTTATATGGCTATAGTCATGTCTTTAATTGATAAAAAGCCATCCCTCCTCCCTATTTTCCTTATCTAGTTCTGCTGATAATTTAAAAGGCAGAAATAGTTTCCAGGCTTGCCACACAGTACCATAGAGATTTACAATACAGAAGGAGGATATTCAGCTCATCATGTCTTTGCTAGCTCTTTGCTGGAGCAGTCCAAAACTAATTCCCCACTCTGTCCTATAGCTTTATATATTTCTCTGATTCAAATATCAATCCAAATTTCCCTTAAAAGAAGCATTGGTCTCTACCTCAACCAATTCCTGTGGCAAATTTTTCCTAACCCTTCTCCTCACTCTCTTAGTAACAATTTTAAGATAATGACTTCTCATCACTAACTTCCCAATCAGAGAAAATAGTCTTTCTCTGTTCACTCCTGGCTGAAGCTATGTTTCATTAATAATGCCTCTCCATTCTAATTAGTGTTTCTAGTTCCCCAATTGATTTCTAAAGATTTTCATATTTGCATATAAACACTTCAATCCAGACCCATTTATATATTTAACTTTCTTTTTCCTTTTTTTCTCTTCTATCTGTACCTGTCTCCATTATCACTGGGGCTAATTTAGACTACTTTACCTGTTCATTATACTTATTCCTAACCCCATTCCATATACTTTAAGGTTTGCTCTTCCCCCTTCCCTCATTAATTTAAATCCTCCTCCTATCGCTCTACCTTCTCTGTGAGGATATTGGTACCAGTCCTCCGATCTCATCTCAATGCCCTAGAAATCTGAAACCTTCCCTTCAATATCTGTCAAGTTACACGTTGATGCGTCTAATCTGCTTCTCCCTAACACATCAGCTAGGGTCCTTGGCATGCTTTTCACATTATTCCTGTTAATTTGCCTTAGTTTAAATAATAAAACAGTCTACTTAGATTTAATGTAGAATGCATGGAATTTTAATTTGTATATGTTTAAAGACTGATCATTTCTTAAAATTACACTACAATTTTCCCATGAAAAATGTAAGATTTAAAATGACATGTTAAACTATTAGCTGCTTCTTTCTATATAGATTCTGTATGAAGTTATAACAAATAGTCAGTATTGTTTAATCTCTTTAATCTAACTCAGCTTTTATGGAGCAGACACGGGTACAATTTTCATATGGGTTTCGACCCGAAACGTTGACTCTGTTTCTCTCTCCACGGATGTTGCCTGGCCTGCTGAGTTCTTCCAGCGTTTTCTGTTGTTATTTTGGATTTCCAGCATCCGCAGTATTTTGCTATCGGTACAATTTTCATGTTGTGTTGGGCAGTGCCCCCTCTAGGCAACATTGGAACAATGTTCCCTCTAATTTTTTTTGTACTGAGCGGGCCACGAACTCCTTTGAGCGCGACTTTTTTGTCCGTGGGCAAATTTTACAACGACAGCAATAGCAACCACTTAAAAGCATATATACAGTTATGCCATATTGCCACTCCACCGTCTCAAGTCATGAGGCAACCAGACAAACTCTTAAAAATCATGAAATCAATTGTTTTTTTTGTTTATAAACATCATTAGTGTCTTTATTTAATCTGTAACAAGTCACAACTCTTACAAAAGCTATATTATACGTGTCTTGTGTTAGAATTTGCTCTGTGTCAGCCTGTCAGGTGTCCCATCAAAGTTAATCATAACATCTCGGGGTCATTGTCTAATTAGGATATGCTAATATTGGAGATTAGTCGGGACAATGGGTGAGTAGGAAGAAGCCGACGAGTTGGCTTTTCCAATGTGAGGTGTTAAACGCAGATTGGCCAAAACAATAGAGGCAATTATGCATTCTTGGCATCTGTTTCCAAGACTGTCACTGACCTCATCTCCTCTGGAGATCTTCCCTCCGTGGCTGTCAACCTCATAGTCCCCCCAACCCCACACAGGCCGCTTCTACCTCCTTCCCAAGATCCACAAACAAGGCTGCCCTGGTAGATCCATTGTTTCAGCCTGTTCTTGACCCACATAACTGATTTCTTCCTATCTCGACTCTTTTTTCTCCTCTTGTCCAGTCTCTTCCCACCTACATTCGTGACTCTTCTGACGCCCTTCGCCATTTTAACAGTTTCCAGTTTCCTGACCCCAACCGTCTCCTTTTCACTGTGGACGTCCAATCTTCAGCTGCTTCATCAATGACCTTCCCTCCAACATAAGGTCAGAAATGGGGACGTTTGCTGATGACTGCACAGTGTTCAGCGCCATTCGCAACTCCACAGATAATGAAGCAGTCCATGCCCGCATGCAACGACCTGGACGACGTTCAGGCTTGGGCTGATAAGTGGCAGGTAACATTCACGCCACAGAGGTGCCAGGCAATGACTATCTCCAACAAGCGAGAGCCTAACCACCGCCCCTTGACATTCAATGGCATTACCATCGCCGAATCCCCCACTATCAACATCCTGGGGGTCACCATTAATCAGAAACTTAACTGGACCAGCTACATAAATACTGTGGCAACAATAGCAGGTCAGAGGCTAGGTATTCTGCAGCGAGTGTCTCACCTCCTGACTCCCCAAAGTCTTTCCACCATCTACAAGGCACAAGTAAGGAGTGTAATGGAATACTCTCCACTTGCCTGGATGAGTGCAGCTCCAACAACACTCAAGAAGCTCGACACCATCCAGGTTAAGCAGCCTGCTTGTTTGGCACCCCATCCACCACCTTAAACATTCACTCCCTGCACCACCGGCGTACCGTGGCTGCAGTGTGTAACATCTACATAGCTTCTTCGGCAGCACCTCCTAAACCCGCGACCTCTTCCACCTAGAAGGCCAAGGGCAGCAGGCACATGGGAACACCACCACCTCCAAGTTCACCTCCAAGTCACACGCCATCCTGACTTAGAAGTATATCGCCGATCCTTCATCGTCGCTGGGTCAAAATCCTGGAACTCCCTACCTAACAGCACTGTGAGAGTACCATCACCACACGGACTGCAGCGGTTCAAGAAGGCGGCTCACCACCACCTTCTCAAGGGTAACTAGGGATGGGCAATAAATGCTGGCATTGCCAGCGACGCCCTGGTCCCATAAACGAATTTTTTTTTAAATCCCTCTTACACCTCCAACCCCCATCAGAACGGCCTGAGGGTGCTTCTTCCTTGAACAGAGGCCTAACCAGTCCCCATCTACCACCGCCCTCCTCTGCCTGGTTGAACTTGTTCTCACATTGAATAACTTCTCCTTTGACTCCACTCACTTCCTCCAAATTAAAGGTGTTGCTATGGGAACCCACATGGGCCCTAGCTATGCCTGCCTTTTCGTGGGATATGTGGAACATTCTTTGTCCAGTCCTACTCAGGTCCCCTCCCTCACCTTTTTTTCCGGTACATTGATGACTGTATTGGTGCCATTTCCTGCTCTTGCCCTGAACTAGAAAATTTCATTCACTTTGCTTCCAAGTTCCACCCTTCCCTCAACTTCACATGGTCCATCTCCGACTCTTCCCTTCCCTTCCTTGACTTCTCTGTCTCCATTTCTGGGGATAGGCTATCAACAAACATCCACTATAAGCCCACTGACTCCCACAGCTACCTGGACTACACTTCCTCCCACCCTGCTTCCTGTAATGACTCTATTCCATTCTCCCAGTTTCTCTGTCTCTGCCGCATCTGTTCTGACAATGCCACCTTCCATACTAGTGCTTCCAATATGTCTTCCTTTTTCCTCAACCGAAGATTCCCCTCTACCGTGGTTGACACGGCCATCAACTGTGTCCGTTCCATTTCCCGCACTTCTGCTCTCACCCCCTCCCTCCCAGAACCACGATAGGGTTCCCCTTGTCCTCACCTTTCACCCCACCAGCCTCCATATTCAAAGGATCACCCTCCGCCATTTCCGCCACCTCCAGCGTGATCCCACCACCAAACACATCTTCCCCTCCACCCCCCCCCTTTCAGCATTCCAAAGGGACCGCTCCATCCATGACGCCCTGGTCCACTCGCTATCACCCCCAACACCCCTTCCCTTTCTCACGGCACCTTCCCGTGCAAGCACAGGAGATGCAACACCTGCCCTTTTACCTCCTCCCTTCCCACTGTCCAGGGCCCCAAACACTTCTTCCAGTTGAAACGACAATTTACTTGTACTTCTTGCAATCTAGTATACTGTATTCGCTGCTCATGATGCAGACTCCTCTACATTGGGGAGACCAAACGCAGACTGGGTGACCACTTTGCGGAACACCTTCGTTCAGTCCGTAAGCGTGACGCCAAGCTTCCGGTCGCCTGTCACTTTAATTCTTCGCTCCATTCCCACTCTGATCTCTCCGTCCTCGGCCTCTTACACTGTTCCAACGAAGCTCAACGTAAGTTCGAGGAACAGCACCTCATCTTTCGATTAGGCACTTTACAGCCTTCTGGACTCGACATCAAATTCAACAATTTCAGACTAAAACCTCTGCCCCCATGTTTTCTTTTTTCTCTCACATGGCAGCTGTTGATGATTCTACCATTGTTATTTACACCTCATCTAGAGTCATCTTTTGTTTCTTAACTTGTCCCATTACCATCTCCTTTTGCCTTGCACCAGCATCCCTTTTGTCTTTTAATCTCTCCCGCCTTCCATCCTATCACAGACCTTCCCTTTTGTTCTTTACTCCCCTTCTCCCTTTCCCTGCCCCACACTTAAAAATCTTGTTACTTCTCCAACTTTTTCCAGTTCTGACAAAGGGTCATCAACCTGAAACGTTAACTCTGTTTCTCTCTCCACGATGCCACCTGACCTGCTGAGTGTTTCCAGCATTTTCTGTTGTTGTTTCAGATTTCCAGCATCCGCAGTTATTTGCTATTGTATCATGTGATATGACTCGCCTTAAAGTCCAATACCTATGGAAGCCAAGCTTGATCACCTTGGGACTATCTTTCTCTTCTCCTTTAAGAAATAAGTCCAATCAGTTATACAGCAAATAGTCCTTACCCTGCTGAATAAACCGTATCTGCAAGTCCCCACCCCTTACTCACTTGCGCACACACACAGATACACACTCAGACACACAAACATAAATAGACACTCACTCATGTAGCACAGACACACGCACCACACACACACTCACTCACAGACACACACTACACAGACACTCCACACATGCCACACACTCACAGACACACACACACACACACACTCTCTTCACTCCGAGCCACTTTTATAAGGTCAATTAGAGAGGAAGAAAGAACTGGGCAGAGGAGCAGGCAAGAGAGAGTAACTTCCATTCCCAAGTACCCACTTTAAACTTCGCCTCCCTCCTTAAGTTTGGGCCAAAGTTGTTGTTTTTTTTTTTTTTTTTAAAAGAGGGCAGTCATTTCTCATACAGAAAAGGCAAATCCCCACATCATACTGCCTGGAAAGACCATACCGCTCATCAATGCTCGGCAGGCACAATAAACGCTAGTGCCGCTCGCAATATCTGCTGCCAACTCACATCTGAGCTCAACTGAGGCCAGATAATCCCCAGATGAAGAGGCTGCCATAGAAACCATGCTGTGCTTGGTATAACACATCAAGCAGCAGGGGGTACAATTCTGAGCCTGTCAGCCCAGTGCGCTAAGGTATACAGCAGAGAATGGGCAGTCAACGAAAGACTCGTTTAACTAGTGCCTCACCCGCCAGGTGCAAATTTGAAATCCCTTTTACTGGGAAATACCATTCAACATAAACACTTAGTCATAGTCACAGTAATAGAGTCATGCGGCACAGAAGGAGGCCATTGGGTCGATTAGGCTTATATTCGCTAGAGTTTAGAAGAATGAGAGGGGATCTCATTGAAACTTATAAAATTCTAACAGGACTAGACAGACTAGATGCAGCAAGGATGTTCCCGATGGCGGGGGAGTCCAGAACCAGGGGTCACAGTCTAAAGATAAGGGGTAAGCCATTTAGGACTACAATGAGGAGAAATTTCTTCACCCAGAGAGTGGTGAACCTGTGGAATTCTCTACCACAGAAGGCAGTTGAGGCCAACTTATTAAATATATTCAAGAAGGAGTTAGATATATTTCTTAAGGCTAAAGGGATATGGGGAGAAAGCAGGGACAGGGTACTGAATTTGGATGATCAGCCATGATCGCATTGAATGGCGGAGCAGGCTCGAGGGGCCGAATGGCCGACTCCTGCTCCTATCTTCTATGTTTCTATTCAGCCCATCGAGTCCGTGCCGGCTCTCAGTAGAGCAATCCAGTCAGTCCGGTTCCCCTGCTCTATCGCCGTAGCCCTGCAAGTTTATTTTCCTCAAGTGCCTATCCAATCTTACCTTCAAAACATTGAGTGTCTCCGCTTCCACCACTTTCATCGGCATCGAATTCCAGGTCCTCACCACTCGCTGCGTAAAAAAAAAAGTTTTTCCTCACATCCCCCTGTATCTCTTGCCCAAAACCTTAAATCTGTGTCCCCTAGTCCTTGTACCATCAACTAGTGGGAACAGCCTTTCCCCGTCTAGCTTATCCAAACCTGTCATAATCTTGTACACCTCTGTCAAATCACCCCTCAACTGCCTTTGCTCTAATGAAAACAAATCCAGCTTCTCCAACCTGTCCTTGTAGCTAAGATCCCCCATCCCAGGAACCATTCTGGTGAATCTCCTCTGCACCCTCGCAAGGGCCTTCACATCCTTCCCAAAGTGTGGTGACCAGAACTGGATGCAATACTCCAGTTGTGGTCTAACCAGCGCTTTATAAAGGTTCCGCATAACTTCTCTACTTTTGTACTCAATACCTCTATTTATGAAGCTCAAGATCCCATAAGCTTTGCTAACCACTCTCAAAATGTCCTGCCACCTTCAGGGACCTATGTACATTAACTCCCAGGTCTCTCTGTCCCTGCACACTCTTTAAAACTGTGCCATTAAGTGTATAATGCCTCTCCCTGTTCCTTCTGCCAAAATGCATCACCTCACATTTCTCTGTATTAAATTCCATCTGCCACTTGTCTGCCCATTCTGCTAGCCTTTCTATGTCCTGTTGCAGTCGATTGGTATCATCATCACTGTTTGCCACACCCCCAAGTTTGGTGTCATCGGGAAATTTAGAAATTCTGCTGTGTATTCCAATATCCAGGTCATTTATATATATCAAAAAAAGCAGTGGCCCCAGCACTGACCCTTGGGGAACACCACTGTCTACCATCCTCCAGTCTGAAAAACAGCCATTTACCACAACTCGCTGTTTTCTGTCCTAAAGCCAATTCCTTATCCAAGCTGCCGCTGACCCACCTATTCCATGAGCCTCAATTTTGTTAACCAGCCTTCTTTGTGGTACTTTGTCAAACGCCTTCCTAAAATCCATGTAGACAACATCCATTGCATTCCCTTCATCAATCGTCTCTGTTACTTCATCAAAAAATTCAATTAAATTAGTCAAACACGATCTGCCTTTAACAAATCCGTGTTGGCTCTCCTTAATTAGCTTAAACCTCTCCAAGTGCCTGTTAATTTTTTCCTTGATTATTGTTTCTAAAACTTTACTCACCACTGATGTTAAACTGACCAGCCTGTAGTCACTAGGATTGTCCTTGCACCCTTTCTTGAACAATGGTGTCACATTTACCACTGTCCAATCCTCAGGCACCTCCACCACATCTAGGGAAGACTGGAAAATTATGGCAAGCCCTTCCACTATCTCATCCCCAATTCCCTTTGCAACCTGGGATGCAAGCCATCTGGACCAGGCGACTTGTCCACTCTAAACATACCCAGCCTTTCTAGTACATCCTGTCTATCAATTTTCACCCCTTCCATTGCTCCTACCTTTTCCACTTCTACCGAT
Source organism: Somniosus microcephalus (assembly GCF_052327205.1). NCBI lineage: Eukaryota > Metazoa > Chordata > Chondrichthyes > Squaliformes > Somniosidae > Somniosus > Somniosus microcephalus. The sequence continues at coordinate 125,816,063 of NC_140987.1, read as the reverse complement.
ATTTTGTCAGCATCCACCTCCTTAGTAAACACCGATACAAAGTACTCATTGAGTATTCAAGCCTTGCCCTGCACCTCTAAGCATATATCACCTTCTTTGTCTCTAATATGCCCCACCCCACCTCCTACTACCCGCTTACTGTTTACATGCTGGTAGAAGATGTTTGGGTTTCCTTTTATGTTAACTGCCATTCTTTTTCTTTATTCGCTTATGGGATCTGGGCGTCGCTGGCAAGAGCAGCATTTATTGCCCATCCCTAATTGCCCTTGAGAAGGTGGTGGTGAGCCGCCTTCTTGAACCACTGCAGTCCATGTGGTGAAGGTACTCCCACAATGCTGTTAGGGAGGGAGTTCCAGAATTTTGACCCAGCGACGACAAAGGATCGGCGATATACTTCTAAGTCAGGATGGTGTGTGACTTGGAGGTGGTGGTGTTCCCATGCGCCTGCTGCCCTTGTCCTTCTAGGTGGAAGAGGTCGCGGGTTTGGGAGGTGCTGCCGAAGAAACCTTGGCGAGTTGCTGCAGTGCATCTTGTAGATGGTACACACTGCAGCCACAGTGCGCCGGTGGTGGAGAGAGTGAATGTTTAAGGTGGTGGATACTCTCATATTCTCTCTTTGCCAATCTTATTTTCATCTTCACTTCCCCTCTCAACTTATTGTATTTGGTCTGGTCCTGCCTTGAAGAATTCACCTGAAATGTATTATACACCTTTTTTTTGTTTCATCATCTTCTCTATCTCCCTCGTCATCCAAGGAGCCCTTGCTTTGGTTCCCTTACCTGTTGTTGGAATGTAGCTAGCCTGTACTTGGAACATTTCCTCCTTAAAGATTACCCATTATTCTGTTACAGTTTTTCCTGTCAGTCTTTGGTTCCATTTTACCCTGGCTAGATCCTTTCGCATCCCATTGAAGTTAGCCCTATTCCGGTTTAGAAGTTCTACTCTAGATTGTTCCTTGCTCCTCTCTATTGCTAATCTAATCTTATGATACGATGATCGCTCATACCCAAGTGTTCTCCCACAGACACTTGGTCGACCTGGCCCACCTCATTCCCCAGCACCAGATCCAGCAATGCCTCCTTCCTAGTTGGGCCAAGAACATACTGGTCAAGGAAATTCTCCTGAACACATTTCAGAAATTTCTCCCCCCTCCTTTCCCTTTACCCTAGCATTATCCCAATCGATATTTGGGTAATTTAAGTCCCCCAGTATCACCACTCTATAGCTCTTGCATATCTCTGATTTCCCTGCAGATTTGCTCCTTTACCTCCCTCTCGCTATTTGGAGGCCTATAGGATAACCCCCAATAGTGTGATCATACCCGTTTTGCTCCTCAACTCTAACCAAATGGATTCTGTCCTTGTCCTCTCAAGAACATCCTCCCTTTCCAACACTACACTGCCACCCCACCTCCCTTTTTTCCTTCCCTATCTTTTCTGAACACCTTGTATTTCTTTTTAAAACAAAAGTTTTGAACCAAACTCTAGGAGTACAGCCAAACCCAGAATGTGGCCTATGGGGAGACATCTCCTGATGGCCAGGAGCAGGGGAAAGAAGGAACGTGGAGAGAGAATAGAGGAATGATGAGAGGTGAAAGGAAAGAGCAAGGAGAAAATGAAGGAAAAAAGAGGGAGAAAGGGAACGAGAGGGAGAAAATTAAAGAATGAAGAGAAGGAGAAAAGAAGGATCGAGCTTCTGTTCAAATCAATCTCTCTCTATCAGATAAATCAATCCTGTGGGTCCAGCTGGTTTTATTTTTAAGTTGCTGGGTACAGAGCTGTGAACTCGCGTCAATGAAATGAAGTGAAACTCCCTGGAAAAAATTCAAAATTCTTCTTTGAAACACGATCGCAGGTGGATTGCCAGACTGTGTTGCCACTATCCTGAGGAGGAGGGCTGACGGAATCTGCAAAAGAACTCTAGTTACTCTGCTCCACATCACTGCGCTCGTTTAAAAAAAAGATACAACAGGAACTAGTTTGAGAAGTGATTTAGCAAAAGTGGACTGGAAACAGTTACTTGAAGGTAAATCAGTGTCAGAGCAGTGGGAGGCATTCAAGAGGGAGATACATGGAGTTCAGGGTGAACATGTTTCCACAAAGTAAAAGAGTAGAGCTGCCAAATTTAGAGCCCCCTGGATGACAAGGTGCATACAGGGTAAGATAAGGCAGAAAAGGGAAGCCTATATCAGATATCGTGAGCTCAATACTGCAGAAAGCCTAGAAGAGTATAGAAAATGTAAGGGTGAAATTAAGAAGGAAATTAGGAAAGCAAAAAGAGGACATGAAAGATACTGGGAAGTAGAAGCAAAGAAAACCCAAAGATCTTTTATAATTACATGAAGAGCAAGAGGATAACTCAGGAAAGGCCTATCAGGGACCAAAATGGTGATCTATTTGTGGAGGTGAAGGATGTGGGTAAGATACTTAATGAATACTTTGCAGCTGTATTCACGAAAGAGGGGGACGATGCCGACGTTGAAGTTAAGGAGGAAGATAGTGAAATATTGGATGGGATAAACAGAGTAAGAGAGGAAGTATTAAGGGGTTTAGCATCCTTGAAAGTAGGTAAATCGGCAGGGCCGGATGAAATATATCCGAGGCTATTAAAAGAAGCAAAGGAGGAAATTGTGGAGGCTCTGACCATCATTATCCAATCCTCCCTGGCTACAAGAGTGGTGCCAAGGATTAGAGAACTGCTAACGTTGTACCATTGTTTAAAAGGGGAGGAAGGGATAAACTGAGCAATTACAAGCCAGTTAGTTTAACCTTGATGGTGGGCAAATTACTGGAATTAATTCTGAGGGACAGTATAAAGCTTCATTTAGAAAGAAGCAGATTAATCAAGGTCAGTCAGCATGGTTTTGTTAAGGGAAGGTCGTGTCTGACTAACTTGATTGAATTCTTTGAGGAGGTAACAAGGAGGGTCGATGAGGGCAGTGCGTTTGATGTAGTCTACATGGATTTTAGCAAGGCTTTTGACAAGGTCCCACATGACAGGCTGATCAAAAAAGTAAAAGCCCATGGGATCCAAGGGAGAGTGACAAATTGGATCCAAAATTGGCTCAGTGACAGGAAGCAAAGGATAATGGTTGAGGGGAGATTTTCCGACTGGAAGGCTGTTTTATGTGGGGTTCCACAGGGCTCAGTACTCGGTCCCTTACTTTTTGTAGTATATATTAATGATTTAGACTTAAATGTAGGGGGCACGATAAAGAAATTTGCAGATGATACAAAAATTGGCCGTGTGGTTGACAGTGAGGAGGAAAGCTTTAGACTGCAGGAAGATATCGATGAACTGGTCAGTTGGGCAGAAAAATGGCAACTGGAATTCAATCCAGAAAAGTGTGAGGTAATGCATTTGGGGAGGGGCAACAAGGCAAGGGAATACACAATTAATGGGAAGAACAGAGGAACCTTGGAGTGTCTGTGCACGGATCCTTAAAGGTAGCAGGACAGGTTGATAAAGTAGTTAAAAAGGCATATGGAATACTTTCCTTTATTAGCCGAGGCATAGAATATTCTCCCCGTGTTTGCGTGGGTTTCCGCCGGGTGCTCCGGTTTCCTCCCACAGTCCAAAGATGTGCGGGTTAGGTTGATTGGCTATGATAAATTGACCCTTAGTGTTAGGGGGATTAAATACGTGGGGTTACGGGGATCGGGTGGGATGTGTGTTGGTGTGGGGGTTACGGGGATCGGGTGGGATGTGTGTCGGTGCAGGCTCGATGGGCCGAAATGGCCTCTATCTGCACTGTGGGGTTTCTGTGATTCTGTGATAAGGGCAGGGAAGTTATGCTTGAACTGTATAGAACACTGTTTAGGCCATAGCTTGAGTACTGCGTGTAGTTCTGGTCACCACGTTACAGGAAGGGTGTGATTCCACTGGAGAGGGTGCAAAGGAGATTTACAAGGATGTTGCCAGGACTGGAAAACTTAGCTATGAGGAAAGTTTGGATAGGCTGGGGTTTTTTTCCTTGGAACAGAGGAGGCTGAGGGGAGACCTTATTGAGGTGTATAAAATTATGAGGGGCCTAGATAGAGTGGCTAGGAAGGACCTATTTCCCTTAGCAGAGGGGTCAAGAACCAGGGGGCATAGATTTAAAGTAATTGGTAGAAGAATTAGAGGGGAAATGAGGAAAAATGTTTTCACCCAGAGGGTGGTGGGGGGCTGGAACTCACTGCCCAAAAGGGTGGTAGAGGCAGAAACCCTCTTGGATGTGCACTTGAAGAGCCGTAACCTACAGGGCTACAGACCTAGTGCTGGAAGGTTGGATTAGGCTGGGTAGCTCTTTTCCAACCGGCACGACACGGTGGGCCGAAAGGCCTCTGTGTCGTAATTTTTCTATGATTCTAGAAACAGCGAACGACGCCTGGACTCACCGCTTCACAGAGCGATTTCTTAGGTCACCTCATTGCAGCACCCTACTTCCATGCCTGGAGCCTGGAAGGCCCGAGGAAGGCAAGGTTGCTCTGGCCAGGAGTTTGGTGGAGCGGTGGGATAAAGATATGCACTTCAGAGAACAGATGATACAGTTCCAACTGCTTGCAGGTGTCGGGATGCACCATCTAATGAATCTCCTCAGACAGCCAGCAAAATAAAAGACGCATAACCTCCCCTCCCCCCACCGCCTCAGTCAGTAATTTCTATGGAGAGGATTCTCTAGGTTTTGTGTTGCTACCACAACGAACGCCTCTCGCAACAGCTTGTGTTGTTTCAAAGTGTGGCTGCCGCCAACTCCCCGGGACAGACTACGCGCGTCTCCACTGAAAAAGTACTGATAGAATCCCAAGACAACGCTCGTCGGGTTCCAGGACTCTGTACTTTAGCAATTCAGACTCTGAGGTCAAAACGACTCTGAAAATTCACTGGGGTATTGGGGCCACTGCGCGGGCTTTGAATTGAAGTGCACGGGAGCTTACAGATCGGTGCGCAGCTATGCACCTTAGAGGGAACAGTGCATGGGAAGTGTTCAGATCTGATTACAAAGTGACAGGCAATCATTGGCACAAATTGCAGTAAGTGAAATCAAATACCTACAATGTGGATCATTGAACAGTAAAGAGACGAAACACTTAGGGGGCTAAATTCGGTTGATTTGCGCCTCCTGTTAGCGCCCTAAGAGGCAAATCAACCAGCGCCTAGGCGCGGCGCCACTAACGCCTGCTGCGAAATTCAGCGGGTGGTTAGCGGCAGCGCTAACCGTTAGCACCATGTGGCGCTGCGCTGCCGGCAATGACATAATCGCCATGCGCAACGCCCCGCTCGCGCCCCAGCTGTAATATTGGCTGGCGCCCCCCGACTCACCGCCGGATGTTATGTCCGCCAGGGTCAGGGGGGCCTACCTGCGGCCGGGGTGACGCTAGAGGGGAGGTGGCGGGCTGCCATTTTTGTTGCTGGCCGCCTGCCAGCACCTGCCCCTATTGCTGTCCCCAGTCCCCGTGAAGCCCCCCCCCCCCCCCCCGCGGGGGGCCGGTTGCTCTCTGTGCGCCCGGTACTCCTCTTGAGTGCCGAACTCGTTTGCCAGCACCCCTGATCCCTGGTAGTCCAGATGGGCGCCGGGACGTGCTGCACCAGGCCCCTCCCCTTTAATAAGCATGGTGCTGCGGCATGTAGCACCGCGATATTGGCTCGCAGTGCCCCAAGAGGGACGCAGGGCACTTCCAGTAGCACCCCTCCTCCCTCTCGGGGCGCTACCTGGGAAAATCGACCGCGGGGGTGCTAACTAGCGCCCCGGTGAAGGTAGTGCCCAGGCTACCCAATTTTTACCCCTTAAACTGTTTAGCCTGTTGGGATATGTGTGGAATTGAATGTTAAAATTTTCTGGGTTAGTCCTAATCTTAATTACTCATGGTAAGCTCACGGCCCCTCTTGGGCCTGGTGCTAGCAGCTCGCCAGAAAGGGGGGGATGGGAATGAGAGAGGAGAGAAGTTGCATACATCAGCAACCCTTGAAAGGCTGCTGCTAAAATTTAAAGGGTGCACTTACTTAAAGGTAAGCAACTGCACATGTGAGAAAAAAACATTGCAGTCTTTTCAAAATATGTTAAGGACAAAAAAAAAGTGACTGGCAAAAACTAGTGACTGCCAAAGTAAATGTAGAGGCAGGAAATTGAGTTCTTGTGAAAGTGTTTGAGCTTCACATCACCAGAACCCCATATTTGGTGGCTAGTAATGTGGAAGTTCTATTGCACAAGGTAGGCGTGAGGACGGTTGCTCTGTTTGACAGTCCAGAGCACCCTTCCCAGTCAGCAGTGCAGCAAGCCTGGCAGGACCTAAAAGTTACTGCGAACATTGCAATGTAAAAACACAAAGGCCTACTCGCTCAATTTTCTGATTTTTCCCTGCATTTTCATAACTAGTGCAGCTGATTGTACCCTTTGGTCCTTTGCTGATCCAGAGTTGGGTCTTCTCTGTGGTATTCACCTTGTTCAGAAGATTAAATAAATTGAGGAGAGTCTGTGGCTGTGCAGATTGTATATGATGGCTGGGGTTTTGTGCTGTTTGCTTGCCAGCCTGCAGTCTTAACATAAAAATTAGGAGCAGGAGTAGACCATACGGCCCCTTGAGCCTGCTCCGCCATTCAATAAGATCATGGCTGATATTTGACCTCAACTCCACTTTCCCGCCCGATCTCCATATCCCTTAATTCCCCTAGAGTCCAAAAATCTATCTCAGCCTTGAATATACTCAACGACTCGGCATCCACAGCCCTTTGGGGTAGAAAATTCCAAAGAATCACAACCCTTTGATTGAAGAAATTCCTCCTCATCTCAGTCTTAAATGGCCAACCCCTTATCCTGAGACTATGCCCCCTAGTTCTAGACTCTCCAGCCAGGGGAAATAACCTCTCAGCATCTGAAAGACTGCACTGAAGTGTCAGCCTAGATTATGTGCTCAACCTACCCTGTCAATCCCCCTCAGCATCTTATATGTTTCAGTGCAATCACCTCTCATTCTTCTGAACTCCAGGGAGTAAGGGCCCAATCTCTCCTCATAGGACAACCCTCTCATCCGAGGACCTCCTGCCCATTAAAATGAATGGGGGAAAACTGTGGACTGGCAAGCACAGAAGTGGAAAACCCCATCTGATGTGTTGGAAAAAACCTTGCCTCATTAAGTATATGGACATTCGTGCTCTTTACCATACATTGTATGGTTCTTGTAGCGTAATAGAAAGAAAGACAGACTTGCATTTATACAGTGCCTTTCACGACCACTGGGCATCCCAAAGCCCTTTACAGCCAATAAAGTACTTTTTTGAAATGTAGGCACTGTTGTAATGTGGAAAACATGGCAGCTAATTTGTGCTCAACAAGCTCCCATAAACAGCAATGTGATAATGACCAAATAATCTGTTTTTGTTATGTTGATTGAGGGATAAATATTGGCCAGGGCACCGGGGATAACTCCCCTGCTCTTCTTTGAAATAGTGCCATGGGATCATCTTTAACATCTAATCCGAAAGATGGCACCTCCAATTGTGCAGCACTCCCTCAGTACTGCACTGGTGTGTCAGCCTAGATTTTTGTGCTCAAGTCCCTGGAGTGGGACTTGAACCCATAATTTTCTGACTCAGAGGCGAGAGTGCTACCAACTTGTTTTTTTATAAATATGCTTTATTGAACATTAAAAACATTTACAACATCTTGATCATTTCACTGTATGATACAAATCAATTCCGCCGCTCTGCACAGCCATTCCACCACCACACTTTAACATCAAAACCTGAAGTATAATTTGTCTCCTGTAACATATATTAATCGATTGTACTTTAAAAATTGGTTGTAAAATACTATCCTTAAATTCCTTTCTGAATAAAACATCCACAGAGCTTATACAGGAAACTTTGTGCTATCCGGCACCGACGGGACCGAGCTGCTGCCGTTCCCTCAAAACTGCCAGACACTCCAGAGCTAATGTTGAAACATACGGAGATTTTCATCTCCGTATGAATCAACAAACCCTGTTGCTTAGCAACAGCCTCTAAACAGTCGGCAAGCGTCTCTGTAGCGTCTAGCTGAAGCTGTTGCTTGGCTACAGACCTTGCAGAGCTTGACTGTTCAAAAAAAAGCAAAGAAAAGAAACGAAAAGAATAAAAAACGGCTCCTGATTTTTGCCGGTGGCTCGATGGTTCGCCTCCGGATAACACAAAGTTTCCTGTAATGATCTTTTAGCTTATATTTAAAATACTCTTTTAGATTGATTCTCCTCCCCTTAAAAAACAGAGCATTCCTTCTTTGCACAATCATGAATCTAGCCAAACTGAACATTAAATTAATTGCCGCTCCGCTAGACTCGGGCAGACTCTCCTGCAATCCCCATCTCAAAATTGAGTCCCACGGGATTCCCATTCTCGCTCTTCGGTCCCCACCCAGTAAAAAAGCTTCACACAACTGTCGAACATAGTACTTAAAGTCATTTAACTGCGGACATAACACCAGTAAATGGGACAGAATCTCATCCCGTGTCCCACACACTGGGCAAGTTGCCACCTCCACTCGCCCAATCTTGCACAAGACCGTCATGGTAAAAATCCGGTTATGAGCCAATTTGAAATCCAGTTCAATCCACTCTGGACATTTAAAATTCGCCCACACTCCCTTCCAAATCCTGTTGAAGTCCAGCTGTGGGTAAATACTCTGCCAAAACTCCTGACCAGCAGGTGTCTTGAATCTCCATTCTCTAAATACCTCATAGAAATCTCGAGTATTAACAGTTGTCAAATTGGACCAACTCTCCCCCTTTCTCCAGTACAAAGCTTGGAAAAGCAGGACGCATTTTACTTCCTTTGGAGATTTCCGCATTTATTTCTTCCATCCAACCCTGTGGCATTGCCCTCACAATCTTCTCATACATGATTCCTATTGCTTTTCCTTCTACCTCCTGATCCTCCTCCCACACCATGTCCCTCACTATTGCTTCCGGCAACCAACCTGGAATCACCTCGTATAATACATCTTTCACAGATATAATCCCAGCTTTTATAAAAGCTTGATTAAATAAAACCTCTCCTTCGATGTTGACCCACCTGTTCAAAAATAAGGGCTGTTCTAAAAATTCCTCAGCCCCCTTGGGCATAAACTGCACACTTTTTAAAAATTGGGCCCAAGTCTCTACAACCCCCTTATAAAACCTAGGGAGAAGTTTAATTGATTTCAAAAACATATTATTGTATTCCATATACAATATCCCCTGCCCTCCTATCCCACTTCGTTTTTAAAAATGCTCAAAACAACTCTTCCAAAAACTTGTATTTGACTTCTGAAGAAATCTCTTCACCCATTTGATTCTAAAGGATTTTTTCTTCAAATCAATATCTGGGAAATTGAGTCCTCCCTGATTTCTCCGTCCAATGATGGTATTGTAAGCCACCAAGGCTGTTTTCCCTTCCCATAAAAACCTCACACAAGCCTCTCGGATGGACTTTTCCGCCCACTCAGGAATATCCTCCACCGTCAATAAGTACCATAGCTTAGATAGCAGGAGAGCGGACACCACTGTCGCTCTTCTTGCACTTTCAACCACCTTCTTGCCCATCTTCCCTGATATACCTATCAATTCCTCCAGTAAAAGGCGAAGAGTTACGAAGGTGACTAAAGGTTTTTATTGACTAAATAACAGCCCACTCTCGTGGGTGATCCGATCCAAGCAGGAGGAATACCAGCCAGTCGCTCACCTTTATACCTGGCCTGGTGGGTGGAGCCAAGGCGGAGTCGGCAGTGGTCATCCCAGGTATAGCAGTGTGGCAAGAGGCGACCTCGTACCGTGATACAATAGTGGTCAGTGATACAGTTATAACGAACAGTGGTGAACAGTGCTAACGATAGTGAACGTGGTTTACCACATTCACCCCTTGTTTAGAATTAAGTCCGGCGGGGTGAAGTGTACTACCAATTCTGGTAGGTCAGTCTGTCCGGAGGCTTCGTAAGCCTCTCCGATCGCCGCAGCGGTGGTGTTGCCTTATCCGGTGCTGGTGCCTTATCCGGTGTTGATGCTGGTGTTTGCGTGGTCGGCGAGGGCTCGTGGGGTTCCGGCATGCCGTCTACCTGGACTGAGGTTGGGGGGGGTGGTGGCGGTGTTTCCGGATCGGCTGAGGGTGCGAGGTCTCGTAGGGAGACAGTGTCCTCCCGCCCGTCTGGGTACGCCACGTAGGCGTACTGGGGGTTGGCGTGCAGGAGGTTCACCCTCTCGACCAGGGGGTCCGTTTTATGGGTCCTCACGTGTTTCCGCAGCCAGACCGGCCCCGGGGCGGTCAGCCAGGTTGGTAGAGTGGTTCCCGTAGTCGACTTCCTGGGGAAAACGAACATTCGTTCATGGGGGGTGGTGTTAGTGGCCGTGCAAAGTAATGACCGGATGGAGTGCAGCGCTGTCGGGAGGACTTCTTGCCAGCGGGAGGTTGGGAGGCCCTTAGACTTTAAGGCTAAGAGGACGGCCTTCCATACCGTCGCGTTCTCTCTTTCCACCTGACCGTTACCTCTGGGGTTGTAGCTGGTGGTCCTGCTTGCTGCAATACCTCTCTCTAGGAGGTATTGCCGGAGTTCCTCACTCATGAAGGAGGAGCCCCGGTCGCTGTGTATATAGTTCGGGAACCCGAACAAGGCGAAGAGGGCATTCAGGCACTTAATGACCGTGCTACTGGTCATGTCGGGGCAGGGGAAGGCAAAGGGGAAACGGGAGTACTCATCAACGATGTTGAGGAAGTACACATTACGGTCAGAGGACGGGAGGGGCCCCTTAAAGTCGATGCTCAGGCGCTCGAAGGGGCGGGTGGCCTTGATCAGGCTTGCTCGGTCCGGCCTATAGAAGTGCGGTTTGCACTCCGCACAGGTCTGGCAGTTCCTGGTCATGGTCCTGACCTCCTCGATGGAGTAGGTCAGGTTGCGGGCCTTAATGAAATGGTAGAGTCTGGTGACTCCGGGGTGGCAGAGCTGGTCGTGGAGGGTCTGAAGCCTATCGATATGCGCGCTGGCGCATGTCATTCGTGAAAGGGCATCAGGGGATTCGTTCAGCTTGCCTGGCCGGTACAAGATCTCATAATCGTAGGTGGAGAGCTCGATTCTCCATCTCAAAATCTTGTCATTCTTGATTTTGCCCTTCAGCTTGTTATTAAACATGAAAGCCACCGAACGCTGGTCGGTGAGGAGGGTAAATCGTTTGCCTGCCAGGTAGTGCCTCCAGCGCCGTACTGCCTCCACGATCGCCTGGGCCTCTTTCTCGACCGACGAATGTCGGATCTCGGGGCCCTGTAGGGTCCTTGAGAAGAAGGCCACTGGCCTCCCCTCCTGGTTTAGGGTGGCGGCTAAGGCGAAGTCGGAGGCGTCGCTCTCCACCTGAAAGGGGATGGACTCGTCCACTGCGTGCATCGTGGCCTTGGCTATGTCTCCCTTAATGAGGGAGAAGGCCGTGCACGCCTCCTCCGTGAGGGGGAAGGAAGTGGCTTTCAGGAGGGGTCTGGCTTTGTCCGCGTAATTGGGTACCCATTGGGCATAGTAGGCGAAAAGCCCCAGGGTTCTCCTAAGTGCTTTAGGGCAGTGGGGGAGGGGTAGCTCCATGAGGGGGCGCATTCTTTCTGGGTCGGGGCCGATGATTCCGTTCTCCACTACGCAGCCGAGGATGGCAAGGCGCGTGGTGTTAAACACGCATTTCTCCTTATTGTAGGTGAGGTTCAGCCGTTGGGCCGTACGGAGGAATTTCTCCAGATTCGCGTCATGTTCCTGCTGGTCGCGGCCGCAGATAGTGACGTTATCTAGGTAGGGGAATGTAGCCTGCAGTTCGTTCTGGTCAACCATCTGGTCCATCTCCCTTTGGAAGACCGAGACCCCATTAGTGACACCGAAGGGGACCCTAAGGAAGTGGTATAGGCGCCCATTCGCCTCGAAGGCGGTATACTGGCGGTCCTCAGGGTGGATAGGGAGTTGGTGGTAGGCCGACTTCAGGTCGATGGTCGAGAATACTTTATACTGTGCAATCTGATTGACCATGTCAGATATGCGGGGGAGGGGGTATGCGTCCAGCTGGGTATATCTGTTTATGGTCTGGCTGTAGTCGATGACCAGGCGGTTTTTATCGCCGGTCTTTACGACTACGACCTGGGCACGCCAGGGGCTGCTGCTCCCCTCGATAATGCCCTCTTTCAGGAGGCGCCGCACCTCAGAGCTAATGAAGGCTCTGTCCCCGGCGCTATACCGCCTGCTTTTGGTAGCGACGGGTTTGCAGTCAGGGGTAAGGTTAGCAAACAGAGAGGGTGGCGGGACCTTGAGGGTGGAGAGGCTGCAGGTGTTACGCGGTGGGCGGTTTAACGTTTGCTGGTTGTTGACTGTGAGTGGGGGGAGGGGTCCACCGTATGCTAGGGTTACGCTTTGGAGGTGGGATTGGAAGTCCAGCCCTAGTAGGACGGCAGCGCAGAGATGGGGGAGGACGAGGAGTTTAAAGTTTTTATACTCCGTGCCCTTAACCGACAGGGTCACGACACAGTAGCCGCTGATGTCCGTGGCGTGGGACCTCGATGCCATCGAGATTCGGCTGCGCGTTGGTAGGACAGAGAGGGAGTAGTGGCTCACCGTGTCTGGGTGGATGAAGCTCTCCGTGCTTCCGCTGTCGAACAGGCAGGTCGTGGCGTGGCCGTTCACTTTGATGTCCATCATTGACTTGGACAGATGGTGCGGGCGGGCTTGGTCCAGGGTGACGGAAGCTAGTGTGTAGCTGAGCGAGTCGTTGTCATCTGCGGGCGAGGCGGTCGGGCGTGGTGAGTAAAATGGCGTCTCCCACGAGGTAGGGCCCCATGAGGCACTATTGGGGTCGGTTGCCTTAATCAAAGATGGCCGCCCCCATGACTCATGTGTGGGGATGCTGGCCTCAGTTGCCCTAAACAAAGATGGCCGCCCCCATGACTCATGTGTGGGGATGCTGGCCTCAGTTGCCCTAAACGAAGATGGCCGCCCCCATAGTTCGCATGCGGCACTGCTGGCCTCTGAGGATCCGCTCCTGCAGGCCTTGGAGAAGTGGCCTTTCTTCAGGCAGGTTCTACATATGGAGTTCTTGGCTGGGCAGCGCGACCTCGGGTGCTTCTCCTGGCCACAAAAAAAACAGCCGGCGGCCCGATCGCGGATGCCCGATGTCGGGGCCGGTGCCGGGGGTGGCGGGGCCGGTCGGGTCCGGGACGCCGACGCAGAGGTAGGTCCCGGGGGCGGCGCTGGGAAGGGTGCTGTGGTAGGGGTCGGGCCCGAGTCCCAGGGTCGCGAGCAGTACCTGGTGAATGCTTCCTGATCTTGGTGGGCCACTTCCAGGGAGATAGCGAGGGCTTCAGCTTTTTCCATGCTGAGGTCTTTAGCTTCCAGCAGTCTTTGCCGTGAGTACTCGGACCGTAGGCCTTTCAGGAATGCGTCGCGGATATTATCTTCAGTATTTTCGGCTGCCGACACCGATTTAAAGTCACAGTTCCTGGCGAGTGCATATAGCGCCTGTGAGAATTCGGCTACTGATTCTCCTGGCTGTTGCGGCCGTGATCTTAGGAGGTGCCTAGCGTACATGTAGTTTACCGGGGTCCGGTACTTCTGTTTCAGCAGGTTGATGGCGGTCTCGTAGGTAGTCATGTCCTCGATGAGAGTGTATACTCTCGGGCTCAGTTGTGCCTGCAGGACACTTAGTTTGGATGCCTGAGGGACGCTGGATTCTCTCAGGTATGATTCGAAGCAGACCAGCCAGTGTTTAAAGTCTGCGGCTGAGTTTGCTGCTCGTGGGTTCAGGTCCAGGTACGGCGGTCTGAGGGCTCGCAGCCAAGCTGGCTGGTGTGGCTGTGCTCCTGGGAGCTGCGCTGGTGGCTCCTCCGCCGGTTGTGACTCGTTGTCGGACATCATTAAATTTAGTCAATAAAATTGATATACCTATCAATTCCTCCAGTAAAAGGCGAAGAGTTACGAAGGTGACTAAAGGTTTTTATTGACTAAATAACAGCCCACTCTCGTGGGTGATCCGATCCAAGCAGGAGGAATACCAGCCAGTCGCTCACCTTTATACCTGGCCTGGTGGGTGGAGCCAAGGCGGAGTCGGCAGTGGTCATCCCAGGTATAGCAGTGTGGCAAGAGGCGACCTCGTACCGTGATACAATAGTGGTCAGTGATACAGTTATAACGAACAGTGGTGAACAGTGCTAACGATAGTGAACGTGGTTTACCACATTCCCAAAATCTTTTTAGTTTTCATAACCTTCGGTCCCCAATTTAATCGATCCACTTCATCCCTGTCTTTCTTGTACCCCATGTGCATCCCCAGAACTTCCAAAACCTCCACCACCTTAAAGGGACATTCCCCCAACCATTCCCCCCTACCCCTCCCTGCAACCAGGCATTGGGACTTACTTTAATTCACTCTGGCTCCTGAAGCTCTACAATATTCATCCACTACATCCATAGCTTTCCTCACTGACTCCCCATTTCTCAATGTTAAGGTTGTGTCATCTGCATATTGGTGTATCACCGACACCAGCCCAGAACTGGGGACCACAATCCCAACTACACCTTGTTTCTTTCGCATCATGTAACCTAATGGTTCTGCTACCAATGTGTACAACAATGGGGACAGGGGACAACCCTGTCTCACTGATCTCTGTATCGGAAAATACTTGGATAAAAAACCATTACATTTAACACAGCTAAATATGTTTGAATAAAAAATCCTTATCCACTGAATGAAATTTTCCTTGAAACCAAATGCTTCCAAAACCTTCAATAAAAACTCATGAGAGACCCTATCAAAGGCTTTCTCTTGATCTATCTTTAATACATAAGCCTCCCTCCCACTCTCTTCCATGAGCTCTATCGCATCTCGGATTGAGACCACAGAGTCTGCGATGTCCCGGCCTATGACTCCATAGGACTGAGAGAGCCAAACTATCTGCGGTAACACCGCCTTCAAACGATTTGCCATAACCCTCGCCAAGATCTTATAATCCACATTTAATAATGTGATGGGCCTCCAATTCTTCAGATCCTGTCTATCCCCTTTTTTTTATATAAGCTAAGCTTATGACCCCTCTCCTCATAGATGGGGCCAGGCTTCCCTCAATTTTAATTTCCTTAAAAACTTCTAAGAGCAATGGACTTAAAATCTCGCAAAATTCTTTATAAAATTCTGCACTTAGTCCATCGTACCCTGGGCTTTTCCCCCCCCTTCATTCCACTTATTGCTACTTTTATTTCCGCTAATCCTACTTCGTCACACATGCTTCTCTCATCCTCCTTTAAACCCTCTTCAATAAAAGCAGTAACCTTCTCCATCGCCAAATTGGAAATGTCTTCTTTAGCATATAACTCTTGATAAAAGCTGCTAGCCGCCTCTAAAATCTTCCCACTTTCATGAATGATCTTCTCCCCTACCTTCAATTCTTCAATTAACGATAATCTCTGTCGCAGCTTTTCTTGCTCTAGAAAATATCTAGTGCATCTTTCGCCCTCCAATGCATCTCTAGCCTTTGCACGGAGAATGGCCCCCTTGCATTTTTCAGCTTGCAATAATTCCCACTCTTCCTTTAGCACCCGGAACTTAGTCTCCGCTCCCTTATCCCCTCCGTCAACTGCTTTACAGACATCCGTAAACCTTTTATTTATATTCTCTCCTCGACGCTGGTTAGCTGCCGCCCTCTTTTTCCCATAACGTACCGAAAAAACTTTTACCTCAGATTTGAAATTATCCCACCAAACTCTTTCTTTCAAGAACAAAGATTCCTTCCGAGCATCCTTTATTATATTTATAATCCCTTCTTTATAAGCAATTTCTTTCAGGTATTGATTGTTTAAAATCCACACCCCTGAACCGATCTTAACTCTGCTGTTCCTAATTCTAAGAACCAAAGCCGAGTGATCACTAAAAAATACTTTTTTATAATAAATCTCCATCACCTCAGAATTGAACCCTTCCCGCATTAACACAAAATCTATTCGGCTCTGTTTTAAAACATCACCCACCCAACCTGATCTGGAGAACTCCCTTTTTATGGGGTTCCGGTCCCTCCATAAGTCTCTCAAATTTAAATTTGCCATCATTTTTACAATTATCTCTCTGGCGTTATCATCCTTAAAGGTCATCTGGGCTGAAATGTCCATCCGAGATAAAAATACATTAAAATCCCCCACTATACAAGGATTTTCCACCTCTGCCGCTTCAGTGAATAGCCCCCGAAAAAACTCGCAACGTTTGCAATGGTCGTTCGGTGCATAGATATTAAAGAGATCGCAATTAAATCCCTCCATTTTTACCCTTAGCCGTAAAAATCTCCCCTCAGTGTCCTTGTCCATCAAGGCAACGTTCTCTTTTATGGACGGACTCACCAAAACAGCCACCCCTCTACGGTTATTGTTTGCACAACTCGCAAACACCTCTCCCTTCCAAACCTTCTGAACTCTTTCTAGGATATCCTCATCCCAAAAGGTTTCTTGCAGACACAACAAGTCCGTACCTTTAAAACCCTGCAACAACTGCTGCAATTTCTTCTCACCCCTCAGTCCGTTCACATTAATCGAGACCAATGTAATCATGGCTCCAAAGAAGGGAAGTATGCCTGATAATCTCCCCATTATTTAATCTCTGGCCCTTCCCTCCTCACATGCTCCTTCCCAACTTCTCGGGCAGCTGTTGCTTTTTCCTGCAGCCTCCGACTCCTTTTCCCCTGCTGTTTAAACTTTCCCTGCTGTTTCAGCCTCTTCCTTGCATTAAGTTTGGGCCCAGGAGCTGCCCTTCCTCCCTCCTTCTGCCCCTCACTAACCTTTCCCTTTTCACATGATGCCACCCCATCCCCGACTTCCATGTCTCTGTCCCCCTCTAATTCCTCACACTCAAGCTCTTCTGCAACCCCCTGTGCCTGCTCCCCGTCCGATACATAATCCTGCTCCCCGTCAGATACTTCATCTCCCACAGAGAGTCTTCCTGCTATCGCAGTTTCTCCCACTGTGCCGCTCCCTTCGACCACATCGCCACCTCTGACCCTTGCACCCTGTTCCCTCTCTCCATGGGACAATGGCGCACCTAAATTGTTCCCTTCTGATGTCTCTATCTCGCCGATCCCATCCTGCTGTCCCTTTAAGGCTCCTGCCCCCTCCCGCTCACCAAGATATCCGACTCCCCGCCTCTCCCCGGAGCACCCACATCCAGCACACATCCCGCTCCCGCTTCCTCTCCCCCCGCAGCCACCAGACTCCCCAGGGGGAGCCGAACCGCACTAAGGCTCGAGTCTGCACTCGACCCTCACTGCCCGCTGCTGTCTTTGTTCCCTTCCACAGCACTCGGCGTGTTTTCCGCCATCTCCATCACGTCCTCCGCTCTGCCATCCTCTGCCTCTTCCTGTGCTCCTTTCTCCTGCATTTTACCAGCTGTGTCCTCCGACTGCCCCGCTCCTCCGGCCGTTCCACTCTCATCTTCTCCTTCTCCCATCTCATTACTCATATCGCTCCCTTCTGCCACACACTCACAGCGGGTGGGGCCTTTGTGACACACCCCACAGCTCTCCGCCTTGCAGCTCCGAGCGATATGTCCCGACTCACCGCAATTGTAACAATACAAATCTGGACAGTTTCTTACGAGATGGCCATGTCCCAGACAATAGTAACACACCTTTACTTGGTTATCGTGCAGCACACGAAAATACTGCACTCACAACAAATGCAGTGTCTCGAACTTCATACTGTACGGCAAAGACCTCGCCCCCTCTAGGAACCGCACCTTTACATACCGGGTTCCCGGATAGTACCTCCTCTTTATTTCAGAACAGATTTTAATGTCCCACGACTCCAACTTTTTGTTCAGCACTTTGTCCTCAATGTACATTGGCAAGTTCAAAAATGAAACCACCACCTCCTCTGAATGTAGCAGAGTCACCTCCAAGAATTTCTCACCAACTTTCAGACTGAGTAGCAGTTTTTCCACCTCCTCACGGCCACTGACCGTCACCTCAAATCCCACATTCGGCTTTGATCGGCAGGCAAAGCAGCTTCCCTCGCCACAGTCCTCATGAACCGCCTGGATTATATCCCAGGCTCGAATCTTCTTATCTTCACACTGCACCACCACCGTATTTTCTTTAGCAAACCTCCTGAGGTCCCAGCCCAAATCTTTGGGCCTTTTTTTTCCCCCTTCCCACCACAGTTTCTTCCCTCATTAAATTCCTCTTGGGAATATTGTCCTCTGAGGGGCCCGGCACTCCGGACCCCTCAGCAGCCATCTGGCTGTTTTTTGTGGGCCAAAAAGGCCCTAAAACCTGAAAACAACCCCCCAAAACCCACCACCAACTTTTTACAAAACTCCCTCCAACACCCAGCTACAATTAGGTAACCAGTAACACCTGGCTCACTCCTAGCCCCTCCCACCTAGAGAGTGCTACCAACTGAGCCACTGGCTGACACGCAAACACAGTGACTGTTTGGGGATTAGAAATTAATAATAACTATGACAAGTTCACTTATATAGCACCTTTGACATTGCAAGCATCTTAAAGTACTGGACAAAAAAGGGAAATGAATATCAAGCAAGATGGGCAAATGTAAGAAATCACACAACACCAGGTTATAGTCCAACAGTTTTATTTGAAATCACAAGCTTTCGGAGCGCTGCTCCTTCGTCAGGTGAAGTGGAGAGATGCATAAAAACACAGCTTATATAGTCAGAGAATAATGTCAGATGTTTACAGGTAATCTTTCTAACTGCCATTTATCACACCTCGGCAGAGAGATAATCACAGCAATCAAAGGTGTAAATGGTGTCCAAACAGGTCAGTCAGGAAAACATTACATCAAAGAGCAATGAGGTGGGGTCACAAGGGGGCAGATGCTGGGGTCTGTATGAAAGACAAAAAACATTTGTTTTGCTGGAAATCACAGCAGGTCCGGCCGCATCTGTGTGGAGAGAACAAGCCAACGACGACTCGAGTCTGGATGACCCTACGTCAGGTGGGGTTACATGTAGCGTGACATGAACCCAAGATCCCGGTTCAGGCAGTCCTCATGGGTGCGGAACTTGGCTATCAGTTTTCTGCCTTGGAGAATGATGATGACGAACACCTCGCTAAGGCCATCCCCACGCCTCCACTACTCGCCTTCAAACAGCCGCCTAACCTCAAACAGACCATCGTTCGCAGCAAATTACCCAGCTTTCAGGAGAACAGCGACCACGACACCACACAACCCTGCCACAGCAACCTCTGCAAGACATGCCAGATCATCAACACAGATACCATCATCACACGTGAGAACACCACCCACCAGGTACATGGTACATACTCATGTGACTCGGCCAACGTTGTCTACCTCATACGTTGCAGGAAAGGATGCCCCGGAGCATGGTACATAGGCGAGACCATGCAGACACTGCGACAACAGATGAACGGACACCGCGCAACAATCGCCAGGCAGGAGTGTTCCCTCTCAGTCGGGGAACACTTCAGCAGTCAAGGACATTCAGCCTCCGATCTTCGGGTAAGCATTCTCCAAGGCGGCCTTCGAGACACACGACAACGCAAAATCATCGAGCAGAAACTGATAGCCAAGTTCCGCACCCATGAGGACGGCCTGAACCGGGATCTTGGGTTCATATCACGCTACATGTAACCCCACCTGACGTAGGGTCACCCAGACTCGAGTCGTCGTTGGCTTGTTCTCTCCACACAGATGCGGCCGGACCTGCTGTGATTTCCAGCAAAAAAAATGTTTCTTGTCTTTTTTTGTTTTTCATACAGACCCCAGCATCTGCAACATTTGACCCCTTGTGACCCCACCTCATTGCTCTTTGATGTAATGTTTTCCTGACTGACCTGTTTGGACACCATTTACACCTCTGATTGCTGTGATTATCTCTCTGCCGAGGTGTGATAAATGGCAGTTAGAAAGATTACCTGTAAACATCTGACATAAATTGACCCTTAGTGTTAGGGGGATTAAATGCGTGGGGTTACAGGGATAGGGTGGGATATGTGTTGGTGTAGGGGTTACAGGGATCGGGTGGGATATGTGTCGGTGCAGGCTCGATGGGCCGAAATGGCCTCTATCTGCACTGTGGGGTTTCTGTGATTCTGTGATTATTCTCTGACTATATAAGCTGTGTTTTTATGCATCTCTCCACTTCACCTGACGAAGGAACAGCGCTCCGAAAGCTTGTGATTTCAAATAAAGCTGTTGGCCTATAACCTGGTGTTGTGTGATTTCTTACATTTGTCCACCCCAGTCCAACACCGGCATCTCCACACCAAAGCAAGATGGGAGAAGTGACTGAAGGTGTAGTTCAAGGGTTATGCTTTGAGGAAGCTTTTGAAAATGGGGATGGATTTAAGAAGTTTTCAGAGTACAAGGTCTCAACAGCTGAAGACAAAGTAAAAGGGGGTTGTAAGTAGGCTGAAGTTGGAAGAATGGAAGGTGCAAACTAGGATGTTGGGCTGGAGGAGGTTGCAAAGGTAAGATGAAGTGAGGGCATGAGTTATTTGTCAATGGGGAGAAGAATTTTTAAATCAGGGCATTGGGGGATGGGAAGACAACAGAGCTGGGTGAGGGCAGAGGTGCTGGGTAAATGGGACTCGAGGGATAGTATGTAGGCAGCAGAATTTTGGACAAATTGGAGTTTATATAAGGTGAACCTCCAGAGTTTGGAGAAAGAGGCTGGAGGTGATAATGGCAAGAAGGTTTCAATGGTGGTGGGGTGAAGTAAGATCAGAGATGAGTGATGTTACAGAGGTGGAAATAGTTGATCATTATGATAAGTAAGATGAGGTTTGAAGCTCAGCTGAAGGTCAAATAGGATAGCACACCATCATGTTCAGGCTGAGCAAGCAAATGGGAAGCGGGATGAATTGGGAATTGGTGGGCAGAATTTCTGGCAGAAGTCGAACAGGATGCCTCTGTTCTTGCCATGTTAGGTTGTAGAAAGTTCTGGCAAACATCCTTGACAACATCTGGCAAACAGACATCACAACAGAACTCATGGATTTGAGCGTGCTGATAAACAGCTGGATGCTGTCAACATATACATGGCAGCTGATCTCTTGCTTTTAGAAAATACCCAAACACAAATATGAGCATAATTAATTTGGATGCAGTGTTAACTCTTGATATTTTTGTCCCCTTCCCCATGATATTTATCAGTTTTCAGCAATTAGGTAGGTGACCTGTTGCCACACCTCTACCAATGCTGGGCTAAAGCCAGTTATTTTTTTTTTATGTATAAAGCCAGTTATTGTGAGGCATCTCCCTTCAGTTTTCCCTCCCTGTGGAAAAGCACCTGGTCTCCAGTTTGCACTTTTGCACAGTGAGACAAGATATCCATTGCCCAATCCAAGATGCTTTTTCTTTATAAGATATGTCTTCTCTCTTCTCTTCCGTGCTTAACGGCATTTCTTCCACTGCTTTTATATCCAACAGATCATACACTAGGTTGTTTCTGTAACACAGAAACATAGAAGATAGGAGCAGGAGTAGGCCATTCGGCCCCTCGAGCCTGCTCCGCCATTCAATGAGATCATGGCTGATCATCCAAATTCAGTACCCTGTCCCTGCTTTCTCCCCATATCCCTTGATCCCTTTAGCCTTAAGAAATATATCCAACTCCTTCTTGAATATATTTAATGAATTGGCCTCAACTGCCTTCTGTGGTAGAGAATTCCACAGGTTCACCACTCTCTGGGTGAAGAAATTCCTCCTCATATCTGTCCTAAATGGCTTACCCCTTATCCTTAGCCTGTGAGCTCTGGTCTGGACTCGCCCGCCATCGGGAACATCCTTCCTGCATCTAATCTGTCTAGTCCTGTTAAAATGTTATAAGTTTCAATGAGATCCCCTCTCATTCTTCTAAACTCTAGCGAATATAAGCCTAATCGACCCAATCTCTCTTCATACGTCATTCCTGTCATCCCAGGTATCAGTCTGGTGAATCTTCGCTGCACTCCCTCCATGGCAAGAACATCCTTCCTCAGATAAGGCGACCAAACCTGCACACAATACTCGGTGTGGTCTCACGAAGGCCCTGTACAACTGCAGCAAGACATCCTTGCTCCTGTACTCGAATCCTCTCACTATGAAGGCCAACATACCATTTGCCTTCTTAAGCACCTGCATGTTTACCTTCAGCAACTGGTGCACAATGATACCCAGGTCTCGTTACACTTTCCCTTTTTCCAATCTATTGCTGTTCAGATAATAATCTGCCTTAATAACAACAGAAAATGCTGGAAAAACTCAGCAGGCCAGGCAACATCCGTGGAGAGAAATTAGAGTCAACATTTCAGGTCAAAACCCTTTGTCAAGACTAAAGAGGCACAGGGAATGAAATAGATTAAGAGGCCAGGCTGATTTTGCCACCAAAGTGGATAACCTCGCATTTATCCACATTATACTGCATCTGCCATGCATCTGCCCAATCACCCAACCTGTCCAAATCATACTGGAGTTTCTCTGCATCCTCCTCACAGCACACACACCCACCCAGCTTTGTGTCATCTGTAAACTTGGAGATATTACATCTAGTTCCCTCATCTAGATCACTAATATATATTGTGAATAACTGGGGTCCTAGCACCGATCCTACGGTACCCCACTTGTCACTGCCTGCCACTCGGAAAAAGACCCATTTATTCAAACTCTTTGCTTCCTGTCTGCCAACCAGTTCTCTATCCCAGTCAGTACCTTACCCCCAATCCCATGTGCTTTAACTTTGCACGCTAATCTCTTATGCGGGACCTTATCGAAAGCCTTCTGAAAGTCCAAATACACCACATCCACTGGCTCTCTCTTATCTATTCTACCAGTCACATCCTCAAAAAATTCCAGTAGATTAGTCAAGCATGGTTTACTTTTTGTAAATCCATGTTGACTTTGTCCGATCCTGTCGCTGTTTTCTAAGTGTCCTGCTATTACATCTGTTATGTATTGTGTGTTCTATTGTGTGTTCTCCTCCCACCTGTGGTGGCACTGTCACAGGAGATAAATGGTTGGGTGTTCTCTGTTAAGTTTAGCTCTCTTTGTTCGGAACTTTCCAGAACTTCCATTCCTTCCAATAAAGCACTTCATGTTTGAATCTCTGAGTTCTGAGTCCTAAATTGTGTCTAGGTAGAAAGGTACCGACACAACAAGTGGCGACGAGGATGGGATGAATCTGCATACGTTACGGGTGCAGTGAGTAAACAGAAAATTTTATTTGAAACATGAGATGGCTACTATATTAGGAAACCGGTGATTTTGATGAAAATGTGGAGCAATGGAGCGCATATACGGAACGTTTTGACTATTTTGTATTGGCGAATGCGGTGGCAAATGAAAATGTCGTGCCTACCTTTTTGAGTGTAATCGGGCCGAAGACATTCAATTTACTTCGCAGCTTCGCGCTGCTGACAATTGTGACACACAAGGGGCTATACAGGTACTGCCGCCTTCCGTTTGGAATTACGTCGGCCCCTGCTCTATTCCAAAGGGCAATGGATCAGATTTTGAGTGGACTGCCAGGAGTCCAGTGCTACCTGGACGACATCCTTGTCACTGGGACAAATGAGGAGGATCATCTTCTGAACTTGGATGCGACACTACAACGACTGAAAGAGTACGGACTCAGAGTTCGTAAAGACAAATGTGAATTCTTTCAGTCTTCAGTTGAGTACCTGGGGCATGTGTTTGATGCTACTGGCCTGCATAAGGTGCCGTCAAAGGTCAAGGCGATCGTGGAGGCCCCAGCACCCCAGAATGTGAGCCAGTTACGTTCATTTCTGGGGCTACTTAACTACTATGGGAAGTTTATTCCAGACTTAGCAACATTGCTGAAGCCGTTACATCAGTTGCTATGTCAAGGCAAAACATGGAAATGGACTGAACTGTGCAACGAAGCTTTCGCCCAAGCAAAGAAAGCATTGCTGAAATCGGAGGTCCTGACACACTTCGACCCAAAGCTACCCGTGCAGCTAGCATGTGATGCGTCACCATATGGTGTGGGAGCAGTCATATCCCACATCATGCCTTCTGGTGAAGAGAAACCTATCGCCTTCGCATCACGCACCTTGAACAAGGCCGAGAGTAACTATGCACAGATTGAGCGCGAGGCCTTGGGAATCGTTTTTGGAATTCGAAAATTTCATCAGTACCTGTTTGGGAGAAGGTTCACACTCCTGACGGACCACCGTCCATTGACTTCAATCTTCGGGCCCCACACCGGAATTCCGTCTCTCGCTGCAATCAGGATGCAAAGGTGGGCTTTACTGTTGTCAGGACACACATACAACATCATATATCGCAAATCAGACTTGCACGGCAACGCAGACGGTCTCTTGAGGCTACCCTTGCCTGTTACTCCCCCAGAGCCTCGTCAGATAGACATCTTCTACTTTAGACAAGTGGAGGGTGCACCTGTCACTGCAGTTCAGGTGCGAAGGTACACCCGCAACGATCCAGTCCTGTCTGAGGTAATGGACGATGTCATTCGAGGGAGAGCTATAGGAGATTCTCCTAGTTTGAAACCTTACGTTTCAAAAAGAAATGAGCTCTCCGTCCAGGCAGGTTGTCTTCTTTGGGGACGCCGTGTCATCATTCCGCCACCTCTGAGGGAACCTATACTGCAACAACTTCATACAGGCCACAGTGGGATGGTTCGGATGAAGGAAATGGCAACAAGCTACTTCTGGTGGCCAGGTCTCGATTGGAATATTGAGGAGAAAGCCAAAACATGTTCCCCATGTCAAAGGGTCCGGAATGTTCCACAGCTGGCAACCCTACACCCCTGGGATTGGCCTGCAGAAGTGTGGCAGCGAGTACATGTGGACTTCGCCGGTCCTTTCGAAGAGAAGATGTTTATGGTGGTTGTGGACGCTCGTAGCAAGTGGCCGGAGGTCGCTGTGATGAGGTCTACCACGGCAGAGAAAACAATTGAGAAACTTGGTGAGATGTTCAGCCGTTATGGCTCACCGGAACAACTCGTAAGTGACAACGGTCCACAATTTGTATCACAGGAGTTTGCAACCTTCCTGCATGTCAATGGTGTCCAACACATCAGGTCTGCGCCCTATCATCCCTCTACTAACGGCCAGGCAGAAAGGTTTGTGCAAACTTTGAAGCACGCCTTGAAGGCATCGCAAGGTCAGGGCTCAATCCACCAACGTCTGAACAGCTTCCTGTTGCCCTACAGGAACGAGCCGCATGCCACAACCAAAACTTCCCCCGCTTCGCTCATGATGAAGAGGCAGTTACGGACAAGTTTTGACTTACTCAAACCTCCAAGGGCAGAACAGGTTGTCCATTGTCAACAACAAGCTCAAGTTGAAAAGAGAGAGAAAAGAGCCAAGGAGAGACGGTTTCACCCTGGAGAGCACGTCCTAGCTGGAAACTACAACACTGGACCGAAATGGGTTCCTGCTACGGTGATCGCGCAGACGGGCCCTGTGTCTTACACGGTTGAGACTGCTGAGGACGTCATCTGGAGAAGACACACAGATCAACTGTTGCTAGGAGCAGAGACAGCCACAGAGGCTCCAACGGCTGGTTGGCCTGAACTGTTTCCGGATGATACCGCTGTGGTAAACCACTGTTTGTATTCCTGTTTGTCCTGTTTGTATTCCACTGTGTACATGCCTGGACATGCCTCGGCTGACTCCTCCCACAGGTCCTAGTATAAAGGTGACTGCTCCCCAGCCCTTAGTATCATGGACCGGTCGACCACGCGAGGCAGACCTCCATTCTGTTGTTAATAAAAGCCTTTGGTTACTCTTCTAACTCTCAGTCTTTTATGAGTAATTGATAGCGCATCAATTTTATTAACAACATTTTTATAATGGAGAAGATCCTCACACCAGCATGCCTGGACTTAGATCATCGGGAGGCGGACTCATCCACCAAGTTTACTCACTGGCTTAAGTGTTTCGAAAAATTCCTGACCGCCTCCGAAGCAATCAAATTGGATGAGGACAAACTGGATGTCCTGACCTCCAAAGTGAACCACCGAGTGTACTCGGTCATCCAAGACGCGACCTCGTACGCGGACGCTATCAAGCTCCTCAAGGACCAGTACACGCGCCCAGTGAACGAAGTGTACGCCAGGCACCTCCTGGGGAGTCGTAAACAACAACCTGGGGAATCGACCGTGGAATACCTTCAGGCACTGTCTGTGCTTGGCCGGGCCTGTGGTTGTAAGGATGTAAAGGCCGCCGTGTACACAGAGGAACTTATCCGGGACGCTTTTGTAGCGGGCCACAGATCCAATTACACCCGACAGCGACTGTTGGAGCAGAGTAACCTCGACCTCAACAAGGCCTCTGAACTCGCACTATCGTTGGATGCAGCCTACCAGGGCATGGATGCCTACTCCTCTGCACCGTGGACGCCGCGGGGAATGACAGCCTGGGACACGGTAGGACCGCCTCATAGCGCCGTGCCACCCCAGCCACACCCCAACAACGGCCCAACTACCGCAGCAGTGCCCCAAGGCCAGAAATGCTACTTCTGTGGCCAGGCAAAACACCCCAGAGCGCGCTGCCCGGCGAAAAACGCGATCTGCTCGGGCTGCGGGAAGAAGGGACACTACGCTAGCGTCTGCAGGGCCAAAGCCACCCCGAACCCCAGCAGCGCCGCGTGTGGGCCATGCGGGCCGCCATCTTGGACCTCCCCGGCCATGTGCGAATCACCGGTACAGCAGCCATTTTGGACGCCTCCAGCCACATGGGGATCATGGACGCCGCCATCTTGGACGACAGCCGGGACGCAGCAGGCCCCCGACACCGCCTCATCTGATACCCGCAGCGACACACCGACCCCTACGCTGGCATCCGTTACACTGGACCAAGCGAGACCGCACCAACTGGCCAGTTCCACAATGGACATTAAGGTAAATGGTCACGATACAATCTGCCTTTTTGACTCTGGGAGCACGGAGAGCTTCATCCACCCCGACACGGTGCGGCGTTGCTCTCTCCCAGTCCTGCCTGCGCAACAGCGGATTTCTATGGCCTCCGAGTCCCAGTCGGCGGACATCGGCGGCTACTGCGTGGTGACACTCGTAGTAGACGGGACCGTGTACGATCATTTTAAACTTCTGGTCCTGCCTGACCTCTGCGCTGCCGTCCTGCTGGGGTTAGATTTTCAGTGCCACCTTAAAAGTGTTACGATGGCGTACGGTGGACCCCTACCCCCACTCAGTCCGCAGCCAGCAGCTTCCAAACTGCCCGCCGCGCACCAGGTGCAACCTCTCCACACTCAGAGTCACCCCCCCCCAACTGTTTGCTAACCTCACCCCCGACTGTAAGCCCATCGCCACAAAGAGCAGGCGATACAGTGCCGGGGACAGGGTTTTCATTAAAACCGAAGTGGAGCGGCTCCTGAAAGAAGGGATTATTGAGGGCAGCACCAGCCCCTGGCGAGCCCAGGTTGTGGTCGTTAAGACCGGCGAGAAGCAGCGCCTGGTCATCGACTACAGCCAGACAATAAATCGCTACACCCTGCTGGACGCCTACCCACTCCCCCGTATAGCTGATATGGTCAACCAGATCGCGCAGTACCGCGTCTTCTCGACCATTGACCTGAAATCAGCGTACCACCAGCTCCCCATCCGCCCTGAGGACCGCCAGTACACTGCCTTTGAGGCAAACGGCCGCCTCTATCACTTCCTTAGGGTTCCCTTTGGCGTCACCAACGGGGTCTCCGTCTTCCAAAGGGAGATGGACCGGATGGTAGATCAAAATGCGTTGCAGGCCACTTTCCCATATCTGGACAATGTGACCATCTGCGGCCGTGACTTGCAGGACCATGACGCAAACCTCGAAAAATTCCTCCGCACCGCCCAACTCCTAAACCTGACATATAACAAGGAGAAGTGCATATTCCGCACAAACCGCCTCGCCATCCTTGGCTGTGTTGTGGAACACGGAGTCATCGGCCCCGACCCCGACCGGATGCGTCCCCTTATGGAACTTCCACTGCCCCACTGCCTCAAGGCCCTGAAGAGGTGCCTAGGGTTTTTCTCCTATTATGCCCAGTGGGTCCCCTACTATGCGGACAAGGCCCGTCCGCTGATCAAGTCCACCTCTTTTCCCTTGACGGCAGAGGCCCGCTTAGCCTTCCACCGTATCAAGGAGGACATTGCCAAAGCCACCATGCACGCAGTGGACGAATCCATCCCCTTCCAGGTGGAAAGCGATGCGTCCGACTTTGCCCTGGCCGCTACCCTCAATCAGGCGGGGAGACCCGTGGCCTTCTTTTCACGAACCCTCCAAGGCCCGGAGACCAGACACTCCGCTGTTGAGAAGGAGGCCCAGGCGATTGTGGAGGCTGTGCGTCATTGGAGGCACTACCTGGCCGGAAAACGATTTACCCTGCTCACTGACCAGCGTTCAGTTGCTTTTATGTTTAACAACAAGCAGAGGGGCAAAATCAAAAATGACAAGATCTTGAGGTGGAGAATCGAACTTTCCACCTACAACTACGAGATCTTGTACCGGCCCGGGAAGCTAAATGAACCCCCGGATGCGCTATCGCGTGGCACCTGCGCCAGCGCGCAGATCGATAGACTGCGGGCCCTCCACAATGACCTCTGCCACCCGGGGGTCACCAGGTTCTTCCACTTCATCAAGGCCCGCAACCTGCCTTACTCTATTGAGGAGGTCAGGACCATGACCAGGAACTGCCAAGTCTGCGCTGAGTGCAAACCGCACTTTTATAGACCAGACAGGGCCCACCTGATAAAAGCCACTCGCCCCTTCGAGCGCCTGAGCGTCGATTTTAAAGGGCCTCTCCCCTCCTCCGACCGCAATGTGTACTTCCTCAATATTATTGATGAGTACTCCCGTTTCCCGTTCGCCTTCCCCTGCCCGGACATGA
Source organism: Somniosus microcephalus (assembly GCF_052327205.1). Classification (NCBI taxonomy): domain Eukaryota; kingdom Metazoa; phylum Chordata; class Chondrichthyes; order Squaliformes; family Somniosidae; genus Somniosus; species Somniosus microcephalus. The sequence goes on along the minus strand of NC_140987.1, from coordinate 125,787,250 downwards.
CCAGTGCCACGGTCATTAAATGTCTGAACAACCTCTTCACCCTGTTCGGCTTCCCCAGCTATATCCATAGCGACCGGGGCTCATCGTTTATGAGCGACGAACTCCGTCAGTACCTGCTAACTAGGGGTATTGCCACAAGCAGGACCACCAGTTACAACCCCCGGGGGAACGGACAGGTGGAAAGAGAAAATGCGACAGTTTGGAAGGCCGTCCTGCTAGCCTTAAAGTCTAGGGGCCTTCCAACCTCCCGCTGGCAGGATGTGCTCCCCGATGCGCTCCACTCTATTCGGTCACTGCTCTGCACTGCCACTAACGCCACCCCTCATGAGAAAATGTTTGTCTTCCCAAGGAAGTCCACATCGGGGACATCGCTACCGCCATGGCTGACGTCCCCAGGGCCGGTCCTACTGAGAAGACACGTGAGGACCCATAAAACGGACCCCCTGGTCGAGAGGGTCGACCTCCTCCACGCCAACCCCCAGTATGCTTACATCGCATACCCGGACGGGCGGGAGGACACAGTCTCCATAAGAGACCTTGCACCCTCGGGGGCCGCAGTAACCCACTACCCACTACCACCCCCCCCCACGATCCGATATCCAGCCCCAGCAGACGGCAGGCCTGGGCCCCGCGACCCGCTCGACATCTACGAGGACGACACGCCTGTGCCACAGCCTACGCTGGACTCGACGCCGGAAACTTCACTACCCCTGCCGTCGCCACGCAGATCACAGCGGCAGACAAGACCTCCGGAGAGACTCCAATACACTAACTTTTAATACACTTCACCCCGCCGGACTCAATTTTAAACAAGGGGTGAATGTGGTAAACCACTGTTTGTATTCCTGTTTGTCCTGTTTGTATTCCACTGTGTACATGCCTGGACATGCCTCGGCTGACTCCTCCCACAGGTCCTAGTATAAAGGTGACTGCTCCCCAGCCCTTAGTATCATGGACCGGTCGACCACGCGAGGCAGACCTCCATTCTGTTGTTAATAAAAGCCTTTGGTTACTCTTCTAACTCTCAGTCTTTTATGAGTAATTGATAGCGCATCAACCGCAAACCAGCATCCTTTGCCACAGTGCTCTTCTCCAACACAGGAAGTCAAAGAGACTGTTCCACCTGTGCAAACTCCTGACTTTCGACTGACACAGGCACCTTTTCCATCCAGGCCTGTGTCAATGCCTACTGCTGTGGAAGCCAGCGATGACCGCCGGTATCCTGTCAGAGAGCGGCGGCCTCCAAGACGCTTGGATCTGTAGGCTTAGTGACTTACCCACAAGACTGGGGCAGAATAAACCCCAGGGTAAAGTCAGGGGTTGAGGCAGTCTACCTCTACCCTAGGTTCGTTGAGTGCATTGAAAGTAACTTACCTGTTGAGGAATACTGTGGACCTTCCATTTAAGAGGGGCGGAAATGTTATGTATTGTGTGTTCTCCTCCCACCTGTGGTGGCGCTGTCACAGGAGATAAATGGTTGGGTGTTCTCTGTTAAGTTTAGCTCTCTTTGTTCGGAACTTTCCAGCACTTTGGTGATAGTGACCATAATATGGTAAGATTTAAGGTGGCCATGGAAAAGGACAGGGATGGGCCGGAAATAAAGGTTCTAAATTGGGGGAAGGCCGATTTTAATAGGATAAGGCAGGATCTGGCCAAAATGGACTGGGATCAGCTACTTGTAGGAAAATCCGCATCGGAGCAATGGGAGGCTTTCAGAAGGGAGATTGAGAACATACAATGGCAACATGTTCCCGTAAAGGTCAAGGGTGGTTCCAAAAACCACAGGGAACCTTGGATGTCAGGGGATATACGGGAATGGATTAGGAAAAAAAGGAGGGCTTTTGGTAGATACAAAAGGCTAAAGACGGAGGAAGCCCTAGAGGAGTACAAAAAGTGCAGGGGGATACTTAAAAAAGAAATTAGGAGATCAAGGAGGGGCCATGAAATAACACTGGCAAGCAAAATAAAGGAAAATCCGAAGATGTTTTATAAGTATATTAAGGGTAAGAGGATAACTAGGGAAAAAATAGGGCCCATTAGGGACAAAAGTGGCAATCTGTGTGTGGAGCCGGAAGATGTAGGAGGGGTTCTGAATGAATTTTTTGCGTCTGTTTTCACTATGGAGAAGGACGATGTAGACATAGAAATAGGGCGGGGGGACTGTGATATGCTCGAACATATTAACATCGAGCGGGGGGAGGTATTGGCGGTTTTAGCTGGCCTAAAAATGGATAAATCCCCAGGCCCGGATGAAATGTATCCCAGGCTGCTGTGTGAGGCAAAGGAGGAGATTGCGGGGGCTCTAACACATATATTCAGGACCTCTCTGGCCACAGGGGATGTGCCAGAGGACTGGAGAACCGCTAATGTAGTACCATTATTCAAGAAGGGTAGTAGGGAAAAACCGGGGAACTACAGGCCAGTGAGCCTAACATCAGTGGTAGGAAAATTATTGGAAAAAATCCTGAGGGACAAAATGTGTCTCCACTTGGAGAGGCAAGGATTAATCAGGGATAGTCAACATGGCTTTGTCAAGGGAAGATCATGTCTGACTAATTTGATTGAATTTTTTGAGGGGGTGACTAGGTGTGTGGATGAGGGTAACGCAGTGGATGTGGTATACATGGATTTCAGTAAGGCCTTCGATAAAGTCCCGCACAGGAGACTGGTCAAGAAGGTAAGAGCCCATGGAATCCAGGGTGCCTTGGCACATTGGATACAAAACTGGCTTAGTGGCAGAAGGCAGAGGGTGATGGTCGAAGGTTGTTTTTGTGACTGGAAGCCTGTGGCCAGTGGGGTACCACAGGGATCAGTGCTGGGTCCCTTGCTGTTTGTGGTCTACATTAATGACTTGGATATGAATGTAAAAGGTATGATCAGTAAGTTCGCGGATGATACAAAAATTGGTAGGGTGGTAAATAGCGAGGAGGGTAGCCTCAGGCTGCAGGACGATATAGATGGGTTGGTCAGATGGGCGGAACAGTGGCAAATGGAATTTAACCCGGAAAAGTGCGAGGTGATGCACTTTGGGGGGACTAACAAGGCAAAGGAATACACAATGAATGGAAAGACCCTAGGCAAGACGGAGGGTCAGAGGGATCTGGGTGTGCAAGTACACAGATCCCTGAAGGCGGCGGAACAGGTGGATAAGGTGGTAAAAAAGGCATATGGGATACTTGCCTTCATTAGCCGAGGCATTGAATATAAGAGCAAGGAGGTTATGATGGAGCTGTATAAAACACTGGTTAGGCCACAGCTGGAATATTGTGTGCAGTTCTGGTCGCCACACTACAGGAAGGATGTGATCGCGTTAGAGAGGGTGCAGAGGAGGTTCACCAGGATGTTACCAGGGCTGGAGCGCTTCAGCTATGAAGAGAGACTGGGCAGGTTGGGTTTGTTTTCCTTGGAGCTGAGGAGGCTGAGGGGGGACATGATTGAGGTGTACAAAATTATGAGGGGCATAGATAGGATGGATGCTGAGGAGCTTTTTCCCTTAGTAGAGGGGTCGATAACTAGGGGGCATAGATTCAAGGTAAAGGGCGGGAGGTTTAGAGGGGATTTGAGAAAGAACTTTTTCACCCAGAGGGTGGTTGGAGTCTGGAACTCACTGCCTGAAAGGGTTGTGGAGGCAGAAACCCTCACAACATTTAAGAAGCATTTGGATGTGCACTTGAAATGCCATAGCATACAAGGCTACGGGCCAAATGCTGGAATATGGGATTAGATTAGACAGGGCTTGATGGCCGGCGCGGACACGATGGGCCGAAGGGCCTCTATCCGTGCTGTATTACTCTATGACTCTATGACTCTAACTTCCTTTCCTTCCAATAAAGCACTTCATGTTTGAATCTCTGAGTTCTGAGTCCTAAATTGTGTCTAGGTAGAAAGGTACCGACACAACAACATCTTTTATAATGGACTCTAGTATTTTCCCCACTACTGATATCAGGCTTACCGGTCTATAATTCCCTATTTTCTCTCTACCACCTTTTTCAAATAGTGGGGAAAGCAGTGAGTGAGGAGGACATAAAAAACCTGCTAAAGGACATAGGCTAAGTGAGTGGGCAGAGATTTGGCAGATGGAATATAATATTGGAAAGTGTGAGGTTATGCACTTTGGCAGAAAAAATCAAAGAGCAAGTTATTATCTAAATGGAGAGAAACTGCAAAGTGCTACAGTACAAAGGGATCTGGGGGTCCTGGTGCATGAAACACAAAAAGTTAGTATGCAGGTGCAGCAGGTGATCAGGAAGGCCAATGGAATCTTGGCTTTTATTGCAAGGGGGATGGAGTATAAAAGCAGGGAAGTCTTGCTGCAGTTATACAGGGTACTGGCGAGGCCACACCTGGAATACTGCGTGCAGTTTTGGTTTCCATATTTAAGAAAAGATATACTTGCTCTCGAGGCGGTTCAGAGAAGGTTCACTCGGTTGATTCCGGAGATGAGGGGGTTAACGTATGAGGAAAGGTTGAGTAGGTTGGGCCTCTACTCATTGGAGTTCAGAAGAATGAGAGGCGATCTTATCGAAACATATAAGATTGTGAGGGGGCTTGATCGGGTGGATGCGGTGAGGATGTTTCCACTGATGGGTGAGACTAGAACTAGGGGGCATAATCTTAGAATAAGGGGCTGCCCTTTCAAAACTGAGATGAGAAACTTCTTCACTCAGAGGGTAGTGAATCTATGGAATTTGCTACCCCAGAGAGCTGTGGCAGCGGCAACGTTAAATAGATTTAAAACGGAGGTAGACAGTTTCCTAGCAGATAAGGGAATTAGGGGTTATGGGGAGAGGGCAGGGAAGTGGACGTGAGTCTAGGTTCAGATTGGCCATGATCCTATTGAGTGGCGGAGCAGGCCCGAGGGGCCGTATGGCCTACTCCTGCTCCTACTTCTTATGTTACATTAGCTACCCTCCAATCCATGGGAACTGTTCCAGAGTCTATAGAATTTTGGAAGATGACCAGCAATGCATCTACTATTTCTAAGGCCACTTCCTTAAGTACCCTAGGATGTAGATTATCAGACCCTGGGGATTTATCGGCCTTCAATCCCGTCAATTTCCCTAACACCATTTCCCTACAAATACGGATTTCATTCAGTTCCTCCCTCTTATTAGACTCTTATGTTCCCCGACATCTCTGGAAAGTTATTTGTGTCCTCCTTTGTGAAGACAGAACCAAAGTATGTATTTAATTGGTCAGCCATTTCTTTGTTCCCCATTATTAATTCCCCTGATTCTGACTGCAAGGGACCTATGCTTGACTTCACCAATCTTTTTCTCTTCACATATCTATAGAAGCTTTTAGTCAGTTTTTATGTTCCCTGAAAGCTTACTCTCATATTCTATTTTCCCCCTCTTAATTAATCTCTTTGTGCTCCTTTGCTCAATCCTAAACTGCTCCCAATCCTCAGGGTTGCTGCTTTTTCTGGCCAATTTATATGTCCTCTCCTTGGATCTTATGCTATCCCTAATTTCCCTTGTTAGCCACGGTTGAGTCACCTTTTTTATTTTATTTTTATGCCAAACTGGGATGAACAAATTCTGTAGTTCATCCATGCGATCTTTAAATGTTTGCCATTGCCTATCCACCGTCAACCCTTTAAGTAACGTTCCCCAATCCATCCTAGCCAACTCGTGCCTCATACCATCGTAGTTTCCTTTATTTAAATTCAGGACCCTAGTCTCTGAGTCAACTACTTCACACTCCATCTTAATGAAGAATTCTATCATATTATGATTGCTCCTTCCCAAGGGGCCTCGCACAACAAGATTGTAATTAATCCTTTCTCATTACATAATACCCAGTCTAAGATGGCCTGATCTCTAGTTGGTTCCTCAACATATTGGTCCAGGAAACCATCCCGTATACACTCTAGGAATTCCTCCTCCATGGCATTGTTACTAATTTGATTAGCACAATCTATATGTAGATTAAAGTCACCCATGATAACTACTGTGCCCTTATTGCACGCGTCTCTAATTTCCCGTTTAATGCCATCCCCAACCTCAGCATTACTGTTTGGGGATCTGTATACAACTCCCACTAACATTTTCTGCCCTCGGTATTTCTCAACTCTACCCATACAGATTCCACATCATCAGAGCTAATATCCTTCCTTACTATTGTGTTAATCTCCTCTTTAACCAGCAATGCTACCCCACCTCCTTTTCCTTTTTGCCTGTCCTTCCTGAATATTGAATACCCCTGGATGTTGAATTCCCAGCCTTGCTTCCCTTTCCTCTGTCTCCCTGCACAGGTTCCCAACCCCCTGCCATTTTAGTTTAAACCCTCCCCAACAGCACTAGCAAACACTCCCCCTAGGACATCGGTCCCGGTCCTGACCAGGTGCAAACCGTCCAGTTTGTACTGGTCCCACCTGCCCCAGAACTGGTTCCAATGTCCCAGGAATTTGAATACCTCCCCCTTGCACCATTCCTCTAGCCACGTATTCATCTGAAATATCCTTCTATTTCTACTCTGACTAGCACGTGGCACTGGTAGCAATCCTGAGATTACTACCTTTGAGGTCCTATTTTATAATTTACCTCCTAACTCCCTATATTCAGCTTTTAGGACCTCATCCCGTTTTTTACCTATATCGTTGGTACCTATGTGCACCACGACAACTGGCTGTTCAGCCTCCCCCTCCAGAGTGCCCTGCAGCCGCTCCGAGACATCCTTGACCCTTGCACCAGGGAGGCAACATACCATCCTGGAGTCTCGTTTGCAGCCGCAGAAACGCCTATCTATTCCCGTTACAATAGAATCCCCTATCACTATAGCTCTCCCGCTCTTTTTCCTCCCGTCCTGTGCAGCAGAACCACCCATGGTGCCAGGAAGTTGGCTGCTGCTGCCTTCCCCCGATAAGCCATCTCCCCCAACAATATCCAAATGTTTGAGAGGGGGATGGCCACAGGGGACCCCTGCACTACCTGCCTGTTCCTACTACTCTGCCTGGCGGCCACCCATTCCCTTCCTGCCTGTGTAGGCATTACCTGCGGTGTGACCAACTCCCTAAACTTGCTATCCACGACGTCCTCAGCATCGCGAATGCTCCAGTATGTATCCATTCGCAGCTCCAGCACCGCAATGCGGTCTGCCAGTAGCTGCAGCTGGATACACTTCCAGCACACATGGTCGTCAGGGACACATAGTGCAGGAGGAGCATGCCACAGGGCCGAGCTGTGCTGCCATGACTTACCCTTTAATTAATTCAAATTAAATTAAATCAAATCAATACCACTAATTACACTACAATTAAATGATATACTCAAGGGCCCTTGTTTACTAGCACTCCCTGCTACAGAACAGAGACCTTAGAAACTATAACCACAAAAATTAAGACCTTCTAAACTTTATAAACTATTAACCTTAACTGTCAAACTATAGAGTAGTATAAATACTGACCTGGCCATACTCACCCAATCAGTTGCTTCCTCTTGCCCGCATCACTTTTTGAATCGTGATGTGGCTCTGGAACGCCGCCGCCGGCCTGCGAGATTGGTAAGCCTCTGAAAAAAGCCTGCGAAAGTGAGTTTAAATACTCACTGTAATGCCGCTCTCCTGCTGCTCCCGACACCAGCCTCTGAAAACACCCATTTTTATATGGACAGGTTGTTAGCCTAACCAGGATGTCTGATATGTACTCAATGTAAATTCATCACCTACTTGGGCTTCTGAAAATGAAAATGGACATAACAGTTGCATTTCAATTTGCATTTTAGCAAAATTCACAGAATTATATCAATAAGCCAACAGACAAAACAACAGATAACTGCACAGCCTCGATTTAGTGTTCCACAAGAGTTTCTGCTTAATAGAAAAATCAAGTATCTATTCAGATTTCTATAATGGCCCAGAAATTCGGGTCTCCACGGGTGAGTACACACGGGGTACTCGCACGTAAGCCCAATGGAAGTGCCGGTTTCCTGCATGCACTGCACATACGCGGGAAACCGGCACTTCCGTTCCCCTGAAAGAAGGGATTGAAAGGTCGAACGCGTGCTTTTTACAAGGTAAGTGGTGAATTAATTCAAATTAAAACATTTTTTCCACAGGTTTATTATTTTTAAATACTTTAAAGAAAGGTAAGTTTATTTTTAGCCCCGTTAGAAAATAAAATTATTTTTTTCAAAAATTTAAATTATTGTTTATTATAGTTATTTCATGTAATTTATAGTTTATTTAAAAATGTGATTTTTTCAAAAATTTATTTGAAGATTTAGTGATGTTTTGGGGCTTATAGTATTTATAAGTTTGACAGCCCTTCCTGTCAAACTTATGAATGAAGCATTCCCTGCTACCATTGGCTCTCCATGGCCCACATGATCCCAGGGGACGCATCGAACTAACTGCGCCCCGGGATACGCAAGCACTGCGCGCCGGCAGTTGGAGGAGGCCAATTCCACGTGGGCTCACAGCACAATGGCCGGCACGCTAGGTAAGTGCAGGTCGGGGGCTTGCACCCGCGGGAAGCCCCCGACCCGAATTTCTGGGCCAATAATTTGTTTTGAAGTTTGAAATATGTCTACACTATTTACACAATCAAAATCGGAATGTTAACTACAATGCTAAAGAAGTGGGCTCTCACTTGCAGTTCCCAAATTCAAATTCCAATCTTGAGACTTGGGTGTTGAGTTTCATTGATCTCTACAAGTTACATGGAGGAGGATAAACAAGCCCAGGTGGCCTTTCTACTACCACTTGAGCTTCTACAGTTTGGTCAAGTAGAATATTGACATAGTTCATGGAGCTGGACTATTCTATCTCCCAAGATTTAAAATAAAATTAATAACCACGAGTGACCTGAAGAAGTTCTTTTTAATTTTAATAGTTGGGATGGAAATTCTATGATGCTGATGACTACCATCCTAAAGAAAACAAAGAAAAAATGGTTAAAGGAGTACCACTAAATGATGAGGTATATTCATTTTAACTACTCTTATCCAGCACTATTTTGCACTTTGTTAGAAGTACTGCAGTAAGCATAGTTACATTTTTATCCTGACAAAATGAAGAAGTAGTTATTTCCTTTATCTTGTTAAAAAGTTTCCCAAGAAGTTGCACTGACAAGTGTCTCTGCCCTTTTTGATGGAATTTTAGTTTTGCTGCAGTTCCTGCCTCTTTACCTGAATAATGTGTCTTTTTTTCCAGCTCTGAGCACTCCTGACTACACTTGTGTGAATTCCACACCATCCACCCTTATTCAGTGCTCTTAAGTGATATTTAAGTTTGTGGGATATTGTAAAGATTTTTTTAACGTAAGACTCTTACAGTAGGCTGATAGAGGAAACACTTTTATCCTTTCACTCTGGACTGGAGTCAATCGCAGGTTTAAGATTTGAAAGTAAGAGTGCAAACTCACTGCACAACTCAGTCTCATTATCAGTACATTTTAATTCCACATGCTGTCTTCTCAAATGAGCAAGAGCGATTTCCTCTCTGTACAGTAGTGAAATTTTAAATGCATTTATAAAAAACACATTATAATGTTGTTCCACATAGGGCACAGATAGGTCTCGATCTTGACTGGGGCGTGTTTTGTGGTGGGGGGGGGAGGAGGAATTGCACGCTGTGCAGTTTTAACGTCACAGCGTGCGTCTTTTTCTTTTCGACAGGTTCCCCACTCGGAAGCCAGCCTGATTAACAGGCTAGGTTCCCTGTTGGGCAGGGAACGCTCCAGAGGAGGTTGCAGGCCAGGAGCAGGTTGGGAGCCTGCAGCTGGGTTAGCGGTAGTGTGGGGGATCCGGATCTTTTGGGGGGGGGGGGGGGCGGCGGTGGCGGTGTGGTCTGATGGTGGGCAGGGAAGCAGGTAAGCTTGGTGGGCTAGGAGGAAGCACTCAAACTCCTGGCCCACAAACAGTACTGTAAAGGCATTTACCTCTTCCACAAAGCAGTCCTCACCTCCCTTTAGCTGCCAGGTTTCCTGAGGCCTGGGAAATCCAGCTAGCCAGGGTTAAACCAGGAAGACAGGTTAAATCTGAGGCATGTAGACTCATTCTAATATTTAAATCACTATTAGCACGGTGGCATAGTGGTTAGCACTGTTGCCTCACAGCTCCAGGGACCCGGGTTCGAATCCGGCCTCGGGTGACTGTCTGTGTGGAGTTTGCACATTCTCCCCGTGTTTGCGTGGGTTTCCTCCGGGTGCTCCGGTTTCCTCCTACAGTCCAAAGATGTGCAGGTTAGGTTGATTGGCTATGATAAAATTGACCCTTAGTGTTAGGGGGATTAAATACGTGGGGTTACGGGGATAGGGTGGGATATGTGTTGGTGTAGGGGTTACGGGGATCGGGGGTGGGATATGTGTCGGTGCAGGCTCGATGGGCCGAAATGGCCTCTATCTGCACTGTGAGGTTTCTGTGATTCTGTGAACCCGCCTCCTGAGAGTGGGTTGGTTGCCTGCAGCCCATCCTTCCTCCATTAAAAGCAGAAGTGGGTGGGTCTGGGTTGGGTTTAAGATTTTTTTAATTTTCACATCTCACCCGACCCAAACCTACCTGTTTTGGGGGGTTAAAATTCCCCCAAAAAATTCCCAACATCTGGTATAAACTTACAGTGGAAATCGTAAATCAAGGGAAACGTTGTGTTGGTTGGGTATTGTTGTGTTGAACCTTATTTAAAACAGCAGTTTTCAAACTCTTTTCTGCAGGGGGGTCCTCTCTGCTAGTATTGCTACATCCCTGGAGACCCCTGCCAGTTATTGACATTCCCAAGGAACCCTATCCTAACTGTGAAAGACATTGTTAGCTACCTAAAGGAAATATATAAGCAGTGGCAAACATTTTAAGAAATATTCCAAAATTCTCAACGCATATACATATTGAGAAATAAAAACTCCACGGGAAAAGTAACCAATCCGTGGCTAACCAAAGACGTTAAGGACAGTAAAAAAAAAAAAAATAACAACAGAGAATGCTGGAAAAACTCAGCAGGTCAGGCAACATCCGTGGAGAGAAATTTGAGTTGACATTTCGGGTTGAAACCCTTCTTCAAAACTGGAAAGAAAATAAAAAGATCGAAGGCAAAGCTGCGATCGAACAAAAGAAGAAAAGGAGACAATAAAAGGTATTAGAAGCCAGATGAGATGGTAATGGGCCCGTGGAGAAAGGAGGGGGCGGGGGGGGGAGGAAAAGGAGGACCCAAAACAAAGGGGTGGAAAAAATTAAGGACAGTATTCGATTAAAAGAAGAGGCTTATAATGTTGCAAAGAATAGTAGTTAGCCTGAGGATTGGGGGAGTTTTAGAAACCATCAAAGGATAACCAAAAAATTGATATAAAGGGAGAAAATAATATATGAGGGTAAACTAGCAAGAAATATAAAAACAGATTGTAAGAGCTTCTACAAGTATGTAAAATGGAAGAGAGTAGCAAAAATAAGCATTGGTCCCTTAGAGGCTGAGACAGGAGAAATTAGAGTACAAAAGTAGAGGAATTATGCTGAACGTTTATAAAGCGCTGGTTTGGCCACATCTGGAGTATTGCATCCAGTTCTGGTCACCATACTTTAGGAAGGATGTGAAGGCACTTGAGAGGGTGCAGAGGAGATTTACCAGAATGGTTCTGGGGATGGGGGATCTTAGCTACAAGGACAGATTGGAGAAGCTGGATTTGTTTTCATTAGAGCAAAGGAGGTTGAGGGGTGATTTGATAGAGGTGTACAAGATTATGACGGGTTTGGATATACCAGACCGGGGAAGACTGTTCCCACTAGTTAATGGTACAAGGACTAGGGGACACAGATTTAAGGTTTTGGGCAAGAGCCACGGGGAGATGTGAGGAAAACCTTTTTTTACGCAGCGAGTGGTGAGGACCTGAAATTCGCTGCCGACGGAAGTGGTGGAAGCGGACACACTCAATGTTTTCAAGGGGAGACTGGATAGGCACTTGAGGGAAATAAACTTGCAGGGTTACGGGGATAGAGCGGGGGAATGGGACTGACTGGATTGCTCTACTGAGAGCCGGTACGGACTCAATGGGCTGAATAGCCTCCTTTTGTGCTGTTATAACTCTATGACTAAATTATAATGGGGAATTTAAACAAATATTTTGTATCTGTCTTCACAGTAGAAGACACAAAAAGCATACCAAAAATAGTGGGGAACCAAGGGGCTAATGAGAGTGAGGAACTTAAAGTAATTAAGATCAGTAGAGAAAAAGTACTCGAGAAACTAACGGGACTAAAAGCCGACAAATCCCCTGGACCTGATGGCCTACATCCTGGAGTTCTAAAAGAGGTGGCTGTACGGATAGTGGATGCTTTGGTTGTGATCTTCCAAAATTCCCTAGATTCGGTCCCAGCGGATTGGAAGGTAGCAAATGTAACCCCGCTATTCTAGAAAGGAGGGAGAGCAAACAGGGAACTACAGGCCAGTTAGCCTGACATCAGTGGTCAGGAAATGCTAGAATCTGTTATTGGGGAAGTGGTATCAGAGCACTTAGAAAACCATAATATGATTAGAAAGAGCCAACCTGGTTTTATGAAAGGGAAATTGTGTTTAACAAATTTATTAGAGTTTTTTGAGGATGTAACTAGCAGGGCAGATAAAGAGAAACCAGTGGATGTAGTATATTTGGACCATTAAACAACTGACAGGAGAAGGAGGCTCCATGAACATCCCCAACCTCAATGATGGCGGAGCCCAGCACGCAAGTGCAAAAGACAAGGCTGAAGCGTTTGCAACAAACTTCAGCCAGAAGTGCCAAGTGGATGATCCATCTCGGCCTCCTCCTGAGGTCCCCACCATCACAGAAGCCAGTCTTCAGCCAATTCGATTCACTCCACGTGATATCAAGAAACGGCTGAGCACACTGGATACAGCAAAGACTATAGGCCCTGACGATATCCCGGCTGTCGTGCTGAAGACTTGTGCTCCAGAACTAGCCACGTCTCTAGCCAAGCTGTTCTAGTACAGCCACAACACTGGCATTTACCCGACAATGTGGAAAACTGCCCAGGTAGGTCCTGTCCACTAAAAGCAGGACAAATCCGATCCAGCCAATTACCGGCCCATCAGTCTACTCTCAATCATCAGCAAAGTGATGGAAGGTGTTGTCGACAGTGCTATCAAGCAGCACTTACTCACCAATAACCTGCTCACCAATGCTCAGTTTGCTTTCCGCCAGGACCATTCGGCTCCAGACCTCCAAACATGGACAAAAGAGTTGAATTCCAGAGGTGAGGTGAGAGTGACTGCCCTTGACATCAAGGCAGCATTTGAACAAGTGTGGCATCAAAGATTCCTCGTAAAATTTAAGTCAATGGGAATCAGGAAAAACTGTCCACTGGCTGGAGTCATACCTAGCACAAAGGAAGATGGTTATGGTGGTTGGAGGTCAATCATCACATCCCCAGGCCATGGCTGCAGGAGTTCCTTACGGCAATGTGCTGGGCCCAACCATCTTCAACTGCTTCATCAATTACTTTCCCTCCATCATAAGGTCAGAAATGGGGATGTTCACTGATGATTGCACAGTGTTCAGTTCCATTCGCAACTCAGATAATGAAGCAGTCTATGCCCGCATGAAATAAGACCTGGACGACATTCAGGCTTGGGCTGCTGAGTGGCAAGTAACATTTGCGCTACACAAGTGCCAGGCAATGACTATCTCCAACAAGAACATAAGAACATAAGAAATAGGAGCAGGAGTAGGCCAATTGGCCCCTCGAGCCTGCTCCGCCATTCAATAAGATCATGGCTGATCTGATCCTAACCGCCAATCCACTATGACAGGACTATCTCCTGAATCTAACAGCATTAGACACACGAAAACAGGAGCAGGATCAGGCTACACGGCCCCTGGGCCCGCTCCGCTACCCACAGGGCCATGACCTATCCGAACCTAGACTCATGTCCAAATTCCTGCCCGCTCCCCGTAACCCTTAATTCCCTTTTCTACTAGGAAACTGTCTATTTCTGTTTTAAATTTATGTAATGATGTAGCTTCGACAGCTTTTTGGGGCAGCATATTCCATGGACCTACCACCCTCTGAGTGAAGTAGTTCCTCCTCATCTCAGTTTTGAAAGAGCAGCCCCTTATTCTAAGACTATGCCCCCTAGTTCTAGTTTCACCCATCATCTGGAACATCCTCCCCGCATCCACCCGATCCAACCCCTTCATAATCTTATATGTTTCAATAAGATCGCCTCTCATTCTTCTGAACTCCAATGAGTAGAGTCCCAATCTACTCAACCTCTCCTCATATGTCCATCCCCTTATCCCCGGGATTAATCGAGTGAACCTTCTTTGTACTGACTCGAGAGCAAGTATGTCCTTTCTTAAGTATGGACACCAAAACTGTATGCAGTATTCCAGGTGCGGTCTCACCAATACCTTGTACAACTGAAGCAATACCTCCCTATTTTTATATTCTATCCCCCTAGCAATGAAAGCCAACATTCCATTGGCCTTCTTAATCACTTGCTGCACCTGCATACTAACCTTTTGAGTTTCGTGCACCAGGACCCCCAGATCCCTTTGTACTTCAGTACTTTCAAGTTTCTTGCCATTAAGATAATAACTTGCTCTACGATTTTTCCTGCCAAAGTGCATAACCTCACACTTTCCAGTATTGTATTCCATCTGCCAAATCTCTGCCCACTTAGCCTGTCTATGTCCCCTTGCAGGTTTTTTATGTCCTCCTCACTCACTACTTTCCCTCCCATCTTAGTATCATCTGCAAACTTTGACGTGTTACACTCGGTCCCCTCCTCCAAATCGTTAATATAGATTGTAAAGAGTTGGGGACCCAGCACTGACCCCTGCGGAACACCACTGGTTACTGATTGCCAGTCTGAATATGAACCATTTATCCCAACTCTCTGCCTTCTGTTAGATAGCCAATCCTCTATCCATGCCAGAATATTACCCCCAATCCCGTGATTTTTTATCTTAAGCAATAATCTTTTGTGTGGCACCTTGTCAAATGCCTTTTGGAAGTCTAAATACACTACGTCCACTGGTTCACCTTTATCCACCCTATATGTTACTTCCTCAAAGAACTCCAGCAAATTTGTCAAACATGACTTCCCCTTCATAAAACCATGCTGACTTTGTCTTATTAAATTATGATTATCCAAATGTCCTGTTACTGTCTCCTTAATAATGGACTCCAAAATTTTACCTACCACAGATGTTAGGCTAACCGGTCTATAGTTTCCAGCCTTCTGTCTACTGCCCTTTTTAAATAAGGGTGTTACATTAGCAGTTTTCCAGTCTGCCGGGACCTTTGCTGAGTCCAGGGAGTTTTGGAAGATTATTACCAATGCATCCACAATCCCTACCGCCACTTCCCTCAAAACCCTGGGATGTAAGCCATCAGGTCCAGGTGATTTATCCGCCTTGAGTCCCATTATTTTACCAAGTACTACTTCCTTAGTGATTTTAATCGTATTTAGCTTCTCCCCCCCCATAGCCCCCTGCTTGTCAAGTGTTGGGATATTCTTGGTGTCCTCTACTGTAAAGACTGATGTAAAATATTCATTCAGTGTTTTTGCCATCTCCATATTTCCCACCATTAATTTCCCGGTCTCATCCTCTAAGGGACCAACATTTACTTTAGCCACCCTTTTTCTTTTTATATAACTATAAAAACTCTTACTATCTGTCTTTATATTTTTTGCTAATTTACTTTCATAATGTATCTTCCCTTTCTTAATCAATCTTTTTGTTATTTTTTTGCTGTCTTTTAAAGTTTTCCCAATCCTCTATCCTCCCACTAGATTTGGCTACCTTATATGCCCTTGTTTTCAATCGAATACTATCCTTAATTTCTTTACTTAGCCACGGATGGCTGTCTTTTCTTTTACACCCTTTTTTTCCTCCGTGGAATATACTTTTTTTGGAATTTGTAAAATAACTCCTTAAATGTACACCACTGATCATGTATCGTCTTATCCTTTAACCTATTTTCCTGTCTAACCACCGCCCCTTGACATTCAATGACATTACCATCGCCGAATCCCCCACCATCAATATCCTGGAGGTCACCATTGGCCAGGAACTTAACTGGACCAGCCACATAAATACTGTGGCAACAAGAGCAGGTCAGAGGCTGGGTATTCTGTGGCGCGTGTCTCACCTGCTGACTCCCCAAAACCTTTCCACCATCTACAAGACACAAGTCAGCAGTGTGATGGAATACTCTCCGCTTGCCTGGATGAGTGCAGCTCCAGCAACACTTAAGAAGCTCGAAACCATCCAGAGCAAAGCAGCCCACTTGGTTGGCACCCCATCCACCACCTTGAACATTCACTCCCTCCACCGGCGCACCGTGGCTGCAGTGTGTACCATCTACAAGATACACTGCAGCAATTCGCCAAGGCTTCTTTGACAGCTCCTCCCAAACCCACAACCTCTTCCACCTAGAAGGACAAGGGTAGCAGGTGCATGGGACCACCATCACTTCCAAGTTCCTCTCCAAGTCACACACCATCCTGGCTTGGAAATATATCGCCGTTCCTTCATTGTCGCTGGGTCAAAATCCTGGAACTCCCTCCCTAACAGGACTATGGGAGTACCTTCACCAGCAGTTCAAGAAGGCGGCTCACCACCACCTTCTCAAGGGCAATTAGGGATGGGCAATAAATGCTGGCCTTGCCAGCGATGCCCACATCCCACAAACAAATAAAAAAAGATGGAGTATAATGTGGGGAAATGTGAGGTTATTCCCTTTGGTAGGAAGAATAGGAAAACAGAATATTTTGTAACTGGTGAGAAACTATTAAATGTTGGTGTTGAGAGAGATTTAGGTGTCCTCATACAGGGAACACAGAGCTAGCATGCAGGTACAACAAGCAATTAGGAAGGCAAATAGCATGTTGGCCTTTCTTGCAAGGGGGTTGGAGTACAAGAGAAACAAAACCTTACTACAATTGTACAGGGCTTTGGGTGAGCTCACACCTGGAGTACTGTGCACAGTTTTGGTCTCCATATCTGAGCAAATGGAATATAATGTGGAGAAATGTGAAGTTAGGAAAAATAGAAAAGCAGAGTATTTTTTAAATGGTGAGAGATTGGGAAATGTTGATGTTCAGAGGGACCTGGATGTCCTTGTACACGAATCACTGAAAGTTAACATGCAGGTACAGCAAGCAATTAAGAAAGCAAATGGTATGTTGGTCTTTATTATAAGAGGATTTGAGTATAAGAGTAAAGACGTCTTACTGCAATTATTTAGGGCCCTGGTGAGACCACACCTGGAATATTGTGTACAGTTTTGGTCTCCTTACCTAAGGAAGGATATACTTGCCATAGAGGGAGTGCAACGAAGGTTCACCAGACTGATTCTTGGGATTGGGGGATTGTCCTATGAGGAGAGATTGAGCAGACTAGGCCTATATTCTCTAGAGTTTAGATGAATGAGAGGTGATCTCATTGAAACATACAAAATTCTTACAGGGCTTGACAGGGTAGATGCAGCAAGGATGTTTCCCCTGGCTGGGGAGTCTAGAACCAGGAGACACAGTCTCAGAATAAGGGGTCGGCCATTTAGGACAGAGATGAGAAATTTCTTCACTCAAAGGGTGATAAATCTTTGGAATTCTCTACCCCAGAGGGCTGTGGAAGCTCAGTCATTGAGTATATTCAAGACAGAGATCGATGGATTTTTGAATATTAAGGGAATCAAGGGATATGGGGGTAGTGCAGTGTTGTGTATTTTGAATGTTGTATTTGAATTGTCCCACATAGTTGTGATGTGCAATGCACTATGGGAAATAGAGTGCATTGAGTTGAGAAGATTCTGGAAAGTGATGGCTGTGAACTGAACTCTGTCTCCTGCGTACTCTTTTAATTGTTATACAAGCAAGGTTATTAAACTCTTGAGATTTAACATGCAGGAAAGTGGAGTTGTAGAAGATTCTGGAGGGGGAGGGTGAACAGCCAGTGGTCGTGGTCCACATTGGTACCAACGACATAGGTAAAAAGAGGGATGAGGTCCTGCAGCAAGAATTTAGGGAGCTAGGTGAAGGATTAAAGAGCAGGACCTCAAGGGTTGTAATCTCTGGATTACTCCCGGTGCCACGTGCTAGTAAGTATAGAAATAGGAAGATAGAACAGATGAATGCGTGGCTAAAGGGATGGTGCAGGGGGGAGGGCTTTAGTTTCCTGGATCACTGGGTCTGCTTCTGGGAAAGGTGGGACTTGTACAAGTCGGACGGTTTACACCTGAACCAGAGGGGAACCAATATCCTTGCGGGGAGGTTTGCTAGCACTGCTGGGGGGGGTTTAAACTAACTTGGCAGGGGGATGGGGTACAGAGTGGAGCTATAGTAGGGGGTGATTTACAGCCAAATACAGAGGGAAAAATAAGTCAGCTGGGAAGGCAAAGCAAATATGTGAAGGCAAAAGAGAATATGGCAGGGCTGGAAGGCATTTATTTTAATGCAAGGAGTCTTGCAAATAAGGTGGATGAACTGAAGTTGTTGTTGAACACATGGGAGTACGATATTGTTGCTATCACGGAGACATGGTTGAGGGAGGGTCAGGACTGGCAGCTCAATATTCCGGGGTATAGAATCTTCAGGCGAGACAGAGGGGGGTGTAAAAGGGGAGGGGGTGTTGCAATATTAATTAAGGAGTCAATTACTGCTGTAAGGAGGGATGATATAGCGGGTTCCTCTAATGAGGCCATATGGGTAGAACTTAAAAACAAAAAGGGGGCAAGCACTTTGCTGGGAGTGTACTATAGGCCCCCAAACAGTCAGGGGGAGATAGAGGAACAGATATGTAGGCAAATCTCAGAAAAGTGCGAAAATAATAGGGTAATAATAGTGGGGGATTTCAACTTCCCCAATATAAATTGGGACAGTCAGAGTGTGAAAGGCTTAGAGGGTGCAGAATTCTTAAAGTGCATCCAGGAGAGCTTTTTGAGCCAACATGTAGAAAGTCCTACAAGAGAGGGGGCGGTACTGGACCTAATTCTGGGGAATGTAGCCGGGCAAGTGGTGGAAGTGTCAGTAGGAGAGCATTTTGGCGACAGTGACCACAATTCGGTGAGATTTAAGGTGGTCATGGAAAAAGACAAAGACGGCCCGGAAATAAGGGTTCTAAATTGGGGGAAGGCCGATTTTAATATGATAAGGCAGGATCTGGCCAAATTGGACTGGGAGCAGCTACTTATAGGAAAATCCGCATCAAAACAGTGGGAGACTTTCAGAAGGGAAATAGAGTACAACGCCAACATGTTCCTGTAAAGGTCAAGGGTGGGACCAACAAGCAAAGGGAACCTTGGATGACAAGGGATATACAAAAATGCATTAGAAATAAAAGGGGGGCTTTTGGCAGTTACAAAAGACTAAAGACGGAAGAAGCCCTAGAGGAGTATAAAAAATGCAGGGGCATACTTAAAAAAGAAATTAGGAGGGCGAGGAGGGGCCATGAAATAACACTGGCGAGCAAAATAAAGGAAAATCCTAAGATGTTTTATAAGTATATTAAGGGCAAGAGGATAACCAGGGAAAGGGTAGGGCCCATTAGGGACCAAAGTGGCAATCTGTGTGTAGAGCCAGATGATGTAGGCGGGGTTTTAAATGAATTTTTTGCATCTGTGTTCACTATGGAGAAAGACGATGCAGACATAGAAATCGGGCAAGGGGGCTGTGACATACTTGAACATATTAGCATCGAGAGGGAGGAGGTGCTAGCGGTTTTAGCAGGCCAAAAAGTGGATAAATCCCCAGGCCCAGACGAGATGTATCCCAGGCTGCTGTGGGAGGCAAAGGAGGAGATTGCAGGGGCTCTGACACAAATTTTCAGAACCTCTCTGGCCACAGGGGATGTACCAGAGGACTGGAGAACAGCTAACGTAGTACCATTATTCAAGAAGGGTAGCAGGGATAAACCAGGGAATTACAGGCCAGTGAGCCTAACATCTGTGGTAGGGAAATTATTGGAAAAAATTCTGAGGGACAAAATTAGTCTCCACTTGGAGAGGCAAGGATTAATCGGGGATAGTCAGCATGGCTTTGTCAAGGGTAAATCATGTCTGACAAATCTGATTGAATTTTTCGAGGGGGTGACTAGGTGGGTGGATGAGGGAAATGCTGTGGATGTGGTCTACATGGACTTCAGTAAAGCTTTTGACAAAGTCCCGCATAGGAGACTGGTCAAGAAGGTAAGAGTCCATGGGATCCAGGGTGCCTTGGCGCGTTGGATCCTAAACTGGCTGAGTGGCAGGAGGCAGAGGGTGATGGTCGAAGGTTGCTTTTGTGACTGGAAGCCTGTGTCCAGTGGGGTACCTCAGGGATCGGTGCTGGGTCCCTTCTTGTTTGTGATCTACATAAATGATTTGGATGAGAATGTAAAAGGTATGATCAGTAAGTTCGCAGATGACACGAAAATTGGTGGGGTGGTAAATTGTGAGGAGGAAAGCCTCAGGCTACAGGACGATATAAACGGGTTGGTCAGATGGGCGGAAAAGTGGCAAATGGAATTTAACCCTGAAAAGTGCGAGGTGATGCATTTTGGACGGACAAATAAGGCAAGGGAATACACAATGAGTGGTAGGACCCTAGGAAGTACAGAGGGTCAGAGGGACCTTGGTGTACATGTACATAGATCCCTGAAGGCAGCGGAACAGGTAGATAAGGTGGTTAAAAAGGCATATGGGATACTTGCCTTCATTAGCCGAGGCATAGAATATAAGAGCAGGGAGGTTATGATGGAACTGTACAAAACGCTGGTGAGGCCACAGCTGGAGTACTGTGTGCAGTTCTGGTCGCCTCACTATAGGAAGGATGTGATTGCTTTGGAGAGGGTGCAGAGAAGATTCACCAGGATGTTACCTGGGATGGAGCGCCTCAGCTATGAAGAGAGGCTGGACAGGCTGGGGTTGTTTTCCTTGGAGCAAAGAAGGCTGAGGGGGGACCTGATTGAGGTGTACAAAATGATGAGGGGCATAGATAGGGTAGACAAAGAGGAACTTTTCCCCTTAGTAGGGGGGTCAATAACAAGGGGGCATAGATTCAGGGTAAGGGGCAGGAGATTTGGAGGGGATTTGAGGAGGAACTTTTTCACCCAGAGGGTGGTTGGAATGTGGAACTCAATGCCTGAAAGGGTGGTAGAGGCAGGAACCCTCACAACATTCAAGAAGCATTTGGATGAGCACTTGAAATGCCATTGCATACAAAGCTATGGACCAAATGCTGGAAAATGGGATTAGACTGGACAGGGATGGATGGGCGGCGCAGACACGATGGGCCGAAGGGCCTCTTTCTGTGCTGTAAAACTCTATGACTCTATGACTCTAAGATCAGCCATGATCTTATTGAATGGCGGAGCAGGCTCGAGGGGACAAATGGCCTACTCTTTCTTATGTTCTTATGATGGATACACTTGCCTTAGAGGCAGTGCAATGAAGGTTCACTAGATTGATTCTTGGGATGAGAGGGTTGTCCTATGAGGAGAGATTGAGTAGAGTAGATCTCTATGGAGTTTAGAAGAATGAGAGGTGATCTCATTGAAACATAAGATTCTGAGGGGTTGTTTCCTCTGGCTGGAGAGTCTCGAACTAAGGGCCACAGTCTCAGGATAAGTGGTCGGCCATTTAAGACGGAGATGAGGAGGAATTTCTTCACTCAGTGTTGTGAATCTTTGGAATTCTCTACCCCAAAGGGCTGTGGATGCTGAGGTGTTGAATGTTTTCAAGGCCGAGAGAGATAGATTTTTGGACTCTAGGGGAATCAATTGCTATGTGGATCAGTATTATTAGTATACAGCAACAAAAATAATGTGATTAGTAAATAAATATAGAAATTTGATAACTGAACCCCCCCCCCGAGATCCCCTCATGGACTCCTAGTAGGGTCTGGGGACCCCACTTTGAATGCCATGATTTAAAATAATTTTCCTTGAGAAACAGAATTGGAAATAACATTTCAGTGAACTGAGAATGTGCACTTGGTGCAGAATTAATAATTAATGTAACTAGCTGGAGCAGATAAGCAAATGGAATGAGGCTTCTTTTATTTATAAGCCTTTTCTTGGGTGGCACCATAATTGTGACAGTGCTGAATTTTCAATTCTGGATTTTCAAAATCTCAGCTGGCTGTTGGAAGACGACAATGAGAGAAGAACTAATTTCTCAGTGTGTGTGATGGGAAAGTTTCAAGAATGAATCGATATGGGATGCTCCCGTGTGCCTTCCAGCAGCCAGAGTGACATCGTGGGAGGCCAATGTCACTTTTTTTAATTTTTGTTTATTCATTGATGTGATGTGGGCGTCGCTAGCTAGGCCTGCATTTAGTGCCCATCCCTAATTGCCCTTGAGAAGATGGTGGTGAGCCGCCTTCTTGAACCGCTACAGTCCATATGGTGTAGGTACACCCACAATGCTGTTAGGAAGGGAGTTCCAGGATTTTGGCCCAGCGACAGTGAAAGAACGGCGATACAGGTCCAAGTCAGGATGGTGTGTGGCTCGGAGGGGAACTTGTAGGTGGTGATGTTCCCATGCGTCTGCTGCCCTTGTCCTTCTAAGTGGTAGAGGTCGCGGGTTTGGAAGGTGCTGTTGAAGGAGCTTTGGCGAGTTGCTGCAGTGCATCTTGTAGATGGTACACACTGCAGCCACAGTGCGCCAGTGGTGGAGGGAGTGAATGTTGAAGGTGGTGAATGGAGTGCCAATCAAGCGGGCTGCTTTATCCTGAATGGTGTCGAGCTTCTTGAGTGTTGTTGGAGCTGCACTCATCCACTTGACTGTTCTTCCAATTGGAACTTGTGCACAGTACATGGGAACTTAAGAAGGGGAGAAAAAAACATTTTAAAAATGGAGTAGGTTGGGGAAGTAAAATAAGTTTGTATAAGACTTCCATCCTCCTTCCTGTTTCTTACGGCATTTGTTTCTGTTGTTCACAGGACAGGGTCCCCTGGTTGTGCACTTTACAAGAAATATTAATGAGGTAAACTGAAATTAAATGCTTCTGATTAACCAGCATGATAGACTTTTACCAACTATTAATGGAACTAAAGCAAATAAATTACTAAAAATAATAAAATTACAGCATGTGCATTATCAGACCAGATGTGTAATATCTGTAAGTAGTAATGTTGGCTTTAGTCTTATAAAGTCTGTTCAATACTTGGGCTTAACGAATCATAATGACCAGATTTCAGTGAATCACAAGCTGTTTAATAAGTGCATTTGAGTTCCTGTGCAGTTGAAATCTTCTCAAGGGCAATTAGGGATGGGCACTAAATGCAGGCCTAGCCAGCGACGCCCACACCTGCTCCTCCTGGCTCCACAGGAATGTTTCCTTTAAATTTAAATTTTTTTAAACTTACTTTTTGTTGACAGCCATAGGGACCCCCTGAAAAATTGTGAGCATGGCAGGCTCGGCACCTGCTCCGCTCATGGTCAACTCATTTTAATATAGGGGTCCTTCAATAAGCTCACTCTAGAGTAGAAGAAAATCTAGAGGAGGAAACCCAGAAGGGTTTATTAACAATGAGAAATAGAAGTTGCATGAAATAGTGGGATTATTTCTCTGATCCTGCGCACCCAGGAGAGAGCCGCACTCTAATGGAGTGCCGTTTGGAGATAGAGCTGCAACATTGTAGTTCCAATTTTCTGATCCATGCTCCCTTCGAGCATGGGACTAGTGAATTTATCCTGTTATGTAATGTCTTAAAGGGAGACCATCCTATGATTTTGCCTACTTATTGATTGACTAATCATGTACTTTGTAGAAATTAACCTCATTTGACAAACCTCTGGATCTAATAAGGCAGCTTTATTGGGCTTTATTTTTTCCTGAAAACAGATCAACAATTGAGTGTAATCAAATTCAAGCAAATTTTTGCTTTTTTGAGTCATTTTTCTTTAACATTTGTAATCAGTAAACTGGATTTTATCAGAACTTTTGGAAGGAGCAAATATTTAATAAATCTTAGTGTCTATATACCCTCAATTCTATCTCTACTGTCTCAATTCCCTCCTCACCATCAAACCTTGGTTTTTTGAAGTAAATTCAGTCTAACGTGCTGGGAATATTTACTTTAAAATATGATACTGTGGCAGAGCCACTGAGGGACTCTGAACAACTGTACATAATTCCCTTTAACGATGTGTTAGCTACAGACTAAATCTGTACCATTGTATATACTGTTTGCATGTACAGTGCGCGGTCCCTTTAAGAGTGCGGGCAAACGCAATGACGTCATGCCGCTAATCACGTGATCACCCAAACGCGGGAAAAACGTGATGACGTCATGACGCCATCCACGGGACCGCCCAGTCAGTCCTTGTGGAGCCTCCGACCGGTTAAGACCTGTATTCATAGTTCTCTTGCATCAATCTGTTTAAACTCGTTAGTTTGACATTAAAAACCTTTTTTATTGATTGCCTGCGTCGAACTCAATCTCTAGATAGGAATTTGACCATTCCTACATTGGTGACCCCGACTTTTGTGAACGGATTTCGCGAAAGGAACACAGCATGGAGGCAAATGCCGTTTCGTTGAAGCTGCTGCAGTTCTGGGAGCAACAAGCGACCTCGTGGTTCATCCAAGTTGAAGCCCAGTTCGCCCTGAGAGGCATTGTTGAGGATCAGACCTGATACTTATACGTGGTCTCCGCACTCGACGGCTCTACCGCCTCGCGGATCGTCAGTTTTCTCGAGAACCCCCCAACTGACCGCAAGTATGAGACTCTCAAGGCGCGGTTGCTACAGGTTTTCGGGCTCACAAAATCAGAGCGCGCCAGTCGGCTGCTCGCTATGTCCGGGATCGGGGACTCCAAACCTTCCGAGCTGATGAGCCAAATGCTCACATTCCTCGGCTCCGAACCGGAATGCTTTCTCTTCAGAGAGTTATTCCTCAGCCAATTACCGGAGCAAGTGCAAGCGGCCTTGGCGAGATCCGAGGTCGAAGACTGCGCAGCACTCGCTGCTGAGGCAGACAAAATATTCGCAGTTCCGCAACAGTACTGCGCTGCCACGAGGCGCCCATCCCCCACAGACGCCGCCCCAGCTCCTCAGCCCGCGGGGCTGTGCTTCTACCACACGCGGTTTGGCGCGAAGGCAAAATGGTGCCGCCCTCCCTGCAGCTTCTCTCAAAAAAAAAACTCCGTCCAATGAAGAATGGGTCTAACAGGTGCCCCGCGGCTGCGATGGCAATCGGCAATGCAGGCAAGCTGCTCTTCATCACAGATACCCTCGCCGGTCATCGGTTCCTGTGCGACACCGGAGCGCAGTGCAGCATTCTACCCGCGTCAGCTCTTGATGTACAGGCTGGGAGACACGGCCTCCCCCTCGAAGCGGCTAATGGCGGAGCTATTCGGACCTTCGGCAGACGGCGGGTCCAGGTGTGCTTCGGCGGCCAGCGGTTTTTCTGGGAATTCGTTACGGCCAAGGTTTCGCAAGCCATTCTCGGTGCAGATTTCCTGTGCACCAACGGCCTCCTGGTCGATGTAAGGAACCGGCGGCTGATCAACGCGGCCACGTTTTACTCTATCCCTTGCCACCGTAGTAACACCATGTCGCGCACTGTCTCCTGCGCTTTCCCGACTCCGAATGAGTTCGCTCGCCTGCTAGGCGAATTTCCAGACCTGACCAGGCCCACGTTCTCCTCCACGGCCACGAAGCATGGTGTGGAACACCACATCACCACCGCCGGTCCACGCGCGGGCCCGGCGCCTCGAACCTGGCAAGCTTGCGGTCGCGAAGGCGGAGTTCGCAACAATGGAATGCTTAGGGATTATTCGCAGGTCGAATAGTCCCTGGTCTTCGCCTCTTCACATCGTACCGAAACATGGCGGTCCTGCGGCGACTATCGGCGCCTAAACGACGCCACCACTCCTGATCGATACCCGATCCCCCACATCCAGGATTTCTCTGCCCATTTGGCAGGAAACACCGTTTTTTCCAAGGTTGACCTTGTCCGAGGCTACCATCAGGTCCCGGTGCACCCACAAGACGTCCAGAAGACCGCAGTCATCACCCCTTTCGGTCTCTTCGAATTTTTAAGGATGCCGTTTGGGTTGAAGAACGCTGCCCAGACTTTCCAGCGCCTCATGGACTCTGTGCTGCGGGACCTCAAGTTCCTTTTCGTCTACTTAGACGATATCCTCATTGCCAGTCCTAATAAGGAGGAACACATCTCTCACCTCCGCACCCTCTTTCGATGCCTCAGCCAACACGGCCTGATTATCAACCCAGCCAAGTGTCAGTTTGGTCTACACCAAATTGATTTCCTGGGACATCGCATTACCTCAGAGGGAGCAGTTCCTTTGCAAGCGAAGGTAGAGGCGGTGACATCCTTTCCACGCCCGCAGAACATAAAAGGCCCTGCAGGAGTTCCTCGGGATGGTAAACTTTTACCACCGTTTCGTGCCTAAGGCAGCACTGCTCATGCAGCCCCTGTACGAGGCCCTCAAGGGCAAGTCTGGCAAGGATCCGGTGGGCTGGACGGTTGACATGGTGTCGGTGAATGCCCGGTCCAAGAGCGCGTTAGCCAATGCGACCATGCTGGCGCACCCGCTACCAGGAGCCACCATCGTCCTCACCACCGACGTGTCAGATTACGCAATCGGCGCCGTTCAGGAGCAGTGGGTGAACGGGACGTGGCAGCCGTCAACTGCGGCGTACCGAGCGGGCGTACAGTACTTTCGACAGGGAGTTACTAGCCCTTTTTCTGGCCATCCGCCATTTCCGGTTCTTGTTGGAAGG
Organism: Somniosus microcephalus; assembly: GCF_052327205.1. Taxonomy (NCBI): domain Eukaryota; kingdom Metazoa; phylum Chordata; class Chondrichthyes; order Squaliformes; family Somniosidae; genus Somniosus; species Somniosus microcephalus. The sequence goes on along the minus strand of NC_140987.1, from coordinate 125,760,587 downwards.
ACGTCCTTTCACCGCTTTCGTCAACCATAAGCCACTGACTTTTGCCATGGCCAAGACCGCCGAACCGTGGTCATCTTGACAACAACGTCAGCTGACATACATCTCCGAATTTACCACAGATATTCAGCACGTGGCCGGTAAAGACAAACTGGTGGCAGATTGCCTCTCCCGCGCAACCATGCATGCGGTTCAGCTGGGCATCGACTACGCCCTCATGACAGCAGACCAAGTCTCAGACCCTGAAGTGCAGGCTTACCGCACCAACACCACTAGCCTCCAGTTGGCCGACGTCAGGTTCCATTCGGCTGGTACCACGTTGCTGTGTGACGTCTCCGTTCGGGACCCTCGCCCTATTGTGCCTGGCGCCGCAAGGTGTTTGACGCCATACATGGGTTGTCACACCCAGGAATGAAGGCTTCTCAGAAGCTAATGTCATCTAAGTTCGTTTGGTGGGGCATGCATAAAGATGTCCGCGACTGGGCCAACACCTGCGTGGTCTGCCAAAAGGCCAAGGTACAGCGCCACATCAAGGCTCCATTGGCCACCTTTGCAGTTCTTGAGCGACGGTTTGACCACATTAATGTGGACCTGGTAGGACCACTTCCACCTTCCCATGGTTTTACGCACATCCTGACCATAGTAGATCGCACCACCAGATGGCCGGAGGCGGTTCCCCTGTCATCTACTACTTCGGCAGACGTGGCTAGGGCGTTCATCTCTTCATGGGTCGCCCGTTTTGGAGTGCCTGCTGACATCTCTTCGGACCGGGGACCGCAGTTTTCCTCCGAACCCTGGACTGCGGTGGCTCAACGACTCGGTGTCAAGTTACACCGCACCACAGCCTACCACCCACAAGCAAACGAACGGTCTGTGCGAATGTTTTCACCGATCGCTTAAGGCCGCACTGAGGGCCAGCCTCCAAGACGCTGGATGGGCAGACAAGCTGCTGTGGGTCATATTGGGCCTTCGCACGGCCCCCAAGGAAGATCTTCACTCTTCCGCGGCAGAGCTCGTTTATGGTCAGCCGCTGCGAGTGCCAGGGGATTTCCTGCCAACACCAACAGAGCCATGGTCCGCCTCACACCAGCTTATCAGTCACCAGGAAGCAGCCAGATGTTTCGCGCCGGTTCCCACATCGCATCACGAGTTTCAGGGCTCTCACGTTCCAGCGGAGCTGAAACAAGCCGACTACGTGTTCATCCGCTACGATGCTCACCGGGATCCGCTCAAGGCCCCATACACTGGTCCTTTCCGCATGTTAGAGGCAGGAGACAAAACCTTCAAGGTGGATGTCGGTGGTAAACCGGACCACATTTCAGTCGACCGTTTGAAGCCAGCACACCTGGACCTTGACCATCCCGTCGAGACCGCACAGCCACCGAGACGAGGTCGGCCGCCCACCGTCATCACGCCAGAACAAGTGCAATCACCCGCCAGACCGCCCGCCGTCCAACAGCTTCCGCTTCGGGAATACAGGAGTCGTTCTGACAAGCTTGTCAGACCCCCTCACCATGAGACTTTTTCCGTTAAAGACAATTCTGGGGGGGCGCATGTGGCAGAGCCACTGAGGGACTCTGAACAACTGTACATAATTCCCTTTAACGATGTGTTAGCTACAGACTAAATCTGTACCATTGTATATACTGTTTGTATGTACAGTGCGCGGTCCCTTTAAGAGCGCGGGAAAACGCGATGATGTCATGCCGCTAATCACGTGATCACCCAAACGCGGAAAAAACGTGATGACGTCATGATGCCATCCACGGGACCGCCCAGTCAGTCCTCGTGGAGCCTCCGACCTGTATTCATAGTTCTCTTGCATCAATCTGTTTAAACTCGTTAGTTTGACATTAAAAACCTTTTTGATTGATTGCCTGCGTCGAACTCAATCTCTAGATAGGAAGTTGACCATTCCTAGAATACCAAAAGAAAAATGTACCATAGTTTCCTTACCAACAAGCTTAACAAAGACAGTGAGGTCATTACAAGGTTTAAACATTGAATAATTAATTGGTAGGCAAATAGTGGTTTACTGTCATGTGTTTGTAGTATCTAAAAACCTGTGTTACACTTAGCTGTCTGTATGTCCTCATCGTCACACTCTCACATCTGGTTCTTAGCCCCATCAAAGTGGCACAAGAGACTGCTTCCATCAGACATACTAGATCCCAGAGAACTAGCACATCTGTCAGCACCTGCATCGATATGGATCTGATACTGATGGCCATCATTGGCTACTGTTTTTTTTCCCTGCTTCCCTCTTTTGTTTTTGGTCACAAGACCTTCATTCTCTTGCCAGATTCTTTGCTTGTTTGCCACCCACCCTGACAGTTCCTAGATTAACAGTGCTTTTGGCCAATTTTAGCTTATTTTTACATTGCATTTAACCCACATTTTGGGGGCAGAGTTAGTTACTGGATTTTATTGAGTTAAACCTAGTCAGAAACTTACAATTTTGGTACTGATGTAATTGTGACAATACATGGTGAAGCCTGAATAAATATAGGCTTTAGTGAAAAACCTCCCTCATATTTACAAATAATTCTAAGTTATTTGGTTATTTGAATATCTGTACTTCTATATCCCTTATGATAAATATAATTGTTTTGATTTTTTTGTTCAACCACAGGGAAAAATCATTTGGAGTAAATATGATCCTAGCATGTTCTTCTCTGAAGAGAATGTATCGAAGAATCCTGACTGGTGAGCAGAGTACAGTCAACACAGGTTCAGAAATCTGCACAGAACAGAACCAGGAACAAGCACAACTTGGCTGCAACAATGAGATTTTGTTTGTGTATCTTCATGGCTCCATAGAATTGATTACTAAGAGGTTAGAGAGCAGAAAAGGACATTTCATGTCACCTTCTTTATTACAGTCTCAGTTTGACACTCTGGAACCACCAGAGGGGACTGAGAATTTTATTGACATTAACATTGAGAAAAGCATTCCCGAGATAGTGGCTGAGATTGAGAAAGAGCTGAGTTAAAATCTTTGAATTTTAACAGGGCAGCAAAAGGAAATTACTGCAAAGTACTGATCAGAAAACATAACATGTTCCATGTATGTGATAATGGGTCAGTAATTTGTTGTTACATAGCATAAGTATAATACTTATATGTGGAGAAATACCAGTGGAAATAAAAAGCATTTTTCATACATGAAACATTAATGTCAGTGACAATGCAGAGCAGATTCATCGGATATTCTAATGGTAACAAAATTATAAAAGTATTTTTAAAAATTAAATACATACAAGTGGTAATAGAATTGGTCATGGCTGGCTATGACAGCAATATTTCCATATTTAAAAAAAAAACTGGTCTATTTTACCTTAGGACAGAATCAGTGAAAAATTCTTGGCTTGGTTTTAAGATTGATTGTATAAATGTTCAGAACTGATTTATCCAAATATAGGCAGAAGAGCCACTTTTGCAGAGGTTTGCAAATCACTGATGATTAATCCAAAGTATCAATTTGTATAAATAAAAGCAAATAGAACTAGCATCAACAGGCAGTACCCCTGTACATATAATAAAAACCTGTAGAAAAAGGTCACATCGCAATCAAATCTGATGTGTCTCTTGCAACAGTTTGGATTTTATTTTAAGTTCTGCCTTACTTATTGGACCCTTTGACGGTCAATGAATTTAGAAATGCTCATTACAGTATCAATGAAACATGGGCTGAGGTGTGGGTACTTCTTGATGATCATCATAAAAGAGATGGAAGAGGCAGATTCCAGATCCTCTTGTACTATCCAGTACATTGGCCTACTCGACAAAGCTCTGTTGCTGCCTAGATCCTCAGTAGCAGCTGGTGTCTGTGTCTGCAGCTGTGATTCTAGCCTATTGTAGTGGCAAATACTTTTTTTTAGTCAGCCCAGCTGTCTGACATGCATGACATGTTTGAGCCTCTGAACCAAGCTACTGCAAGAGTGCTACCTTAAGAATTTCTGTATACCTGATCCAGAGTGCACACATCTTTCCCTCTGCTCCACGCACATGGACACATCCCATTTACACAGGAGCTTAGGCACAGGTTGGCAGAACCAAGGATTGAGGATCCCAAGATGTTCACAGGGTACTGCTAAAACAGCACAGCATTCTAGTGCAGAGCACTGGTAAGCTTCCTACTGCTTGTCCAGTGAGGACCACCCAAAGTGTCTCTGAACTAAGCTATTGAGAAATCTACACTGGAATTTCTGTTTGTCTGCTACAGGGTGCACAGGAGAGTGTACGCACTCTAGTGGGCAAACAGAAATCCCTCTGGATAAATTGTAGCTTTGAAAACTGACTGCCACTACCATCAACCACTGCTTGTTATACAAGTGGATCTTGACACAAAGCTAGCACTAATGCCAGCAATGTGGGCATTGGCTTACAAGGTTACCTAGGGGCAAGTGGTAAAAACTCAAGATAAGTGTACCCCTCTGTTCCACTAGTGAACCAGCTGCTTGGTCAATCAGCAACAGTACCTTGGAGTATTATGGATTCACTCTGTCAGGCATGTCATTTTGGAGCCACAAGTGACCTAAAAATAACCATGTATTTCCCTTCACTCATACCACACTTGCCATCACCAACTGCTTAATCTAGATACTCATGAGAGGTTTAAGCAAAGAGTTGTGCCTGCCATAAAGCCAACTCTTGGGAATTTACTGATAGTATGTTGGAACCTCTCTCCTTACTGCCCCTTGATGCGCTATCAATTACTCATAAAAGACGGAGAGTTAGGAGAGTAACTAAGGCTTTTATTAGCAAAGAACAGAGCATGCCTCTCGTGGTTGACTGGGTTCCAAGAAGGCAGGGGGCTGCAGAGCAATCACCTTTATACCTGGGCCTGTGGGTGGAGCCAGGGGCAGAGACATGCTGAGGCATGCATAGGTACAACAGTGTGCAACAACACGGTGTACAACACCAATTAACAGTGGTTTACCCACACCCCTTTTGCCATAAATGCACTTAACAGCTTTGCCCCTGGATCTCATGTACAGGCCAAAAAAACCTCTTCCCTTGCATGCATCAGAATACTGACCCATGAAGAATTATTTGGATACGCCTTCTCCACCACAAGCTTAACCTGCATTGGACTTTACGGTCACTGAAAAAGGATGGATGGTAGTCACCAATTACCAGGAGTTATGGAGAAAAAAACGACGCCTGGCGAATAGTCAAGTTCCTGATAAAAATCTAATACAAAAATAAATGCTGCTACAGATCAGCCAGAATCTGGAAAAGTAGGATATAGTAGAGAACCTTTATCAGAATTAATAGCAGTAGGCTTGTTCAGCTGACATTTCTGCACAGTTGAGCTATCAGAATTAGCATGCCTAATGTAGGTTGAAGCAGCCATCAGCCCCAGCGAGTAAATATGAAAATCTGGCCCAACTTCACTCATAGCACCTCATCAGGCTCAATATGCACAGCCTCCAATAGACAGATGCATACAAATACAAGGAAAAGAGTATTTTAGTTTAACAATAGGGCAATAATGGGAGATTTG